>NC_045986.1:9452494-10652494 GCF_010909765.2 Amblyraja radiata | reverse complement strand
CATAAAAAGCTGGAGTAACGCAGCGGAACAAGCAGCATCTCTGGAGAGAAGGAATGGGTGACTTTTCGGGTCGAGACCCTTCTTCAGACTGGTGAAGCGTCTCGACCCGAAACGTCACCCATTCCTTCTCTCCAGAGATGCTGCCTGTATGGCTGATATATCTCTCCCTCCTAACCCCATTCTCCTGCCTTCTCCCCACAACCCCTGACACAAGTAGTCTTGGGCAGCTAATTCTTTACTCAACCTTACACAATAGGTTCTTCAACAGGCAAGTGGAACAATGTCCAAATTTATTCGGTCTCTGAACATTGCCAACATAAGAGCAAATGGATGGCAATCAAAAGGTAACAAAAGCAAGGGAAACTGGCTTCTTCCATGTTGCCCTCCTTTATAAACAATTGGAGAGGCTGCATGACCCTCCTAATGCATTATTGACAAAGGTCAGAGATCCAACTTAGAACTATTTTGTTTAAAGAATCAAGGATTTTTATTCAACACGACAAAATGAAGGGTACATGGAATTTAAGAAAGCAACTTAATGGAGGACTGAAGGTTACTGTGATATGTTTAGTCTGGACCACATTCCATTTTTCTATGTTGTGCTGTGGTGTAAAACAAAAGTTTACATTTTAAACCCTTTTATTTTGTAATGCACCTTATACTTCAACAATTTGTAACCTCCAATCAGTAAATACTGGGATTATTTCCCATTTGGCTTGGATGGGGCATGTCCTCGCCAATTTCTCTCCTTGATACTCAATGCAGCGGCTGCCGATAAGGGCACATGTATCTCTAACGTGGGAAAGAAATCCTTCAGACATTGATGTCTCCATTTACTAACATTACAGGTCATCATAGAGTTGAAGTCATACAGCCTGGAAACTGGACCTTCAGCCCAACTCGTCCATGCCGACCAATATGCCCCATCTAAGCTAGTCCCATTTTCATACATTTCTCCCATATCCCACTAAAATGCAATTTGTCTCCTATTGCAACAGGTCCACAGCAAACGGCATCTCCCTGGCCCGAACCTCATCTCTGGAGCATCCAGACAACAACGACACCTACATCAGACTCCTATTTATTGACTGTAGTCCCGCCTTCAAACTCATCTCCAAACTCTAGATCCAGGGGTCTGCACACCCCCATCTGCCACTGGATCTTTGATTCCCTGCCACATAGACCACAACACCTCCACCACAATAATTCTCAACAAGGATGTGTTCCCTACACCCTGTTGTGCTTCATTTACGCTCATGACTGTGGGGGCTAACTCTGCTCTGACTCCATCTACGAGTTTGCAGATGACACTACTGAGGTGGGCCGGATTATGAACGATAATGAGACGGAGTACAGGAAGGAGATAGAGATTTGAATAACATTCAGGACAATAATCTCTCCCTCAATGTCAGCACGACAAAGGAGTTGTCGACGTCAGGAAGCAGAGTGGAGGTACGTGTCCCAATCAAAGAAGCCAAAATGGAAATGGTTGAATGCTGCATGTTCCGTGGTGTAAATATTGCCTGCAGTATGTTGTGGACCAACTGCATTGAAGCGGCTGCCAAGAAGGTGCACCAGCACCTCCACTTCCTCAGGAGACTGAGGATATTTGGCAAATCTCCAATGAGTCTTACAAACTTCTACACATGCACCACAGAAAGCATATTGTCAGATTGCATCAAAGGTTGGTTTTGGAACAGCTCTGCCCAACACTGCAAGAAATTGCAGAGAGTTGTGGATGTAGGCTAATCCATTACACGAACCAGACTCCCCACCATTGACTCCAGTTACTCCAGGAAAGTAGCCAATTTAATTAAGGACCTTTCCCAAACCAGTCATTACTTCTTACAGTGATACGGTCATAGAGTGTGGAAACAGGACCCTCGTCCAAACTTGCCCACACCGGCCAACATGTCCCAGTTTCACTAGTCCCACCTGCCCACGTTTGATCCATATCCCTCCAAACCTGTCCTATCCATCTACCTGTCTAACTGATTCTTGAACGTTGGGATAGACCCAGCCACAACTACCTCCTCTGGCAGTTTGTTCCCTACACCCACCACCCTTTGTGTGAAAAAGTTACCCCTCAGATTCTTATTAAATCTTTTCCCCTCCAGCTTAAACCTATATCCTCTGGTCCTTGATTAATCTACTCTGGGCAAGTGATTCTGTGCATCTACCCGATCTAATCCTCTCATGATTATACACACCTCAATAAGTTCACCCCACATCCTCCTACGCTCCAAGGAATAGAGTCGCAGTCCTATAGCTCTGGCCCAGGCAACATCCTTGTAAATCTTCCCTGTACCCTTTCCAGCTTGACAACATCTCTCCTATAACATGGTGACAGATGGCACAATGGGCTAAGTGTTCAGCTGGCAACCGGAAGGTAGCCGGTTTGAATCCCGCTTGGAGTGCATACTGTCGTTGTGTCCTTGGGCAAGACACTTCACCCACCTTTGCCTGTGTGTGAATGTGTGTGAATGTGTGTGAGTGATTGGTGGTGGTCGGAGGGGCCGTAGGCGCAGATTGGCAGCCACGCTTCCGTCAGTCTGCCCCAGGGCAGCTGTGGCTACAGAAGTAGCTTACCACCACCGAGTGTGACTGAGGAGTGAATGAATAATGCGATGTAAAGCGCCTTGAGTATTAGAAAGGCGCTATATAAATCCCATCCATTATTATTATTATTATAACAAATTCTTCTGGATCCTGTTGGATATAGGATACAGAAGCTTGAAAGCGCACACCACCAGATTCAGGAATAGCTACTTCCCCTCTATTATCAGATGTCTGAAGGGTTCTTCCATAAGCTAAGATCCCAATTCTCCAATATGTCTTATCGTGGACATTGGACATATTCTCTGTAACCGTTATGCCACAACGCTGAGAACTATATTCTGCCTTCTGCGTATCCTTCTCTTCACTCTACCTTTTGGACTTGTGTAAGAAGGAACTGCAGATGCTGGCTTAAATCGAAGATAGACACAAAAAACTGGAGTAACTCAGCGGGACAGGCAGCATCCCTGGAGAAAAGGAATGGGTGACGTTTCGGGTCAAGATCCTCCTTCAGTCTCGACACGAAACGTCACCCATTCCTTCTCTCCAGAAATGCGGCCTGTCCTATCTTGTGTCTATCTTTGTGTCTATCTTTTGTACTTGTGTTTGGCTTGATTTGTATTTATCTATAGTATTATTTGATTAGATTGGAGAGCATGCAAACAAAAGCTTAGGCGGGAGATAGAAATTTGTTCTTAATGATAGTGTACTGATGGTGGTTTCAAATTGTTTGTTCTTTATATGCCCATTACATTAACATACATAGGAGTGACATTAATAATCCTAAATATTTCCTATCCACGTTCCTGTCCAAATGTCTTTTAAATGTTGTTATTGTACTTGCCTCAACTATATCTGGCAGCTTGCTTCATACACTCATTACCATTGTAATTAGAATTTTTTCTCATTACACATTTTGGAAAGATGGACTATGCAACGGGAGATAGAAATTTGTTCTCAATGGCCATGTAAAAAAAGTGATATCAAATTATTTGCTCTTCATATGCCCAGTTCCATTAACATACATAGGAGTGATCATTGGCCAATGCATATAATGGGCAATAGATTCAGCACTTACTTTGCACAATTTGTGGTTTATGCAATGATGCCTAGCCATGACAATCAGTAAAGTAGACACTTTGAGGATTTTCTCCAGTAATGTTTATAAACAGCCAAGCTGAAGCAACTACATTGTGGACACAAAAAGCTGGAGTAACTCAGTTGGTCAGATAGCATCTCCGGAGAAAATAGATAGGTGACATTTCGGGTCTAGACCCTTCTTCAGACTGATTTTCGTGGGGTGTGGGGGGGGCAAAGGGGTGGGAAATGTAAGTGAGAAAAAAAAAACCAGGACAATTTGGGACTGGCATCAGATAATAGGCCGATTGTTGGCTCGAGACGGTGTGAGCCCGAGAGATATGTTGTTGCACACTGTGGAACTGGTCAGTGGACCTTTAGTGGAAGGAGGAGGAAGAGGGAAGGAAGGGGGAAGGAATGTGTTTGTAGCTCACCTTTATTCTATCTATCTATCTATCTATCTATCTATCTATCTATCTATCTATCTATCTGTCTGTCTGTCTGTCTGTCTGTCTGTCTGTCTGTCTGTCTGTCTGTCTGTCTGTCTGTCTGTCTGTCTGTCTGTTCATCTATTCATCTATTCACCAAACAAAAAGATGGCGGCGCTGCAGTCTGTCTGTTTTTTCTCTCGTTTTTTGTGTTGTTCTTTTGTCCTGTTTAGTTGATTTTTGGTTTATTATGTTGTGTATGTGGGGGGGGGGGGGGAGGAACACGTTTTTGGTCTCTTCCTTCGGGGGATGCGACTTCTTTTGTCGTATCCCCCGTCTCCGCCTGCGCCGAGGACTAATGGCGGAGCTGGCGGCCTCGGAGCTGGGGCAGCGGCAGCGGCCGCCCGGCATCGGAGCTGGGATGGCGGCGGCAGCGGCTGGGATGGCGGCAGCGAAAGCGGCGGCCTGGCCTCGGAGCGGGGGCAGCGGCAGCGGCCACACGGCATCGGCGCTGGAGCAGCGGCAGCGGCGACCTCGCCTCGGAGCTGGGACAGCGGCGACCAGAACTCGGAGCTGGGGCATGTTCCGGCAGCAGCGGCCACTCGACCCGACCCGACCCAGCGGCCACTCGACCCGACCTGACGACAGCGGCGGCTGGGACAGCGGCAGCGGCCTCGGCGCAGAGGGAGAATAAGAAGGGATGAGACAAAGACTTGAGACTTTTGCCTTCCACCACAGTGAGGAGGTGCCTGGTGAACTCACTGTGGTGGATGTTAATTTGTGTTTATTGTGTGTTTTGTCATTTTTACTATATGTAGGACTGCAAGGCAACAAAATTTCATTCAGACCGCAAGGACTGAATGACAATAAAGGCTACTTGATACTTGTTGTTACTTGTTACATCTATCTATCTATCTATCTATCTATCTATCTATCTATCTATCTATCTATCTATCTATCTATCTGTCTGTCTGTCTGTCTGTCTGTCTGTCTGTCTGTCTGTCTGTCTGTCTCTCTGTCTGTCTGCCTGTTTGCCTGCCTGTTTGCCTGTCTGTCTGTCTGTCTGTCTGTCTAATCTATTACATTGAGGACAGATATTCATGAGTTGGAGTGCTTGTATATTATTGGTGCTGTCGGCTACAGTCTACATTGTGCATCATTGTAGCCTAAGCCAAGACTAGTCGTCACAATATTTGCAGGTTACTGCTTCCTTACATGTTCCTAATTGTTTCTATTTCTACAGCTGAAAGCATTTCTGCTCAAACTCCTCTACTTATAAATGAGACCTAGAGGAGAAAAATGAAATTGGTGGTGTAAGTTTGTAATGTCTTGTCTGTTTGTTTATTTCATTGTATTTTTATGAATCATCATAGTTGCCTTAACGCCTAGAAACACCCATAATAACTCTAGAAAGACACACATTTTTAAAAAAAATAGTCAGTGTTAAGAAAAGGCTATAACATCTTAAATACTGGACATGCTCATTTCTGACAGAGGGAAGGAACTCTTACATTACCCTTTCCCATCTTTATTACAACCCAATCTTTATTTAGCTTCCTTCTTTTGCTTTCTATATTATTCCACTGATGTGTGATTCTTTAAGCAACGAGTGAGAAAGGATAACTAATTTGAGATGAACATATTATGTACACAGGACGAATAATTTAAAAGACATTTAATAAAGGTCTTTCAAATTAGGAAAGGTTTTAATAGCATAAAGATTTTTACTTGCGGGCAAGATTAAAATGAAGGTCACTAATATTGGATAGAAAATATAAATTAACTGTCTTTATTTGGAGAATGGTAGTGTTGAATGGTTGAGGAATACTCAGGTCCTTTCAAGAGATGCTGAGATAACCATATGGAAGAAAAATTAACATGTTAGGAATCAGTTGGGCCAAATTACTTGTTTGTATGAAAAGACACAAAGTGCTGGAGGACTCAGCAGGTCAGGCAGCATCTCTGAGGAACATCGATAGGTGACGTTTCAGGTTGAGACCCTTCTTCAGACTGTCAGAGAGAGCAGAAGAACAGCTTCAAAGTAGGCATAACTTAAGGAGATTTTGCAGTGGATCAGTAAAGTGTAGAAACAAGGAACAACAGATTGTGGTTTACAAGAAAAGACCTAAAGTGCTGGAGCAAATCAGCGGGTCAGGCAACAACTCTGGAGAACATGGATAGGTGACGTTTTGGGTCGGGACAGTAGAAGGATCCTTCCAACATCACCCTCTCCCAGGCTAGTCACTCTATCTCTAGCAATATTACCAACAATCTGTCCTGGGCCAACGGCAATGAAGCAACAGCGAAGACAGGAGACTGAGGAGATTCAGCAAGTCTCCAATGACTCTTACAAACTTCCACAGACGCACTATAGACAGGTTGCATTGTAGCTTAGTTTGGGAACAGCCTGCCCAAGAAAGCAAGAAATTGCTGAGAGTTGTGATTATGGCCTAGTCCATCACACATTCCCCAAGGACTCCATCCACACTCCACATTGTCTTGAGAAAGCAGCCAACATAATCAATGATGATTCCCAACCTGGTCATTCCTTCTTTCCCTTGTTCCCATCGGGCAGAAAATACAGAAGCTCGAAAGTACGCACCACCAGACTCAGGAACAGCATCCTCATCTCTGTAATCAGGCTTCTGAAGTCCTTTCTTAAACCATGGTACTGGCCAATTCTCCTCTCATGCATTACGGACATTGGAGTTTGTCTCTGGAATGCGTGCCCTGTAATGCTGAGAACTGTATTCTGACCCTAGTGTGTAAGGACTGGTTGAGAAAGTGAAATGACATAAAACTAGCAAGAATGGGCGAACGATGGTCGGCATGGACTTGGTGGGCAGAAGGGCCTGTTTCTAAGCCATATCCCTCCTAACATGCCTCCTGAAACTGATACTCTATTCCAACTCTGTTACTGGAAGGCGTTACCTTGTGGACTGAGGATAAGATCCAGGAATGTGTTCAGAGCATCCTTAAAAATTGAAGCATATCCGCTGGCATCTGGGGATCACTGGCTCATAGCCACAGCCACCCTCTTTAGTCAGAGGGTGGTTAATCTGTGGAACTCATTGCCATGGAGAGGTGGAGGCCATCAGTGGATATTTTAAAGACAGAGATAGATAAATCCTTGATTAGAACGAGTGTCAAGGGTTATGGGGAGAAGGCGGGAAAATGGGATTAGGAAGCAGAGATAAGCCATGATTGAATGGCGGAGTAGACTCGATGGCTTAATTCTACTCCAATAACTTGAGAACACTGAAAAGTGGAGGAGGAGCTTCCTGGATGGAATAGAGAACCTCACTCCTGTTGCCATGGGAGTGAGAGCCATTACTGGCGGAATGATGGCAAGACTGGATCTCAGGTCACTGAAGCGGCAGAGCCTGTGTTATTGGATCATTGGTCACGATGAGACATCTCCAGAGGTTCAATGGATCTTTATTGTCACGTATGCACAACACAAAATTATTTTGCACAACCCACAAATGCACTGTTGCCATACTTTGGCACTGTTTACAAAGGGGAAATCCAAAGTCCAAGTCCACATGTTGGAAGTACTGGAGCATTCCCAATCCAGGATAACTCAGATAAGCCCAGGCTGCTGCAGGCCTGCAACCAGACATCCCTCTTCTCGCCCGACCACCTCTGTCCTGGGAGCACCACCTCTGGCTCGAGGCAATATCCTGGTCCCTCTCCTACCGGCCCACTCCTCGTTTCCTTCATTGGGAGCGGCTCCCTCCTCAATTCTCCATCCTTCTGGGCTTCCGAGCTTCCCCCCTTAGGCTGTGGCCCGCCTGGTCTTCATTCTCAACGGTCGCACTGGTCAGAGATATTATTTGTCTTCCAGAGAATCGATGATTAATGTATCAAAATGTATAATTCTGAAAACTGCTATAAATTTAATTCCAAGAGTTCTTTTGCTTCCTTGCATCAGGAACGAGAGGAATATCGTAGGCTACCGTCAGTTTTGCGTCCCCAGGCACAAAGGTCCAACTAGAAACATGGACACACAAGAGACTGCAGATGCTGGTATCCGATGAAGGGTCCTGACCTGAAATGTCATCTGTCCAAATCCCTCCGCAGTTTCTGCCCAACATACTGAGTATGCTTTGCAATCAGAAACATGGTTCAGCCATTGGTTAACAAGAGAAGTTCAAGGTTATATTAGATCAAAAGGAAGGGGGTCTATAATGTTGCTGAAAAGAGCCAAATTGGGCAGCATTGTGGCACAGCTGGTAGAGCTGCTGCCTCACAGCGCCAGAGACTCTGATTTGAACATGGCCTTGGGTGCTGTCTGTGGGGAATTTGCACGTTCTCCCTGTGACCGCATGGGTTTCCTCTGAGTGCCCCAGTTTCCACCCACATCCCAAAGACGTTTGGGTTTGCAATTCAATTGTCCTCTGTAAATTGCCCCTCGTGTGTAAGGAGTGGATGCAAAAGTGGGATAACAGAACAAATGTGAACAGGTGATCGATGGGCGGCATGAAGCCGGTGGGCCAAAGGGCCTGTTTCCATGCTGAACACCCTGAAAACTAAACTAAAATCCCAACGATTGTGAAAATTACACAATTCATGAAGTGAGTATCAAGGAATTGATAGAAAATAGAAAGTAGCACACGAGAGTTTGAACAAGGTCCCGACCCAAAACGTCACCCATCCTTTGCCTGACCCGCTGAGTTACTCCAGCACTTTGTGGTCTATCTTCGGTATATACCAGCATCTGCAGTTTCTTTTCACACAAGTATAAAAGGGTTTTTTGGGTACGGCAAGTAATGCTGCTGTCTTGCAAGTCCAGCAACCAGGATTCAATCCTGAGCAGTGTTGTCAGTTTGGAATTTACACATTCTCCTTGTGATTCGTGATGGTGGCCGGTAAGGTGATTGGGAAAGTCAGTAAGTGTGAATGGTCTGCAAACTCACCTCCCACAGCCTCGGAAAGCACCCTATGGTTCTGTGATCGGGTAAGGAAATGGGGCACGGCAGCCTTAGAGCATGGAAGCGGAGGGGGAACTGTTGGAGGTGACAGACAACACGTGGAGTTTGGTGTGGGCAGAGGGGGGGCAAGGGAGCCCTGCAGCAACCAGGTATGCAAGAGAATCAAATGCAGTAGAAAGAGCCGCTGGCATCACGCTGGGTGATTTATCAATCCACAGCCACCAGGACACTGAGCCTTAAAATTAGAATTTAAGAAAGTGCATCTTTCTTTGGGCCAAGATCGGGCTTTTCAGAGACATGGAAGTTGCAAGATGGATCCACAACATGGCGATTCTCTGCATGCTGCTTTGGAAGAGGATCTATTATAGATATGTGTAGTCTGACTTGACTGGATAGCATGCAGAACAAGCATTTCAACATGTCTCTATACATTGAACAATAAGTTAATCTAAACTAAGAGACATGCAGCATAGAAACAGGTCCTTTGGCCCACCTTGGCCAAGCCGACCAAGATGCCTCATCTTCACTAATTCCTCCTGCTCACATTTGGCCCATATCCCTCTAGACCTTGAATATCCATGTACCTGTCCAAATTAAATGATGTTATAGCACTTACCTCAACCACCTCCTCAGGCACCTCATTCCCTTTATACATCAACATCTGAGTGGAAAAGTTGCCCCTCAGGTTCCTATTGAAACGTTTCACTCTCACATCAAGAGGACACAACGTCAATGGCAGATGGGGTGCACCATCTCTTGGATCTCTCACCCACCTGTGCATTCAGGTGCCCCCTGTGCCAACCTAAAAGAACCAATGGTTCTTCATCAGCTACCTCAGAACCCACAGCACCAGAGTGGAGCCAAGTCATCCTCCATCCTGAGGATAGACACAAAAAGCTGGAGTAACTCAGCAGGACAGGCAGCATCTCTGGAGAGAAGGAACGGGTGATTTTTAAAAATTTATTTCATAATAGACTTTATTCGAGAAATAAATATATACAATACATGATCCATACAAAACTCCATCCGCCATTCTCGGAGGCTATACATACATACAATACAGTTTCCCCAAATCACAATTTTACCCCAAACCCTTGCCACTCATGTGGCCCACTGGCGTGGAATCCCTTCCCTTATTTTGAGGGGCGTCTCCACCACACCCTGCCCCCCATGTCCAGCAGCGGAAGGAACCTAGACTGTGGCCCTCCCCACCGAGCCTTGGCGTTGGCTGCACCGAACTTCAGTGCGTCCCTCAGCACGTACTCCTGCAGTCTGCAGTGGGCCAGTTGGCAACATTCCCCGATGGACAACTCGCTCTGCTGGGTCAAGACCCTTCTTCAGACTGGTTAGGGAAAAGGGAAACAATGATGTGGAGAGATAAAGATCAATCAATGAAAGATATGCAAAAACGTAACGATGATAAAAGAAACAGGCTATTTATTGTAAGCTGTTTGTAGGGTGAGAATGAGAACTAGTGCGAATGAGAAGCTAGTGGGGGAGGGATAGAGAGAGAGGAAATGCCGGGGCTACCTGAAGTGAGAGAAATCAATATGCCCAATGTCAATGCCCAAGCGAAATATGAGATGCTGTTCCTCCAATTTGCATTTAGCCTCACTGACAATGGAGGAGACCGAGGACGGAAAGGTATGTGTAGGAATGGGAGGAGAATTAAAGCGTCCATCAACCGGGAGATCAGGTTGGTTCACGCAGGCTGAGTGAAGGTGTTCCGCGAACCGATCGCCCAGTCTACGTTTGTTCTCGCCGATGTATAGGAGTCACCATCTTGAACAACGGATCCAGTAGATGGGGTTGGAGGTGGTGCAAGTGAACCTCTGCCTAACCTGAAAGGACTGCCGGGGTCCTTGGACAGAGTCGAGGGAGAATCTATAGCGACAGGTGTTGCAATTTTTGTGGTTAGGATTTGCTTACAAAGAAGATGTGTGTGAGTGTGTCTACATACAATAGGTATACATACACAAGCTTAAAATTATTATAATACTGACAAAAAATGATGGAAATATTCAGCAGGCCAAGAATGCTTGGACTTGGCCAGCATCTGTGGAGAGAGTAGCAGATGCAACATTTCCAGTAAAAAAAAACACAAAGCCCTGAAGTAACTCAGACAGCATCTGTGGAGGGTACACAAAATTGCTGGAGGAACTCAGCGGGTGCAGCAGCATCTATGGAGCGAAGGAAATAGGCGACGTTTCGGGCCGAAACCCTTCGCCTATTTCCTTCGCTCCATAGATGCTGCTGCACCCGCTGAGTTCCTCCAGCAATTTTGTGTACCTTCGATATTCCAGCATCTGCAGTTCCCTTTTGAACACAGCATCTGTGGAGAACTTGGTTAGGTGATGTTTTGGGTTGGGACCTTTGCAGACGGATCACGGGGGTGAGGTTGGAAGAAAGCTGGAAGGGAGGAGGAACAGGACAAAAGCTTGGCAAGTTATAAGTTGATACGGGTGAATGGGGGTGGTGGGGGACAGGTTAATAGCCAGATGGTTGCCAACAGTCAGGATGAAAAGATGGATATGAGACGAAAGAATTGAAGTGTTATGAATTGTGAAGCTAGAGCAAGAAATTAATGTGGAAGGGGAGAAGTAGGTGAGGCACAGAGAAGAGGGGCTTGGTGGTGGTGGGGGGGGGGGGGGGGGGGGGGGGGGGGGGGAGGTTGGGGAAGAAGGAAAAGGATTTGCAGTTACCTGAAATTTGAGAATTCAATGTTCATCCCATTGGGTTCTAGGCCTAAAATTGGAGGATTTCATGTTACCTAAAATTGGAGAATTCAATTCTATATAAAATTGGAGAATTGACTGTCATCTAAGATGTGAACATTATATTTCCAGTTACATTTTCAGTTGATGCCCATTCATCAGAACTGTAATCGAGCTGATAGTATTCCGATGAAGGTAGACAAAAGTGCTGGAGAAACTCAGCGGGTGCGGCAGCATTTATGGAGCGAAGGAAATATGCAACGTTTCAGGCCGAAACCCTTCTTCGGCTCTTTGCCTTGGAACGTTAACTCTGTTTCTCTCTCCATATGTTGTTGCCTGATCTGCTGAACATTTGAAGTATTGTTCTGCTTTACGCTGAAAACAGGTACCTGAAGGGCGGTATGGTGGCACAGTTGCTGTCTTACTGCACCAGAGACCCGGGTCCGATCCTGAATACGGGAGTTATCTGTGCAAAGTTTGTACATTCACCCTGTGAATGCATGGGTTTTCTCCAGGTGCTCCGGTTTCCTCCCGCACTCCAAAGGTGCACAGGTTTGCAGGTTAATTGGCTTGGTTTTAATGTAAAATTGCCCCTAGTGTGTGTGGGTCAGACAGCATCTCTGGGGAGAAAGTAATGGGTGATGTTTCGGGTCAAGACTCTTCTTCAGACTGAAAGTTATGGGAAAGGGAAACGAGAGATATAGATGATAATGTAGAGAGATATAGAACAAATTAATGAAAGATATGCAAATAAATAACAATGATAAAGGAAACAGGCCATTGCTAGCTGTTTGCTAGGTGAGAACAAAAAGCTGGAGTTCTTGGGTGGGGGAGGAATGGAGAGAGGGGGATGCCGAGGTTACTTGAAGAGAGAAATCAATATTCATACCCCTGGGTTGTAAGCTGCCCGAACAAAATATGTGTTGCTCCTCCAATTTGCATTTAGCCTCACTCTGACAATCATAATCATACTTTATTAGCCAAGTATGTTTTGCAACATATGAGGAATTTGATTTGCCATACAGCCATACCAATAAAAAGCAACAAAGCACACAAAATACATTTTAACATTAACATCCACCACAGTGACTCCTCCACATTCCTCAAAGACTATTGATGGAAGGCGGAAAAAAAAGTTCAATCTTATTCCCTTCTTTGTTCTCCGTTGGTCTGGGGCCTCGAGCCTCCTGATGTCGGGGCCATCTTGTCTCTTGGCGGAGGCCGAGGACAGAAAGTGAATGGGAGGGGGAATTAAAGTGTTTGGCAACCATGAGATCAGGTAGGTCCAGGCAGAAACTGTTCAGTGAAATGATCGCCCAGTCTCATTGGTTTCGCCGATGTACAAGAGTCCACATCTAGAACAATGGATACAGTCGATGAGGTTGGAGGAGGTGCAAGTGAATCTCTGCCTAACCTAAAAGCAGACCCTGGACAGAGTCGAGGTAGAAGATATAAAAGGTACACAAAAAAAGCTGGAGAAACTCAGCGGGTGCAGCAGCATCTATGGAGCTAAGTAAATAGGCAACGTTTCGTCCCGAAACGTTGCCTATTTCCTTCGCTCCATAGATGCTGCTGCACCCGCTGAGTTTCTGCAGCTTTTTTTTGTGTACCTTCGATTTTCCAGCATCTGCAGTTCCTTCTTAAACACATAGAAGATATAAATATTGGGCATGAACATTGAATTCTCCCAATTTTGTTAGCCCTTGCCGTCTCCTCCCATCCCTCAGCCCTCGGGCTCCTCCTCCTCCTTTTTCCTTTCTTCTCCCCGCCACCCCCCATCAGTCTGAAGAAGGGTTCAAGAAGGAACTGCAGATGCTGGAAGATCGAAGGTACACAAAATTGCTGGAGAAACTCAGCGGGTGCAGCAGCATCTATGGAGCGAAGGAAATAGGCGACGTTTCGGGCCGAAACACTTCTTCAGACGGTGAGGGTTTCGGCCCAAAACGTTGCCTATTTCCTTCGCTCCATAGATGCTGCAGCTGCTGCACCCGCTGAGTTTCTCCAGCATTTTTGTGTACCTTAGAAGATATAAATATTGGCGGATTGGTCCCTTTAAGAGGTCACGTGGGGTCAGGGAGGATGGGGTGGGGGGGGGCGGGGCGCGCCGTGTGACGTAGCCTCCCCTCCCCTCCCCCGCGGCGGCGGTGGCGGTGACGTCAGGCAGGCAGGCGGTGGCGCGGGGCTGCGGAGCGTTGGCGATCCAGCGGGAGGGCGACCGACCGCCATTTTATTCCCACACCCGGCCGACGAGCGGCAGCGGCGACATGGATTCGGTCAGGTGCAGCAGATTTGCCGCCTCGCTCGCCTGCCTATTGCTGAGCTTTTCGGTCGCAACCTCGGCCGCTAAAGGTGAGCACAACCCACCCCACAACCTCCTTTCGCATCCGAGTCTGGTTTAATATTTGGTCCGCTTGAGGATGGGCTGTGTGTATGTTTGCTTCGCTCCGGCCATGTTCCTGCAGATGCTCCTGGTATTGATGCTGAGGAGAAAAAAAACCCAACATGCTTATTTATCTCTCTTATTTAAATAAAGGTTTAGCTCATGCATTTTTGCTTTGCAAGGATTTATGGTTGATCGTGGTTGCAATGTCCAATTCCAATCACCACCCTCCGTCTCCATCGGATGGGAGAAGTGGCATCTCACAGATTTATTTGTAATCAAATTCTCTTCAGTACAGGAATCCGCCCACCTTTACAGAAAATAGTTGACTCTCTTATAATTAGGGGGAAAAACAACTTCTAATGTGTCAGCCTATTTCATTTTTATATTCAAAACAAAATATTGCGTTTTTTTGTTTTGGTATCTTGTCTTTCCCTTTAAAAAGACCCTTCTTATGCAATTCTTGGATGGGTTAAATATTCCAGAAGATTGTCTCCTTTTTCAGTGTGGGTTTGGTTAATGGGTTAGTAAAGGGCAAGGCTTTGTTTATATGTAGAGCCAAATGACGTTACTTTAGACTGCAGCAACAAAACATATTACACTGAAATCTTTGGTTGTTCAGGCATCCTCTGCCTTCCGATGGGTTTCATGCCCACTGTTAACTATGCCTGCCCGCACCTACATGTATTTCCTCGCATTTCTTTAGAATTAAGGTGTTCTGTTAAAATTCACTATTTAGTAGTAGCACCATGCTGCATCAGTGTGGCGTTTTTTCTTCGTTGGTTTAAATAATTTTAATAGGAAGCAAAGCCTTTAACACCTAGCCCGCCCCACCGCCGATTGGAAATGTTTTGATTCCATTGATTGCAGTTGTAAACAATGAAAGTGGTAACTTTTTCATGTTGTTTATTGCGTTTTTTAGCCAGTTAAACATGTAGATAAATGCATAATGGGCGATATTAATATTGATTATTCTTTTAAAGCGCAAAAGTCGCATTGCAGGTTCTTTTGATATGTGCTTTTCTTGTAATTTAGTGAAATGATCCAAATTTATTTTTGATATTGGTAACTTGGAGAATATATCATAGAGAATATTCAGATTTTGCAGATGGACTTTTGTTTGTTCTGATCTAAATATATTTAAATATTTACTGAGTTAGTATTCTATATCATTAATGATGAGTAAATGTTGCAGTTTAAATGCCAAAGATTTACTGCCAGCTTTTCTTGAAAGCTGCTTAATCTTTAAGGGTTTCCAGGGTACTTTATCTATAAAGAATACTATTGTTTCACCCAATCCTGCTGGAACAAAGCAATAATTCAATGCAAGATGAATATGTGATTTTGAATATAATTTCAGAGTTGCTGAGCTGCTCAATATTTACAAAAAAGGGACAACAGAAAAATATTAATCAAGCTTTCTAGATTATCTTACCTTCTTTGCCTTTATGTTGCTCAGCACAGTGACTTATAATTCATTCCTAAAATGCCACAATATTCGCTGCTGTTGGAGAAAAAATCCTAAAAATTGCAATGTTTTTCTTATAAATAACTTGAGCAATTTTTCAAGTGCATTGATTCAGAGAGCTGCTTAATAATTTTGTAACTATTTAAAAAGTTCAGTTGTAACACTAAATCATAGATGTTAAATATGACTTATTTTGAGGACTAAAGATTGTGATTGAAAGCTTGGTTAAGACATGAATTGATCGAACTAGTTCAAGCTGTGGTTTCAGTCACCTTTGAGGCCCAGATTGATTGAAAGATACAGCATGGAAACGGTCCATGCCGACCATCGATCAACCGGTCACATTAGTTCTATGTTGTCCCATTTTTACATCCACTGCTTTACACTCCGGCAATTTATAGAGGTCAATTAACCTACAAACGTGCAGGTCTTTGGGACTTGGGAGGAAACCGGAGAACCCAGAGGAAACTCACGCGGTCACAAGGACACGTGACACTTCACACGGTGGAATTTTTTATTTGTCAGGTTTCAAATCCAAATGCAAACATAATTGCTGTAATTTCCCTAGTCTTAGTTGAAACCTTTGGTTTCTTTAAATTATGCAATTTAAAATTTGTTTTTTAAATGTATACCACAGGTAACATGTTGTACCATGTTTCAATATGTGTTTTGACTTGCTCTCGAACAAATTTGCTTTGCAGTGACATTGTTCATGGTCTTGTTAACGTTTCACTTTAAAAGTGAATGAGGCAAATTTGTTCTTGGGAAATGTCAAGTTCCTATTTTTTAGTGTTCAAGAAGGAACTGCAGATGCTGGAAAATCGAAGGACACAAAAATGCTGGAGAAACTCAGCGGGTGCAGCAGCATCTATGGAGCGAAGGAGATAGGTAACGTTTTGGACCGAAACCCTTCTTCAGACTTCTTGAGTCTGAAGAAGGGTTTCGGCCCGAAACGTTACCTATCTCCTTCGCTCCATAGATGCTGCTGCACCCGCTGAGTTTCTCCAGCATTTTTGTGTACCTCCTATTTTTTAGTGTATGGTGAGATTTTTTTGTAGATAGTAATGAATAATTACTAGCTACAATGCATGATTCCATTCTTTGATATAGGTTGTTTTTTTAACAATGTGGTAAATAAAGTGTTTTAAGATTAAAAATTGGTTATAATACAAGGTGCTAATTATAATCCTCTTTTGGTCTTGTACTAATCCTAAAATATATGGTAAAAGTTCTTAATCAAAATGTCAAAGTTTAGAATACCTGTACCTGCAGTTCTATTACAGGTTACAGGTTTGTTTGTAAGGATAAATATTAATTCAACAGTAGTATAGTACATTCAATATGAATTTACTGACCAATCTAGAGAACAGATTTATGGCTCAATTTGTTTGATGCTCTAGCTTTGTATTTAAGTATTTGATTTTCATCTTCCTAACTGGCTTATAGCAATTCTCTGATTCAGTAGAAATAATTCTTTGTATTCATTTGGGGGGAAACTGACATATTGCTTATTTCTAATTGCCCTGAAGAGCATTGCCATGTCAATTGCCAGAGTTTGCCACAACAGTGCTTTTCCTAGATTGAAAGTCAACCTCGTCACCGAGGGTCCAGGTGGGGTTCAGTAGAAAAGATTTTCATAAGTTAAAAAATAGATTTGTTTAATTAACTGAATTCCCTGGCAGCAAAAATGGGACTTAAACGAGCACCTCCAGGTCAATGGTGCTGATTCTGTTTATCACTCATCCAGTAACATGGCCATTATGCCACTAGCTCACAGAATTATTTTAATTTAAATCTGCAAACTCTACCTTTCGCTTTAGGTCTCTGAGAGACAAAAGAGAAACACATTTTGGCCATGCTCTAGTCAGCATTCTTTATTTTGAAAAAAGTGTTAAGAAAAAGTAATGAAATAGCAGATTAGTCCAGTCGTAGGAAACTTGGCTTTTTTGGTGTCTAATTTAGTGATACGGTGTGGAAGCAGGCCCCTTGGCCCACCAAGCCCATGTCGATTATTCACGTTATCCCACTTTCTCATCCACTATACACACCAGGGGTAATTAAGGGACCAGACAACATTTAAAAACCCACAGATTTTTGTGTTGTGGGCAGAAACCAGAGCACCTGGGAAACCACAGAGAGAACGTGCAAACTCCGCACAGATGGCATCCGAAGTCGGGACCGCACACGGATCTCTGGTGCTGTGAAGCAGCAGCTCTACCAGCTGTGCCACTGTGCTGTCCAATAATGCACGTCAATTTGTTATGGAATGATAATTTTAATATAGAAAACATGCCAAGTACCTTCAAAGGTGTTTGGCAAAGGAGACTTAGTGTTCATGCTGGTTTTGTATTTTATTCAAAGGTCAGGCAGGACCAAACTAAATTCATGTTCAAACATTTCTGTACCTGAATTTGATATTCATGATTGTAAATGTAGTGCAATTCTGTAAAAACTCTGTTAAGAACATTTGCAGTCGTTGATTCATTCAAATTTACATAGATTTAAATGGCCAGTGCTATTTACCTTTCTAATTCTAGATATTTTGCTATTATCTTTTTGTATATGGCCATACCTGGATGCGCTTACTATTATATATCGCTGCACTTCATTGTAAGATTATTTTCATTCTATGACAGTTAGACTGCGAATGCTAATATGGTTACATAAGGGGAAGGAGTTGTCTTTTGTTGTTTGAACCCCATATTTACACTGCAGGATACTTACAACTTGGTATTGGGCCAGCTCTTAGGGGTGTCTGCAGTGACTCGCCAATAGTTTATGACAACAACTTGTGTTATTCACTTCGCTTGTCCTTTTAACTCTGTTTTGCTTGTCGGCATGTGAGGAGCGAATGTAACGGTTCCCCATACCTCTTTCCCATATGCAATCCTTGATTATATCAGTTTGTCGGGGAATATCTTGGTGATATTTCTTTGCTTTCTTTTTGTGGCTCAGAGAAAAGCCTTGCACCTACCTACATCACAAATAAACCCCCCCCCCCAAGATTCCTGCGCCAATCACCTGGGAGGAAGATTATATATATTTAAAATATTGGGGGGGGGGGGGGGGGGGGGAAGAAGATTTGTTCCCTGGTTTATTGTTAAAATGCATCAAATTTCCTCACACCTTGAGACCAGCACTTGGCACTGTATTCTTTCCTGTGGGTCGTTGATCCGGCCCACTTGTATTGCTGAAGGCCACATCTGGGTTTTAAAGAAGGGTATTTATTCGTGGCTAGTAAACAGCACTGGGGATTCATTTAGACTCCGTAAACAAATCAAAATTATATATATATATATAATTTTGATTTGTTTACGGAGTCTAAATAATATAAATAAAGCAACCCAGTTAGCATACGATTTACAGACCTTGATATAAAGCTTAATTTGTTTATATGAACTCTCTTAAATTTGCTGGACATTATAGTACTGAACTATGGCCTCTGGACAAATGCACGCTTTAACAAAATGATTTTAAGCATGAGTAACACTGGCATAAATAATTTTTTTCAAAATGTAGCAATTGCGCATATTCATATTCCTTTACTACAATATGTACAAAGGATTTTCTATCAGACAAAACCAAATAAATACCATTGCAGGAAATATTAGGACAAAAGGTTTATCAGAAGTTTATTTTAAGCAGCATCTTGAGTGGGCTTTAGTGAAGGAATTGCAGAAGACCTAAACAATTGAAGACCACACCCCCTTGTGCCCCACCTGGACTTGCACCTATTTCTCCCCTCCCCTTCCACTACATTCCTTGCTCCAGCTTTACAATTCACAACTCTTGAACCCTTCTAGGTCACACCTTCCTGTCTCTTTCATCTCTGGCCTGCCTTTATCCCAAACATCTGCCTCTCAAAATCCCCTCTTACCTGTGTTGCCTATTACCTGCCAGGCTTTGCTCTGCCTCTCCTCTCTCCCAAGTTTCTTCTCCCCACCCCCAATATGTCTGATGAAGGGACCTGATCTAAAATGTCACCTTTCTATGTTCTCCAGAGGTGATGCCTCCAGCAATATCTCTTTTTGAAAACCAGCATCTGCAGTTCTTTGTTTCTATGTAATTGCTGTTGTGCTCCATCTTAGTTGCATTTTACACTAACAGTCTATTTATCTTAAATAGTGCAGATGCAGTAAGTAATTTTCTTATCCAAGGGCAACTGGATCTTTCTGAGCATTAATGTTTCATTATCTATCAAATATCTTACTACTCTTCCCACCATTTAGTAAATGTACTAACCTTTATATTGACTGCTCTCTTAACACTCACAACTCTTGCTTGCCTATATATGTCAGCAAATTTTAATACAATACTGTGGTCCCTTTGCCCAAGTCATTATAGATTGCATAGCAATGAGCCCTTTGCATGCTTGCTAAATTAGAAAACAATAGGTTTATCCTTTGATTTCTGTTAAGCAATCAATTCATCATATAACACTCTAGCTCTGCTGTTGCACTGTTCTCACTAATGTTTTTGGAACTCCAAGCATATTACATCCATTGGCTCACCTGAATCTACCCTGCCATTTGTATTCTAAATAAATACTCATTGTATTTAACCAAACTTCCTCTCCCATAAAACATTGATCCTGCCTAATTGCTTGCATCTCTTCCTTAATAACAATTAACAGAGACGGCACTGACCATTAAACAGCTTTTTGCTGTAATCCCATTTTAATCTCTTCACATTCCCCATCAGTTTCTCACGGATTCTATTGCTAGTCTAGGGAGATTTTAGAGCTGTTAACTTTACAATCTGCGGGGCTTGTGATGTGGAAGGAAACAATATCTCCCAAAGAGAACCCAGACTGACTGGAAGAACATCCAAACTCCATAGTCTGGTGTGAATTTGGAGAGCCGTGAGGTGGCACCTCTACTTGAACAGCCATGAGGCAATTGAATCTTTGTGGGGGATTTAATTGAACCAAGGACAGGTGCCTGAAGGACTCCTGCCGTGCCTATTTGAGAAGGAAGGAAGACCTTTGCAGATGATTGTCATTTCATTTGAATGCACACAATAGGATCAGGCAAGCAGAAATAATTTATTTTTCGCTATGCTTAGAAGCAACCTTTTCAGCATATGCTTAAAAGGGAACTAGATTCTTTGTGGTCAGATATGCAGTTATTATCTGATGCTGGTTTTCAACAACTAGCTTAAATGCTGGTGTTTCATTATTGGACAAGGTATTGTTTCAATTTTTTGTTGTTGCATAAATTGATAAACAGCACCACCTTATGAAGGTAACTTGAATGAATCTAATTGTTTATTTTTTTCTCACACACCTTGCATCCTAATCGCATCCCATTGTTATCAGTACACCTCCTGGGTGTCTTATCTATCCTGCCCTACGGTTTCCCTTGGAGCTGTCCTTGGCCCCTTTCCTTTTCTTCCACAATGCATTAATAGTAGTGTTGTCAAGACTAATCTACAGGTGTTAATATTCCTGACCTTGGTTTACAGTTTAATTGGTACCCTCTGAGATTTCATTTTTGTGCAATAAAGAAATGCCAAGGTTACTCTCTCTCATCCTAGCAGGTAGATTTAGTAAAGTTTAAATTATCCGTGGTAACAGAGGGAACTGCCACAATCACACAAAACCAAATTATAGTTTGTTCAAAGAAATGTTGAACATTGATTACTTTGTGCCACAACTGAATTTATCCACAATTGTGAATCAATAGTTAAGCCAATTCTGTAAAACTGGAGAACAGCAGGCATGTTATTGGGCAGATGGGATGCGCAGTACTGATCGAGAATTGGGATAAACCACTGCCAGACCAATTGGGAGTTCACCATTCCCCCTCCCAATCTCCCTCACACCCACCTGGGCTCGCACCTATTTTCCCCCCTCTCCCCCTCCATTCACATTCCTATCTCTAAGTTCGCAATTTGCAACTTCAATCTTTTTGTCCAGCGCCTTTTTTAAATGCTGACCTTTACCCAACCACCTGCCTACCAAAAACTTATCTTGTCTGTGTTCACATATTACCTATGTGCTGTCCTACTTCTCCTCTCTCCCAGCTTTCTTCCCCCTCCCCCTTCCACAATCAGTCTGAAGGGTTCTGACCTGAACACTCACCTATCAATGTTCTCCTGAGATGTTGCTTGTCCCACTGAGTTACTCCAGCACTTTGTGTCCTTTTTTTGTAAACCAGTATTTGCACTGTTTAGTTTAGAGATGTGCGGAAACTGGCCCTTCGGCCCACTGAGTCTGCGACCAGCAATCCCCGCATACTAACAGTATCCTACACATACTGGGGACAATTTACAATTTTACCAAGACAATTAACCTGCAAACCTGTATGCCTTTGGAGTGTGGGAGGAAGCCGAAGATATCTGAAAATCCACGCTGGTCATGGGATGAACGTACAAACTCTGTACAGACAACATCCATGGTCAGGATCGAACCCAGGTCTCTGACGCCGGAAGTCATCAATTCTTCAGCTGCGCCATCGTGCTACTCTTTCCTTGTTTCTAGAAATCTATGTGCATTCCACTTTTTCTCTCCCTCAATTGCACTTTTTTTGGTTCTCCCCTGTCTTGTTAAATAGAATGGATTCTAGTATTTTCAAAATGTTCCCTTGTCTAGACCTGTTAACATTTTTCCTTATATCCCTCAATTGACTTCACAGTGAGCTACTTAACTGTGTTTGAAGGCAAATTGACTACAATTTTGTAAGCAAACCGTATCCCGTAGACAATTGATAATTGGTTTAATTCATGAATCAGGAAGCCATTTGGAATGTAGGAGGTTGGATGGATTGGCATTCATGGCCACTACCTTAAAATTACTTTATTTAGTGCCATAAAATTTAAGATTAAAGTACAGTATATCTTATTTCTAGGTTAAGTGGAGTTTGGTTCAATTGTAATCCAAATTAAAAAAAGGGCAGGCGTTGGAAACTTGAAATAAAATAATGCAGGAGGCAATAGATCAGGCAGCATTTTCTCCCCTTCAGACCTCTGCTTTCCTTTCCCCTGCAGATGCTTCTTCAACAAGAGACATGGTTAATGTTTCAGATTGAAGTTCTGATGAAGGGTCTTTCAACCTTATTTTGAATTGGGTGGATGTGTGTATATGGAGAGAGGTGGAGGGGATGCGTGGGAAATGAAATTTGAAACATTTTAGTTTCCATATTAAATACAGTGATGTAACAATTATGTCAGTATTTCAAGCAGTGAGCCACCTGTTTTAAGACATTTATAGCTTGCTGTGTATGAATGGCTGATCTGTGAAAAGTAGAGCATGACTATAGAAAAAGGCGAAACATTTATATTGAATCTCTGGGTGTGTCTTTTTTTGGTTAATGTCTGCTTTGCACAGACAGACCAGGCTTGTTCTAAAGCTGAGTGAGGTGGCTTATTTCGCCTGACAAAATGGTTGCTTCTGTTATTTGAATAATCCCTACCTTTTACAGTTTTAGTACGTGCATAGAATTCATTCATTTGCAAGTAACCAGGAATGTTTATTACCCGTGTTTGATTTTGTTGAAGGACCACACTACAGATCAGATATTAAATCCTATTGGCGAGGTTTGAATACAGGGCATTCCCCACTATGTTGTCATATTAATTCCCATTCCCACACCAACCTGTCTATCTTCTGCCTCTTCATTGACAGGGTGAGGCCAAGCACAAGCTAGAGGAACAGGACTTTATATATCTGTATGGGTGGTCTGCAACACAATAGCATGAAAGTTGAATTCTCTAATTTCACGCAACCTGAAATTCAGGCAATCCCTTTCCCTCTTCAATTTACCCTAGTCCTTGCTTACTCTCTTGTTCCCACAATACCCCCCCCCCCCCCCCCGTACCATCTGTTCCTTTGCCCATACACTCCTCTAACTGGTAACTTTCAAATCCTCCCCACTGCTCACCACTCACCTCTCTCTGTTCTCATCTACCGCCATCCCTCCTTTATTTGGATCCACATTTCGCCTTCCTTATCAGATTTTTGAAACTAGTCTTTTGTTTTCTCCACTAATCATCTCCCAGTCTCTGTCATTAGCTTCATCCTATCCACTCCCACCTAAAATCATCTGCCAATCAACTTTCCTCCCCTGTATTGACAATAGCTGCAGCCAGCACCACCATTCAATATGATCATGGCTGATCATCCACAATTAGCACCCTATTCCTGCCTTCTCTTACCTATCACTTACTTGCTCTTTCTCCATCCCACCTCTTTATACTGATTAATTTTACTCTACAAATCCAGAGGAAGGGTCTCAAGATGTCAACTATCCACTTTATTTTGTGGAATCTTTTTGTTAATGAAATGGTTTAGTTCAGTGCAGGCTGTAATCCTGGTACAGTAAGCCTGGATGTTGAAATTTGTTGCAAGTCCTGTGATAGCTTAACATTGGTATGTTTCAGTATTGTTACAACAGCTTACTGTATTTGATAAATTTCTGCCTTGAATATACTTGACAACTTATCCCCAACCCCATTAGGGTAGAAGATTCCAAAGAGATAGTATTCCCTTGGTAAAGAATGTTTCTTCTGCTCAGTCCTGCATGACTGACCATATATTTTGAGAGTGACCTCTGGTTCTAGGTTGGGGAAACATTATATGCTGGCAAGCCAATTAGAGGTTTTTGTCAATAAGATCAGTCTTCATTCCTCTGAATTCTAGAATGCAATCTCGATACACTCTTTGATCTCTTTCTCGTGGGTCATTCTCCCAATCTGGGAATTGAAGCTAGTCAACCTTTGCAGCACTGCCTCTTTTGCAAACTTACCCTTCCTTGGGGGTAGATCAGATTTACATCCGGTATATTAATGTGGGCATGTTATACTTTAAATAGACATCTTTACTCGTGTGCAAATATTCTCATAATAAGAATTAATTTACCATTTGTCCTACTAATGTCTTGCAGGATCACTTTCAGTGATTCGTTTACACGAACATGCAGATCTTTCTAAATACCAATCTTGCTATTTAAAAAGTATTTTAGTATTCCACTTTTTATAGCAAAATAGGTGATCTCTGCTGTGCTATTTCCCTAAGCTTCTTTTGCCTCACAGCCCACAATGCCATCCAGTTTCATTTTATGAGCAAATTTGGATATATTATAATTAATCCTTTCCATGAAAGCAGTAGGCCTTCACACTGTAGATCCCAAATGAAAAATTGCCCATGTACCCATACTATTTTATCTGTTGTAATTTCATTCTAAGTACCCTGTGCTGTAATTATTTAATTTCTTGCAAATTAGCAATAATAGCGAGCCTTATTAAAGGCCTTCTGAAAGTCTAGTTACACAATATCAACTGGTTCACTCTAGTTTACATTGTTAAAATTCATGTTCATTTTTTAAATTTTCCAAGTGCACTTCCTCAAGTGTGCAGCTGACCCTAAGTTATAGGGAAGCGGTGTGGGTTCATTTCCAGAAATCCATCTATATTGTGATTTTTTTTAAATTTATTTTTTCCCCTCTAGCACAAACCCCTTTCAGTGATGGTAGTGACTCACCACCCTTATTTAACCAACCTTAGACTCTGGATGGGAGATGTGGGATGGACGAGGCTCTTGCATAATTAATTCTGTCAATTTTGATCTGAAGAAGAGTCTCAACCTAAAATACCACCCATTCCTTCTCTCCAGAGATGCTGCCTGCCCGCTGAGATACTCCAGCTTTTTGTGTGTCTCTTTGGTTTAAAACAGCATCTGCAGTTCATTCCTTCACATCGTGTCTGTCAGTTTTTCATTTTAGTCGTTCAATGTTGTGGGGCATCAAGATTTGGTAATTACTTCGATTGGTTTGGCAATTGCGGCAGAGTCCCTCCTTTGTCATGCCCTCTTCATTCCAAGGATGATTAAAGATGCCTCAGCTCAGTGCTGATGTGCTGTTCATCTGCCAGCGTTTTATGTGACTTTAAGGCTTAATTAGGAAACATTTAAAGGGATAGGATTCAAGGATCATGGTTCATGGAAGAAATGTGATGTCGGAGGAGTTTAGGTAATGAGAAAGTTGATGGAAGTGGAATAAAGGACGAGGGATGACTTTAAGGGGCTGCAACTGCCCATTTCCAATTTTAATACAATATTTTATCATTGTGATCCCAGTTCACTGAAGGCCCCATAACTACTAATTATTCCTTTTTTAATACCCAATTCAGTGTTCACTGGTTCCTCGTTGATTTTGAAAACAATTACTTTATATATAAAACGACACTATTTCTTTATTTACGCCACTTTTATTTTGACTTGTCACTTCATGTAAAATCTCTCATGATGATTGTAATGCCGTAGTAGCAGGTACTTCTAATTTCTGCAGTTGGAGATTTGATTATATGTTTGCATACTTTTCCCTTCCTGACAGACTTTTGTTATCAGTTGCCATATGCTAATATGCCTTAATGCTGTGTCCTTTCTATAATTTTGTCAATTTTTTCCTCCAAAGCCCATCCCCGACTAAAATATGTTTCCTATAACCTTAGTTATTTGATTCATTGTCCCACTGACTATACTATTTACACTGCATGCCTTTTCCCTAGCTTTCTGCACCACAGTTGTCGAGTCAGTTTGCTCATCTACCCTGTATCCCTGTTTTATCTGCTGATTGGACAAATGCAACGATTGAAGCTTCTGGTGTGCTACATTCCACATTGTTTTACCAATTTCACTGGTGTTCACATCCACATGAATCTTATTTCTCAAGAACTTTGATGTAGCAAAATACTCTCAAATTAAAGACATCTTCAACTAGAACATTTGCAATGCATTAAAATAGCAATTTATTCTTGGGCAATCAAACCTAGGCATCAGAATCTTACTAATTTGTAATTGTTTTACCAACAAGTCACAAATCTCTTGAAAACATGAAATCAAAATGATCCATGTCAGTCTTAAGTGACTACTATCTTAAAATTCATGTTTAAGGATTATTTGGGTGAAAAAAAAGAGAAATTATAAACTCTTGGCTGACCCAAACACAACTTTATCAGTTAAACTTCCTTGACATATCTCAAAAGGAACTTTTTAATGTAATAATAGCAATAAACTGCAAGTTTTATCATGTATGTAATCTGTTATCCACACCCAAATCAAAAATGCCAAGCCAGCACTCTCAATTGATACAAGAAATATTCTTGCAGCTTGATCTCTGCTTCCATTGGAACAAAAAAAATCACATTTGTATCATTCCCCGTATGTAAACAATATATAAGTTTCAACATATGTGGAATAGCACTTGCTCAGGAAGAAGGGATTAACTGCAAGTCGAATATGGAGAAAGCATGTTAGGAGATGAGTGGAGAGCTTTGAGTAAGTGCTTAATATTCAACAACCAGTACTGTGAAGTGGATTGTGGAAAAACTCAGTGCTGGAAAACATTACTGTTCTGGCTAAATTTAAACAACATCCAAAAATACTTTCTGATCATTATCACGCTACTGTTTGTGGGAATGTGTGCATATCAGATGTAATTTATACATTCCAAAAATGTTTGTACTTGGAGAACTTATTTCATTTGTAATTCCATGCTTTGAGGAATAATAACATTTTCTATTCAAATTAATTAAATTTTATCCCTTGCACAAAATGTAAACAAATTATTTTGAGATTCTGAAATCAAATGAATGAAACAAGATCCTATACAAATCTCGGAACTCCAATTTCTTGACATGACAACTTCTGTAAAGAATTTAAAAGGATGAACTAGCCAATATGTATTTGGATGTATTTGGATGCAGATGCCACACGAGCTTCTTAAAATTAGAACACATGGAATTGGTGGCTTTGCATTGGCATGGATTGGCATGAACCAAGTTGGTTAATAGAACAGGAATAATAGGGTATTTTCAGGTGCTGTGGCTGATAATTGGGTGTTGCAAGGATCCGTTTGGGGACCTAACTGTCTGTCATCTATATAAATGATTTGGTTGAATTTAATAATCCATTTAAGAATGCACAGATGCCAGCAGAAGTTAATGCAGAGGAATATAACATGGAAAAAATGTGACATGATTAAAACAATAATGAAGTCACTGGAAATTAATGTAAGTACAGCAAACTATGTTAGACAACTGCGAGAAGATTTGAACACAAGAATAGGGACTTCTTGCTGCCAGTATATAGGGTACATAATTGTGCATAAGTATATACACTTGGAGCATTGTTAACAAATATGGTGTCTTAACCTGTACGTGAAATAGAACATTGAGCATTCCACGGGTTCATTCCTTGGTGTCTGAAGAAGGGCCCCGGTCCCAAACATCAGCTATACATGTTCTCCAGAGATGCCGCCTGATTTAGCTTGGCTTAAGCATGCTTGATCTCAAAGCATGAGAGGTGACCTCATCGAAACACAGTTCTTACTGGGTTTGACAGGTTAGCTGCATAGTTAAATTTTTCCAGAGGTTGGGTATCTAAAGCCAGGAGCCATTCACTCAAAAAATAAGGCACTGACCATTCAGGAAAGATGTGAGGAGAATGTCTTCACCCTGAGGGTAGTAAATCTTTAGCATTCTCTAGCCAAGAAGAACATGAAAGATCAGTTGGATATATTGAGGATGTAGCTAGATTTTTTAACACTTTACGGGAATTGAAAAATGTGAAGTTTTACAGGAGAGCTGTTGAACTAAAATACTAGCCATGATCATTTTGAATGACAGAACAAGTACAGAACTGGGGTTTAGAACATAGAACTGCAGCCCTACAACCTCCAAATTAGCTCTGAACTACATAGACTTGGGGGCATTGGTTTTGTCTCTTTGCACTCATCATCGGCGGGCATCTGTATGACTGCCCTCTCCTCGCTATAAGGTTGTCTACTTGTGGGTCTGCAGATGTCTGTAGAGGCATGCAGCTCCTTCCTGCACGGATTTCCTCCAGGAGTGCCTGTCCAGTGCAATGTGCTCCAAGTTGCTTGATATGTGGAATTTCTTCAGACTGGTCTTGATGTTGTCCTGAAGCGTTTCTTTGGCCTGCTAGTAGCTCGGCGACCTTCCTTCATTTGAGAGTACACGATTTGTTTAGGAAGACGTGTGTTGGTCATGTGGATGACATGGCCAGTCCATCGAAGTTGGTGCTGCATTATTGTGGCGGTGATGCTGGTCATGTTGGCTTCCTCCAACACGCTGATGTTGGTGCGTTTGCCCTCCCAGCTGATTCTCAGAATCTTTTGTAAGGGTCTTTGGTGGTATTGTTCCAGGGCTCTCAGGTGTCTGCTGTTGGTGGTCCATGACTCGGCTCCATACAACAGGGTGGAGAGGACAACGGCTCTGTAGACCAGCAGTTTTGTTTGAACCTTTAGGTCTCGGTCTTCAAAGGTTCTTTTCCTGAGTCTGGCGTAGGCTCCGCTGGCACAACTCAGGCCTCAGAGTCAATGTCAGCTTTTGAGGAAAGAATGCTGCCAAGGTTGGGGAAGTGGTCAACGTTTTCAAGAGTGGTGTCGTCCACTTTTGTAGTGGGCTGGGTAGATGCCTGGTTGGGTGGAGGTTAATGTAGGATCCGAGTCGTCTTGATATTTAAGGCTAGGCCCTTGGCCCTGGAGGTCTTCTGCAGAGTGTGCTACAATGGTGCAGTCGTCCGGGTACTGAAGCTCTATGATGGCGGTGTTACTGACTCTGCTCTTGGCCTTCAACCTTTTAAGGTTGAAGAGCCCACCATCAATTCTGTAAAGGATTGGGATCCCCTGTGGCAGCTCTTCACCAATGAGATGAAGTATGGCAGTAATGAAGACGACAAACAGGGTGGGTGTGATGATGCATCCCTGTTTGACCCCCGTTTCCACAGTGAAGGGCTCGGACTCAGAGCCGCAGTTGCTCTACATGCCATCATGTAGAATCCTCAATATTCTGATGTACTTGTCGTGACAACTGTACCGTGATAGTATGCTCCAAAGAGCCTGGCGGTCTACCGAGTCAAAAGCCTTTGTCAGGTCTATGAAGGCCGTGTACAAAGGCTGCCTTTGTTCACAGCATTTTTCCTGGAGTTGGCATGCTGTGAATATCATGACTGCTGTACCTCTGGATGGGTGGAAGACACACTATGATTCTGGGAGTACCACCGCAGACAGTGGTAGAAGTCGGTTTGCGAGGACACGATCAAGGACTTTGCCTGTAGTTTCCACATTCAGCCTTGTCCCCCTTCTTAAAAATGGTCACTAATAGAGCATCCCTGAATTCTGAGGGAAGTTCTTCTTTTTCTCAGGCCTTGAGTAGGGCGCGGATGTGGTACAGGAGCTCCGGTCCACCTTCCTTTAGGATCTCAGCTGGATCCCATTTGGACCGGTGGCCTTGTTGTTCTTAAGGCTCTTGATGGCATCTTGAACCTCTGTCATAGTGGGAGGTTCTTTCACGTCTTCTCTGATGGGACTCTGGGGGATGCGGTGAGTAATGTCTGGTTCAGTTGTGCGGTCATGGTTAAAGAGTTCCTGGAAGTGCTCTTTCCATCGGGCGTTAATGGACTCATTGTTCTTCAGCAACTCTTGTCCGTCTTTTGAGCGCAGGGGGGTTAAGCCGCGGTAGCTTGCACCATAGACGGCCTTAGTAGCGCTGAAGAAGCCTCTGGTGTCACCCGAGTTTGCCAATCTCTGGATTTCCAGAGCCTTTTCTGTTCACCAAGAATTCTTAAGCTCCTTCACCCGGCACTGGAATTCCGCCTTGGCTCTGGAGTGAACCGCTCTTTTGGCGTTGCAGGTTACATCATTTTGCCATGTACGAAAGGTTTTCATTTTTTTGGAGATGAGCTGTCCTATCCCTTTGTCGTTCTCGTCAAACCAGTCCTGGTGTTTTCTGGACTTGCACCCAAGGATGTTTTTACAGGTATCAAGGATGGTGGATTTGAGCCGGCTCCAGTGTCCTTCAGTGTCATCAGGATATTCCTGTTGGAGGCTTTCCCCAAGAGAAGCCTGAAGTCGCTGCTGGGTGGCAGTTTCCTCCAGGATTTCAAGGTTCAGGCTTGGCCGTATCTGCTTCGTTTGAATCCTCTTCCTCTTGAGTTTGATGGACATCATGGAGCGGATGAGGCAATGATCTGTCCAGCAGTCATCTGCATCGATCGTGGCCCTTGTGATGTTCACGTCACGGCGGTCCCTGGCTCGTACAATTATATAGTCGATGAGATGCCACTGTTTGGAGCGTGGGTGTCTCCAAGATGCCTTAACTTTGTTTTTCTGGTGAAAAAGGGTGTTAGTGATGATGAGGTTGTGCTGAGCACATTTGCTGAGAAGCAGAGCTCCATTGGAGTTAATGTTCCCGATGCCTGCCTTTCCTATGGTACCCTTCCAAAGGTGTTGATCCCGGCCGACCCTGGCGTTGAAGTCTCCTGGGAGAATAATCTTATCCTCCCTGGGGATTTTAGACGGTGTCCTGTCCAAGCAGGCGTCGAAGGTCTCTTTTACCTCCCCTTCAGAGTCTAAAGTAGGGGCATAGGCACTCACAACTGTTGCCATCTGGTTGTTGGGAAGCACCAGACGGATGATCATGAGAAGCTCACTGATTCCCACAGGAAGTTCAGAGAGGTGGCTGATGAGCTGGTTCCTGATGGCAAACCCAACACCATGGATCCTGGGCTCATCAGCAGCTTTTCCTTTCCAGAAGAAAGTGTAGCCACCCTTCCCCTCCTTCAGTTGTCCTTCGTCTGCCTGCCGGGTTTCACAAAGGGCAGCTATGTCCTTCCGGCATCTTCTCAGTTCTCTTGCGATGATCGCGGTTCTCCTCTCTCGCCATTGTGACGCTCCACTAAAGTGTGCCATCATCCTCAGATTCAGATTCAGATTCAAACTTTATTGTCATTGTGCAGTGTACAGTACAGAGACAACGAAATGCAGTTAGCATCTCCCCAGAAGAGCGAACATAGAATAATGAGCAATAAATATATATACGTACATACAGTCGTAGTAGTGCAATTTTTCTGGGGGAAGGAGTGTCCGGGGGGGGTGACTGGCAATCACCGAGGTGCAGAGTTAAGTAATGTAACAGCCGTAGGGAAGAAACTGTTCCTGGACCTGCTGGTCCGGCAACAGAGAGACCTGTAGTGCTTCCCGGATGGGAGGAGGGTAAACAGCCTGTAGCTGGAGTGAGAGCAGTCCTTGACGATGCTGCGCGCCCTTCGCAGACATCGCTTGCTTTGGACAGACTCAATGGAGGGGAGTGAGGAACCGGTGATGCGTTGGGAAATTTTCACCACCCTCTGCAGTGTTTTCCGATCGGAGACAGAGCGGTTGCCATACCATACTGTGATACAGTTGGTAAGGATGCTCTCGATGGTGCAGTGGTAGAAGTTCACCAGAACCTGAGGAGACAGATCGACCTTCTTTAGTCTCCTCAGGAAGAAGAGACGCTGGTGAGCCTTCTTGACCAGTGTCGAGGTATTGTGGGTCCAAGAGAGGTCATCCTCCGACTGTTCCACCGTTGAGGTCTTGGTTGGATTGCTCTTTGTCAAGGACCTTCCCCTCGACCTTACTGCCATGGGTGGCCCTACCAGGAGCATAGCTCCAGACGGCGTGGCTCTTAGGATCTCGACCACACAAGCTTCTCTACCACGACAAGGTGACAATCCAAGGAGATCCATGGACAATACATCTTTGCACTATCTTTGTTTGTGTGTGTGTCTATATACCTCGTTTATTGTATTGTTTACAGTGTACTATGTTTGCATATTCTGTTGTGCTGCTACAAGTAAGAATTTCATTATTCTATCTGGGACACAGGACAAACACTCTTGACTCTTGAAAAACACCACACGGGAAAAGGATCTTTGGCCCACAATGTCTGCTGAACATGAAGCCAAGACCACCTCTTATTTGCCTTTGTGTAATCCATTCTCCGCATAGCTACTGGATAGTCACATCCATTAATTTGAGCTGTGTAAATAATTTGTATTGAGTGAATTAAAACTACATGAACCAGTATCTTCAGACTTTGGTGCCAGATCAGCTGGTTTTGCAGACCATTGAATGTTATGTCCTTTAATGCTTTGCATTAGTTTGAAAGGAGTACAGCATGCATTTGCTGAAATTTGAGCAAAAATCTGTGGAGGGAGATGGACAGAAGAAATTTCAAGTTGGTACATTTTGGTCTTAAGAAAGATCCCAACCCAAAATGTCTGTCCATTTCCCTTCACAGATGCAGACTGATCTTCCGAGTTCCTTATTTTTGTTCTTAATTACCCTGTGCTAACTAGCTTGCATACTTCAGACTGATTTACCCGCATGATATTGCATAGAAGTGGTGTACATTGAACAGTACAGCTCAGGAACAAGCCCTTCAGCTCACAATGTCCATGCCAAACATGATACCAAGTTAAACTAATCTTTGCCTGCATATGATCCCTATCCCTCCATTCCATACATATCCATTTACCTGTCTAAACACCTCTTAAATACCATTACTGTTGGTACCATTATGGTTGTAAATCAGGGGTCGGCAACCTTTTCTGCCAAGGGGCCAGGACACATGTCTGACCCTAGATGGCAGGCACCAAATCATGTGTTCACACAGATCCCGCCCCTTCGAGGATGCCACCCGGAGCACTGAGCTCAAATATCCTACTCACTCGTCCACGGCCTACTGACAACCCCAATCCTGACAGTGAAGCCCAGACACAGAAGGTGCGCGGCCGTGCCGGCGGCTTTGCGCAGGATGCGGTACAGCCAGAGCTCGGCGCTTGGCCATTGCGGCAGCCAGCGCAGGCCACCTTGCATCACCACGCCTGGGCCCAAGAGGAGGAGCCCGGCCTCACACAGGGCGATGGGCAGCGCGACTCTCGTCAGCAGCGGCCTCTGCAGTCCGTCTGTCTTTTTATTATTTTCTGTTTCGTTTCAATGTAGTTTTTAATTATTTTTGTCGGGGTATGTGTGTGGGGGGCGGGGGTTGGGGAAACTCTAAAATCTTTCCCCTGCACGGGAGACCCGACCTTTTCTTTGTCGGGTCTCCGTTGTCGTTGGGGCTGCTGCGTGGAGCGGCCTCCAACAGGAACGACCTGGGGCTCCAGTCGCGGAGCTGCGGACTTACCCACCATTGCGGAGCTGGCCGAGTCCGGAGCGGGTGGAGCTGTGGTGGCGCGCTGCTGTGACCCGACCCCCGGAGATTCGGAAGCTCCTACCGCAGGTCTGTGGACAGTTCTGGTGGGAGACCGCTTTTCGGGGCTTCCGCAACGGGGACTTCTCCCTCCCGAGTTGCGGGGTTGAAGATTACCTGGAGCGGGGCCTTACATCACCGCCCCGCGCGGCTTGGAATGGCCGCGGGACTTTGTGAGCGCCCGCCGGGGCTCCAACACCAAGAGCCCGCCGGGGCTCCAACACCAAGACCCGGTGCGTGGCCTTGCATCACCCGGCGTGGCTTTAATGGCTGCGGGACATTTAACATCGCCCGCCGGGGGCTTTGACTCTGTCTTTGACTCTGACATGGGGGGAGAGGGGAGTACAGGGGAGAGATATTTTTTTTTTTGCCTTCCTTCACAGCGAGGAGAAGATGCGCTGTGAAGGATGTTTGTGTAAATTGTGTTGTGTCTTGGGTCTTTTTCGTTTTGTATGTATGACTGCAGAAACGACATTTCGTTTGGACCTCAACGGGGTCCAAATGACAAATAAATTGTATTGTATTGTATGGGCAGCACTTTCTCAGTGTTTCACCTGACACTCGGTCTGAAAATCACCTTCCAGGTACCGGTGGTAGAAAAAAATGCTGGAGAAACTCACTCCAGCATTTATTTTCCTACTTTCGATATTCCAGCATATGCAGTTCTTTCTTAAACATTCCAGGTACTGGAGATGACGGAAGTCTGCGGGCCGGATGATTGAGGGGGAAAAAAAACGCCTGCGGGCCGGATGATTTTGGGTTACAGGCCGGATTGGACTTTTGTTTACCTCTCCCATGCCAGGCTTGAGATACTAGCTGTGTAGTTTATAAAGAAATATGGATAGAAAATTAATGCTTAAAAGCAGCAAATGTTGAAATTATGGCCATGAGTACACCACAATGTCTGACAATATTTGTGCTAATTCCTTTAGAACTTACGCTTCAAATTTTGCTTTGAATTTTCTTTTGGATGATTTTAATGTACCGCATTTCCCGGCAATGAAGATGCACCTGCGTCGAAGATGCACCCCCATTTTGAGTTGCTAAATTTTGAAAAAAGGCTGGCGGGGCAGGATCAAGCGTTTGGTCAGTACAAAGGAAGATCTGAAACTCCTTCAAGCAGGCAATCTGGACTGGGGAGCCTCCATCTTCGCCTGTCCCACAATGCGGTTCAGGTCTAAGGGACAGGGACTTCCTGGCTCAGGGAGATCACATAACAGAGAGAGAGAGAGAGAGAGAGAGCGAGAGTCTAGGTCTGGCTGTTGCGCCCAGGTCGGCTTGCTTGCCCCAGGTCTGGCTGTAGCGCCCAGGTTGGCTCGCTTGCCCCAGGTCTGACTGTGACACCCGGGTTGGCTGTGTGTCTGCCCCGCGAATAGCTGCAGTTCCCAGATCGGCTCACTTGCCCCAGGTCTGGCAGCAGTTCTCGGGTCGGCTGCCTGCCCCGGGAATGGCTGCAGTTCCCAGGTCGCCTGCGTGCCACGGGACTGGCTATAGCGCCCAGGTCGGCTCGCTTGCCCCAGGTCTGGCTGTGACACCCAGGTCGGCTGCGTGCGCCGCGAATGGCTGTAGTTCCCAGGTCGGCTCGCTTGCCCCCGGTCTGGCTGTTGCGCCCAGGTCGGCTCGCTTGCCCCAGTTCTGGCTGCAGTTCCCTGGTCGTCTGCATGCCCCGGGACTGGCTGCAGTTCCCAGGTCAGCTCGCCTGCCCCGGGACTGGCTGTAGCGCCCATGTCACCTGCGTACCCTGGGACTGGCTGCAGTTCCCAGGTCGCGTAAACAAATTGAAAAAAAATACACCTGTGGGTCGGATGAGTGCCGGATCCGGGCCGAAGGTTGCCGACCCCTGTGTTAGGCCGCATTGTTCCCCCCCCCCCCCCATGTTTTAAAATCGATTTGGCCCAAGTCTATCTTTCTAGGCTAACAATCTACCCTTCGGCCTCCAAGACGCAGATACTTTTTCTGGCTTTATTTTAGGGTAAAAAATAGCGTCTTCATTGCTGGGAAATACGGTAATAACTCCTCTCCCCTTGAGGGTTGTTGACCACGGGAGTATGGTTCTTGCGTCATTTTGTTCAACCACAATTTTGGTCCAATGGCCAGCAGTAAACTTCTGTGGTCTTTTTCTTTTACTCCCCCAGCCCATTCCATAACGGATGAATAGTATACTTCAATTATTTTACTTTGTTAATTGTGCAATCATTCCAGTTGAATTCTTTAGGAGCAGGTTCTAAGCCTATTACTTTCCTTCCTATGTTATCATCAGAAGCATTGATTTTGGCCAAATGCTTAAGAGAGAACATAAGGCAGGTATTTTTTACTTTGTCTTACATTTGAAGACCAAAGCAGAATAGTGGGAACTATAGGCCGGTTAGTCTGACTTCGATGATTGGTAAGATTTTAGAGTCATTATAAAGGATGAGGTTACGGAGTACTTAGAAATTCACGATAAAATAGGCTGAAGTCAGTATGGCTTTGTGAAGGGGAGGTCTTGCCTGACAAATTTTCTGGAATTCTTTGAAGAAGTAAAGTGTGGTGTTATGTTTGTCTTGAAGCTGTCGTGGCACTGTAATTTCCTGAAAAGGATTATTAAAGGAATAATCTATCTATCTAAATGTTGTTTATCTAGATTTATAGAAAGCCTTTGATAAGGTGCCATGGGAGGCTGCTAATGAAGATGAGAGCCCATGGTATCAAAGGGCAGATATTAGCATGGATATCAGGTTGGCTGGATGGCAGAAGGCAAAGAGTGGCAATAAAGGAGGTTTTTTCTGTTTGGCTGCCAGTGACTAGCGGAGTTCCGCAGGGCTCTGTGCTGGGACCACAGTTCTTCACAGGTAGACACAAAATGCTGGAGTAAATGAGTTGGTCAGGCAGCATCTCTGGAGAGAAGGAATGGGTGACGTTTTGGGTCGAGACCCTACTTCAGACCTTTCTTCATTTTGTCTTGTTCTTCACATAGTATATTAATGATTTGGATGAGGGGATTGAAGGCTTTGTGGCCAAGTTTGTGGATGTTACAAAAATAGGTGGAGGGACAGGTAGTGTAGAGAAAGCAGGGACTGTGCAGAAGGACGGTTAGGTTGGGAGAGTGGGAAATAAGTGGCAGTTGGAATATAGTGTGGCAAAGTGTGGAGTCACGCATTTTGGTAGTAAGAATAAAGGCATAGATTATTTTTTAAAAGGGGAAAGAATCAAGGAATCGGAGGTGCAAAAGGACTTGGGAGTGCTGGTGCAGGATTCCCAAAAAGTTAATCTGCAAGTCAAATTGGTAGTAAAGAAAGCAAATGTAATACAGCATTTATTTCGAGAGGGCTTGTATACGAAAACAGGGATGTAATTTTAAGGCGCTGGTCAGGCCGCATTTGGAATATTGTGAGCTATTTTAGGCACCATATCTGAGGAAGGATGTGCTGGCTCTGGAGAGGGTCCAGAGGAGGTTACAAGAATGAGCGCATGAATGAGTAGGTTAACAAATGATGAACGTTTGTTGGCACTGGACCTGAACTCTCCTAACTGTGGTTTGGAGAGGGAGATAGATCAACCACGATTGAATGGCGGAGTAGACTTGATGGGCCGAATGACCTAATTCTGCTCCTTTCTCTTATGATCTTATCCTTAAATGGGTACAGTTTTAAATGAGCAGCACAGTGATACAGCTGGTCAGAGCTGCTGTCTCTCAGCGCCAGACTTTGGTTGCAGTCTTGTGTGGAGTTTGTACGTTCTCCCTGTGACTGTGGGTTTCCTCCAGGTACTCTGGTTTCCTTCCATATCCCAAAGACGTGCAGGTTTCTAGTTTAATAAGTCATTTTGAAGCCCATGGATCCGAGTGGAATTAAATTGACCTCTATTGAAGGACTGCTTTAGAACATTGCAGAGAGAATAATTTGGTAATCCTGGTACAGAATTGTAATGGAATATTATAGTTCTGTAGTAGCAAAACACTCTGCCATCTTCACTTTAGAGCAAATAAGAACGTCTTTCTCAATAAGCCCGCTAAGTAACTGACATGTACTAGATATTGTCCAAAGCAGCTGGTACTCTATACTTGGCAGGTTCTAGGTGAACATCAGACAGGCCTGTTACAAGTGATAAAAAATATATAAATTTTCCTACTTCCCCATGTAACTTATCTGTTTTGCAATATAAGCATAGAAGTCATGTATCCCATTTTGTAGACCCACAAGGATATGATTGAAACTATGGGTCTGAAAAACCTGATAAAATATGAAAGCTCATTAACCACAGCTAATGCATTCCCTCCTCCTCTTCCATTGGTTTGATATTCACTGCATTATATTTAGGTTTTCCATGAAGCCGTGTAATCTATCAAGAAAAGGCCATTTGGTTCCACCAAATCTTTATATGACTTAAGTATTTAAGTTCTATTTTGGTTACATATATCCAGCATAAACATTTCATTTTTTAAAACGATACGATAAAACTTTGTTCATCCCCGGAGGGAAATTGGTCTGCCGACAATCACAACACAAAGTACACAAAAACTTGAAATTAAAAGTGAAAACAAAAAGAAAAAGGCAAGTAACTGTTGGCTGGCTGCCGTGTGCGCAGCCCCGTCACAGAAACGAATGTACAAACAAACAAACACAGACATCCCTTGGGCAGAGGATTCTAAACTAGAGTGCTCCCCCGCACCGGGTCCCCTTTGTTCTCCCACTGTCCCTCCCGGTGGTCCCCCCACGCCTGGTCCCCATTGTCTTCCCCTCCCCCTTCATGCTCATAGACAGAGAGGCCCCACCGCCACTGAGGCTCCTGTTGCCGCTGAGGCCCATGTTAGGCCAACTACCAGGTACTTGCCTTACACATGTAGATTGATTAGAAGTTGAAATACAAGGCACACATTTTAAAATATTCAAAGGACCTGTAGTGTAATTTTGGTGATGTGCAAGTTTACGAAGCTTCCTAGTTATTTCTGATATGCCGTCTATTTTAAGAAGGGAAATGAAGCAGCCTTTCTGAGCATTACACAGGAGATGATTGAATCTTGAGTAAAAAGTAAAGTGCTGAGGAATATATAGGCCAGACAGCATCTATGGAGGGAAATGAACAGATGGATTAGGACCCTTCTGGTTGATGAAGTAGACAGAGAAAGCTGGTAAAGAGTGGTGAGGGAAAGGGGAGGGACTAGAACTCTCAGACATATGGATGTTTATAGGGAAGGGGAAGGGTTTCGGCCCGAAACATTGCCTATTTCCTTCGCTCCATAGATGCTGCTGCACCCGCTGAGTTTCTCCAGCATTTTTGTGTACTTTGGATGTTTATAGGGATCTGGGCCAAATGAGACAAGCCCAGATTTTTAGTGTGGTCAGCATGGGCAAGTTGGGTCAAAGGGATTGTCTCTGTGCTATATAGCTCTATAACTGACAGCAAATGCTGCAGCAAGTAAGAATTTTGTTGTTCTATCTGGGACATATGACAATAAAACACTCTTGACTCTTGAGAGATGGAAGATAGACACAAAATGCTGGAGTAACTCAGCTGGTCAGGCAGTATTTCTGGAGAGAAGGAATGTGTGACGTATCGGGTCGAGACCCTTTTTCAGACTGATTTCAGACAGTCTAGTGATAGATGGATACAGGCGAGGGGAGATGATTGTCAGATGGATGGAAATGGTAACAATGGGTGGAGGTGAAGTGGAGACAAAAGACTGCAGATGTGGAATATAAGAGTAAAATGGGAAATGAAATGTGGAACCAGAGGAACGGATAATGGTGGAAGGGATTAAAGTGGGAAGGGGAGAAAATAAATAGTGGGACCCTCAGTAGGAGGGATAGGAGATGAATGGATGAAGATGGGAACAGGAACTTGGTTTAGTTTAGATACAGCGCGGAAACAGGCCCTTCGGCCCACTAAGTCCGCACCCACCAGCAATCCCCGCACATCAACACTATCCTACATACACGAGGGACAATTTACATTTATACCAAGACAATTAAACTATAAACCTGTGTGTCTTTGGGGTATGGGAGGAAACCAAAGATCTCGGTGAAAACCCATGCAGGTCAAGGGGAGAAAGTATAAACTCTGTACAGACAGCATCTATAGTTAGGATCGAACCTAGTTCTCTGGCGCTGCGCCACCATATCGCTGGTAACAGGTGGGGGGTGGATGGGGGGTGTAAAGAACAATGTGTCCGGAGGGCGGAATGGGTAGAATACAAAATTAAGAATTATTTTTTTAACTGCCATATAGAGGAGCAAATGGACTTTAGTGTGGAGATGCAAAAGTACTTGAAGTGGCAGCATAAGTCAATGTGCTTGAGGCATTTGGAATCCTGGCCTTCAACTTTCATTTGCGTTGGCTTTGAAGGCAGCAGGCCAAGGTGTAGAGAAATGGTGTGCCCATGATGTAATCTTGAACTGTTAATAAGAGGAATGGCAATATCAAATGATGTGGCGGGGAATCTTTTCAGTTTGGTAGTTTTAAGTTGGCTATTTAAAATATTATGCTCTTTGAATTTGTAGACAGTATAGAGCTTTGTAGATAATATGCAAAGATATGCATCTAGCCCATTAGAAAATGTTATATTCATGAGTTGGGGGTGTTTAGGTAGGGGTTGACACAGGATTGACAAGCTTGTCAAATTGACAGGATTGTCAAATTATGCCAAGTCAGATGTAAAAACAAAAGGCATGTGGAGAAGCATGCAACTGAAAACAATTGCAGAGTTTAGGGAATGGCCAATGCAATTTAATTTATCCAGTGGATGTGGTAGTTTTAATTTAGCTGTTTTCCAAATAAAATCTGTCCTCAACAGCATATGTTGTACTTTGTTATAAGTGAAGAATTTGTCTAATTATGTTCAATGTATCATAACGCTTGAGGCATCTGAGACATCATGCCAATGTTAAAGCGGCTTTTTCACGGGGCGACTTGACGCAAGAGTTAACCAGAGTTTAACATCGTGGGAACCTCGTGCGATAACCGTACGGCATTCGTGGACCACTGTGGCGCTAACGGCAGGTAATCGTGTAACTTGGTGACTCGGGAGAAAATTCAAGCAAGCTTGAATTTCTCCAAGAGTGACTTGTACACTTGTGGTTGAGCATTGCAACTTTATATGAACGTAGTGGCCAGTGCGATATCCGTGCGATATCCGTAATAACTCTTGCGGTTACCGTGGGAACTCCTGCGAACGGTAAACCCGGAAGCTGGACAGAGGGGACAGAAGGTGAGTAAAAAAGGTGTTCTCAATATCCTTTATAAATGTCTGTATGTTAATATGTGTGTCTTTTCCTCTTGGGCATTACTTTGTTTCTGTTGGTGGCTCCACATTTTATGATAGCTTGAAGTGTGATAAAGCTTTTACCTCAGCAGTTTGATTGTCAGTGCTTGTTTGCCTCATTGTTAAATAAATATATTTTTTACTATCAGCTTGATGTCTGCAATTCTTCATTAACACATCACTACAAAAGATGAATGTCTCTAATGTTATAATCCCTCTCATGCTGAAACACAAAATAGTTGAAGGGAGGTGATATAATCACATTTTCATTAGGTTTCATTTTTGAGTGTTCAGGTCCATCAATTGTTGAGCTATTTAAACGTTTGAAAGTTTCACCTCTCGGTAGAAAATAAAATAAGCCAATCAGCACGGTAAATGTGAGACAAAGTCTTTATTCCTATTTGACAATATAAAAAGACGACTTCTTGCACATATTGAGAGAAGGTGCATCACACCAAACATTAGTCTATAAAAGGGCCTCGCAAACACGAAAATCAACAAATGAGGCACGCTAGATTATTTTAAACACATTATATTCATTAACCTCCGCAACAAGCCTAAACAGGCATTAAAAGGGACAATGCAATGTGCTGAATGGCAGGTTTTGCGGACGAACATCTTATAGGAAGCACTTTTCAACACTAGAAAGTCAGCTTATTTGCTATGCATTTCTGCTAACATGCAGTAGTGTTCCTGTGGTCGGCTACCCATCAATATAGCTGTCCTGCCACGGCACACTCCCCAATTGTGAATTGTAGTAAGCGCAGAGATGGCCTCTTTGCTCTTTCACACCCAGTGAGACTTCCTCTTAATTCTCTTTTTAATTAATCTCTCCCTTCTGCCTTCACGCAAGCGTCCTCGATGCACATAGTGGGCTGCTGCATACAGCGCGTCAATGAAAAAAACCACCATCCTGTACTCGAAACTACTTAGTATAGGCATGTCTCCAAATGAGCCAATTCAACCAAGGGAGGATATTTATAGTGTGTGAAAAAAAAAGTGACATCATTTGTGCCACGTGTAGTTCACAATGTTCATTCAAGATTTAACGGGAAAGCTCGGGAGACGGACAAGTCACTCGCACAAATAACGGAAATGTCGAGTACCGTGGGAACTCTTTATCTACACCCCGTTATATCGTGTGCTATCGTGCTAGACCACGACCACTTCACTCTGGTTACATCTTGCGACAAGTCGCCCCGTGAAAAAGCCCCATAACTCTTTGAAAGCGCTATGAATTAGTCCCATTTGTCCACCTTTCCCAATAACACCGTTTTTCAAGCAATTATCCAATTTGTAAAAATGTACTTAATATTAAAGATAATACAAATGTGTATATCTTGACAATTGGAACTACTGGTGGGGAGTATCATAGAAATATCTTGAACATAATTCCTTCATGATAATCATGGGCAGTTGAAAGGGAATATTTGTGGTGGATTACTCTGGATTATATAATCCATTAAAGACTGGAAGATCGACACATCTGGAGTAACTCAGCGGGACATGCAGTGTGTCTGTAGAGAAGAAATGAAGTTGGTTAATAGTCTTGTTGTTAAAATGCTATAAAAATGATCTAGCAAAATAAAAGCTCCATGAAGGTCGAGTCGCAGGTAGATAAGGTGGTCAAAAAGGCTTTTGGCACTTTGGCCTTCATCAGTCAGAGTATTGAGTATAGAAGTTGGGAGGTCATGTTGTAGTTGTAATAGACGTTGGTGAGACCACATCTAGAATATTGTGTTCAATTAATGGCACCATGTTATAACAAAAATATTGTCAAGGGTTCAGAAAAGATTTACGAGGGTGTTGCCAGGACAAGAGGGTGTGAGCTATAGGGAGAGGTTGAATAGGCTGGGTCTGTATTCCATGGAGCGCAGGAGGATAAGCGGTGATCTTATAGAGGTGTACAAAATCATGAGAGGAATAGATTAGGTTGATGCACAAAGTCTCTTGCCCAGAGTAGGGAAATCGAGGACAGAGGTTTAAGATGAGGGTGAAAAGATTTAATAGGAATCCAAGGGGTAACTTTTTCACACAAAAGGTGGTGGGTGTATGGAACAAGTTGCCAGAGGAGGTAGTTGAGGCTGGGACTATCCCATCGCTTAAACAGTTAGACATGGATTGGACAGGTTTGGAGGGATATGGACCAAGCGCAGGCAAGTGGGACTAGTGTAGCTGGGACATTGTTGGGCGAGTTGGGCCGAAGGGCCTGTTTTCGCACTGTCTATGACGAAAGGTTTTTATCTTTGGGCATTTCATTTAAGACTTCCACCACACCTGATTCTCTCTTTTGAAACTGATTCTGCAAGTTTCCTATTTTTAATGTTTATATTAGAAATGTATTGTATAAGAAAGTGGAGAAAACTTTATGCCTACTCGACTAATCATAAAGACCTAAGCATGATCCTTTTTTCCCTTAATTCCTTTAATGCCCAGAAATCTATCAGTGTTCTCATAATGAACAGCATACCAGAGCATCAAAGGGCCCTGGGATAGGGAACTCCAAGGTTTACCACCCTCTGAGTGAAGAGAGATTTTCTTGTCTCAGTCCTAAATTGCCTTCCCTTGTTCACAAATTCTACCTCCTTTTCCGAAAATCTCAAGTCTGGGGGGGGAAAAAATCTACCCTGCTAAGAATTTTGTTTTGAGATTTCTTATTCTTACAAATCTAGTTTTGTCTATTCAGTCGCTTCTTGTAAGACAAACCTGTCATCATTAGAATCTAATCATTAATCTTTGTTAACCCCCTTTATGAAAAGTTCTGCATAGCATTCTAACCTAATTTAGTACTCGTGGCATAGTCTTACCAGCACTTATGTACACTTGCAATATGACGCGCTGCAATATAGGGATCTTGTAATAAAGGCTAATGTAATATTTGCCTCTTAATCACTTGCATATTAGCCTTCAACTAGTCACCTTGTTACTTTTTAAACTCGACATCAAACAAACTCTGAACAATAACAGTCTATTGCACTTTATCCGTTTATTTATTGTGTGTGTGTATATATGTCTATGATATATAGACACTCTGAACTTTTATCTCCTGTTCTGTATTATGTTTACATATTCTGTTGTGCTGCAGCAAGCAAGAATTTCATTGTCCTATCTAGGACACGACAATAAAACTCTCTTGACTCTTGACTTGACTCCTATCAAATCTCCCACTATCTTTCTATTATGTGCATCAAAATATATAATGCTTTCTTACCTCCCCCACATTAGTCTATTTGCATATGTTGCCCATTCGGCTTGACCGTGCTCATTTGAAGCCTCTTCACACCCTCCTCTGTACGTGCATTACCATCCAGTTTAGTATTGCAAGCAGACTTGAAAATTTGGTCCCCTCGAACAAATCATTGATTATAGATTGTGAATAGCTGAGGCCCAGGCACTGCTGACTGAAACTGCACTAGTTGGATCCTACTGATGTGAGAACTTATTTTATATTTACTCTGCTTTATCTGTTAACTAATTTTCAATCCATGTTGGTGTTTCTAATGTGTCGCAGAGCCTTAGTGAACACTATCAGAGCATTCAAATTTACCATATCCATTAATTTCACTGAGAATTCCGTGGTTTCTGTTCCTAAATAATTTCTGCTCTGCTCAATCCTGTTATATGTTTCAGGGTACACAAAATTGTTGGGGAAACTCAGCGGGTGCAGCAGCATCTATGGAGCGAAGGAAATAGGCGACGTTTCGGGCCGAAACCCTTCTTCAGACTGATGGGGGGTGGGGGGGGGGAGAAGGAAGGAAAAGGGGAGGAGGAGGAGGAGCCCGAGGGCGGGCGGATGGGAGGGCGGATGGGAGGGCGGGAGGAGACAGCTAGAGGGTTAAGGAAGGGGAGGAGACAGCAAGGGCTAGCAAAATTGGGAGAATTCAATGTTGATGCCATCCGGACGCACGGTCCCCAGACGGAATATGAGGTGCTGTTCCTCCAATTTCCGCTGTTGCTCACTCTGGCAATGGAGGAGACCCAGGACAGAGAGGTCGGATTGGGAATGGGAGGGGGAGTTGAAGTGCTGAGCCACCGGGAGTTCAGGTAGGTTATTGCGGACTGAGCGGAGGTGTTCGGCGAAACGATCGCCCAACCTACGCTTAGTCTCCCCGATGTAAATCAGCTGACATCTAGAGCAGCGGATGCAGTAGATGAGGTTGGAGGAGATACAGGTGAACCTTTGTCGCACCTGGAACGACTGCTTGGGTCCTTGAATGGAGTCGAGGGGGGAGGTGAAGGGACAGGTGTTGCATTTCTTGCGGTTGCAACGGAAAGTGCCCGGGGAGGGGGTGGTGCGGGAGGGAAGGGAAGAATTGACGAGGGAGTTGCGGAGGGAGCGGTCTTTGCGGAAGGCAGACATGGGGGGAGATGGGAAGATGTGGCGAGTGGTGGGGGTCACGTTGGAGATGGCGGAGGATTATGTGTTGTATTTGCCGGCTGGTGGGGTGCAACCAGAGGGACTACCTTATCCTCCTGCGCTCCATGGAATAGGTGAGGACCAGGGGGACTCTGCCCTTGTTGCGAGTGCGGGGATGGGGAGAGAGAGCAGTGTTACGGGGTATGAATGAGACCCTGGTGTGAGCCTCATCAATGGTGGCGGAGGGGAATCCCCGTTCCCTGAAGAACGAGGACATTTCCGATGCCCTGGTATGGAATGTCTCATCCTGGGAACAGATGCGGCGGGGTGTTCTATTATTACCTCCATTGTAGATTCTAGCATTTTTCTATTGCTGACATTCAGTTCCCTGTTTTCTGTTTCCCTCTCAAAAAAAATAGGGCCACATTGCTATCCTCCAATCCACAGGAAGAGTACCTAAACCTATAGATCATTGGAAGAAAATAACCAGAGCATTGTCTACAGAGCACTCCATAATGTTTGGGACAAAGACCCGCCATTTATTTATTTGCCTCAGTAGTCCACAATTTGAGATTTGTAATAGGAAAAAAATCACATGTGCTTCAAGTGTACATTGTCAGGTTTTATTAAAGGGTATTTTTATACATTTTGGTTTCACCATGTAGAAATTACAGCTGTGTTTATACATAGTCCCCCCCCCCATTTCAGGGCACCATAATGTTTGGTATACATGGCTTCACAGGCGTTTGTAATTGCTCAGGTGTGTTTAAATGCCTCCTTAATGCAGGTATAAGAGAGCTCTCAGCACCTAGTCTTTCCTCCAGTCTTTACATCGCCTTTGGAAACTTGTATTGCTGTTTATCAACATGAGGACCAAAGTAGTGCCAATGAAAGTCATAGAAGCCACTATGAGACTGAGAAACAAGAATATAACTGTTAAAGACATCAGCCTAACTTTAGGTTAACCAAAATCCACTGTTTGGAACATCATTAAGAAGAAAGAGAGCACTGTTGAGCTTACTAATCGCAAAGGGACTGGCAGGCCAAGGAAGACCTCCACAGCTGATGACAGAAGAATTCTCTCCATAATAAAGAAAAATCCTCAGAAACACTCCTCAGTAGTCAGGTGTAGATTTGTCAATGACCACTGTCCACAGAAGACTTCGTGAACAGAAATACAGAGGCTACACTGCAAGATGTAAACCACTGGTTAGCTGCAAAAATAGATGGCCAGGTTACAGTTTGCCAAGAAGTACTTAAAAAAGCAACAGTTCTGGAAAAAGGTCTTGTGGACTGATGAGACGAAGATTAACATATAGATAGATAGATAGATAGATAGATAGATAGATAGATAGCCTTTATTGTCATTCAGACCGAAGTCTGAACGAAATTGCAGCAGTCATACATATAATACAATAAAAACATATTAACATCCACCACAGTGAGTCCACCCCACATCTCCTCACTGTGATGGAGGCAAAAGTCTTAGGTCTGCAGTCTCTTCCCTCCCCTTCTCCCTCTGCGCTGAGGCGATACCCCCCGGGCGATGTTACAATCAGTCCCGCGGCTCAAACACCGCGGCCCGGGGTGGTTGAAGCTGCCGCCCACCAATCCTGCAGATGCAGCCGCTGGCCCGCGGCCGAACCCCGGACTCAGGCCACCACCGCCAGAACACCGTCCCAGCCACCTTCACGTGAGTACCGTACCGTCTTCAGCCTCGGGCTGGGCCGTCCCGACATGGGCGCCGAACCTCCCCCGGGCCGGGCCCCCCACCGACATGGGCGTCGCTTCTTCCCCGGGCAGGGCCGCCCTGACTTGGGCGTCGCTTCTCCCTCTGGCCGGGCTGCCCCGACTTGGGCGTCGCTTCTCCCTCTGGCCGGGCCGCCCCGACAACCTCTCACGGGAGCACTGTTCCAGCCCTGAGCCGGACCGCCCTCACGGGAGCGAGCTCAGGGCGAGTCCTGACGGGCTCTGCCTCCGGAGCCTCGAGGTCGCCAGCTCCATTTAGGCCTCAGCGCAGGCGGAGGCAGAGAAGGGGAATAAGACAAAAAAGTCGCATCCCCCCGCAGGGAGAGACTGCAAAACCCGTTTCAACCCCCCCCCCCAAAACACAAACTAAGAACCTAAAACTAGACTAACCAAACAAAATAAACAACACAAAAAACACAAGCAAAACGGGACTGCCGATGAGCCGCTGCTGCCAGTGCAGCGCCGCCACTCAGTGTGATGGCAAGAGTAAAGTATGGAGGAGAGAAGGAACTGCCCAAGATGCAAAGCATACCACCTCATCTGTGAAACACGGTGGTGGGGGTATTATGGCCTGGGTACGTATGGCTGCTGAAGGTACTGGCTCACTTGATGATACAACTGCTGATGGTAGTAGCATAATGAATTCTGAATGGTATGGACACATCCTATCTGCTCAAGTTCAAACAAATGCCTCAAAACTCATTGGCCGGCGGTTCATTCTACAGCGAGGCAATGATCCCAAACATACTGCTAAAGCAACAAAGGAGTTTTTCAAAGCTAAACAATGGTCAATTCTTGAGTGGCCAGGTCAATCACCCGATCTGAACACAATTGAGCATGCCTTTTATATGCTGAAGAGAAAACTGAAGGGGACTAGCCCCCAAAACAAGCATAAGCTAAAGATGGCTGCAATACAGGCCTGGCAGAGCATCACCAGAGAAGACACCCAGTAACTGGTGACGTCCATGAATCGCAGACTTCAAGCAGTCATTGCATGCAAAGGATATGCAACAAAATACTAAACATGACTACTTTCATTTACATGACATTGCTGTCTCCCAAACATTATGGTGTCCTGAAAAAGGGGAGACTATGTATAAACACTGCTGTAATTTCTACATGGTTAAACCAAAATGTATAAAAATAGCCTTTATTAAAATCTGACAATATGCAATTTTTTTTTTCTATTACAAATTTCAGATTGTGGAGTACAGAGGCAAATAAATAAATGATGGGTCTTTGTCCGAAACATTACGGATCTTTAAAAGCACCTTTTAAATCCATTTAACTCCTCTTAAAATTCTGCAATGCAGATCTTCAGGTCCTTATTGGTTGCCCATTAAAACCATGATGACACTAAATACGTTAGAGTTTCTTTTGATGATACTATCACAACATGATATTTACAGAGTTTGATACATGCATGTTTATAAACCATCTATTGCGGCTCTATAACTGTATGCTTTTTTAATCATTGTCCCACATTCTTGCTTTTCCTGCTTAAATAAGATTTAACCAGATTTGTTGGTTTTATACTAATTAGCATTCTTGGATGACATGTGATTAAAGCTGCTATTTTATCCTGACAAGGATTGTGACTAAATATGCAACATTCTAAGATATTTGAGTTAAGAAAGCTATGCTGTTACGGTGCTTGCTGCAATAATTTTGCGGACAAGGTGTAATGAATTTTGGATATCAATAATTGTGTGCACATTGTCCTTAATTATAATTTTGAAGCTGCAAATTTGAAATGAGATTATATTCATGAATATGATTTCATTTATATTACCAGACATTTTTTTTGTCTTTGTATTTAAAAATGCATAATTCTTTGTAGTCAACCGTTCATGGTGGTTTTTATTTCTATAGTAAACAAGCACAAGCCTTGGATAGAAACCACTTATCATGGTATTGTAACGGAGAATGATGTCACAGTCCTGCTGGATCCTCCATTAATTGCCTTGGATAAAGATGCACCTCTGCGTTATGCTGGTAGGTATATTGATTGGAAAAATGTCCATGTTTTAAATTATTTACTGTATTGTAACTCCAGAAACGTGATTTGAAATTCACATCAAATGATGTCAAATTCACATCAAAGGATATCAAATTCACATAAGCTTGATTTTATGAATTATTCCGTTTGCGCCAGGGATTATTGCTGCCACTTATGGGCAACTTCGTCAAATTTGCCACATACGTGACCTTTTAATAGAACTATTTGTTACAACTTTATTTGTTTTAAAGAGGATTCATTAAACTTAAAGATAATGGAGTTCTGCGCTGAAAAAATAAATGCTGTGGTACTGAACCAAGCAAGGCCTTGCCTTGTCTATCTTCTATTGATTGTGAAATGTCCCAAGAACTCTTTCAGTAATTAACAGTGGAATATTTAATGCATACTACTCACATTCTAGTGCTTCAAAGGTGTTTTTATTCAAGCTATTGCAATAATGCTCGTGTTTGTGGTGTAGAAAGTATTTGCTATCCACTGCTCCCAATTCCTCCGTCTACGCCACATCTGCACCCAGGATGAGGTGTTCCAAACCAGGGCATCTGAGATGTACTCATTCTTTAGGGAACGGTGGTTTTCCCTCTTCGACTCTAGATGAGGATCTCACCAGGTTCTCCTATATATCCCGTAGCTCCGCTCTCACTCCCCATCTACCCCCACTCATAACAAGGACAGAGCCCCCCCCCTTGTCCTCACCTTCCACCCTACCAGCTGTCACACAACATATAATCCTCCGACATTTTCGCCACCAACGGGATCACACCACTGGTCACATCTTCCCATCTTCCCCTCTTTTGGCTTTCTGCAGAGACTGTTCCCTCCGTAACTCCCTGGTCAATTCGTTCCTTCCCACCCATACCACCCCCTCCACGGTCGCTTTACCTACCCCCTTGACTCCATCCAAGGACCCAAGCAGTCTTTCCAGGTGAGGCAGAGGTTCACCTGCACCTCCTCCAATCTCATCTCTTGCATCCACTGTTCCAGGTATCAACTGGTCTACATCGGTGAGACCAAGCGCAGGCTTGGCGATTGCTTCGCCGAACACCTCCGTTCAGTTCACAATAACCAACCTGATCTCCCGGTGGCTCAGCACTTCAACTCCCCCTCCCATTCCGAATCGGACCTTTCTGTCCTGGGCCTCCTCCATGGCCAGAGTACGTCCCACCGCAAATTGGAGGAGCTGCACCTCATATTTTGCTTGGGTAGTTTACACCCCAGCGGTATGAACATTTACTTCTCCAATTTCAGGTAGACTTGCTTTATCCCTCCTTCCCCTCCCCTTCCCAGCTCTCCCACAGCCTACTGTCTCCGTCTCTTCCTTTCTTTTTCCCGCCCCCCCCCCCCCCCCCCCCCCCACATCAGTCTGAAGAAGTGTCTCGACCGAAACGCCGCCTATTCCTTCACTCCATAGATGCTGCCTCACCCGCTGAGTTTCTCCAGCATTTTTGTCTACCTTTGTGTAATTCAAAAGTTACTTGATAAACTAGCAGAATTTGAAAAAGCCAGCAGGGGAAGCCCCACTTTCCAATAGTAAAAATGAATGGTCCATTGTTGATGAGAATTTTGATTACTATTTATATATGCAATAAAAATATTTATTCAAATGAACACGACTTTGTATAGCTGATAATGCAGAAGCTCCGAAACATTGCAAGATGATAATGCTGTTTTTCCTACATCAGCCTCAAATAGCATTTAAAGACACCTTTTTAGATCTTGCTCTTTTCTTACATGAAAGGTAGTGAAAAGAACAAAAGTAAATGTAACCTAATACTCCTGGGACATGTATGAACTGTCAGATGTGTTTTTTCTGCTGCCCCCTGGTTTTTGGCTTAGAGGTTAAATGGGTGATCCTGCTGTTTATCAACGAAATTTTCTGCTCTAGTGACTTGAACTGTTAGTTTTTTTTAAAGAATTAGCAGGAGCTCTTCTGCCAATGTGTATGTTAACTTCCTTTGTCTACATCCAGTAAATTTTAACAGGTAGGTTGACAAGACCATCCTTGCCTGTGTCTCATCACACTTCTACATCTCCCCATGTGGTTAATGAAGCAAGAAACTAAAATCAATCCATCTCCAAATGGGCCACTTCTTTTGGATACTGGAGTGAATTTTCACTGCAGCAGTGTGAAACAGGAATATTCTCTGCATACTACAGCTCTTGGCAATAGAACAGCTGGATAATTACTTGCACAAATCCACAACAACCATTAAATTGATTTGGCATAAAGGATCACATTTCATGAAACCAATTTGTTCCATTAAATAGTTGGTTGGGCAGGCTATTTTATTTTTGGGCAAACACAAATATGGTCGCTAATTGTTGCATGAAAACTATAGAGGTGTCTGTAGAGTACTACATTAGTAATGCATTTTTAGAGCAGAATACCCTGGCAGCTCAACATTACACCAACATTACACCAACAAGTGCAGTCTGGCCATCTAACTCATTTAATTTTCAATGTTTCAAGACTCATCGCAGTGATGTGGCATTTCTAAACCATCTAACTGAATTTAAAATCACTTGTCCGTAACTTTCAGTTGTGCCACCCACAGCTCGTGAGTCAGGATTAACTTGACACAACACTGAATTTGCAAGATAAGAATCCTCTGCAGAAATTTGCATTTCGTAAAACATTACAGTTACATTAGCACCTTGTAATATCCATTGCTTGACAGTCCACTTTTTTTGTTTGCTTTTACTGTTCGAGTTGTTCCAAATATTTGTACTGTAATCTAGCCAATAATTTTACAATCAACATTTAGGATAAATTTCCATTGAGACTTGTTTAGTTTACTCAGTTTATGCCAAATGAATTGGGTTATGTACAGTGAGTACCAGATGGTGTGAACATGACAGCACTTGCCCAGAAAGTCTTCTGATCCCCATCAGCTTATTGAATGGTCCTCAATCCAATTAGTACACACAACAATCGGGTTCTAAGCAAATTATGCCTAATAATATACCATATATTCTTAAAATTTAGCCGGGAGAAAAACGAAAACTGGTGTTTAAACATTCTAGCTAATTTGCACCTACTGTCCATCAGTTGAAGGATCCACTTTGAATTGCCGCAATCAGCTTTTGCAACTACTGGTGTGAATGATTACATTCAATTTGCCTGAGGTAGGCAATGCTGTTTGCTTAAAACCAGGAAGAAATCCACTGGGTCTCAAGATTCACATGTTTGGGTTTCTTTGCATTGCTTAATTTCATTAGGCATCATCTGCTTAACCATCAGTTTTGCTACTAGCTTTCCTAAGGCAGTACTCCAAATGATTACCTTCCTCGTCTTGTCTGTGGGGAATAACTCTCTGTTTTCTCCACCTTTGCCCCTTTCTCCTTAGCGCTATTGCTTTTGAGCATCTTGATTTCTGCACTCCTAATTCTGAATCATCTTCCCTTTCCATTGATGTTGAGATCTTCTTAAATTAAATCATCCTCCCCTCTTTTCCACAAACTGATGAAGAAAGAAATAGCTGTGATATTTTTAGAAATAAAATGAGAATTAAAATAGCACACAAGTAACTTTGGTCCAGAAAAATCTGGTCTTGACTCGAAACATCACATTCCTTTTCTTCAGAGATACTGTCTGACTCGCTGAAATATTCCAGCTTTTTGTGAAAGATGTTTTGTTGGCTGGGTCAGGCTTCCGTGGTGCTCCTAAATCTGGAACCATCTAATCTCATTTTAAACCTTTGCCCTGGTTGAAAGTTGTGACACACCATTGTGACAGTGCAAACCAAAATCTTATATTGGGGAAATGTTTTTAGTTTCTAGATTGATGGTGGTGGTGTGGGGGAAAGGTGGGTGGTTTGGTGAAAATCAAATCAAATCAAATCAACCTTTATTGTCATCTTGCAAAGCAACAGTTGTACAGTGCAAAATGAGAAGACGTTTCCCAGGGAATACCGGAGCATCACACATGAAACTTAAAACATTTCACACATAAAAACAATCCAGTCCCTGATGAAACAGTATAAATAGTTAAAAGCAAGTAAAACAGCAACATTAAAATACAGTAAAACCAATCATTAAAATGTCCAGGGCAGCTGATTTGAGTGGCCAGTGCCAGAGTTATTAAAATGTCAGTGCAAAGCCGCAGAATCAGGTGACTGAGTACAGAGTGACTGTTTAGCAGCCTCACAGCCTGTAAAAGGGTAAATGCTTAAATCCTCTTCCCAAGCCTTGCTATAATGGTCTATCCAACCTCTCCTAAGGTTTGCTGACTGAAAATAAAACAATGTTTTTAAAGAAGTTTGCTGTTCTTTCCCCAGATTAAAATGTAAAGTTACAAAGCATTTTATTGAAGCTTTATTGAAGAGTCCAAATAACAAAATGTAAAGATAAGATTAACACTTTAAAGGGAAGTTGTTACAAACGATTTTAATGATTCCAAAGATATTGGTTGTTTCCATTAAATGTCCAGTGTTTCGGGAGGTAGTTACAAAGTGTAGTTTTGTGTCTATTTAAAGATTAACAGCATCTTGCTTTAAAACCTAATTGTTATTGGCTGTTACAAGTGATTGAATGATTCTGAAAGGGGAGAGCAAGGCTTGAAATAGTACTATTGATCCAATATTTAATTATGCATATGGTGTCTTTTGCAATATCTGGATCTCATAAAAAGAGGCCATCCCAAGGTCAAATAAAGTAGAAAATTTGAGTTGACTGTTAATTATGGACTATTTCCTGAAACAAATGGACGTGGTATTCTATTCTAATTTATCTGAATTGTATTTTATCCAGGTAGCCTGTAACCTGTTGGATTATGCACCAAATGCTATATATGTATTGCTTCCTGATTGCAGTACTGTGAATAATATTGATTGTCTTTAGTGAATCAAGTTACTATCATCATTCTGAAATAATAGTCTATGCAGATGTTTAATAATTCTGCAATGCATTGCTTATGGCTTGAGTCATGGTAGATGATTTATTTTTATAACCTGTTTTTAAAGGGTACCTGGATCTGTGAAGGTTAGTATGGTTTTTAATGAGCTGTATTGCGCTAAGAATTTTCCTTAATCCCCTTGGACTAAAATTTCCATTGTTGGTTTGACAAAGATCCAAAAGTTATCTGTGCATGAAAAATATGTATAAGTTGCTTTGTATTTCACTGGTTCTTTTACTTGTTCCTTCACTCTTTTTTGCTTTCTTACCTTGATGACTGACCTCTGTTTATCTTTTCTTCCCTTTATAGAGAGGTATGAGGTGACATTCACCAAAGAAGGTGATACCTGGGTTCTTTCTTTCATTCTTCATGAACAGTTATATTAACCCACTAACTCTGGTCATAAAATGGGGAATCAGCACTTAAACAGCAAATCCTGTCATCCATATTATTCCCCATTGTTATCCAGGCTTAACTGCAAAAATTACTGGATGTAAAGTTTAACACGAGTTCATTAGAAATATCAGTTGTTTGGCATGTTTTACATTTCATTTTGGAGTCTGTATTCAGCCGAAATTCTCTTCTGACATGGGTATACAAATAAATGGAAAAATTCCTTGATTTTGTATAATCCTCAGTGCCAAAGCCTTATGCTTCTGTTGTCTGGACGCTTTGTGTAATTTTCTAGTTATGGTCACCATGTTACCAAATTGTTGGAGAGGGTGTGGGGCAGTAACAGTGAGTATCTTGCTTTGGTAGAAAACAGTTCTGATTGCGTTCTGTGAGTGAGTGAGAGAGAGAGAGAGAGAGAGAGAGAGACCTGGTCAGGAAAGAATGCAAGGCCATCTCTTTTTGTCTATGAGAGGAGGTAGATTGGCTAAGTATTTGTGAGCTATGATAAGTGGTTCCCTCATGCTCTCCTCCAACTCATCCCATGCAACTCTCCTTTATCAACCCAACATGTGTTATCCAGTCCCTTTTGCAGTTCATTTTATTTCTGATTGCCCTTGTGTTAATAGTAGTTGTTTGGAAGGTAGAGATCTGGCCTTGTAGCAAAATGTGTGGTTTAACTTGCTATTTTGTGATATTTTAAATCCTCAGAGGAAGCGTGCGGTTATAGATAATTTAGTTAATCCTAAACATTTAGAATTCATTTTAGATATCTTGCATGATGTGGGTTCACTAGATGGCTTTTCCTAATTGCCCCATTAGTCTGAAGGAGGGTCCTCACCCGAAACGTCACCTCTCCATGTTCTCCAGAGATGCTGCGTGACCCACTTTTTTGTCAAACGAACTGGTGCAGCCATAACATATGTAATGTATTCTCTTTTGGGATAGGAAATCCAACTGATATTTCTAATGCTGAGTTGCCATCCAGTGATTTATCTTGATTCCTAATGATAGACAGATACATTGCACAGGAAGACTTAAAACTTATAATTTTTCAAAGAAATTGACAGAATTTGTGAAACTGTGCTGAATCTGTGTCAAATGCTTGTACATCTCCAGACTTTTAACTTGCACTTTAACTCTTTATCCTGGTCGGAATAGACAGCCCAGCTCTGTCCAGTAGCTTGGCATAGAAGATCCCAGCAGCCATGGCTGTGTGTTACAAGTTATAACTGTCATAAGTAATCCTGTGAAATGCCTGTCTTTTTTCTCTCCCTGTCTCTCTCTTTCTCTCTCTCTCTCTCTTTCTCCTGCATGAATGGATGCAATGTAAACCAGTGGCTTGGAAGGCAGGCAAATGCACCCATACTAAATCCCAGAACTCACCCAAACACGGCACAGGCTTTGCTTTCTCAACAGACCCTCACAATAAAAGCAAAACCCTTGGCTGTGAAGTTTGGACTGCTGTTGCACATTAAATCTTTTTGTTGTTGAATTATTGCATGCTTGTTCCATCTCTAACTTGCCATTTGTTAATCTCTAGGTGAGATCTGTGGATTTAGAATTCATGGGCAGAATGTTCCTTTTGAAGCTGTAATGGTTGATAAAACCACTGGCGAAGGTGTCTTGCGTGCTAAAGAGTTAATGGACTGTGAGTTGCAGAAAGAGTATACATTTACTATCCAGGCCTATGACTGTGGCGAGGGTCCAGAAGGAGAAAATATGAAAAAATCCCATAAGTAAGTATACACTGCAACAGAAACTTAACTGGAGTCTGCTGTTTATTTGTTTTTAACATTTTAGTTAGAACAAAAGACATGGTATAACCAATCTAAAACCTGAGTTGCTAATGACTGCTCATTGTGGTAGAGTATAGAATCAAATATCAAATGCTCACATATGAAACTGAAGTTTAGCCCTTGATTATACACTCAGAATAGTTCAAAATGAATCACCATTGTGTCCCACTTTTACTTTCCCCTCATATTTAATAGAGTTATGAATGGATGCCTGGTTTTCTATTATTCACTGCCAGATTTGTGTCAACCTTGCATTACTCAAATGAGTGAAGTTGAAAAGGATTGTTGCATTCCCCAGTTACTTCAGTGCTGGCCTGTGCAATTACCAAACAACATTTTAGATTACACAATCAGTTAAAGTCCCAGAAAGTCAAATATTGCATGTCAGATATTTAAATGGTATGAATATTAAATTAAGCAAATTTTATTACAATTGTATCTGCCTTGTTATTCTCAGCTGTTTTTAAAGGAATTTGATCGGAACTTGCTGCTTTTGAATTGCATCAAGCATAAGTATATATCTATGAAAGCTTTAAATGGTGTTAAAGGTTCTAATTATTTTATTTTTAAATGTTCACCTCAATGAGCCAGGCCCCAATGTGGACTGCTGTCCAAATACTTGGGTGTCATGCCAGCTCCTACATGATCTACTGATTGGATGTAAATTTTCCAACTGCAAGGAGATAATTAAACACACGGGTAAAGGATTGCAAGTCATTGGATTTGCACTTTAGTCGTCTACAAGTGCAAAAATTAATTGATCGGACACCTAAGTGATGGATGAAAGAATACAGACTGGGGCACATTTCAAAATGTTGCACGTTGAGTCAGCAGTCTTCATTGTTCTGCACAAGCTGTCTAGATCAGTTCATTAGAATTATAAAAATTAAACTAAAAAAAACAGCATTTACAAATTTAGTTTGAATTTGTGTCTAAAGTAGTATGCGCCAATTACTTTTAAGTTTGGTGCTACTATATACGTGCTTTGACTTGCCTATAATTAGGTCCTGTGCTTTACAAAATAATATCACTAGTCCACTAGAGAAAGTTTAACTAGTTAGTGAGAGTTAGTGACTGTTAAGGCTCTGTGCTGGAGCTTGTTTCAGGGTGGACGTGCCTTGAAAGGAACTCCCTCTGTGATTAATTTTTCAATTGATCAAGTAACTTGGGCTGACTGGACCATTGTTGTTTGTACATAAAAGGAAGATATCTCACTATTTGTCATGCATTTTAAAGTGGTTGAGATCCTGCCTCTTCATTTGTGGTTACTGGCTTATGACTGACCGTATATTTCTGTTTTCAGAGCCAATGTTCATATCCAGGTGAATGATGTAAACGAGTACTCCCCAGTTTTCAAGGAGAAGTCCTACAAAGCTACAGTCATTGAAGGAAAGAAATATGACAGCATCTTGCGAGTGGAAGCGATTGATGCTGACTGTTCACCTCAGTATAGTCAAATCTGCAGTTATGAAATTGTTACTCCAAATGTGCCATTTACTATTGATAAAGATGGTAAGATATAATGTATGGATATAAAGTTAATTTCAAAGAATATACTGCAAATTAATCTTGAGTTTCTATTGGTAAACTGTTTAAAATGGAGATAAACAAAAAAAAAATCCAGCTTGAAATGGTGATTATCAGCAGGTTACTTGACCACAAATGATTCTGAAATTAAATCGGTACTGAACAGTGTCGTCATATTAGCTAAGCAAAATTTGAATTGGTGGGTGCTAAGTGCAACACGGAATTGCAGAAAAATATGAGCAGTAGTAGGCTATTTTGCCCTTCAAGACTACTGTCATTTAATAAACTCATAGCCCTAGTATTAAATTCCTGCCTTGACCTCATCCATTAATGCCATTTTTGTAGTGGTGCAGCAGATAGTGTTGTTGCCTTACAGCTCCAATGTCCAGAAGTCCTGACCTCCATTGTGATCTATGTAACGTGATCACATTTCCCTCTGATTATGTGTTTCCTCACAAGCACAATAAGTTATATTAGCAGAATTAGGCCATTCAGCCCTTTGAGTCTACTCTTCCATTCAGTCATGGCTTATCTAATTTTCCCCCTCAATCCCATTCTCCTGCCTTTTCCACGTAACATCTGACACCCTTGCTAATCAAGAATCTATCAATCTCTGCTTTAAAAATACCCATTGCGTTGGCCTCCACAGCCACCTGTGGCTGGTTTAATTTATTGTCGCGTGTACTAAGGTACAGTGAAAAGCTTTTTTGTTGCTGGCTATACGGCGGAAAGAATGTACATGATTACAATCAAGCCACCCACAGTGTGCAGATACAGAATATAGGGAATAACGATTAGTGTAAGATGTCCAGTAATTAAAGATGATCCAAGGGTCTCCAATTATGTAGTTGGTATGTCAAGACTGCTTGCTAGTTGGTTTAGTTGCCTGATGGCAGCTGGGAAGAAACTGTCCCTGAATCTGGAGGTATGCATTTTCACACTTCTGCACCTCTTGCCTGATGTGTCTGGTTCTAGACTCTCCCATTACTGGAAACATCCTTTCCACATCCACCCTATCTAGGCCTTTCATTATTCTGATTTATAGGCTGAATGCAAGGAGTGGAGAAAGGGGTCACATTCCCACTACTTCAGGTGAAACTTCTAGGACTAAGACGAAGAGACATTTTTCTCACTTAGAATCTGAAATTTTCCACCATAGAAAACCGTGGCGCCGAACTTGCTAAATATATCTATGGCAGCAATATGTAGATTTCTAGACGCCTTCTAGACAATTTGACTATTATAAATTACCCTTGGTGTCGATGGGTGATAAGGGCTATTAAGCTTTTGAGAGAACGGGTTACTGAGAAATAAGTGGAGAAATGGGATAATAGAATTGCTCTAGGATCCAGCATAGATTCTGAGCCAAATGCCACCATGTATGTCATAATGAAATACGAATAGAATGGAGTCTAGAAAACTACATATTGCTGTCTTAAAAATATTTAGCAACTTCATCTCCAAGATTTGCAATGGTGGAAAATGTTACCACTAAAGTTGTCCAGCCAAGTCTGTAATTTTTTTTTTCGTTTTAAAAATAAACATCCAGTGCACATTTTGTCCTTGTACAACAATCCAAGAAGATTTCATATCATTTATTCTAATATGTTTTTAGTATTAAATATTTATTGATAAACTATTGTCCTCCATTTTCTAATGCCAGTATAAGCAACATTATATTTTCTTCTATGCATGACATTATTGTAAATTGTTGATTCTTGCAGGGTTTATTAAGAATACAGAGAAGGTGAACTATAGCAAAGATCGGCAGTATAAACTTGCAGTGACTGCATATGATTGTGGGAAGAAACGTTCGACAGAAGATGTTCTCGTTAAGATCAACATTAAACCTACATGCAAGCCTGGCTGGCAAGGTAATAAGCAGGAGTAGAAATGTTTATTTTGTCGCACATGCACATTGCAGGCGAAGTGCTATCCATCCCTAATTATTCTCAAACTGAAGAGGAGCTAAGGGTCAACCACACTGGTGTGTCTGGACTCATGTACAAAGCTCGACCGGGTAAGGATGGCAGATTTTCTTGAAGGACATTTGTGAACAAGGTGGGAGTTTTATCTGAAGAAGGGTTTCGGCCTGAAACGTTGCCTATTTCCTTCGCTCCATAGATGCTGCCTCACCTGCTGAGCTTCTCCAGCATTTTTGTCTACCTGGGAGTTTTATCTGGTAGTTTAATGGTTAATTTTTTGCTAGTTTTTTTTAAATCACATTTATTTGATTACTTAAACTTAAATTCTTCAGCTGCTGTATTAGATTCAGTGGTCCAGAACTCTAGCTGCAAGTCCAGTAACTTAACCACAACTTTACCATACCCAAAAAGTAACATGATAGTCCTGAAATTTTTTCTTTGTTTCGTGTTGCAACTGTTAATTTAAAGAATACATATTTAATAGTTATTGCTCCATAACTTAATGAGTTTTTTTAATACATAAACATTGATTTATTTGAGATATAAAATTAGCAAACACCCAATTCAAAGCTGCAATAAACAAGTTATTTAACTTAGCATACCACTAAGGTGCTGTTGCCTGTTTTTGTGGTGCTGGTGTTTCGATAAGACAATATTAAGGGCTATTAATATTTTTGTGCAATAGGTTGGAGTAAAAGAATTGAATATGAGCCTGGCACTGGAAGCTTGGCATTATTTCCAAGTATGCATTTGGAGACGTGCGATGAACCTGTAACATTCATTCAAGCAACAATTGAATTAGAAACAAGCCATATCGGCAAAGGATGCGACAGGGAAACTTATTCTGAAAAATCACTCCATAGATTGTGTGGTAAGATCTTTTGGCAACTATTAGCAAACCGTCTGTTTGCACATGCTGATTGCTTTTTATTGCAGGTAACTATTTGCTGCTCTTTATTGCTTTGGTGTACATCCTCTGTGAATTTCTTTGTAACCTGAGCTACTCTATTGTAAAATTACTTCCTGTGCTTTGAGATTGGAAACTAAACTTGCAAATTAAGTGTGTGAAATGACCTCAAGTACACTCATTGTGCAAAAACCTTTCAAATTTAAAATACTCCCCATATTTGTCACCTTACTGGTTTCAAAATGCAGATGAGTATTGTAATCACAAAGCCTTTGTGGATTTGATGTGGATAATCATGCTTTTAACATGTTGTTTAAGAAGGAACTGCAGATGCTGGAAAATCGAAGGTAGACAAAAATGCTGGAGAAACTCAGCGGGTGCAGCAGCATCTATGGAGCGAAGGAAATAGGCAACGTTTCGGGCCGAAACCGGCCCGAAACGTTGCCTAGTTCCTTCGCTCCATAGATGCTGCTGCACCCGCTGAGTTTCTCCAGCATTTTTGTCTACCATCATGCTCTTGACAATCGGGAGCACCCATCAGCTCTTGAACACTACACAACACTAACCTCAGCAACTATCAACTTCTATGGCCTCTCTTTGGTTGCACTCCATACTTTGGTTTTATTGCTCCAGTATTACGATTATTAATGTATTGAATTTTTGTATTTGCCCTTTGCCCCACAATGTTTGTGCTGAACATGATGCCAAGTTAAACTGATCTTATCTGCCTTGGCGATGCATGTTCCAGGCCCCCACCACTCTTGTGTAAAAAACAACTTGGTGCTCCGCACATCTCCATTACACTTTCCCCCTCTCACCTTGTAGCTATGCCCTCTAGTGTTGGACATTTCCACCCAGGGGGAAAAAGGTTTTGACTCTCAAGTCAAAAAGTCAAAGTCAAAGTATCCTTTATTGTCGTGCATTGCAATCATACATATAATAAAAATAACAAAAACACACAATAAACACAAATTTAACATCCACCACAGTGAGTTCACCAGGCACCTCCTCACTGTGCTGGAAGACAAAAGTCTGAAAGTCTTTGTCTCTTCCCTCCTTGTTCTCCTGTCTACCCTAAGGGCCTGTTAAGCTGCTAGTAAAAGTTCATTGATCTGTTGTCAGTACATGTAATTAAACACAGAACTCTTGACTCTTCATTTAATTGGATGAATGTGTGAACTTGTCAAAGGCAGTTTATTCTCGCACAACCCTTATGTTATCATTGTTTCAGATGTTTTGGGGGATTTGAACTGTTATGCTTTGTGCATTGTGCCTCAACCATATTTTGTACCATAAGTGTTACATTTGCGTGGGATAAAATTAGTTGACCTTTTATATTTTTGTAATTATGTGAAATTAGTGCCTAAAGTTTTTTTTTCCATCAAACTTCCGCATTGCTCTAAGTTTATTAAAAATCGATGCAAACTGTGGAAGATTTGCTGAAAGTTAACTTGTATCAAAGTTTAAATGAGGTTTGCAATTGATGCCAATTTTAGATTTAAGTGCTCAATACAAATGTTACTTGTATCCTGACAAGCTACATTTCAATGGAATCTTAAAGAATAATTGTACCTGTTCATAACAAGATACGAGCCAAAACGTGGTAATTAAAACTGCTATTCACAAATGGGATGGGGGTAACGTTAGTATGACTGAGATTGCTCATTCCCAGTCTCCTTTGAGAAGGGCATGTAGAGCTTTGATTTTGATAGACTTTGTCTAGGCACTGGCAACGGCACTCCCACTTTACACCTAAGATACTCCAAGATTTTGGTCTAGCGTTAGATGGGAATTGTGTTTCTAAGGTAAGATGGTCTTCAGCATGGAGTCATTGTGCTCTCGAGTACCTCCCTGTTGCTGGCTTAGCTTTCGAAGAAATTGTGATATGTTGGTAAAATGCATTTTGTGTATGTTGTACAGTACAGATATGTTGGTGATCCTCAGAGTGGATGTTCATAGTGCTGAGTGTGAGGCAATAAGCATACTGACTGATCTGGAAGGGTTACAGTCAGAGAATGACAATATGGAAATTAACCTTTCGGGCCTACCAAAACCGTTGTGGGAAATCTTGCTCAACCTCACCAATGGAAAGTGTTTAATCTCGAAGGAGCAGGAAAGGCTTAAGGAAGGCAGCACAGTGTCACAGCTGGTAGTGCTGCTGTCACAGTGCCAGAGACTCTGGTTAAATCCTGATCTTGCATGCTGTCTGTGTGGAGTTTGTATGTTCTCCCAGTGACCGCGTGGGTTTCCTCCGGTTTCCTCCCACATCCCAAAGACGTAGGTTTGCAGGTTTATTGGCTTTTAATTGTCCCTAATATGCAGGGAGTGGATGGTAAAGTGGGAAAACATACAACTCGAATGGTTGATCGGTTGATGTAAACTTGGGGGGTACTTGCTGTATTTCTTTTAAAAAAAAACTAAAGTTAGAGGCTCTTGAAAATAATTGAAAGTTGATTTAAAAATTAGGTTGTATAAAATGTTCGCTATAAATTGTTATTACCGAGGTAACAAGAGGCTCAAAATGATGCATTTTTATTTGATGTCATAGTATCACAAATACATTCTTCAGCTACTAAAGCTGCATTGTTAATTTAATGCATATTCAGCTAACATGCACCCATATAAATTTATTCCATGTTCCTCCCCACCCATTCCTCCACATCCCCATCCACTCTTTCTACATTTCGTCATACACCAATTTACAATGGTCTATTAATCTAGAAAACAACACCTTTCCATGTGGTTAAAATTGGAGCACCCAAGGTAAATCAACCTACCACGGGGAGTCCATGAAGATAGCACGGGAGATAAACATAAAATGCTGGAGTAACTCAGCGGGACGGGCAGCATCTCTTAAGAGAAGGAATGGGTGATGTTTTGGGTCGAGACCCTTCTTCAGACCATTTGGTCTCTGCCCATAACGTTACCCATTCCTTCTCCAGAGGTGCTGCCTGTCCCGCTGAGTTACTCCAGCATTTTGTGTCTATGATTCACCGTAGTTCTATCCTACACAAGATAGGACAGGACGCAGAAATGAACCCAGTTCTGGCCAAAAGTGAGAGCCAGAACCAGTCTGTGCTGTGGTCTCTGCCCATAACGTTACCCATTCCTTCTCCAGAGGTGCTGCCTGTCCCGCTGAGTTACTCCAGCATTTTGTGTCTATGATTCACCGTAGTTCTTTCCTACACAAGATAGGACAGGACGCAGAAATGAACCCAGTTCTGGCCAAAAGTGAGAGCCAGAACCAGTCTGTGCTGTGCTCAAGCTGTGCTGTTGAGTTAGACTTTTTGTACAGGAAGGAACTGCAGATGCTGGTTTGTACCAAAGGTAGACACAAAATGCTGGAATAACTCGGTGGGTCCGGCATCGTCTATGGAGAAATGGAATAGGTGACATTGTGTGCCAGAGCCTTTCCCCAGACCGACCTAAAACGTCACTCATTCCTTTTCTCCAGAGATGCTTCCTGTCCCCCTGAGTTACTCCAGCATTTTGTGTCTATCGTATGCTTTTTGTGCAATTCATTTTCATGTTTCATCTAAAAACAATTTAATTGGTTCTGCTTACATGATACTACATAGGACTTGTGTCTACTCTAATAAAGATTACTGCCTACATTGGCCATGCGTCTCTTAATTTGTACGTCCAATTTTCTTGTCTGGTGCAGGTGTTGCTTCTGGAACAGTTGATCTCCTCCCCTCCCCAAGTAGCAGTACAAATTGGACAGTTGGTCTTCCGACAGACAATGGTCATGACAGTGATGAAGTCTTCGAATTCAATGGCACTCAAGCTGTGAAAATCCCAGATGGAATTTTGACGACAAGTTCAGAGGAGCCACTTACCATTTCTGTGTGGTTGCGGCATGGACCTGGTGCTGGTATTCAAGGGGAGAAGGAAACCATCCTCTGCAATTCTGACAAGAGAGGTATGCATGAGTTTACGCAGTTGCCTAATTAGTGTCTCTGAAGACCGTTGAAACACATCCATGTGACAAGGCTTCTGCTCAGCCATGCCCTTTGGTTTGGAGCTATTTGATCCTTTTGAAGTCATGTGGAATATTACCCTGCAATAACAGAAAGTGTAGACACACTATTCATTAAAACATCCCATTAAATTGGCAAGTGATGTCCAGTGGAGTAGTATTTTTTTTAGGCATGCACAACCAAAAATTAGCAATCTTTTTAACCTAGTCAAAAACAGATTATTTTTGATCATGGATAAGCCATTTACAGCTTTAGAAGAGTGATATAAAAATTAGTACAACAGAAAATAAATGAATTATAGAATGTTATGTTTGAAAATAGACTTCTAAATTACAGTTTTATCTGAGTGCTTGATTAGTGAATACATCATACAGCTGGGAAATTGGTCTGACATTACAAAAGAAGCTGTATCCAGTCTGTAGTCACTTGGATCAAGGTAGATATGATGCAATATCAAGTGTGAATTTCTGAAATGAGGTAGAAATATGGTGCCTTCTGTTGAGGAATAGTGCCGTATGGTCACATCACATTTTTTAGGAAAATGTAAAGGTATTCAGGTCATAGGGATATACAGCATGGAAACATCATCTCAAGTCACCCATGCTAACCTAGCTAGCCCACTAGTCTGCGCCTGGACCATATCCCTCCAAATATTTCCTATCCATGTTTCTGTCCAAGTGTCTTGTAAATGTCATAATTGTACATCTACTACTTCCTCTAGCAGTTCGTTCCAAATGTGCACTCTCCCTGTATGGGGAAAAGTTATCCACTCGGGACACTTTTAAATCTTTCTTCTCTCACTTTGAACCTTTGCACTCTAGTTTTAAACTCCCTTGAGGGGGAAAAAAACTATGGATGTTAATCTTACTTGTGACCCGTATGATTTTATAAATCTCTTGGATCACCCATTAGCTTTCTATGTTCCAGGGAAAACAAATCTTACCCTATCCAGGTTATGACATCCTTTCTTTCGCAGGGCCTCCTGAACTGTACACAGTACTCTGACTGTGGCCTTACCAGCATCTTGTACATCTATAATATACCCATACTCAATATCCTAACTGATGAAGAAGGCATGTGTGCCAGAAGCCACTTTCACTATCCTGTCTCTCAGTGTCACCATTTGCATGTATCTGCACCTCTATGTTTCTATTCTATAATATTCCTCAGGGTCTTATCAGTTACTGTACAACACCTGCCCTGGTTTGTCTTACCAAAATGTATCTCCATGCATTTATCTGAATTAAACACCATCTGTCATTCCTCAACTAATTGGCTCAGTTACCAGACTTGAAATGGACCTCTTAAATGCTGAGGAAGTATTCAAATCTTCCTGTCTATCCTATTAGAGCCCTTGCAGTTTTTTTTTAAAATCTGGCTGTAGCACTATATTTTGCACTCTGTTTTCCCTCTCTTTTTGTTGTATTACCCGTTGTACTCGTATATGGACTGACGTGCCCGGATAGCAAGCAGAACAGTTTTTCATTGCATCTGACAATAATAAACCAATATCAGTTGATCAAGATCTCATTGTAATCTTAGATACCCTTCTTCACTGACCACTATATCACCAGTTTTAGTGTCATTCATAAACATAGTAACTATGCCACCTTTACTCTCATCCAAAAAGTTGATGTAAATAATGAACAGCAGAGGAACCAGCTGTTCATTATTTCCAGTCCAGTCTGAGAAGCAATCCTCTAGCACCACCCTCTGTCTCCTTCCTTTAAGCCAATTTTGTATCCAGTTGGCTAGTTCGCCCTGGATCCTATGTGATCTAACCTTCTGGACCAGCATACCATGTGGTATCTTGTCAAAGGCCATGCTAAAGCTGGATGCTAAAGTTGTCCGGTTGTATATTTTTTATTATAAAATATTTTGTATGTATAAAATTGTTATACATTTTATAACAATGTATAAATGTATCAATTGTATAATGTATACTTGCGTAATTAACTCAAAACAATTTTATAATGCATTATACACATTATTGATATTGTGAATTATTATTGCGACGTTACATACGACGTTACGACTTCATGTTGTGAATTGATTATGTAAGTAAACACTTGGTTCATTAAGTTGGGCTCCATGTAGAATTATTGACCATTAGTAACTCAGCCTCATGTAGCTTTATCTGCGCCCACACATTTCACAAATTTGCATAATTGTCTCAAATTAGCTGATTTATAATTGGCCACAGCTTGCTTGGATGGAGGAAGTGTCAGCCAGGCTTCTTCCTACTGATTGCTATCTAGTGACCCCTACTGAAATATGTATGTATTGTCTGTGTTGTTGTCTGCTGCATGAATTAAATTGACTGCAGGGGCTAGGAGACTGCATCTCCTAGCCCCTGCAGAACTCCTGATATTTTCAACCTGTGACATTGGCAGTGGCAATTAATCAAAAGCTGCTTTTGAGATTTAACAGAATTTTCTATGTCACAACCTGAAGATGGCATCGTGATTAAATGTATTCAAAGGATTGTTAATTTTATCAACTAAGTGCATACATGACATTTTTTAAGATAACCTAGCTCCCCTTTTTTCTCATATCAGTTATCCAATGATTGCTCTCCCCACAGTATCGTGGCTGAGATGGGTAATGGTAAACTAAGGAGTAAGATGACGGTGACAAATATCCCTTAACCAGATTCTGTCTTTGGTCGGAGGGGGGTGGGGTGGAATAAAAATACCACCCTTAGGACTATTTTTTCAAATATTTTCTTCAACAGGAATTGAAGCTGATTAAATTTGGTGCTGCATAATTGGTAATTTACACTTTGTTGTGTATTTGAATCATTGTAGAAATGAATCGTCACCACTATTCCCTTTATGTGCACAACTGCCGCTTGGTTTTCCTCTTCCGTCAGAATCCTTCAGAGAGTGAGAATTTCCGACCTGCAGAGTTCCATTGGAAAATAGACCAGGTTTGTAAATCTTTGTGTGAATGTGTTTAAATCAGGCAAAAGCGACAAAGATAAATTTAATCTCTATCAGGTGCGCTTTTTAATGTAGTAATTATTTGTTTTCATCAAGAAATAGCTCTCTAAAGTCTTAGTCATACAGCATTGATAAGCATCAAGTGCATTTCCAGATCATATATGAAAGCAATTTTTTTTTGTATAATAAAATAAAACTACTGTGATGTGACATTATCGTATCGGCCACAATTTGGGTGACTAGGACGATCCTTTGCATGATGTAAAGGATTTTTGGCTTGATGAAAGATGCCATGGATTAGTGGGTGAATCTGTCCACACAGTTGTTTTAGGGTGTGTGGCTGAGAAACTTGGTTTAAACTCCAGGTTTGGTTCAAAACCCTGCTCTAATAATGGTTTTCAAATATCCTTTACTAGCTTAAAGGGTATCCTATATAAAATGAATTTGAGCCATCCTGGTCCAGTTCCTAATTTGTATTGATCAGTAAAGTCGTTTAAATTGACAGTGTCACCCAAATCTGTTAATGTCATAACTGTGCAATCTAAGTTTGTAGCTGAGGGCCAGATCCTATATCCGCCGTTAGCGGGATAAATTTACCATTTAATATATTGCAAGTTATATTGGAATTGGCTCTAATTCTTGATGTTGTCAGTTAACAATTAAGCAAATTAATAGCATGTTTAAGAATGGATACCTAATTTGTAGAGAATATGATCAAACTGAGGTCATTAATATGGGAAGAGAAAGATAGAGGAAATAAGCTACTATTGTTACTACAATAATCTACTATTGTTGTTCTGGCATTGTGACAGCAATATATTAAAATTAATTTGCGTTTAAACTTTTGGAGCCAGTAGAATATCAACTTCCTGCATACAAATTTTTGTTTTCTGTTAAACTGGGATCCATATAAGGAAATTGGATAACAGCTCGACCTTTCTTGTTATTCCTTTCCTACATCTTGTAGGTGTGTGATAAAGAATGGCATCACTATGTACTAAATGTTGACATCCCCACTGTGGCCCTGTTTGTGGATGGAGTTGCACACGATCCTTTTCTAGTTACTGAAGATTATCCACTGCACCATTCAAAGATCCAAACCCAGTTGGTGGTTGGAGCTTGCTGGCAAGGTAAAGTGATACACAATGTAATGTGCAGGCAGTTGGGGGATATGGGCAGTACTGCGGGATCACTGGCATATTAAAATCCATCGATTTTGTTCTTAACTATTGACATTTTAATATGTACAGATTGCAACAGTAGTAAGAAAAAAAAGCAGACTGAAAACTTCTTTACAAGTAAAAACGAAAAGATCGGCTAAAGTTAATAGTAGAAATAAGGAACCGTCAATGCTGGTTTACAAAAAAAAGACAGTGCTGGAGTAACTCAGCAGGTTAGACATCATATCTGGAGAATATTGATATGTGACGTTTCAGGTCAGTACCCTATCTTGTTGAGGAAGGGTCCCGACCTGAAACGTCACCTTTCCATATTCTCAAGTGATGCCGCCTGATCTGCTGAGTTACACCATACTTTGTATTTTCTTTAACTGAAGGTAATATATACAACTTGCAACAGGAGGAATTATTTTGGAGAGTAAGGAAATGCAATGGAAATATTTTCTGCCTCCCCAGGAGAGGAAATGAGACGTTGAAGAGAACTAGGTGTGGAGTGAATGAAGGAGCTCAAAGCAACCAGCATTAGTAAGATGTTAATATCCAGAGAGACTAGTGGGACTGAATGGCGGTGCTGGCTCGAAGGGTCAAATGGCTGCCTCCTGCACCTATTTTCCATGAATTGCCAAGACCTAATGACCAGTCATTTTCCAAAATTCCACGGATTTGAGAACTGTTCCCTCAAATTGGAAGGAAGCAAATAGGACCGTATTTAATAAAAAGCAGGGGTAGAGAAAGACAGGATCAACAGACTGACATCAATAGTAGGAGAAATACTTGAAATTACTGTTAAGGAAGCTAAATCATGATAGGATTAAACAGAGATGACATGGGTTTGAAAGGAAAATCGCATCCAATGTTTCAAATGCAGTCTCTACAAAATAACTTTGAGTTGGAGGCTGTGGGCAGTTGGAGCCTGTGGACCAGTGTCTAGCCAGCTGTTCATAATTTATGTCAATAATTTGGACAAGGGGATCAAATGTAAATGTAAAAGCTCACCCATTTTGTCAAAAATATAGAAAAGTGGTGTTTCTTAAATGCTGATCAATTAAAAATAATGTTCAGAGTGACCATAGTGTCCTCGATTATATTTGTCAATGAAAGTTAATATTTAAATACTATCCTTCTTATTACTTGCTGTGTGTTGGCCTTCATTGTGACAGGATGCAAACGCAAGAATAGAGACATCTTGCTGAACTATGGAACCTAGTGTGTTGCTTTTGTTTAAACAGATTGGGTTTATACACTACAATTTAATAATCTAAACTGGAAATTATTGAATATAACTTATCTCCTAAGAAAAGCTAAAATATGTTCTGAATTTTTTTTTAGAAAGATTCTGGCTGTTGGAAGAAAATGAAGAATAATCTAGATTAAATACAAAGTACATTTAAGGTCAATGCAAAAGGGTGAATCAGTCTTGGGTAAAGGCACAGTACTGAAATGTACAGGTGCATGATTAGGTTCTGCATTGGGAGATTTATTAGCTGCTACTGATTATTATCTAGGTGCTCCGACTGGAGGATCCATGGATTTCGGGTGTTAGAAAACCAGAATGCCTGCCCTTCATAAAGCAAGTAACAGTACAACACAGGGACAGGCCAGTTGGTTCAATAACTGTGCCAAATGTGATGGCAAGACCAACTCTTATCTGCCTGTACATAATCCATATCCTCTATTCCCTGCAAAACTGTATGCCTATCCAGAAATCTATGGAACAACACTATAGTATCTGCCTCCACTACCACCATCCTCGGCAACGTGTTCCAGGCACTCACCAATCTCTTGTCAAACAAAAACTTGCTCTTTAAACATTGCCCCTCACATCCTAAATCGATACCCTCCATCTTTTGATATTTTCATCCTGGGAAAATGTTATTCTATCTATGCCTTTCATAATTTTATACTAATATCGGGTCTTCCCTCGTATATAAATATAATAGATTGTTTAGTTCAGAGATACCACATGCAAACATGCCCTTTGACCCATTGAGTTCACACCGACCATCGTTCACACTAATTCTATGTTATCCCACTTTCACTCCCTCTATCTGCTAGGGCTAATTTACTGAGCCAATCAACATACAAACCCGCACATCTTTGGGATGAGGGAAGAAACCGGAGCACAGAAGGTGCAAACTCCACACAGGCAGCATCTGAGGGCAGGATTGAACCCGGGTCTCTGGGCTTTGATGCAGCGGCTCTACCAGCTGCACCACTGTGCCAACCTCTGGCATTCCGTTATCCAACCTCTCCCTGTAGCTAGTACCCCCAATCCAGGCGTCATGCTGGTAAACCACCTCTGCACCCTTTCCAAATCCTTCACATCCTTCCTGCAATATGGCGACCTGAACTGTACACTGTTCCAAATGTGGCACAACCAAAATCCTATAAAGCTGCATCATGACCTCACAACTCTTATACTCAATGTCCCTACCAGTGAAGACAAGAATACCAGATGCTGCCTTTACCACTCTATCTACTTGTGTTGCCACTTTCAGGTTGTTATGATCTTGAACCCCAAGATGCTGTTGTACATCAGTGCTGTTAAGGATCATACCACTAATTGTGTATTTCCCCCTTTTTATTTCACTCCCAAAGTGCAACAACTCACACTTGCTCAGGTTAAACTCAAATAATTTTGGCAATGGACAAATGAATTGCAAGTTTTTGTTATGCTGTCTTGCATAAGAAAGACCACCTGGGCAAGACCATCAAAATTGATTGCTGCTTTGGATTTGTAGCCCAAGAATAAATGACTTGAGAAATGAGAAGGAGTGGGAGACTGGATAAGTGGGTAACTTCCAAAAGCTGTTACTGTGTAATTTGATAAATATTTAATGGATGATTCAAGGAAATAAAGTCAGCAAATTCCTGACCAAGGATTTTCCATTCTGACGCACGCAGTTAGACTCCCCATAGTCATTGAGTCCTTTACTGCAGTTTTCTTTTTGTCTTGCTTTTCCACAGAATATACAGGAAACGAAAATGAAAATGAAACTGTGACAGAAGCCTATCCAGGTTGCTGGGGGGTTCCCCCCTGTTTAGTATATGTGTATATTTAGCATGAAAATGTTCATTTTTTTAATCCACTTTGGCTGCATCATCCCTTGCTTATTTCTGCATTGCGCTGCCTACATTTCTTTTCAGTGGGGAGTGTGGGGTTGTTGTGCAGTTGGGATTTCTGTGTGCACTCTGTTTGACAGTGAGTTGGTTATTAAATTGAATGACATATCTAGGAAAACTCCTATAAGTAATGGGATATTATCGGTAAATGCAATTCCCATGTTAGTGCATTCAATTTTATCTAAAATTGCATTATAATGTATTTTTTACACTATAATTTGCTATTCTGAGACTTTGGAAGATTGCTGTTAGAAGCCATTGATGATTTCACAAATCTCTTTATGCACCAAATTTGTGAAGTTAATGTTCCAACTTACTATACCTCTCATTCTGTACTAAATGATTTAAACAAAGCTCTTAACATTCACTTTGTTAATTCTATTGATTCCTGCATTCTAGCATATAGATTCATATACCTATCAAAACCAAAGGCTTTTCCAACTGCTAATTTTCCAAATGTGAAGGATTATTTCTTTGAATCCTACATTTCCATTGTGTAAATTGCTAGCCCTTGGTATCAAGGATAAGTAGCATTCCACTTCTAAGCTAACCTTTATCCCCCAAATATTCAAAATATTGTATGTAAACAAATTGAGATTGTTTATCTTGTTCAAAAAGTGGAATAACTACGCAACAGGAATTTTAGTCAATTGATAAAGTGCTTCTGATTTTTTTTTTTTTATCCAATAATTCTTCCTAGTTCTCTTCTGGTCCACCATGTTACCAAGCCTAAGTGGGATTATGAGTGCCATTTCTCTTTGCTTTAATCTATTAATCAATTTGTGATAAATTATGGCATCGGGAATATGCATATATTACAATAGAGTTCAAAACTGTCAATAGAAATATGCAAATTGAAGTTACTCTGAGTCAAAGACAGAAATATAACAACCACAAGAAGCTGCAGATGCTGGAAACCTGAGTAAGAAGCAAACTGCTGGAGGAACTCAATGGGTCAGGCAACATTTGTGGCGGGAAATAGAGAAACTCTTTTAGGTCAGAAAACCTTCCTCAGTCTAAAGCAGCATTTCTCAACCTTTTTACCCTTGCGGAACCCTTGAAATAATTTTCATGTCTCAGGGAACCCCTGAGTTAGGGGTTGCCGGGCCCGCCGCCATTTTGAGATCGCCATTTTGACTCGCATCCCAACGGCGATCTTGGGCATCACAATGGGGCGTCAGCCCCACCTGCGCAGTTGGGGTAGGATTGCTGGGCCGGGCTCGCCATTTTAATGTCAGCATTGTGTATAGGTGAGTGCTACTGGGGGAATATTGCATTGGGGGAGGTTCTAGTTCAGGGATGTCAAACTCATTTCAGGTCACGTGCCGGATTGGGCAAAATGCGACTTTGTGCGGACCGGATCAGTTACGCACGCGTGCGTGCTCCAACTGCTTCTGTTACTTTTTTTTTTAATGTGTCCCAGTGTCTGCTATAACTACAAAGTGATTCACTTTACAAATGTTTTTTCTTATGAAGAATATTGCCTAGCAAGCATTACTTTTATTATTAACGTCCATTCGTAGGCTACAAGAAAGTTGTGATGAGAGAGAAAAAACAATGCTATTTTGGCTAAGATTGCTTTGGGAGCCACATCCTTTCCATTAATAAACCAATTGAAATCAAACATTAGCAGACACAAATGTAGACCTAACAAAACAAATTGGTGTTTTTGTTAGGTCTACTTCTCTGCCACCATTTTATCACTGGCATCCTCCAGGTTGTTGCCTCTCCCAGTCAGTGTGGGTTTCTGGGACGATTGGGCCTAGAACAAAGAAGCTTTGTGGTCGGCTGAGCTCTCTCCTCTGCCATGCTGCTCCACACAGTGTAAAGAGAAAAGTATCCACCGTGCAGCCCACACCGCTACAATGTTGTTGTTTTTCCTCACAGCATTTGACCCCAGCACCCAGCCGCTCCGCACCATGCAACCTAACCCTGCTCAGCGCCACCTCCCTTATTGGCCACAGTTGACTGCCCAGATAGCAGTCCCTTCTCCTATTGGGCCAGCCTGGTGTCAGTCACGCGGGATGATGACTAGCCCGTTTGTCTGGCTCTCGCCGCGTTCGGTTCCCTCCTTCCCCGAGCGGCATCTGTTGTTCGATTGGCCAGGTCGGGTGTCAGTCAAGGAGTCATCACAATGCTGGCAGCGCGCAGCCACGACCTCTCACGCCATATAAGGAGTGCGCGGCTGACTAGGGAGTTTATCACTATTTTTCTTGGAGACCTCTCGCGGAATCCTAGCATTCCGGGGAACCCCGGTTGAGAAATGCTGGTCTAAAGCAGGGTCCTTTCCCAAGGTGTGGTCGATCCATTTTACTCCACAGATGCTGCCTGGTCCGCAGAGTTTTTCCAACAGTTTTTTTTGCATATATAAATATAGCCAAGTGTTCATGTAATTTGTGTGACAAAGCTTGGGGAAAGGGTTTGGGGGTAGAGGAATGGAGGAGTATGTTTATTATGCCATAATATGAGGTCTGGTGCTAAATCAAGTTACTATTTTAATTTGGTAGAGTTTTTTTTAATATTTTCCTGTCACTTGGAATTTTATGAATTGGATTTAATATATAATCTGGCACAGATCATTGCTTGAATGATCTTTCTGCCCTACGTTGTTCTAACGCATAACTTTAGCAATAGCTTAAATCTGGTGTTTGTGTACCACCTCACTGACTTAAAGCTTGTGCAACTACTCATCCCACCCACCCCAATTCCTTCCATCTCATGAATTTTACTTGACTAAAGTACTGCTTGTTCCCCAATCCATACGCATGAGGGCAAGTTCCCTACTGCAAGTCAGCCATTATGCACATGAGAGCAAAGCTAACCATGGTAAGAATGGAAGTTTCACTAACCTGCATGAATGCACCTTTACCGGAAGACTAGAAAGATTGCCAAACATAAGGCCATAAATCATTTCATCCCATTTTTTTTAAACCGCAGGAGGAGAATTTCGCATGGCCCAGTTTTACCACGGCAGTCTAGCTGGTTTAATGGTACAGACTGGAAAAATTGAAAGCAAAAAGGTGATTGACTGCTTGTACACGTGCAAAGAAGGGCTGGATCTCTTTGATTCTGAGAATCTGGACAAAAGCATGAAGGTAAGAGCTGTTAAGATTATTCCTCATATTTATGTATAAAAGTATTTTACGGGATTTGTTCCCTTGCTCTCTAGTGTGTGAATCGGATACTGATTTAGTTCTTGCCCAATGGGGTTATAACTCCAGAATAAAATTCCAGAGAAGCCTGTACCCAGTCATATGTCATTGCAAGTCCATTGTTAGTGTGAACCAGATATTGAGAAAATGCTTTGCTTTGAATCCATACTGGGATTTTTATACCTGTATGTACATTGTGAGTTACTACTTTTTCGTCCTCACCTTAATGTTAAGAATTTCCAAGAAGCTAAACTTCAATCAGTGGGAATCATCAGGGAGATTATATGTATGCCATTTTTCTATTATACAGTCTGCAAATTTGCTCATAGCATGCACTGATAGCTACGTCAGATGTTTTTAAAGCTTCTAAGCTAGTTGTGTCTTGATAGCATTTGGAAAAGTTAATTGTTTTCCAGTTTTATTCCAATTTTATAAACCACTAGACTAAGTGGGACCCATTGGGTCCCAGCATCACACAGGAGGGCTGGTCACCCAACGCAATATTCCACCTCTCCACCAATTCTAATATTGGTGGCCAGTTGGGGGGGGGGGGCTTTCTCTAGCGCTAGTATGGGTGTTGTGGGCTGAAGGGACTGGTTTCCAGAGGGCTAGTTTGCAAATTGTGCGCCAAATGGATTCTTGGGCTGGCGTCTCAGTCAATCAAGCCTGTTGTGCTGGCAACTCACTCACGGCTGGTGGGCTGGTAGTTGACTCACGGCTAATCCTTGAAATTCTATTTCAAGCAGGGTATAAGGCCACCAAATTCAAGTGCAGTTTCATACCATTTGAAGTAGGGTGCAAAGCGACTGAAGACAGCGAGTCGTGACCTCTCCCTCCTCCATCTTGCAGAGACTGAGCCACACACACATTTCCGGGATTTATAACCCCTCCCCCCCCCCCCCACCGGAAAAGGTGTGGCTTTCATGGAGTGATTGACAGGAGAGAGATTCTCAACATTTAAAAAAAAACTAATAACACTTTTATTTTTCATTGATGGGAAGAATTCTCTGCATCTGCTCAGCGGAGGGGGACTAAGATGGCTAAAAATCACAGCCGTAAGTGGTAGCGTTTTATCTAAAATCAATATACAGTGCAAACAGGAAGTAAGTGCATTTACAGTAGTGCCTTTTAACTTCAAGCCAAAGCACCCAAGCCACCATTTGCAGTAAGTAGTGCATTTCAACTTCATGCCACCATTTGCAGTAAGTGGTGCCTTTCAACTTCAAGCCAATGCACCCATGCCACCATTTGCAGTAAGTAGTGGCTTTCAACTTCAAACCACACCCAAGCCACCATTTGCAGTAAGTAATGCCTTTTAACTTCAAGCCATTGCATCCAAGCCACCATTTGCAGTAAGTAGTGGCTTTCAACTTCAAACCACACCCAAGCCACCATTAGCAGTAAGAGGTGCCTTTCAACTTCAAGTCAAAGCAACCAAGCCACCATTTGCAGTAAGTAGTGCCTTTCAACTTCATGCTACCATTAGCAGTAAATATTGCCTTTCAACTTCAAGCCACACCCAAGCCATCATTTGCAGTAAGTAGTGCCTTTCAACTTCAAGCCACACCCAATCCACCATTTGCAGTAAGTAGTGCCTTTCAACTTCAAGCCAAAGCAACCAAGCCACCATTTGCAGTAATAGTGCCTTTCAACTTCAAGCCAAAGCTCCCAAGCCACTATTTGCAGTAAGTAGTGTCTTTCAACTACATGCCACCATTTGTAGTAAGTAGTGCCTTTCAATTTCAAGACACACCCAAGCCAAGCCAACCGGGGGGCGGGGGGCTTTCTGGAGCGCTAGTATGAACCATTTTAGAACCAATAGACTTTTTTTTTGCAAGCTTTAGAACCAATAGAGACACTTTTTGCAAGCTTTAGAACCAATAGATATTTTTTGAAAGTTTTAGAACCAATAGACATTTTTTTGCAAGCTTGAGAACCAATAGACATTTTTTTTGCAAGCTTTAGAACCAATAGACATTTTTTTTGCAAGCTTTAGAACCAATAGACATTTTTTTGCAAGCTTTAGAATCAATAGACTTTTTTTTGCAAGCTTTAGAACCAATAGACATATTTTTGCCAGCTTTAGAACCAATAGACATATTTTTGCCAGCTTTAGAACCAATAGACATATTTTGGCAAGCTTTAGAACCAATAGACACATTTTTTTGCAAGCTTTAGAACCAATAGACATTTTTTTGCAAGCTTTAGAACCAATAGACATTTTTTTGCAAGCTTTAGAACCAATAGACACATTCTGCAAGCATTTTAGAACCACTAAGGTCACTTACATTTGAGTAGACATGAGTTCAGTGTTATTCACAGCTCAGAGAAACGTGACCCTCTGCCTTCCTCCATCTTGAAGAGACTGTGTGGCACACCACTTCCTGGTTTTATAGGCCCTCCCCCCTGCCGCCAGCGGGGGCAGCAGAGAGAATGGGGAATTCTGTAAAAACATTAATATCTCTGTCATTTTTAATCGACGGGAAAAATCCTCGGCAAACATGCGGCGGAGGGGGGCTCTGAGCAAGGTGGCCAAAAATGACGGCCGTAGGTGGCGGCGTTCTCTCGGAAATCGCAGCACAGATGGCCAAAAGCGGTCAAGAACAGACTTTTAGTAATATAGATATCCACCTGCTGGCCAAACCATTTGAGATGTGGAAACTGTTTTAATGTGAGCTTAGACAAATAAAAGTATGAAAAGATGAATTTTAAACTCTTCAGTGGTATGTGCAATTTATATTATTAGCGCGATGTAGTGGTAAACAATACTAAATGCAGATAATGCCTTTGCATAGCTCAAGTATGTATCTTGAAGCTACTAAGTAGACTGCAGTAAGAATCTATTATTAATATTTGGAGAAGATGTTGACTATTAATTGACACAATCCACTTCTATAATGATTAGTTCAAAGTGGATATAAAAATAGCATCTTTTTTGATATGCTACTGTCGAGATTACGACTTGGGATTTCCTGTTTGCTGTTGGCCGCTAACAATAGTGGAGACCACACTTGTCAGTTGCCTAATAACTTATCACCCACTATGTGCAGAATTCACACTGGTAATAGAGGTACACAATTAAAAGCTTACGAAAGGTATACTTTGCATTATTCAAGGATATCATACAAATGCTCACACCTTGCACAATCTACCACTCATCAATACTCAATGTTGATTCTCAGTCTGTGTCAGACTTATTTCTTCCCTTTGTTCTTAAGTCCCAGATTCAGCTACCCATGATCTCTCTGCATCTCTGTTTCTTGAGCTACACAGAGATTTGGTGTTTCCAATACCCATCTCCCTCCTATTCTTCAATGCATTCATCCAAGGATCAATTAGTCCTGGAAATTCACTCTTTCAATGAAGTTGTTCTGTGTCTCCTTGTCATTTCTTCTCTCTAAGAACTTCAGATGATTAATCATCACTACATTAGGCAATTGCTAAAAATGGTTCAAACTGAAAAATGTATCCATACTTCTGCAGTATGAAGGCTATTTGAAGCTTTTGACTACTCCACCAAATACGGACATAAGAAATTTGGCTAATCTTTTGGCACATTTCCTTTAACCATTTCCTTATGGTAAAAATGATTGTCAATCTCTCCCTCTCCCTCTTAAATTCTTTTGACTCATTTTAGTTTTATTAATCCTAAATTTTGTCAGGTTCCTCATTCACGCTAGATCCATAGTCCCACTGCTTCCAGGAGGATTTTGGTATCTTCAATAAAGCTGAATATAAAATACTTAATTTCTCTGCCATTTTCCTCTTCAATATAATTTCTGTCTGTCATGTTAATTACAGCATCTATGCAAGAGATTCTCTTTTTTTACAATCATATTTGCACCAAGACTAAAGATCTAAATTCTGGACTGAGTTGTATGAAATAAGAGGCAACTAGGCCTGCTTTCTGATAAACTCGTGGCGTTCAGAAATGGCAGTCTTAATCCATTCTTCCTCTGACCTGGGACATCTGGTGATTAAGTGGCAACCATTCTACCTACTAAGAGTTCTCTGCCATCGTCCTGCCTCAGGCAGAAGTCAGGCTAGCACTTGGGAATTGAGTACAGTGATCAACAAACACAAAACAATATATCCCAGAGCCTGCCTTGTCATCGTCGGGACTTAACGATACGATATTTATCACAGGATAAAAAAAATACATGAAACATGAAAATAAAGTGATGAGTGGTAAGGCTTTGGGGATGTGCAAATATTGAGGAGGGGATGGGGGGGGCTCAATGTCTCAGTCTACCCCACGACAGAAAGGAGAGGAGTTGTAAAGTTTGATAGCCACAGGGAAGAAGGATCTCCTGTGGCGTTCTGTCCTGCATCTTGGTGGAACCAGTCTGTTGCTGAAGGTACTCCTCAGGTTGACCAGTGTGTCATGGAGGGAGTGAGCTGTATTGTCCAGGGTGCTCTGCAGTTTGAGGAGCACCCTCCCGTCCAAGACCACCTCCCAAGAATCCAACTCCGCCTCCAGGACAAGCCAGCCTTCCTGATGAGTTTGTTGATCCTATTGGCCAGCACAAGGCAGCGAAGAAGATCGCACTGGCTACCACTGATTGGTAGAACATCTGCAGCATCCTAGATGTCGGAGCCTTCTCAAAATGTCCAGCCGGCTCAGTCCCATATACAGGGCTTCAGCGCCCCTGGACTAGTCCCGTTTACTGTCCAGGTACAGTCCAAGGTATTTGTACTCCCTGGTAAACTGCACATCCACACCAATGATGGAGACAAGGGACAGGGATGTTCCTCTCCTCCTGAAGTCCACAACCAACTCCCTAGTCTTGTTGATGTTGCGCTGCATGTGATTCAGCCCACACCACTCAACAAAGTCGTTGACTACACCTCTGTATTCAGCTTCCTTCCCCTCACTGATGCAGCCTACAATTGCAGATTCATCTGACAACTTCTGCAGGTGGCAGGAGACGGGGTTATATCTGAAGTCCGAGGTGTAGATGGTGAACAGGTGTTGCTCACCACCATGTCCGAGAAACAATTCTGTAGCCTGACATATTGTGGTCCTCCAGTCAGGTAGTTGGTGATCCAGGACATCCATCTGCATCTTTGTCAGTTTACTCCCTAGCAGTGCAGGCCGGATTGTATTTAAAGCACTGGAGAAGTAAAGAAATATGAGTCCAGGGTGGAGTCCCAATGCTTCCCGGCTTATCCAGGTGAGCATTGGAACAATGGAGCAGGTGGATGATGGCGTCCTCAACCCCCATGTTCATTTGGTAAGCGAACCGCAGGGGGTCCAGGTAGGGTTTAACCAGGGGTCACAGTGAGTGAGCACCAGCCTCTCCAGGGACTTCATGATGTGTGAAGTCAGCGCCACTGGTCTATAGTCATTGGAGGAGCAGCGGCGTGTCCTCTTTGGTACAGGAACCAGGCAGTTTGCTCCATAGCAGTGCAGGCCGGGTTGTGTTAAAAGCACTGGAGAAGTAAAAAAACATGACTCAATCCACATCACAGGAACCCTCTCCAGGCTCAGGTTGAAGATATGCTGGAGCACTCCACACAACTGGCTGGCACACGCCTTGAGTACCCTGGGGCTGACACCATCGGGACTTGTAGCTTTGCCTGGGCAGAGTCTGCTCAGCTCCTTCCTCACCTGCTCAGCCTTGATGGTCAGGTGCGACAAAGAAAAGGCAGAGGAAGTGGACCAGGGGGATTGAGGGGGAGAGCCTGTCGGGTAGCAGGGTGGAGAATGGGCAGAGGCCCCACCATAAAAACAGGTTTAGCTCATTGGCCCAGTCCTGATTACTTTCTCTCCCCAGGCCAAACGTTGCCAATTCCTTCTCTCCGTAGATGCTGCCTCACCCGCTGAGTTTCTCCAGCATTTTATGTCTACCCTGACTAGTTGCATGATGGCCTAGTAAGGCAATTCCAGCACATGGGAATGCAAGAGGCTGAGGAGAGTGGTAATCTCAGCGTGGCCTGCCCACGGGCAAGGACCTCTCCACCATCAAAATTATCAAAAGTATCTATATAAGGTGCTGCTTTAATAAGACGACATCTATCATCAGGGATCTCCACCATCAGGGCCATGTCCTCTTTTCATTGCTACATTTGGAAAGGAGGTACAGAAGCCTGAAATCCTACACCACTTGTTTCACGAAAGCTACTGAACCATACCAACCAGCACAACCTCAATCTTACCCCAGCAACAGAATATTACAGACCACCTCTTACATTGCCATGGATATGTTTCTCCGCTCATGACTTGTTTCGCAGTCTTTTCTTCTCACTATTTTGTATGGTTTATGTATTATTTTGTTCTGTGTTGAGAATATCTCCTGTGATGCTACTACATGAAAAATATTAATTGTACCTGCACCTTAAAGTACATGTGCATGTGACAATAAACTGTACTGGACTTGAGCCAGGAAGATGTACAGTATCATTACCTATAATTAGGATCTAGAAAGGTTGATATCTCTTGGAGCTGGGATTCTTCCCAGGCCGGGGACTGGGATGAGCAATGGAAAAAGCAATATTGCTAGTGAGCTGCGCAGTTCTATTTAGTCTGTTTCTAATAGTAACCCTGTCATCCTTATGGATCCCCAAGCTACAATAAGCTCTCAAGCTTAGTGGTTGCATATGCGTTTTCCATATTCTGTAAACAAGTTTCAACCTCTCACGGTTATTTTGAGTAAACCGTGTCACACAAATATATCTGCAATTTGTTGCATGTACCTAATAATATGGTCCCCAAGTTGTGTAGAGTTATTTGTGGTTAATTCTTTTCAATATTCTTAGCAGTTATTACATATGATCCACTGAAGGAGCAGCAATGACAGGAGAGAATGTGATCCCAGCTACAAAGACAGATGTGTACAGCAATTTGTTCTTCCCCCGCACAATTAAAGCATGGAATAATCTCCACCCAACTATAGTTACCCAACCAGAAGCAACAAAATTTAAAGTAGCTCTTTCTTCCCAATAACCCTTTCTTGCTTAAGCACTCCCTTCACCACCTCCAGTTTAAATTCCATTTGGAATATTTTGGAGGACCAAGAACCAAGAATTTCAGTGATGGTAGTTCAGAGTTCCTGGCATCTATTCTGTACCATCCTGTTTGGAGAATATTGTCATTGGTAACAGTGGTCAGAACCCACAAAAATTATACTTTCCCCAGCTGTGGCATCTTTTATAGATGTGTGCCATTGAATATTCTCCATGATGCTGATAAAATAGAGCCATTAGTCTCCACTAGCATTATAAATGGAGTGTTCATGAGCCGAGCTGGTGAAATGACTGCCCACATTTCCCTGCATTTGGGTGCTGAATATGTCTTTATCGAACCCTGTACCCCTAAATACAATAGAGCCATTTCACGCTACTGAATCAGAGTTGTCAAGCAAATCTCAAAGGAATAGCGAAATCTCTAGTTCCTAATTTAGAAAACTGTTGTAAACAGGATTGAAAATATGTTTCTTTTTTTAAGGTTCATTTCAATCCCACCCAGTCACTGCTCATCTTGGAAGGAAACGATATTGAAAAATTTGATAAGAGTATACAACATGTGTCGTACCTCAACTCCAGGCAGTTCCCAACGCCTGGAATCAGACAATTGAAAATCACCACATCTGTGAAGTAAGGGTGGAAATTTGAAATTGGTTCATGCAGACATTTATAACTTTGTTTTCAATAGTCTAGGGAGCCTGTCATACGTTTGATTATAATCTGAAGTAAGTTTGGATTCATCAAATATGCATGCTTCTTTAAAACTCTTAATGGTGTGATAGCAGCTAAGATTTTGCAAGCTTTTGATGTTTTCTAATATAGAGCTTGAGTAGTATAACGACCACGGTTTGAAGTGTTGCTCTTGCAAGTACTGAATTTGCAAGAATTGCATTTAGTTTGTTTCCATAAAACTGTTTTGAACCCTTCATATTAATATGATCTTGTTTTATGCACATTACCCATAATTTATCATTTTTAATGTGGCAAAAAATTGCCCAGCCTTAACAAATGTGACCATGTTTGTGAAGAAAATGCATCTCCAAGGCTAAGTAGTTGAAAATTTCCGTTCAAGTACTTGTGTGCAAGGGCCATATAAAATTTAACATGTATAGAGCAGTGGCAAAACAAATCCCTACGGTAAGAGGGTATCTTGTGAAGAGGCCAGATGTACCCAAGCTCTGTAATCTACGTAAAGAGTTTAGGAGTAACCATGTGGTTTATATACTGTCACATGTTTATATATTGTACAGGTATGCATCTTCTAGCCAAGTGAGCTGTCTGAGCTGTGGCATTCTGTGGGCCACTATCTGTGTGGCAGACATCTTGTCTTCCAGCACTAACACACCCTGCCTCTATCCAAGCACACCATCCCTCCAATACACATTAACTGTTAATGTGTGGTACCAGGATAACATGGATTTTGATGCAGATCAAGATCAACTTCACCCTGTTCCTGCTTTGACTTTCAGTAATGTTTTAGGATGCTGATTACCCAAGAGCACCAAGGCTGCTTATGACAGTCATGAGGCATCTCAAACATGACATGATTTGTAGCCGACCGTGCACATCATGCTTGAGTATAACCCATCGAGTTATGTAAGGATGTGATGAAATGTGTTATGTTTTAACCTAAGGTTGGGGTTTAATTGTAAATATAGGCAGGATGAGTTGTAATCATTAGCATTTGGATCTTTTGTCCCATTAGCTGACACAGTACTGTTTCCAAACCATTGGATATGAAGGTTGAATAATGTATTGCAGTTACAGCTATCTTGCTTTTTAGACAATATGAAGATCCTGTCTTACTTGGTCATAATGTATTTGCCTTTGATCTACGCATGTTAAAACATAATTGGAAAGTTTGTTTTCTTTGATAACTGCTCCCAATGCTTTAGAGGGATCATAGTTGTGGTTTTGAATAATGCCCTGCGGAATGGAGGGAGATATTTTAGTCATTAGCAACAAGCAACGGTGGGTTTAGTGTAATCCAAAATTACATTTTCCCCTCTGAATGCTAAGAAATGTTGTCATCTGGAAAGTGTGCACGTATTGTAAGCTAGCTAACATTCTTGAAGAACATTGCATAACAATTCCCTTCCAGGTGCTTCAATGAGGAGACTTGTATCACCATCCCAGACGTAGAGGGCTACATAATGGTTCTTCAACCTGACGAACCAAAGATAAGCCTGAGTGGTATCGATCACTTTGCACGTGCAGCCTCTGAATTTGAAAGTGACGAGGGTGTTCCACTGTTTCCAGAGCTGAAGATTATTAGTACCGTCACAAGGGAGGTGGAGCCAGAAGGGGAGGATGAAGATGAACCAACAGGTAATATTGCTCGTTAAATATCATATTCCGAATTATTGTCTAATAGTAGTTACTTTTTAGCTTGCCTTGAAGTACCTATTTAGTGTGAAATGATCAACTAGTTAGAGGAATATTATTCAGGTAGCTCTTGTACCACTTACTGGTGTATTTCTATTCTGATCTCTCGTTAAAGAAACTTGGCCCGATTCTTTTAACAGCCTTTGTTAAAGCGGGAAACATAGAAAGAGGGAAAGCAAAAAAAATGCAGATGTTTGCAATCTGAAATAAAAACTAAATATCTGGAAATACTGAGCAGGTTTGGCAGCATCTGTGGAAATTGAAATAATACATGTTTCAGATGATCAGAAAAGAAGGGAACACTCATACACTGCACAACCGATTGGGGGGGGGGGTTGAATAGTAAGGCTTAATGTTGTGTACTGTAAAATAGGCCGGAGTTGCTATTGCACCACTGATTTTTGCAGCTAAATTGTTGCTTAAGCATGACCCACAAGATCAATGTCTGAAGAAGGGTTTCGGCCCGAAACGTCGCCTATTTCCTTCGCTCCATAGATGCTGCTGCACCCGCTGAGTTCCTCCAGCAATTTTGTGTACCTTAGATCAATGTTAATGCTGGCTGACGTGCTGTCATTACAAGTAACTAAATAGTATGTAACTAGATGAATGGCACTTAAAGCTGAGACAGATCAACTAGTGTATTCCAACTGCGATATTCAGTTTTGTACAGGTGTGCAATGTAATTTAACTTTATTTATCCCCTGCTAATTATCTCGAGAAATGGACTAGTTCCATTATCGGTGGCCAATTGTTGCTATTAATCTAATTTTATCTTCACTGGCTATTTTATTTTTGTAGTCCAAGAATCCATGATATCTGAGGAAATAATGCACAATCTTGATATGTGTGAGGTTTCTGTTCTTGGCGATGAACTGAACACAGAACAAGAAAGCTTTGATGTTGATCAGTTTCAACTTCGACAAAGGGGTATGGAGATGAGTAACTCTTCAACTGGCATGATTGTCACAGGTGAGATTACAATGTGGTAACTTAGCATCCTCTAAATTTGATATGTTGATCGGTTGGTGGTAAATAGGTTTTTAAATCGTTTTTACCCCCTCCCCAGAGCTCCAGAGTCTGGTGGGATTTTATGTAGTCCTTGGGGCTGTTATCAGATTTCTGCATTTTGGTTTATGGCTTTGATTTCTGAGTTACCATTTCTTTGTGCTAAAATCGATACTACAGGTAAAGCACTATTTTGTGGAGCTGAATTTATCCATCAGAAGTTGGTGAATAATCTCAGCTAAATCCAATTCTGCCTTGGATGACTTTACAAATGTTAACCATCCTGCAAATCATTTTCTTTCATCAGTTATCAATATATTGAAGCATTTTTCCTCCTTTAGAAAAGGGGGGGGGGGGGGATGGGGTGTTTCCAAAAACTATTCTCTACTGAGAGATATTCACCTCTTGTCATTGGCTGATCATGCAAAAATAGCATTGGAAAGGTGACCTACCAGTCCACAATTAGAACACGAAGGACGGGTGAGAATGTGTGAGGAAGAATTCTCTTTTTTTTTTTTTTTTGTCATTTTACTATAAATATGCCTTATCTTATCTTAGCTATCTTATCTATTTTAAACCGCAGGCACATAATTTCATTTGTATAAGCACTTGATAGCTTTGTACAACAAAAAAAACCCATGCAATTGATATATCTATAATTTGTTCACAATTCTTGAATGTTTAGCAGCATATTAAGTTTGATAGTCCTAGTTTCCTCTGTTATCTTGTTACTGAGTGTGAATGTTATTGCGATTGCAACAACGAAGAGACAATGACCCTAACCATCTTCCTTCCTTTGTCCGAACGATAATGGCACGACCAGTGTTGGGACGTCTATCCTCCTTCTGATAGCTAAAATAAAATGGGTGAAAGTAAATAATAAGTAATAAGTTAATTAAATAAACATAGTAAGCTCACATTAGCTGAATCATTCAATCTTCTGCCTGGCAAGAGATTTGGAAAGAAAATCCTAATACGAGATGTTGCTTGGAATTTCCATCTTCTGTTATTTTGTGTAGGTGTCGATACCATGGCAAATTATGAAGAGATGCTGCATTTGATCCGTTATCGAAACTGGAACAGCGAGTCATTGTTTGAAAGGAAGTTTAAACTAGTGTGCTCAGAATTGAATGGACGCTATACCAGTAATGAGTTCAGCGTTGAGGTATGTGAAAATTGAGACTGCTGAAAGAAATATGCACATTCTTGCAACACTGAAATCATTGGACGATGAAGAGAAAAAATGTTTCAACTTTTGTGTGCTGTTTGCATATTCGTCAGAGCAAAGAAATGAATTTTGTTTACCCTGACACATTGATCTCATTGGAGTCCCCATTTATAAATTCTGAACATTATCCAAAAATTGATAAGATGCATAAGTAATCTATTCCTTTTGAGATTTAAATTTTACTACAGTGGGAACTGCTTGATTGTTCTGTTCAATTCTAATTTCCCATGAATCATGCATCATTTTAACTGAGTTTTATGCATTATCTTCAGGTCAATGTTATTCATACTGCTAATCGAGTGGAGCATCCCAACCATGTATTGGTACAGCCAGAGTTTGTCCGCCCAGTTCATCATGCTTCAGTTGACCTATCTGGACACAACCTTGCAAATCCACATCCATCCACAGGTACCCAGAAAAGCTTGAATTTTTAAAATACCTTGAGGTAGGGCAGATATTGACTCAAAAGATCCTGCTGTTGATAATGGATCAATCTTCTAGCAACAAGCTTTTTTGAGTTGGGTTTAGGTTTGTTATTGTCACATGTACCGAGGTAGAGTGAAAAGCTTTGTTTTGCATGCTATCCAAACAGATCAGATATACCATGCATAAATACTGTCCAGGCAAACTGGAGTACAATAGGTAGAGCAAAGTGGAATGCACAGGTGAGGTGCTGGAAGACTGGAGGGGAACGAATGTTGTGCCCCTATTTAAGACGGTAGCGTGGGTCTAATAATTGTGGTAGGCAAGTTGTGGTAGGAGATGGTTCTGAGGGATAGTATGCATATGCATTTGGATAGACGGGAGCCGATTGGGGATAGTCCACATGGTTTTGTTCGTGGGAGGATGTCTTATGACACTGCATTTTTTTTAAAGTAACCAAAGAGCTTGGTGAGGGCAAAGCCATAGATGTAGTCTATATGCACCAGCAAGGCATTAGATGTTTCCGCATGGTAGGCTGCTCTGGATGGTTAGATTGCATGGGCTCCAGGGAGAGCTAGCTGACTGGATAATGAGTTGGTTTCATGGAAGGACACAAAGGATGATGATGGATGGTTGTTTTTTTGGACTGGAGACCTCGAACTAGTGATGTGCCCATGGATCTGTACTGCACAACTGTCTGTAGTTTATATCAATGATTTGGGTGCGATATGACTAATAAGTTTGCATGTGAGAATAAAGTGAGTGGTATCGTAGATAACAAATATTGTTATAAAAAATTACAGCAGGATCTTGATCGGTTATTTGGGCAAGTGGGCTGAGGAAGTTTAATGCAGATAAGTTCAAGGTTGGGAGGTAAAAACGGAGCAGGGCCTTAAGTGAACGGCAGGACCCAGGGGAGTATTGAGAAACAGGGAGATCTAGGGGTGCTGGTACATAGTTCCTTGAAAGTGGCGTTACAGGTATAGTGGTCAAGAAGGCTTTTGGTAGAAACAATGCACCGCAGATGCTGGTTAATACACAAAAGGACACCAAGTGTGGAATAACTCAGCAGGTCAGGCAACATCTCTGGAGAACATGGGGCAAAGTTGCAGATCAAGACCCTTCTTTAACCTTCATCTGTCAGGGTATTGAGTATGAAAATTGGGATGTTATGCTACAGTTGTACAAGATATTAGCGAGGCTGCATTTGAAGTATTGTGTTTAGTTTTGGTCACCCTGCTATGGGAATGATATTGTTAAGCTGGAAAAAATGTAGAAAAGATTTACGGGGATGTTGCCAGGACTTGAAGGCATGAGCTGCAAGGAGAGGTTGAGCAGGCTAAGACTTTATTCCTTTGAGCCCAGGTGGATGAGGGATGATCTTATAGAGATGAACAAGATCATATGGGGAATAGGTAGGGTGAATGCAGTCTTTTACCCAGAGTAGGGGAATCGAGAAGCAGAAGACATGGGTTTAAGGTAAGAGGGGAAAGATTTAATAGGAATCTGAAGGTGGTTGATATATGGAATTAGGTGCCAGAGGAGGTAGTTGAGGCAGGTACTATAACATTTAAATGACATTTGGACAGTTTCATGAATAGGAAAGAGCTATGGGCGGAACAACGACAGGTGGGATGAGTGTAGATGTGACCTCTTGGTCAGCATAAGCAAGTTAAGCCGAAGGGCCTTTTTCTATGAAGCAAGACTCTGACCCATTCAATGACTCCTCTAAGTCCTGGTGCAAAATGCTTCAGTAGTGAGTGGTCTGGAAGAATGATCCAATTTTCAGGGGGGTGGGGGGGGGGTTGGTGGGGAGAGCTATACTTAATGGTGATTATAAGTCATCGCAATTGGATACAACAGATGCAGGAGAAAACTGTTGCAAGTTGCCATCCTTTACGTAATGATTTTAATAAAAGCTCTTATAAACCATGTACTGGGCTGCAAATTGTTTCATTGGGTTTAATGAACATCTAAATTTGTTTTTTAGTTGTGCCCAGTGCAGCTACAGTTGTCATTGTGATCTGTGTCAGTTTCCTGGTCTTCATGATAATCCTTGGGGTTTTCCGAATCCGTGCTGCACACCAACGAACGATACGGGATCAGGAGAATGGGAAGGAGAATGAGATGGACTGGGATGATTCAGCCCTGACAATTACAGTGAACCCAATGGAGGTAACTAGTTCTTGCATTCAAAGCATCTCTTGAATTCCTAATCATTGCCCATCTGGAAACATTGCAGTGTGTGTGGGCACAATCTTGGAGAGGCTACCATCTCATTAATTGGCTTCTAGTAGTAATCTATTGTGTTTTCTCACTAGACATACGAGGACCAACATAGTAGTGAAGAGGAGGAGGAGGAAGAGGAGGAAGAAAGTGAGGAGGGTGATGAAGAAGATGACATTACCAGTGCGGAATCTGAAAGCAGCGAGGAGGAAGGTGAGCAGGAAGACCAGCAGAATGTAAACCGGCAGCAGCAACTCGAATGGGATGACTCAACTCTCACCTATTGATTTTCCCGCTGTTGCTTTGTGCTCTTGGAGACTCTGTTGCCCACTCCATCTTAGCTAAGGAACCATCTTGCACTTTTTTCTTGTCATCTGATGAATGACTCTAGCTAAACAATATACATGATTTTCAGGACTCTATGCTCTAAGAGGCAGCTTTGCTATTTTCAGTTTTTGTTGAAAGAAGAAAAAATGCATTGAGTAGCGTTTAAAGTTGCTTGGTTCTGACCTGGTCATAATTTTTTTCTAGTGCATGTGGAAAAAAATGGAAGAGGTCAATTTATGTAGAAGAATAACAAGATTTTTAATATTTTGTAAATATATTGAAATTATGTAATTAATGTCATGGTAGTGAAAAATGAGGATTGGACAAACAAGTTGTAAAAGCAGACGTTTAAAGAGACAGTATCTTTTTTTAATGTTGACCTTTTGACGTTATGTCTGTAATTAAAATATACTGCTATATGTGACTAAGTTTAATTATGGTCACCCTTACTGATGCTACATGAAACACTACTGCTGTAATTGTCTTAAAGCTGATGTAAGGGGAAAATTGCTTTCAATAATTCTAATTGCTAATCCAGCTATAGATAGGCATTAAATCTGAATGCCTTTTGGCATAGAACTCCACAGATATTTATTTCACCTTTTGAAATTAAATCAATGTATAATTGGTGACCATTGGTGACTGTAAAAGTTTGACTATGCATTGGATGTTAAAAATGGGCCTTGTGTTTACTAAGCAAAGGTAATACTGTCTTTTTAAAATTGGGGATTTAATGGGATGTGGTAAATTCAGCAAAACCAAGGACTTAATGCGCTTTCTTTGAGAACCATCCCTGTTGGATCAATACACAAAGTAACTACCAATAGTTCAGTACATTGAATTGTACTGTAGTTTTAAGCTATTTGTTTACATTTAGTAAACTTTGCTTTCTCCTTGTAATATTGTAGGTGAAATTGTACAAAGAAATTGGCTCATATTTGTGAATCAAATGTTTGGTGATTTTAAAAACAGTGCTCTGCCTCCATGTTTTTTTAAATGAACTTGTTAACTAATGTGCAAAGGATGTTTGTCAGAAAGATACTAAATACGCAGCTTTAGTGAGATGTACAGAGCAGTCTTGGCCTGATGGACGGAAGGAGAATTGTAGGGGTATTTGTGGTCAGTGATGAGCAAGATTATGGCTGTTGCAGCTTTTGAAACATTTGTCGGCTGTTGTGACTAAGGAATGTACTAATGGTTAGAGTAGATGAAGTGAATTTAGCTTCTGTGAAGGGGAAAAAAGCAAGTCCTGGAAGAAAATGAAAGAAATGGCTGTTCTGTGCTCTTGCAGACTTCACCTTTCCTTGAATTGGAAATAACATTCTTAAAACGGCAAACGTCCCACAAGATTAAACCCTCCGGTTTTAAAGATGTCTGAATCTAGTGAGTGCTGAAATGCCCAAAGCATTTTCAGTATCGCAGAAGCAAGATGTGAGCTTTCCAGTCTTGAATTACTTGGGGTAATCTTTAGAAATTGGAAGTGTATAACAAGGTACATTATTGGGTGTAGAAAATTTGTTTGAGCATTATTTATGGCATTAACGCATTGTGGACAGGCTAGCATCACACACACATACCAGTGGGCCCTAAATCAGCACCTGTGTGAAGACAACCACGACTTAATGTTCCTGACTTCAATGGCTAAGAAACAAGTCATTACCTTGGTTAAAGTGAAAATGCAGCTCTTCTACAAAGGCTTATACAGAAATACAACTACTTCATTTTGCAAGGAGCTTTCCAAGAGTCTGTCAGGTTGTGTGATGAACATCATTCCATCTTTAGTGGAATGGTCCCACTGGTTTTAAGTTGGAGGATTGGTGCTGGATTATTCACAAATATTTACACCAACATTCTAACGAGTGATTGGCCGGGAGCGTTTTATACCACTAGCTGAAGAAATACATTTGCATGCTGCTAAATTAGTGATCTGTTGGTGGTTAAAGATGAGCATTCAGCTCGAGTCCAGAAATGATGTCATGTTTTTTTTATAGTTTCAAGAACATTTAGGTCTATCGACTTGGATTTTCATAAATCCTTTTTCCTGCAGCTTGTAATTCTGTGCTGTAGCCGCAGTGATCACCTAAAGCCAGGTTGTTTTTTGTTGCATCTTTTGTTCTTTGGATCAGGATCTGTCCTGGATGCAAACATGTGATTTAAACTGGATTGAGATGAGCTGGTTTGGGAGTGCCTTGAATTTTGCAAATAGCATAACTTAATGATGTACATCTAGGAAGTGGAATAGTCTAATTTTTTTTAACTTTAAATTATAGGTTTCCTAACATTGGGGGAGTATGGTTTTACTTGATTATTTTTATTTTGTCAAGTTTTTTAAAAAATGTGCTAGTTTTTTTCATGGTGAAAAGTAAATCCTATGTTTAAATATTTGTCTGACATAGATGTCTTGTGTTCATGTTGTGTAAGAGACTTGAAGTCTATTCATATATTGTCATCGTAGATAATGTATTAGACTTAAAGGCAATCATGTTAAAAGCTAACAATGGTGTAATCATGTTATAAATTGTATGTAGCCAATATGGGTATTACTTACAGATCTGTATATGATAGGTTAATTTGAAGCCTTTAAGCTCCAATAAATTTCCAGCCCTAAACTCTACACTGTTGTCAGCATGTTTTAATGAGTTCTGTAGTGTGCAATTTCTTGGGGTGATGAAACTTGCTGCCTGAAGCAGAACAGTGTCAAATAAAACACTTAAAACCATTGTTGGTTGTCTCAGTGCTTGTGTAAAATGGCTGAAATGTTGCTTTGCTTGTGTTGGCTCAAAATTGTGCTTGCCTGCCAGTCTGAAGAAGGGTCTCGAATCGAAACGCCACCCATTCCTTCTCGCCAGAGATGCTGCCTGCCCAGTTACTCCAGCATTGTGTCTGCCAAAGATCATAGAGCGGAGCAAGATGCTCCACTCCGACGTAAACGAACGCACTGAGGTGTAGTACGTATTGGAACGTCACGGCCACCATTTGTCAATGCAAAACGTGACTTCCGTTATGCCTCCCGTTGTGTAATCCGCTCCAACGATTGATCTGCTCTATCATCTTTGGTGTAATCAGTGTTGTAGGGAACTGTGTTTGATATAGCATCTATCACTTCACATATTTGAGTTAATATTATTGTAAATGTTTTCCCATTCCCCCATTTCCCTCCCATCTTTCCTCCACAGTCCCCTCCTTTGCGTAGTTTCCCTTGCATTCTATTGTGCCGTTTCCCTTGTATTGCTTGAACACACACTGTGCACAAAATTAAATTTAACTTGTGTGTGTGTGTGTGTATATATATGTATGTATGTGTGCCTGTGTGTGAAAGGCAAGTTAGAGATAAATAAAGTTCATTCTCATGGATCAGAAGCAACTTTGATTCATCACTATTACTTTCTTTATCTTATGTCAGATGTACATAAACCATAAAGGCAATTATATATATAATTATATATAAATACATGCATATATATACATATACACAATTGAAATATTACAGTTTTTTAAATATATATTTAAAAACTCTTATCCTGTCAATGAGTTAAAACTAAATTATTTCAAGGACGTAACAGCTCTTCCCGCTATGAGTTATGAAGATGGCAAGTGTAACTGTGCATGCACAATCTTGTAGCTCCCCCATTGTCAGGACTTACTTCAGAAATTGGAACTGAAATAGGCTGCTTTGTTAGTCCCTTCTATTACCATTCAATGTGATCATGGCTGATCTTTTACCTCTGCCACTTCCCGCTATCGTATCTGCCTCCACCACCACCCTAGGCAATCCCTGGACTATTAACAATTGTATTCCTTCCAAAGAGATCAAGTTCCATTCATAATAATGGAACGCAAGCCCTGAATGCTTCGTCATAGAGAATGGAAACAGGCCCTTCAGCCCACTTTGCCTATGCCAACCAAGTTGGTATACTGGTTTGGTCCCAGCTGCTTGTATATGGCCCATAGCCCTCTAAACCCATCCTAACCACATATCTGTGCATTTAAATAAAAAACATAAATGAATCTGCTTCTATAGCTTCCTCTGGCAGTTCATTCCAGATATAGACTGGGGTAAACAAAATGTCCCTGAGGACTCTCTTAAATATCTCACCTTAAGCCCATTCCCTCTAGTTTTAGAATCCTCTAACCCCTGTGTATAAGACTGTGTGTTAACTTATCCATGTCCTTGATTTAAAAATAAAAAAAACGTCCAGAAATCAGTCTAGTGAACTTTCATTCCTTTTCAGTGACTTGTATCCTTGGGGAGAGCCGACCCACGCACACTGTTCCAGATGCAGACTGATGATAGTTTCCCATTTAATTGCAGTATGACATCTTTATGCTTGCATTAAATTCCTCCTGTAAAAGCCAACAGTTCCCCCTCATCTTTTCTCATGGGTTAGATTAGCTTATTGTCACATGCACTGAGATACAGTGAAAAGCTTTTTTGTGGCGTGCAATCCAATCAGCGGAAAGACAACATGATTACAATCAAGTCGTCCACAGTGTACAGATGTAGGGTAAAGGGAATAATGTTTAGTGCAAGAGAGAGTCCAGTAAAATCCTATTAAAGCTAGATGTAGATGGTAGGTCAGAACCACTCTCCAGTTTGTGATCGGATAGTTCAGTTGCCTGATCACGGCTAGGATGAAACCATGCCTGAATCTGGAGGTGTGCGTTTTCACACTTCTGAACGTCTCACCTGATGGGAGAGGGGAGATTCGTTCTTGGTTATGTTGGTGGCCTTGCTGAGGCAGCGTGAAGTGTAGATAGTCAATGGAAGGGAGATCAGTTTGTGTGATGGTCTGACCTGTGTCCACAATTCTCTGCAATTTCTTGGGGTCCTGGATGGAGCTGTACCCAAACCATGCTGTGATGCATCTTGATAAAATGCTCTCTACGGCATATCTGTAGAAATTACTAAGCTGTTGGGGACATGCCAAACGTTGGTGTGCTTTCTTGGTCATTGTTACAGGTGATATTTACTCTTTGGAACTCTCAACCATCTCCACTTCACTGCCGTCAATGTAATCCATAATTATCTTATGACCCTGGGTGTCTCCAGGGTTGGAGGACGCCTGTGCGTGACTTTGTTTAACGTGGGGAGACTGGTGCACAGACAGCCACCACACACGGTCCTTGACAGATCTGGGTCAGGATCCAGTGGCATGGAGTCCAAGACGACCGGAGACCCTTTTCTGCTGCAGCCTTCATCCGCCTTCCCAGCCGTTGTGACGCTCCACTAAGGTCAGCCATCATTCTCCGCCTGTTCCACCGTTGAGGTCTTGGTTATCTAACGCTTTGCTTTCTGAAGTCGATCACAAACCCCTTTGTTGACATTGAGGGAAAAGTCGTTGAGTTGGGACCAAGTTACGAGGTTCTCATAATTACAACCTCTTTCTAAAAAAAAACTTGCGTTTTCTCAGATGTAATTTCCCTTTCATAAGTAAGTCCATGTTGGCTGCCAAATCTTATTGCTTTTCTATTGTCAGGGGCTTGCAGGTTTGTGTTGCCTATTTCTCCCTCTTCCCCACTCACCCCTCTCTCTCTCTCTCACTCTCACTAAAGATGTCATACTGCAATTAAATGGGATGGGAAAGGTTTAGAGCGAGACGGGCCAAATGTAGGCTAATGGGACTAAGTTAGATTGGGCTGAAGGGTCGGTCTCCGTACTGTATGATTCTGACTGCAAATTCAGAAGGTGTCCACAAGGAAGAGTGTTGGAGACATAAGAAGGAGACATCATAAGTTCATAAGGTATAGGAGCAGATTAGGCCATTCGGCTCATCAAGTCTACTCTGCCATTCAATCATGGCTGATCTATCAACCCCATTCTCTTGCCTTCTCCCTATAACATCTGATCATTGGTGGATGAGGCTTTGCACAATCGGGCATTGCTTTAAGATGAGAGGGGTAATGTTTAAAGATGTGCATGGCAACCTTTTTACATAGTGTTGAGTGCCTGGAATGCACTGGCAGGGTTGGTGGTGGTGACCGGCATGATAGTGGCTTTTGGATAGGTACATGGATATGTAGAGAATGGGGGATATAGATTATGAGTGTATGTAGATAATTATGATGGTAGATAAGAGATGGTCTTAGCATCATGTTCAGTACAGACATTGTGGGCCGAAGGGCCTGTTCTAATGCAGTAGTGGTCAGGTTTAGAGCAGTATTGGATCTTGTGGCACCCAAATTGAGTCAAATTACCAGATGTACACCATTCTGTTGTTGTGGGATTGGAAACATTGCGCAGGGAAATGAAATTGCAGTCTGTGCTTTTTCTTTAAACACTGTGCAGAATCAGGGAGACTTGAGTGACTGGAGGAAGGCTGGATGGAGGGAAGGCCGTTTTGCAGACTGGAGGCACTCTTTTTGAAATGAAACTGGTCCTAATTCCATCATCTAGGTTGCAAGATCATAACACACTGTGGGATGAGCTCACTGGGACATGGAGCTTTTCATCCGGCACGGTGGTGCAGCGGTAGAGTTGCTGCCTTACAGCGCCAGAGACTCGCGTTCGATCCTGACCACGGGTGCTGCCTGTACGAAGTTTATACGTTCTCCCCGTGACCGCATGGGTTTTCTCCGGTTTCCTCCCACACTCCAAGGATATGTAGGTCTGTAGGTTCATTGGCTTTGACAAAATTGCAAATTGTCCCTAGTGTGTAGGATAGCGCTAGTGTACGGGGTGATCGCTGGTCGGCATGGACTCGGTGGGCCAAAGGGCCTGTTTCCATGCTGTATCTCTAAAGTAAATTCGGGTATAAGCAGATAGTTGTGGACGCCTGGATCCCATGCTGCCTGGGGTTGTGATGGAGGCAGACACAATCTTAGTCTTTGATATGTGCATGGATATGCAGCGTTTTTTAGTGTCTCAATGTGTGTTTTTAATGATTCTGTGTCTTGTGTTGGGGGGGGGGGGGGGAACCGCTTCAGTCGCCTCCTCCACGGAGTCGGCTTTTTCCATGTCGCCTCCCTCGTGGCCTAACATGGAGGATCGGTGCGGCCTTTCCCGGAGACGCGCTTGGGACTTCAGCAGTGGGCGCAGCGCGGACTCTTGTGTCGCGGAGCGGGTGAGCCCTCGCCGGAGGGGAGCACTCCGTTCGCTGGCCCACAGCAGCCTGAAGCCACCGTCTGTGGAGCTCTAGCTGGCGCGGCGTCCGGAGCCTGGGATCCCTCTTTGGGGACCCCGGAGGAGAAGAGCTCTGACCGCTTGTGTGGCGGGGACTTACCATCCGGAGCGGGATCCGTCGCCGGGGATCCCAGGAGAGGAGCTCCGACCGCCGGCCCTGCGGTGCTTCTGGCTGCGGCACGGCGGGGACTTTAGATCTTCGACTGCCGGCCTGCAGCCTACACCAGCATGAAGCGGCGGTCTCCGATGGGGAGGCACTGATTCAGGACTTACCTGGACTTACCTTGTCTGCACATCTGGAAGCCCGCAGCGAGGTTTGCGGAGGGTTGAGGTCCCGACCACGGGGGAAAATGGAGGACTGGCAAATTTTTGTGCCTTCCACCACCGTGATGAATGCTGTGGTGGATGTTTGTGTTAGATTTTTATTGTGTGTTCTTTTTTTATTGTACCGCTGCTGGCAAATTCATTTCACTGCACTTTGTGTGCACGTGACGAATAAAACGGACTTATCTGGAATATAGGAATACAGATCACATGTAGGCGGAAGGAATTAGTTTAATTTGGCATCATATACGGCGCAAACATTGTGGATCAAAGGGCTCGTCAGGTGCTGCAATGTTCTATACACAAAAGAATTCAAGAAAGCTTAACTACATCTTTGATGTTGCACTTTAAAAAAAAGTGTTGACCTTATGCATGGCATCCAATATCTGGGTTAAGAAAACTACACTTGAAGCAGTCCGCTGACAAAGTGATTTGTTCTTGGATTCTGTTTAGTCATAAAATCATACAACGTGAAAGAGGCCCTTCGGCCCAACTCATCATGCGGCTCCACTGTGAAATCTCCTCAAGATATAAAGTAGTTCTCCTCTCCTCTTCGACGAGAGTTCTGCAATGCCCTCTCTCGCTGCTCCGCCTCTGTGATTCCTCCTGCTCTCTGACTTTACATTTTAACCCAGACTCGCTACCACAGATATCTCAGTCAACGAGGGGCCTCAACCCGAAACGTCACCTATTCCTTTTCTCCAGAGGTGCTGTCTGACCCATTGAATTATTCCAGCTTCCTGTGTCTTCGGTTTTAACCACCATCTGCAGTTCCTTCCAACACAAGATGTCCCATCTATGTCAGATGCCCCATCTAAGCTAGTCCCATTTACCCGCATTTGACCCATGTGGCTCTGAACCTTTCCGATCCATGTACCTGACCAAATGCGGCTTGAGTCAGCTCGGGAGAGCTGAAGACACCCAGGGATCCATTCATAGAAAATCAAGATCTGAAAATAGAAATGGTGCAAATTGGTAGACACAAGGAACTGCAGATGCTGGAATCTGGAGCAAAATACATGGATTGGTGATGTTACAGGTTGGGACCCTCTCCAGGCTCCTCCGTCTTCCATCTGAAGGGTCCTGACCTGAAACGTCGCCTATCCATGTTCTCCAGAGATGCTGTCTTACCCGCTGAGTTACTCCGGCACTTTGTGTCTTTTGCTGTGAATGGAGTAATTGGACTACTTGTGGAGTTTTTCCTTTGATCACTAGATGGAGCAATATTTCCTGTAATGACCCATTTGCTCCGGAGGTTTTGTGTACACGCTCATAGCTGATGATTCTCAGCCACTATATTGTCTAGTTAAAGTTGTTGGCAGTGTTTGCCTCGGGTATGCTGCGGAAGGATGTTCTGACACTAGTGTGGAATGATATTGTGGCTGCTGCAAGCTGAGCTATCGTCCTGCACAGGGAAAGTAATCAACTTCATCCAAGATGACAAGGAATTGCTGCAAGTTATAGACGTGGCCCAGACCATCACAACCCAGCCTTCCTTCCACTGACTCCATCTGCACTTCACGCTGCCTCGGCAAGGCCACCAGCACAATCAAGGACCAGTCTCACCCCGGTCACTCCCTCTCCCATCAGACAAGAGGTACAGACGTTTGAAAACGCACACCTCCAGTTTCAGGGGCTGTTTCTTCCCAGTTGTTGTGAGGCAACTGAACAGTCTTCTCACCAGCTCTCGTGTGGTCTTGACGTTCCCACTACCTCATTGGAGACCTTTGAATTATCATGAATAGGACTTTAACTGACCCCAATATTATATCTTTGCACTAAATGTTGTACCTTTATCTGTGCACTGTAGACGGCTTGATTGTAATCATGTCTAGACTTTTCGTTGACTGTATAACACGCAAACAAAAGCTTTACACTCTACCTCGGTACACGACAATAATAAACTGTTGGGATTCAGCAAACGACGGTCAAGAAATTGATGAAGGAAAGATAAAATCTGAATGTAGAGCAAAGAACTAGAACTTTTAATAGGTGGGTAAAACAATAAACAGAGTCTGGGCAAATGTTGGCATTGGTTTATTATTGTATCTCGGAGACAAAGGTACAGCTGAGGGTGAGGGGAGGAGAGAGATAAAAAAGGGAAGGAAAAAGAGGAAGAAGTAAGAGAAAAAAGGGAAGGGGAGGGGAAAAGAAATAGAAAAGGAAAGCGAGGGCATGAAGATAAAGGGGAAGAAAGAGTGGTGGGAAGAGAGTTAGGGAGAGAGAGTCAGCAGCAGTTTGGATGAGCTTGAGTCTGCAGAGGCTGCCCAGGAAAGTTTTGAACGGGGCAAGGCCAGAGTTTCAGGTGGGGAGAGAGACTGAAGAGGCTGGGTCTGTATTAGATTAGTGAATGGAGTGGATGTGGAGAGGATGTTTCCATTAATGGGAGAGTCTAGAACTAAAGGTTATAGTCTCAGAATTAAAGGACGTTCTTTTAGGAAGGAGATGAGGGGAAAGTTTCCTTAAGGGCCTGTCCCACTTAGGCTATTTTTAGGCGACTGTCAGTCGTAGCAGATCTCGACGACTCTTTGGGCGACTGAGGAAACTACTCACGACCATACAGGCGACACCCCGGCAACCATGTGGCGACAGCATATAATCCTCCCACGACAGGCCCTTTGATCAGAGGGTAGTGAATCTGTGGAATTCAGTGCCACAGACGGCTGTGGAGGCCAAGTCGTGGATATTCTTAAGGTAGATAGATTCTTGATTAGTACAGGGGTCAAAGGTTATGGGGAGAAGGCAGGTGTATGGGGTTAGGAGAGAGAGATAGATCAGACATGATTAAATGGCGGAGTAGACATGATGGGCCGAATGGCCTAATTCTGCGCCTATTAGTTATGAATTTATGATTGAGGTAAATAGAGTGATGAGGGGTGTAGGTAACAATTCCCCACAGCAGAGAAGGATATACTGGAGGACGTAGATTTAAGGTAGGGGGTAAGAGATTTGGGGGGGGGGTGGGTCGGACGTAGATCATTTCCACGAGAGAGGGACGAGTGAGTGGAACATACAGCTGTGGAGAACAGTGATAGCAGAGTCGCTGACGACATTCACAAGATGTCTATCCGCGCACTTCAATCACCTAGGCATTGAAGGCAATGGGCCAGGAGCTGAAAGAAGGGAGCTCACTGGTCGGCAATGGCCTGTTTCCATGTATGAGAAGCATAGTCCTCATTGGTCGGAAAATGCTTCAGCATTTCTTGAAAGGCTCTGTATAAATGCAATGTAGGAGGGAACTGCAGATGCTGGTTTACACCAAAGACACAAAACGCTGGAGTAACTCGGCAGGAGAAAAGGAATAAGTGACATTTCGGGTCGAGACCCTTCTTCAGACTCATTTGAAGAACGCACAAGGGTCTCGACCTAAAACGTCACCTGTTCCTTCTCTCCAGAGATCCTGCCTGACCCGCTAAGTTTAGTTGAGAGATTCAGCGTGGAAACAGGTCCTTCGGCCCACATGGTCAGCGCCGACCAGCGATCCCACATATGGACGCTATCCTGCACACACTAGGGACAATTTACATTTATACCAAGCCAATTTACCTATAAATCTGTGTGTCTTTGAAGTGTGGGAGGAAACCGAAGATCTCGGAGAAAACCCTCGCAGGTCATGGGGAGAGCGTACAAACTCCGAACAGACAGCACCCGTAGTCGGGATCGAACCTGGGTCTCCGGCTCTGCAAGTGCTGTAAGGCTGCAACTGTACCACTGTGCCACCGTGTTGCCCTTTACTCCAGCATTTTGTGTCTATCTTTGCTGTAAAATGCAGGTGTTTTGCTGGGTTGGGGGGGGGGGGGGGGGGGGGGGGGGGGGTCGGGGTCGGGGTCAGTCTAGCCTTGGGACTTGCATTGGCCTCCGTACTCAGCACATCACGTTATGTGTCAAGGTCACAAAGGGTTAAACAGCTGTGTATAAAACTTATCAGTAAATAAATGTCCTGTTCCACTTTACATAAGAGAACACAGCAACATTGATGTCGACTGCTGCTGTACGATTAAATGGATTTGAAATGCCCTCCACGCTGTCTAATGCAGGGAACCAACAGTCTACAAACAGAACTGTTCTAAGCCGTCCACCACGTTAAACCTACAAAGCAAATACTGACAACGAATCCATTTCAGTCTTTTGACCAACTCAGCTCGGGCTGTTTCCACTGGAATAGTGTGTGAACTCGTGCAGCGGAATGTTCCAGAAGCTTCTGTTGCACAGCAACCAAATGCATTATTCATTCATGTGTGGGATTCACCAATGCCTTCGTTAAATGTACCAGCAGCACGGGCAGCCCGCGACCGGTTTGTGGCGGATTCCAGCGCGTGATCCTGGAGTTAAAAGCGTTCCAGGATGGAAACCGTAGATCATCCGGAATGGGATCAGGAACACGATGAACACTGTTTAAAAGAAATATTAAAAGAAGTCTTAGGTTGGTTTTTAGTTTAGAGAGACGGCGTGGAAACAGGCCCTTCGGCCCACCGAGTCCGTGCCGACCAGCAATCCCCGCACATTAACACCACCCTACGCACACATGGGATAATTTTTACATTTACACCAAGCCAATTAACCTGCAAACTTGTACGTCTTTGGAGTGTGGGAGGAAACCGAAGCTCTCGGAGAAAACCCACGCAGGTCATGGGGCGAACGTACAAATTCCGTACAGACAGCACCAGTAGTCGAGATCGAACCCGGGTCTCTGCCGCTGTAAGGCAGTAGTTAGTTCTACGCCTCCGTGCCACCCAGTAGATTTCAGTTGTTTGTTGTGCTGGACTGAGCATTAAAACCACTCACACTACTAAGCAAAGACACAAAGTGCTGGCGTAACTCTGCAGGTCAGGCAGCATTTCTAGAGAAGATGACTAGGTGATGTTTCGTTTTGGGGTGCTTCTTCAGACCCTAAACGTGATTAGTACGGGTGTCAGGGGTTATGGGGAGAAGGCAGGAGAACGGAGTTAGGAGGGAGTGTTAGATCAGCCATGATTGAATCCGGAGGAGACTTGATGGTCCGAATGGCCTAATTCTGCTCCTATCACTTATGACCTATCCATGTCCTCCACAGATACTGCCTGACCCCCGCTGAGTTACTCCAGCACTCTGTGTCTTTATTTGTAATCCAGCATCTGCAGTTTCTTGTGTCTGCACACAGCGATGTACTGAATGTAGCCTCTTGTTTAATTCGCAGTCAGATTGTCTTGTTGTGCTCTGTGTGAGGGCAGCAAACTGTTTAGTTTAGTTTATTGTCATGTGTACAGAGGTACAGTGAATTGCTTTTTTGTTGCGTGCTATCCAGTCAGTGGAAAGACTATACATGATTACATTCAAGCCGTCTACAGTGTACAGGATAAAGGGAATAACGTTTAATGCAAGATAAAGTCGAATCAAGTCCGATTAAAGATAATCTCCAATGAGGTAGATGGTAGAAAGACACAAAATGCTGGAGTAACCCAGCGGGACAGGCAGTATCTCTGGAGAGAAGGAATGGGTGGCGTTTCCGGTCGAGACCCTTCTTCAGACTGATGTCAGGGGAGTGGGCGGGACAGAGATAGAAAGCAGTCATAGACAGTAAGACCAGTGGGAGAACTGCGATGGGGGAGGGGATGGAGAGAGAGAGAGAGAGAGAAAAAGCAAGGGTTATTTGAAGTTAGAGAAGTCAATGTTCATACCGCTGGGGTGTAAACTGCCCAAGCGAAATATAAGGTGCTGTTCCTCCAATTTGTGCTAGGCCTCACTCTGACAATGGAGGAGGCCCAGGACAGAAAGGTCAGGTTGGGAATGGGAGGGGGAGTTAAACTGCTGAGCAGCCAGGAGATCAGGTAGGTTTAGGCGGACTGAGCGGAGGTGTTCAGCGAAACGATCGCCGAGCCTGCGCTTGATCTCGCCGATATACAGGAGTTGACACCTGGAACAGTGGATACAGTAGATGAGGTTGGAGGAGATGCAAGTGAACCTCTGCTTCACCTGAAAAGACTGTTTGGGTCCTTGAATGGAGTCGAGGGGGGAGGTAAAGGGACAGGAGTTGCATCTCCTGCGGTTGCAGGGGATAGTACCTGGGGAGGGAGTGGCTTGGGTGGGAAGGGACGAGTTGCAGAGGGAACGGTCTCTGCGGAAAGCAGAAAGATGTGGAGATGGGAAGGTGTGGCCAGTAGTGGGATCCCGTTGGATGTGGAGAGTGTTGGAGGATTATATGCTGTATGCTGTCAAGGTAGATAGTAGCTCATGACTGCTCTCTAGTTGTGGTAGGATGGTTCATTTGCATGATAACAGCTGTATTTGCCTGATGGGAGAGGGGAGAAGAGGGAGTGACCCGGGTGAGACTGGTCTACCTCTCCTCCCCTCTCCCATCAGGCAAGAGGTACAGAAGTGTGAAAATGCACACCTCCAGATTCAGGGCCAGTTTTTTCCCCGCTGTTACCGGGCAACTAAACCATCCTACCAACAACTGAGCTACCCTCGACCTAATTGGAGACCCTCGGACTATCTTTAATCCTACCTTACTCCACTTTACCTTGCACTGAATATTATTCCCACTATCCCGTATCTACACTGTGGACTGCTTGACTATAATCATGCATCATCTTTCCGCTGACTGGATAGCACGCAACAAAAAGCTTCTCACTGTACCCCGTTACACGTGGCAATAAACTAAACTATAGTTAGAGTGAGGGTAAAAACAAAGGAGTGTAAAGATTGTGAAGCTTTGGGCTGGAGGATGTGCCCAGCTGGTCGGGCTGTAGTGAAGGAGAGAAACACTGGGTGCCTTACGGCAGAACTGACCAATTTAGAGAGAACATAGACACAAAATGCTGGAGTATCTCTGGAGAGAAGGAACGGGTGATGTTTCGGGTCGAGACCCTTCTTCAGACTTAATCCCAGCATCTGCAGTTCTTTCCTGCACTGACCAGTTTAGACAGATACACATAGAGAAAGGCCCTTCGGCCCACAGTGTCCATGCTGACCATCGATCACCCGTCCACCCTAGTCCTGTCATCTTGCTCCCCACACACTAGGGGCAATTCACCGAGGCCAATTACTCTACAAACCCGCATGTCTTTGGCACGTGGGAGGAAACCGGAGCACCCAGAGGAAACCCACGCGTTCACAGGGAGAACGTGCAAACTCCACACAGACAGCATCCAAGGTCAGGATCGAACCCGGGTCTCTGGCACTGTGAGAGCGGCTCTAACGGCTGCACCACCGTGCTGCCCCTGAAACGGGCAAAGGAAGCAACGTAATACTAACAGAGTACAAACCTGTAGCGAGCACACTCAGTACAGACAGCACAAGGGACAGGTAGTAGAGCTCTGGAGTGGTGATTGCCTAATACAGAGAAATAAAGGAAATCCTGTAAGGATCAATACTGAAAATCTACGTACACTGTTCTTTAATAATCAGATTTGCTCTAGCTCATATTAGTTTAGAGATACAGCGTGGAAACAGGCCCGTCGATCCACCGGGTCCGCATCGACCAGCGATCCCCGAACACTAATTCTATCCTAAACACACTAGGGGAATATTTCCAATTTTACCGAAGCCAATTCGCCTACAAACCCGCGCCTTTGGAACGTGGGAGGAAATCAGAGCACCCAGAGAAAACCCTCGCGGTCACGGGGAGAGTGTAGAAACTCCATACAGACAGCACCTGCAGTCAGGATCGAACCCGGGTCTCTGGCGCTGTAAGGCAGTGACTCTAATGCTGCGCCACCGTGCCCCCTTCCAAAGTAGCAAAGGATAACGTCACCCACTTAACTGAGATCTGTTCATTTTGCACGAAGCCAAACTGTACTCCTTTATCCTCTGTACTCGATCTGCTACAGGGGGGAGTCTCATTCCCACGAGATTATCAAGGCTGCAGCCACAACAAGGTCAGGTTTCTGGCTAACTGTGAAAACCTAACACAGCACTTGAGATGATCACAGAACAAGGAAGATAAACTCACACACTGAGGGGCAGCAATGGTGAATGAGGTGGTTAAGGCACCTTGTAGAAATGATCCAACTCCAAATGTATGAAAGGCCGCTCTCAGCTTGCAGGGAATCGGATCCATCAGCGTCAAAAGGAAAGTGAATCCTACAAAGAGTTTCGTGAGAATTAGATCTATTTGTATACTTAATAACAAATTGTTGCAACAACCAGTCATTTTACTAAAAAAACAAACTGCTGGAGGAACTCAGCGGGCCAGGCAACATCTGTGGAGGGAAAGAGACAGATGATGCTTCGGGTTGGGACCCTTCTTCAGACTTAGAGTCATAAAGTGTGGAAACAGGCCCTTCGGCCCAACTTGCCCACATCTCCCAGCTACACGTCTGAAGAAGGGTTTCGGCCCGAAACGTCGCCTATTTCCTTCGCTCCATAGATGCTGCTGCACCCGCTGAGTTCCTCCAGCAATTTTGTGTACCTTCTCCCAGCTACACTAGTCCCACCTGCCTGCGTTTGGCCCATATCCCTCCAAACCTGTCCTATCCATGTTTCTTAAACGTTGCGATAGTCCCGGCCTCAACTACCTCCTCTGGCGGCTCGTTCCATACACCAACCACCTTTTGTGTGAAAAAAGTTACCCTCAGATTCCTATCAAATCTTTTCCCCTTCACCTTAAACTTATGTCCTCTGGTCCTCGATCAGTCCATTTCCGTCCACAGATGTTGCCTGACCCCATGATTCCAGCATCCACAGTTCCTGGGCCCAATTATTTGACACAGGCAGAGCAGAGTTCCCATGGAGACCACACTGCTGATCTTCGAAGCTGAAGTCAAGTGACCCAAGGGCGGTGAATCTGTGGACGTCTTTGCCATAGAAAGCCGTGGAGGCCAAGTCAATGGATATTTTTAAGGCTTAGATAGAATGATTCTTGATTAGTATGGGTGTTAGCGGTTATGAGGGGGGGGGGGAAGAGATTGGGGTTAGGAGGGAGAGATAGATCATTCATGATTGAATGGCGGAGTAGAATTGATGGGCCCCAATGGCCTAATTCTGCTCCTATCGCTTATGACCTGATAAACCTGCCCGCGTGTGATTCAGGAGCAAGAGGATGCCATTCGGTCCCTCAAGATTCACCTCGACACCGCATTCATGTCTGGCTTCCACCCTTTCTTTATCAGGTTATGCATCCACTTCAGCTTGGAAATATTCAAAGGTTCTGCTTCCATTGCCTTTTGAAGAACCAAAATTCAGACTCTCAGAAAAAAATAATGTATCTGTACACTGTGGACGGCTCGATTGTAATCATGTGTTGTCTTTCCGCTGACTGGTGAGCATGTGACAAAAGCTTTCCACTGTACCTCGGTACACGTGACAATAAACTAAACTGTGTGTCGGAAGGAACTGCAGATGCTGGTTTACACCAAAGATAGACACAAAAGTAACTCAGAGAGTCAGGCAGCATATCTGTAGAGAAGGAATGGGTGACGTTTCGGGTCGTGATCCTGAACTAAACTAACTTGCTTGGTCTCATTCTGTTTTAAATGGATAACCCCCACCTCTAGATTCTACCGTGGGACAAATCCTCCCCACATCCACCCTGTCAAGAACTCTCAGGAGCAAAACACAAAGTGCTGGAAGAACACAGCTGGTCAGGCAGCATCTGTGGAGGAAATGGACAGACAACGTTTCGAGTTGGGACAGAGAGCCAAACTGAACGGAAGCAGACTTGTCTACTCACTCATTCCCATCGAGGAAATACTTTCCTTATTTACACTATCTAAATCCTTCATTAATTAAAAATGAATGGTACTGATTATGAATGATTAGCCATGATCATATTGAATGGCGGTGCTGGCTCGAAGGGCCAAATGGCCTACTCCTGCACCTATTTTCTATGTTTCTATGAGAGAGCGAGAGGGAGCTGCAGCCACACAAATGTTTCCTGTGGATTGCATGGTGGATTGTAAGGTCGGTGCTAAAACAGCAGCAGAATCCTACCTGTCATCAGGAAAGTGAAGATAATGTAAGTGGTCAGATTGTGGAGGAGGGGCTGGTTACAATATCTCGATGACCTCGGTCTGAAAGATAAGCAGAAAGATTACAAACCTGCCAGTAGGAAATCATCCCCAGTCCCTCCTTGTGAGCAACATTAGACAGCGTCACACAGCATGAAAACCGGTCCTTCAGCCCATCCTGTCCATGCTGGCCAAGATGTCTACCATTGCTAGTCCCATAGGCCTGAATTTGGCCCATATCGCTCCCAACCTTTCCTATCCACGAACCTGTCCAGTTGTCTTTTAAACATGTCAATTGTACCTGCTTCTCCCACTGCCTCTGGCAGCTTGTTCCACGTACCTACCGCACACTGTCTGGAAGAATTTGCCCCTCAAATCCCTGTTCTCCTTAAATGTTTTGCCTTGGTATTTTAGACTCCGCTAAACTGGTAAAAAGATTGTGCAGGAATCAACTGGAGATGCTGGTTTTCACCGAAGATAGACACACATCGCTGAAGCAACTCAGCGAGTCAGGCAGCATCTCTGGGGGAAAGGAATGGGTGATGTTTTGGGTCGAGACCCTTCTTTAGAGTTCAAATTTCCATTTTTTGGAAGAATTTGCATCAAAGACTGATTTCAACAAGTCAGGTCATTTGTAAAAAGGAACTGCAGATGCTGGTTTTTATCGAAAATAGACACAAAATGCTGGAGAAACTCAGCGGGACAGGCAGCATCAAAGATCTTAGAGCAGAGCAAGATAGGTTACTCTCACGCAAACATGTAGTACGCTCATGGGCGGATTCATGGATGATTATAGGACCCATTTTAGCGACCAGACCCCGCCATCTTGTTCCGCCATCTTGCTTCCGGCCAAAGATCGGATCTTTGTTTCCGCAGCGGGGAGAGGGAGTGTGGGGCCCGGGGCAGCGGGGAGAGGGAGTGTGGGGCCCGGGGCAGCGGGGAGAGGGAGTGTGGGGCCCGGGGCAGCGGGGAGAGGGGCATAGGAGGGGGGGAGACATTGTAGTGTGGGGGCAGGCGAGGGAGTGCCGGGGGGGGGGATAAGGCCTAGTGTGTGTGAAGTTGCGGGGAGGTTTACAATGTTTCTTATTTAATGTCCCTTGTCTAGTCTGAAATAAAGTTCATTATTGGATCAGAAGAAATATAATTGTGTGTGTTATATGATTATATACATTTATATCACATTCATGTATGTGTGTTTATAAACATTTTATTCTTTAACAAGAATTAACAGAATTATGAATCTAACCCTATATCACACACAAAAACTTCCGCCGCAATGTCAATTACCCTGCGGGTCGGGTCGGGTAGGTTCCGGTTACTACAAAATCAACTCAAACACTGCTTGTGAGCCATTTAAAAAGAAATTATTTAAAAAACATTAATAGCTCTTTCTCACGGGGCGACTTGACGCAAGAGTTAACCAGAGTTGAACATCGTGGGAACCCCGTGCGATAACCGTACGGCATTCGTGGACCACCGTGGTGCTAACGGCAGGTACTCGTGTAATTTGGTGACTCGGGAGAAAATTCAAGCAAGTTTGAATTTCTCCAAGAGTGACTTGTACACTTGTGGTTGAAGATTGCAACATTATATGCACGTAGTGGCCAGTGCGATATCCGTATTAACTCTTGCGTGTACCGTGGGAACTCCTGCGAACGGTGAACCCGGAAGCTGGACAGAGGGGACAGAAGGTGAGTAATCTGGAATGAACATGCTGTTAGGCTGGGATCATTCTCTGCGAGATGATCTTAGTGCAGGAGACAAGTGTAGGAGAGGTGTACTGACTGTGTGGGCAGAACTTTGGAAGTGATTGCCCACCATTCTCAAAAGCCCTGTGTCTCCCTGTCCCTCCAACTCCAGAGGAATCCGCGCCCCCTCATCCGCAAGCCGGGTTCCTCTGGAGTTGGAGCGGGGCTGGGCTAGAGTTGCTGCTGGCTGTGAGTCTCTGGGATCTCCGTGCTTGCAGTCGGTGTCCCGTTGGTCCTAACGTCTCAGGCCACCCCCCTGGACTGGAGCTGAGACTGTGAACTGTACCGCCCTTGCCCCCTCCCTCTGCAACTGCAAACACCCCACAGTTCCCAGTCTCAGCTCCTGTACAGGGGGGTGGCCGGAGACGTCACAGCCCGTGCTGCGCCCCCTCATCCACAACCCCAAGAACAAGACTACCTTGCACACCATCAGCTTCTGTCCCTACGGGGAGCGTGTTCCTCTGGAGTTGGAACGGGGCTGCGCTGCTGCTGGCTGTGGGTCTCTGGGATCTCAGTGCTTGCAGTGGGCCTGGGGGTCGGTGTCCCGTTGGTCCTGACGTCTCCGGTGACTGGCACTGACCTGCTGGCATCGCCGACGTGAAGACAGTGCAAAGCCCCCGCGCCGGTGCAATGGGCGGGGAGCTGAAGAGGGGAGGGAAGGGGTCACACACATGGCCGGGAAGCAGAGGGGTATAGGTGGGGTGAAACTGAAGGGAGCGACAATCTGCTGCTGCCTGCCCGCTGAGTTAAAAAGTTCCCACGCAAGACTCACGATACACTGTATATCGTGACCGTGGGAACTTTTTAACTCAGCGGGCAGGCAGCAGCAGATTGTCAATTATTAACCCTCCCGCGCAATTACCTTCTTTTTTATGAATGGGGATTCACAATGTTCATTCAAGATTTAACGGGAAAGCTCGGGAGACGGACAAGTCACTCGCACAAATAACAGAAATGCCGAGTACCCGTGAGAACTCTTTATCTACCCCCCGTTATATCGTGTGATATCGTGCTAGACCACGACCACTTCACTCTGGTTACATCTTGCGTCAAGTCGCCCCGTGAGAAAGCGCTTTAAAAAAGACAATTACCAGAGTCAAATTTTATTCTTGACAAGAAGTATGAACTGACAGAATTATGAATCTAACCCTATATCACGCACATAAACTGTTGCCCCGCAACATTGATTACACTGCGAGTCGGGTCGGGTCAGGTAGGCTCCGGTTACTAAAATGGGCGGGGAAAAATGCCCAGGATCCCCTCCGTAGCGTACTACACGTCAGCCCATTGTATTTCGCAGGCGTAGCCCATCTTGCTCTGCTCTAAGATCTTTGGGCAGCATCTCTGGAGAGAAGGAATGGTTGATGTTTCGGGTCGAGACCCTTCTTCCAACTGAGAGTCAGGGCTAGAGGGAGTCTAGAGATATGGAAGGGTTCTATTCTAACCAGCAGATTAGATGGTTAGTAGGTTTGTTGAATACCTCCGATGCGGGTAAGTGGTTTGAAACAAAAGGAAAGCAAATTGATGGGAATGTGAGTTAGGTTACAGAGAGATTACCAAGGAGATGGGACTGGTCTGCTGGCATGGACCTGATGGATGAGTGGCCTCCTTGTGTGTCATCGTTGGAGGTTCACAACAAAACAAACCCGACTACGGGGAAGTTTGCAGAGGTTCGGATCTGCTGCAAGTGTGAAGCCAACAGTTAATTCTGAGTAATGGATCATTTTTACCCAATGGCTGATGAATGGAACTAGGTCACAAACACGTCACTGTCTGAATCTTCAGCAAAACACAAAGCGCTGGAGGAACTAAGTGGTTCAGGCAGCATCAGAGGGAGAGAATGAACAGGCAACCTTTCGGGTCTGGACCTCACTTCAGACCTGAAACGTCGCCTGCCCATTCCCTCCAAGGATGCTGCCTGACCCGCTGAGTTGCTCCAGCACTTTGTGTTTTTCTCAAGATTCCAGCATCTGCAGTTCCTTGTGTCTCGGTCTAAATGGTGGATCAGGCCTCAAGTGGCTGCCTGCCATTGGGCTGATAATTCCCAGCCCAAGGTTCAGATTGATCAACAAGAGAACCAGTGACACCAAGAGAAAACCTTTCCTTAAACACAGTGAGTGGCCGTGGTCAATTGGGAGTACTCTACCAGACACACGATGGGCCAAATGGCCACTGTGCATGCAATAATATTCCTTGAACTGTAACTGCATGGAATGGAACGCAGCAGAGGACCGACTGTGAAGTTTCTTCTCCATGTGTCCCTTCTCGGGGGCAGTGCATCCATTGCTGGCAAGAGCTTTTGAGGTGATCACTTTTAGTCAGCATGAAAGCAGGCCCTTCAGCCCATCGAGTTCATGCCGTCCGCTCCATGTTATCCCACTTTCCCATCCACTCCCGACACACTAGGAGCAACTTTACCGAGGCCAATTAACCTACAAACCCGCATGTCTTTGAGGAAACCGGAGTACCCGGATGCAACCCACCGCGGTCACGGGAGAGAACGCTGAGCAAAACCTCCACCCATGCAGCATCCCATGCCAAGATCGAAGCCGGGATCTCTGGCACAGTGAGGCAGCAACTCTGCCAGCTGCGCCACCCTCAACAACCCCGCACATCAACGACTCCACTTACCGAGCGAGCACGAACAACTGTGGCAAGAGGAAGCCGCTCACAAACAGGGCCAGCAACACTTGGCTAGAAAGCAAATACAAATTTGGGACATAGTTAATAAACGTCGTATGTTGTACAGAATTAAACTGCAACCCAATATTTAAACGTCTGCATGAGGCAACATAGTGTCATTAAACAGCCCAACCCCCACTCTGGAAATTTGTCTTCCAGCTCTATAACCTATACGACCTATGACATTCCAGGCTTTAGCCTGTCCCTCCCTCTTCAGTGAGGCCCAGCGCAAATTGGAGGAACAGCAACTCATATTTCGCTTGGGCAGCTTACACCCCCCAGCGGTATGGACATTGGCTTCTCTGACTTCAAGTAGCCCTTGTTTTTCCTTCTCCATCCCCCCCCCCCCTTCACAGTTCTCCGAGCAGTCTGACTATCCCTGATTACATTTTATCTCTGTTTGCTTTGTTGTTACCTTCTCCACGCTAACAATGATCTATTCTACATTCCCCTTGATCTCCACCCACTTTGATGTCTCATTCTCACACCTTATACTTCCTCATCTCTGTATCTCCCCCTCTCCTGACTCACAGTCTGAAGAAGGGTCTCGACCCGAAACGTCGCGCATTCCTTCTCTCCAGAGATGCTGCCTAGAGTTACTCCAGCAATTTGATTCCCTAGAATAACTGCTCGTTAATTGTACAGGCGCTCCCCGGCTTACACGGGAGGAAACCGGAGCACCCGGAGAAAACCCACGCAGGTCACAGGGAGAATGCACAAACTCCTTAAAGACAGCACCCGTAGTCGGGATCGAACCCGGGACCCTGGAGCTGTAAGGCAGCGACTCTACCGCTGCTCCACTGTGCTGGCCTCTAATGACTCCTCTTAAATGAGTGAATGACTGTAACCCCAACCAACTCAAAACTGGATTGGATAGATGTCAGGAGACCAGAGAACTCATGGTCAAAAAAAAGCAACGAGCAGGAAGATGCCAGGACTATAGGATTATGTCCCTTCAATTAGGAATGTCTTAAAATGGACGGCAGAATTACAAGCAGCGTTCCTGCGGGTAAAAACGGGCTCCTGCTTTCATGTACAGATTTAATGGAATCTTCTAAATGTGTGCAGTCCTGTAATTCTGCTTATTGTGTGAGAGATGTCCACAACTGCAAAGCACGGTGCTCATGTATGGGGATGATTTGTCTGGATCACACGCCAAACAATGTTTTCCACTGTCTCTCGGTACACGCGGGCGGCAACAATAAACCAATAAATAATATAAATCTTCCAGTGAATCTGCTGGATTTCACTGGATGGTGGGAACTGGCGCTCCAGATGAGCCAAATGCAAACCATCAGGATGGGGCGGAACGGTGGCGCAGCGGTAACGTGACGGCCTTACAGCGCCAGGGACCCGGGTTTGATCCTGACTATGGGTGCTTGTCTGTACAGAGCTTGTACCTGCTTCCTGTCACCTGCGTGGGCATTCTCCGGGTACTCTGGTTTCTAAAGACGTACAGGTTTGTAATTTAAATGGCTTGGTTATAAATGTAAATCTGTTACTAGTGTGTGCGGCGTAGTGTTAATGTGCGGGGATTGTTGGTCGGTGCGGAGTCGGTGGGCCAAAGGACCTGTTTCCGTGCTGTATCTTTAAACTAAATTTAAAAATTCTGATTAACCAGGTGGTGGGTTATCAGAGTTTAACTCTACTTGAATATGCACTTGAAATGTGACGCAGACTTCTGCCTTTCCTTCTCTCGCAGGCAGCGAGCTCTAGACCCTAACAAGCATCCGCATGAAAATAATTCTCCCAATAACTTTAACACTTATCTCCTGGTGTTTGAACCCATTGAAGGATACGCATCCAAGCCACTCATAATGTTATTCACCACCCTTACCCTCTTCTGCTCCATGAGAAGTTATGCCAGCTGATACCAATTTTTCCTCATGGTCACAATTTTGCAGACCTGGCAATTCCTATGGTGCCATCATTCGGGGGGTCATTCATCAATGTAGGGTGGTGCGAGACAACAAATTCCCCCAGGGTGTGGTGGAAGCTCTGTCCCCAAGCAACGTCCGTCAGCCAAACATATCTCGGCAGGGGAAGGCTCAGCAGCACGGTGGCGCAGCGGTAGAGTTGCTGCTTTACAGCGCCAGAGACTCGGGTTCAATCCTGATTACAGGTGCTGTCTGTATGGAGTTTGCACGGGCTCCCTGTGACCTGCATGGGTTTTCTCCGGTCTCCGCCCACACTCCAAAGACATACAGGATTGTAGGTTAATTGGCTTGGTAAAGTTGTACATTGTCCCCAGCGTGTGCAAGATAGTGTTAAGGGCCTGTCCCACTGTATGAGGTCATTCAAGAGCTCTCCCGCGTTTAAAAAAAATCAAACTCGTGGTAAGCACGTAGAATGTACGTAGATACTGTCTAGATTAACTCTCACTTTTAAGAATTGTAGAAGTGATTAAGGTGCTCAGATCACATGCTACAAATGTGATGATGATTCTGTGGTCTGAGGATCATCTTGATTTATCTCATGAAAATAAAGTTAGCCAGTTCTCCAAAGAAGCTGCTGAACACATGCCTTGACTGCCAATGTGGATACACAGTGAAACCAAGGCTCCAGTAGCTTACTGTGCAACTAGTGTGTGTGTGTGTGGATTAATAATGAGGAGAAAGGAAACAGTTGGGTGAGAAGGAAGATTTGCTCAGCATACAAGAATTGTAAAGAATTTGCTTAGCAAGAATTTGTTTAGCATACAAGAATTGTAAAGTCCTGTGGCCCTTTGGCCCACCATGTCCATGCTAGTCTTTGGGCACCTGTTTACAATATTGCCAATGTTATTCTCCCCATATTTCCATCAACCTGCCCCAGATGCTAACATGTGCCCACACACTAGAGGTTACTTATTGTGGCCATATAACCTAATGACCTGCATGTCTTTGGGATGTGGGAGGAAACCAGAGCACCCAGGGGAACCCACGTGGATGTAGGGAGAATGTGGGTAGCTTGGTGGTCAATAATCAGTAGTTGTTTAATCAGACAATAGACAATAGGTGCAGGAGTAGGCCATTCAGCCCTTCGAGGCAGCACCACCACCATTCAATGTGATCATGGCTGATCATTCACAATCAGTACCCCGTTCCTGCCTTCTTCCCCATATCCCCCGACTCTGCTACCTTTAAGAGCCTTATCTAGCTCTCTCTTGAAAGTATCCAGAGAACCTTCCTCCACTGCCCTCAGAGGCAGAGAATTCCACAGACTCACAACTCTCTGTGTGAAAATTGTCATATACACTGTGACAGGAATATGTTTTATGCACAAAGTTAAGAAATTTAGACCAGTTATGCAATATAATGGTGTGGTCTACATGCCCTCAGCACCCTGCTCCTGACACATATCTTTGAAAGAAGCCAGCTTTCACGATATGGGTGTCTCTAGTTAGTCCGGCACTAATTGCCTATCCCTGACATTACTTCAGAAGGAACCAGGGGGTGTAATTCATAGACACAGGTGGCTGTGGAGGCCAAGACATTGGGTATTTTTAATGTGCAGATTGGTAGGTTCTTGATTAGTAAGGAGTTTGAGTTTAATTTATTGTCACGTGTACCGAGGTACAGTGTAAAGCCTTTGTTGCGTGTTAACCAGTCAGCGGAAAGACAATACATGATTGGTATTGAGCAAGTCACGGTGTGCAGATACATGACAAAGGGAATAGCATGAATAACCTTTAGTGCAAGATAATGTCCAGTAAAGTGCAATCATAGTCTGAGGGTCTCCACTGAGGTGGAGAGTAGTTCAGGACTGCTCTCTATATGCTGAGAGAATGAAGCAGCTGGGCTTGTACACTCTGGAGTTTAGAAGGATGAGAAGGGGTCACATTGAAACATATGAGATTGTTAAGGGCTTGGACACGCTGGAGGCAGGAAACATGTTCCCGATGTTGGGGGAGTCCAGAACCAGGGGCCACAGTTTAAGAATAAGGAGTAAGCCATTTAGAACGGAGACGAGGAAACACTTTTTCTCACAGAGAGTGGTGAGTCTGTGGAATTCTCTGCCTCAGAGGGCGGTGGTGGCAGGTTCTCTGGATGCTTTCAAGAAAGATCTAGATAGGGCTCTTAAAAATAGCGGAGTCAGGTTACAATTTATTCTCCTCACTTTCCCACCAACTGCCCTTCCGTTACACCCCCTCAAGGACAGTTGCTCTGGCCCATCAACCTCCCAACCCACGATTGCAACAACACGGGTGCAGAAAATGCTCAAACATCTCCAGGCCATGCTTACAATTTTGCTCTGTTGCGTTTCGGCAGCTGTCTGCTGAAGTGGTGGGCGATGTGAGGCAGGCAGTAATGCAGCATCTCCTGTCCAGTCCCGTCCCCGGCATCTGAAAGAAAGGAGGAGGACTCAACAGACGACCAGGTACAAGGGCCACGTGGTTACGCTATTGGACCAGCAGAGATCTACGAGGATGTTGCCAGGGCTCGAGGGCCTTAACTCTAGGGACAGGTTGAGCAGGCTGGGACCCTATTCCTTGGAGCGCAGGAGGATGAGGGGTGATCTTATAGAGGTGTACAAAATCATGAGAGGAATAGATCGGGTAGAGTCTATTGCCCAGAGTAGGTGAATCAAGAACCAGAGGACATAGGTTTAAGGTGAGGGGGAAAGATTTAATAGGAACCTGAAGGGTAACTTTTTCACGCAAAGGGTGGTAGGGTGTATGGAACGAACTGCCGGAGAAGGTAGTTGAGGCAGGGACTACCGCAACGTTTAAGAAACATTTAGACAGATACATGGATAGGACAGGTTTGGATATGGGCCAAATGCAGGCAGGTGGGACTATAGTAGATGGGACATATTGGCTAGTGTTGGCAAGTTGGGTCCTAAGGCCTGTTTCCACACTGTAATTGTGCGTAACACCAGGTGTGGTCTCACCAGCAAGGGTTCCCCACTCTCCTGCTTCATCCTTCTTGCAATGGAACCAAGTAATTCTATTGCCTTCCTAATTATTAGCAGTAGCCGTTCCTTGTTCAGAGCTTCGATCTTGACTATGGGTGCTCTCTGTACGGAGTTTGCACGTCCTCTCTGTGACCGCCTGGGTTTCCTCCGGGTGCTTCGGTTTTCTCCCACACTCCAAAGGCATACAGGTTTGCAGGTTAATTGGCTTCTGTAAGTTACCCCTAGTAGGCAGCGGGATGCGAAGTGAACGGGTGATCGATGGCTGGCGTTGACCGGGTGGGCCGAAGGGCCTGTTTCCATGCTGCATCTCTAAAACTAAACCCTAAACGTGACGACTCTTGTGTACTGCCTCAGTATTGTGTAATCTACTCTTCCTACACTCTTGTACTCCGTATATGTGATAGGAGCAGAATTAGGACATTCGGCCCATCAAGTCTACTCCGCCATTCAATCGTGGATGATCTATCTTTCCCTCTCAACCCCATTCTCCGGACTTTGATCTGGTATTTTGTTGGTTCACATGCTTGATCAATGGTGTTTTATCATTAATGGTTTTATTATTATTATTAATGTTTAGTGTTTTCTGAGTCATTCGTAACTGTCACTGTATGTCATGTTGTTACTTTAAGGACTTTAAGACTTTTGCCTTCCATCACAGTGAGGAGGTGTCTGGTAGACTCACTGTGATGGATGTTAAACTATGTTAAGTGTGTGTTTTGTTATTTTATTCTATGTTATGACTGCAAGGTATACAATTTCGTTCAGACTGAAATGTCTGAATGACAATAAAGGATACTTTACTTTACTTGTGGGCGGAGCACCAAGGCAAATTCCTTGTATGTGAATACTTGGCTAATAAACTTACTTACTTTCCCCATAACCCCCGACACCCGTACTAATCAATTTTACTGACCTGGATACGAAAATGGAATTTCACTCTACCTACACGTGACAATGAATCATTGACTCCTTTTTGCCCGATCCCTCTGGTACCCGAACCCTGCTCCACAAGTTATTACAGAAGGATGAGCCTTGGAACAGATGTGGTGGGCAATGTGAAGCACACCAGCAGTGTAGGCTTGCCCAGGTAGTGCCTCCTTTCTTGGCCATTGTGACATCAGGGGGCTACTGGGGCTCTTGTGTGACACCCCCGAGCAGGCTGGGGATTCAGCGATCAGCCATGTGATAGTCAGGCCGCACCCCGCCTGCTGAATCTTCACCCCTCCCCACCCCCCCGTGAAAGAACCTATGCACGGATTAAGAAGTAGGTGCTAGCTTTCATTTTTGGTATTACCTGCTCTTATACGCTTCTTCGGGGGACGTCCCCTCATACACAAACTTCCTGCGTCTCCCCTGCAGCCATCTATGGCCCCTGCAGAATAAAAACATTCGCTGGTGCAACCGTGGCAGTCGAGTTGCCCGTGGAGGCCGCACGCACCATACAACATGGCGCCACCTCACGGTGGTTACGGTGGCTCAATGGGCAGAGCCATTGCTGCACAGCGCCAGAGACCCGGGTTCGATCCTGACATCAGGTGCTGTCTTGTGTGGAGCTTGTACGTTCTCCCTGTGACCGTGTGAGTTTCCTCCGGATGCTCCGGTTTCCTCCCACATCCCAAACTCTGCGGGTTTGTAGGTCAATTGACTCTCTGTAAATTGCCCTCAGTGTGTAGGGAGTGGGTGGGAAAGTGGGATAACATAGAACTTGTGTGAATGGGTGATCATTGGTTGGCGTTGCCTTGGTGGGCCGAAGGGCCTGCTGCCATGCTGAATAGTTTAGCAGCATACCTCTGCGTACTGTACTATACGAAAGTCTCTATACTGAACTAAACTAAAGTAAACCGTGGCAGGTGCTGGTTGTGCTTCCTCAAGAGACAACGATATCCAATATTAAGATGTACCTGTCTGACACAGGCTACACTGGTGGGAAACTCTCAATCGCACGTGAGAAGGTTGTCTTATTGCATGGCCTTGGCATTGTATGAGACAGGTCCATGAGCGAACCGTTTCCCGGGGCACGTCAGACGTGGGGATGGGTGACGACAATTCATCTTTCTAGCAGAGGCATCAACCGAGACTGTGGCAACCCCACCTAACAGTTACAAGCCCATGGTCTCTGAGATTCATCCTCAGAGTACGTGGACACAGCTGCTCCGGGGTAGATATAGACTTCAATCCACAGGGTCCTGCAGGATCTGGCTGAGATAAACTTGGGGAATTCAGGGCAGGGCAAGGGAGAGAAGGAGAGGGTGAGCAGAGAAGGAGGGAGAGAGGGAAGGGGAGGAGAGAGGGGAGGTGGGAGAAATGATTGGAAGGAAGGGGAGGATTGACGATGAGGAGCGATAGGGAGGGGAGGGGAGGAGAAGTGAGGGGAGGTAAGGATGGGAATGGGAAGGCTGAAAGGGAGGGGAGGGGAGGAGAGAAGATGGGGAGGGAAGGAGGAGGAGGCGGCGAAGTGAGGCAAGAAAACAACTAACTTGAAGGGCTTGAAAGCGGAGAAGACTCGGATGCCTCAAAAGAAAAGTCACAGATCCCATGCCCAGAGGGCACACATTCCGCAGCACTGAAATACCATGCACTGTGTGCCGAATGGACACGCTAAACGGAGCCCAGACAGGCGGCCGGGGACCGGGTCCCTCGCTCACCTGTACCTGTGCGAACGATGTAGCAAAGTCTTGGGACCCGGAGGTAAGTATCAATGCGGCGTCGCTTGGCAACGCGAACAAAGTGAAACTCAACACCCTGTCGCAACGTTCCACGATGTATCAACGTTCTGTGAACCCCCGGGGCTCGCATTTCGGGGCCGGGGCTGCAACATGCCTCAAATTCCTCAAATGCACAAAAGGCAGTGGGAATTCAACGGTTGGGATAAACGTTCCTTAAAATTGCTCCAAAAAAAAACTTTAGCACGTTCTTTAACAAAAAAAGGTTTATTGTAGAAAACTGATCCGCTTCTTCGCCTGCAAAGCGGCAACTCTGGGTCACATTTTCCCGCGGTAGTTCAAAGTTTGACGCCCCGAAATATTTTTTTAAAACCGGGCTCACCTTCATTGCCTGCTGATCTTCCTGTAGAGAACGGTCACAGCCTCCGCGCTCTTCACGACCACGAAATTGGCGAGGAGGAGCAGAACGAGAAGTAGAATCGCCAGAGACTGGACGAGCAGCCTCAACATTGTGCTTGCCCGCGTTCCAAGCCGGCGCTCTGCTCACACTCTGCTTCCCTCTCCCTGATCCATGTGCTCCCCGATCCAGGCTTTTCCCCTGGTAAAGTTCTCTCGATAAGATAGGCCAGAATTTACCACCTCCTCTGCCTCATTTTCGCCCGCCCTTAAATCCCTCCCTTACCCCTCCCACTCCCGATTTGTAACGCAGATCTCTCGCCTTCCTCTTATTCACCGCCGCCTCTACCACATTTTCGTTCGCCCTTAAATTCTACCCTCTCCCTCGCCCCCTTCCTCTCTGTTATCCCATCCTCTCATGTCGCTCGTGTTCCTATATATTTTCTTTGTGCCTCCTACCTGTGCCCTCTGAGTTTAACACAAACTAAGGCTATTCTGCCAACACGTGCAAATTGAAAACAAAATGGCTTTGGGATCAAGCAAGGAACTGCAGAAGCTGGTTTACAAAATAAGAAACAAAGTGCTGGAGTAACTTGTGTTCAAAAAGGAACTGCAGATGCTGGAAAATCGAAGGTACACAAAATTGCTGGGGAAACTCAGCGGGTGCAGCAGCATCTATGGAGCGAAGGAAATAGGCGACGTTTCGGGCCGAAACCCTTCTTCAGACCCTGAAGTAACTGGAGTAACTTAGCGGGTCAGGCAGCAAGTGTGGAGAACATGGGTTGGTGATGTTTCAAGTCGGGACCCTTCAGGCTTTGGGTTCAGTCCAGTCTATTGGGATCATCCATAGTCTATTTTCTTGTGTGCGCTTCCCCAAGTTATTGGTCATAGTCAAGGAGTCATACACCATGGACATTGGTCCTTTGGACCGCCACGGCTATGCTGACCATCAAACGCCCCTATACCCACCCTATTTCCCAGCGTTTGTGTCTCCAAGTAGTCATCTAAGCCTATGTAATTCGAACAAACGTACATCTGTGAAACTCAGCAAAGGGATATTTAATTTAGTGTACGACCGAGGTACAGTGAAAAGCTTTTTTTCTTGCGTGCTGACAAGTCAGCGGAAAGACTACATGATTACAACAGAGACATCCAGAGTGTACATTACAGGATAAAGGGAAAAAATGTATGGTGCAAGATGAAGTCTAGTAAAGTCTGATTAAAGATAGTCCGAGGGTCTCCAATGAGGTAGATGGTAGGTCGGGACTGCTTTCTAGTTGGTGAGGGAATGGTTCAGTCGTGTGATGGGAAGAAACTGTCCCTAAATCCAGAGGTGTGCGTTTCTACACTTCTGTACTTCTTGCCTGATGGACAATAGACAATAAGTGCAGGAGTAGGCCCTTCGAGCCAGCACCGCCATTCAATGTGATCATGGCTGATCATCTCCAATCCGCCCTAGTCCTCACCTTCCACCCTACCAGCCGTCACATACAACAAGTAGTCCTCCGTCAGTTTCGCCACCTCCAACGTGACCCCACCACTCGCCACATCTTCCCATCTCCCCCCCCCTCTCTGCTTTCCGCAAAGACCGCTCCAATTCTTCCCTTCCCACCCATACCACCCCCTCCCCGGGCACTTTCCCTTGCAGCCGCAAGAAATGCTACACTTGTCGCTTTACCTTCCCCCTCGACTCCGTTCAAGGACCCAAGCAGTCGTTCCAGGTGCGACAGCGGTTCACCTGCATCTCCTCCAACCTCATCTATTGTATCCGCTGCTCTAGATGTCAGCTGATCTACATCGGTGAGACCAAGCGTAGGCTTGGCGATCGTTTCGCCGAACACCACCACTCGGTCCGCAATAACCTACCTGATCTCCCGGTGGCTCAGCACTTCAACTCCCCCTCCCATTCCGAAACTGACTTTTCTGTCCTGGGCCTCCTCCATGGCCAAAGTGAGCACCACCGGAAATTGGAGGAGCAGCAACTCATATTTCACTTGGGCAGTTTATACCCCAGTGGCATGAACATTGATTGCTCCAATTTCCGGTAGCCCTTATTGTCTCCTCCCCCTTCTCAGCTCTCCCTCAGCCCTCTGGCTCCTCCTCTTCCTTTCTTCTTCCCCCCCCCCCCCACCCTACATCAGTCTGAAGAAGGGTTTCGGCCCGAAACGAAACGTTGCCTATTTCCTTCGCTCCATAGATGCTGCCGCACCCGCTGAGTTTCTCCAGCACTTTTGTTTATCCCCAATCAGCAACCCGTTCCTGCCTTCTCCCCATATCCCCTGACTCCGCTATCTTTAAGAGCCCTTTCTAGCTCCATCTTGAAAGTATCCAGAGAACCGGCCTCCACCGCCCTTTGAGGCAGAGAATTCCACAGACTCACAACTCTGTGTGAAAAAGTTTCCTCACCTCTGTTCTAAATAGCCTACTCCTTATTCTTAAACTGTGGCCCCTGGTTCCAGACTCCTCCAACATCGGGAACATGCTTCCTGCCTCGAGCGTGTCCAAGCCCTTAATAATCTTATATGTTTCAATAAGATACCCTCTCATCCTTCTAAATTCTAGAGTATACAAGCCCAGCCGCACCATTCTCTCAGCATATGACAGTCCAGCCATCCTGGGAATTAACCTTGTAAACTTACACTTTATTCCCTCAACAGCAAGAATGTCCTTCCTCATATTATGGACCAAAACTGCACAATACCATGTGACCTAATTTTGCCCACTAATCTCCTGTGTGGGGCCTTATCAATGCTTTCTGAAAGTCCAGGTACACTACATCCACTAGCTCTCCCATGGCCATTTTCCTAGTTACATCCTCAACAAATTCCAGAAGATTAGTCAAGCATGATTTCCCCTTCGTAAATCCATGCTAACTCGGACCGATCCTGTTACTGCTATCCAAACGTGCCGCTATTTCATCTTTTATGATTGACTCCAGCATCCTCCCCACCACCGATGTCAGGCTAACTGGTCTATAATTCCCTGTTTTCTCTCTCCTGTCTTTCTTAAAAAGTGGGATAACATTAGCTACCCTCCAACCCACAGGAACTGATCCTGAATCTACAGAACATTGGAAAATGATCACCAATGCATTAACGATTTCTTGAGCCACTTTCTTATGTTCCCTGGGATGCAGACCATCAGGCCCTGGGGATTTATCAGCCTTCTGTCTCCAGGTGGGAGAGGGGAAAAGAGGGAGTGTCCTTGATTAAGCTGGTGGCCTTGCCGAGGCAGCATGAAATGTAGATGAAGTCAATGGAAGGGAGGTTGGTTTGTGTGCTGGTCTGGGCTACTTCTACAATTCTTTGCAATTTCTTGCAGTCTTGGTTGGAGTTGTTCCCAAACCATGCTGTGATGCATCCCGATTAAAATGCTTCCTACAGAAGTGGCGTAGTTGAGAGTTGTTGGGGACTTGACGAACTTCCAAAGCTGTCTAAGGAAGTAGAGGTGTTGCTGTGCTTTCTTGGCCATTGCTTTGATATGGAAGATCCAGGACACAGAAATTGGCCAGGAGAACAGTCCTGGAACAGATACCCAGAGATGGAACAGATACCCAGAGTTGGCCAGTACTGATACAAACCCGTAATGGTTGAATTTGAGACTGAGCCTGGAAGGCTGCAACATCAAGGAAGATGACGAGGTGCTGTCCCTATTGCCACGGTTAGGCCACATCAACACAGTGCAGACACTTTGAGATACTTCATCAATGTTATCATCTTCACTCTTGGTGAATGCTTCCACTGCTGCCTTGCAAACACCCCCTCCACCATATCTTTTCACCTTCCCTCTCCCCTAACTATATCCGTCTGAGGAAGGGTCTCAACCCGAAACATCACCCATTCCATCCATCCAGAGATGCTGCCTGTCCCGCTGAGTTGCTCCAGCATTTTGTGTCTACGATGTAAACCAGAATCTGCAGTTCCTTCCTCCACAAATAGGGATGTGGGTCGTGTTAACGTAGTGATGGGGAACTGCAGACAAAGCCTAAACGTGGAGGCATGGAATGCGGCAGTGACGACACCCAAAGTTCAGGAACTTCATTGATTATGTTATTGCGTGCACCCATCTTGTTCTACTTGCACCCAAATTGGATCTACTGTCAACTAAGTTAGACTTGTGGATAATGATTTTATTCTGCAATTAAGACCCAGCGTGTTACCTTTCTGTACAATCCATTCTGTAATCAAGACCTCGTGTTACAGTTTATCAAGTTTCTGTGTAATCTTATCATCTGAGAATGTAAAAGCTGCACCAAACTCATGCTCAGGAGATCAGCTTCAACAAGGTCTTCTGGTGTGCACCAGTTTTAATAAATCGCCCGTTACTTTGAACACCAACTCGGCGTGGTCCTTCCATTTGCTCCTACAGAAAGGGTAGATAGTCAGAACCTTTCTCCCAGGATGGAAAAAGCAAATATTGGAGGGCATAGCTTTAAGGTGAGAGGGGGAAAAAGCTTAAAGGAGATGTGCGGAGTACGTTGTTGACACAGAGGGTGATGGGTGCCTGGAACATGCTGGTGGTGGCAGATATGATAGTGGTGTTTAAGAGGCTTTTGGATATGCAGGGAGTGGAGGGATATGGATTATGTGCAGGTAAATAAGCGTTGGTTTTGGCATCATGTTCAGCACAAACAGCCCATTCGGCCCATCAAGTCTACTCCGCTTTTCAATCATGGCTCATCTATCTCTCCATCCTAACCCCATTCTCCTGCCTTCTCCCCATAACCTCTGACACCTTTACTAAGCAAGAATCTATCTATCTATCTATATAATTAAAAGTCTCATCTTGACCACTTCCTGTTGCTTTGATTTTAGAAAAAACGTATGTCCTCCTCCGCTGCGCAGGCCCCGAGTATTTTACCCATCGATGAAAAATAAAAGACTTATTAGTGTTTAAAAAATCTTGAGATCCTCTCTCCTGTCAATCACCGCCATGAAAGCTACGCCCCTTCCGGTGGGAGGGGGAGGGACTATCAAACCCGGAAGTGTGGGCGTGGCTCAGTCTGTCTGCAAGATGGCGAGGGAGAGGTCATGACTCTCTGTCTGAGTTGGGAAACTACAGAACACTGTGAGTATGCAATGTACTCGAATAAATGATTTGTTAGCCCTTAATGAAAATGAAATGAGTTGTTTGGCCTGCCCTGTGCTTGAAACTTCAATGGCAATGGAAATGAAGTGAAAATGCAATGAGCTGTTTGGCTTGGGCCTGCCCTGTGCTTGAAACTGCAATGGCAATGGAAATGAAGTGAAAATGCAATGAGCTGTTTGGCTTGAGCCTGCCCTGTGCTTGAAAGTGCAATGGCAATGGAAATGAAGTGAAAATGCAATTAGCTGTTTGGCTTGAGGCTGCCCTGTGCTTGAAAGTGCAATGGAAATGATGTGAAAATGCAGTCAGCTGTTTGGCTTGAGCCTGCCCCTGTGCTTGAAACTGTAATGGCAATGGAAGTGAAATGAAAATGCAATGAGCTATTCGGCCTGTCCTGTGCATGAAACTGCAATGCAATTGGAAATGAAATGAAATTAGTTGTTTGACCTGCCTGAAACCACTAATTTCGGCCCACAAGGCCCTTATTAGCTGAGAAACCAGTCCCTTTTGCCCAAAATGCCCGTATTAGCCCAGGAGGAGCATATTGGCCCAAAAGGCCCGTGCCAGGCCAGGAAAAGTCCAGAAAAAGTGCCTTTCACTGAGATTTCACTCAAATTTTTTTTTAAGAGCCCCTTCGGCCCATCAGGCATGTACTAGCCCAGGAGTCCCTTCGGCCCATCAGAAAGTATTCCCCCTGTAAGTATTAAACCTCACCCCAGTATTTTCTCCCTCCCTTCATTTGCTCCCTGTGAGATACAGGCCAGGATATACTTTCCTCCTTCATTGCTGTGATCTGCAGAAAAAGATGAAAAATGTCTAAAATTGATTCGCCACCCTCTCCCCCTTCTCTCTCACAGAGTCTCTCACCTGTTTTGGGCAGAATTTCTGGCAGTTTCTGAGCTGCCAGCCCACCAGGCCTGAGTGACTGAGCTGCCAGCCCACCAGGCCTGAGTGACTAAGCTGTCAGCACAAGGATCCATTCGGCCCACAATGTCCATACTAGCACTCTGGAAACCCGTCCCTTTGGCCCACAACACCCATACTAGCGTTCCAGAAAGCCCCCCCCCCCCCCCCCCCCACTGGCCAGCAATATGGGAATTGGTGGAGAGGTGGAATATTGCGTTGGGGGACCAGCCCTCCCGTGTGAACTTAGTCTAGTCTCTATCTTAAAAATATCCACTGACGGCCTCCACAGCCTTCTGTGGCAAAGTACTCCACAGATTCACCACACTCTGGCAAAATAAATTTACCATCAAAAATCATTATGAGATTTCCTGACACCTGTCTTATTTTACTGGCCTTTAATGTTTATCTTTAGAGATACAGCATGGAAATAGGCCATTCGGCCCACCGAGTTCACACTGACCATTGATCACCCATTCACACTTCCCCCCCCCCCCCCCCCCCCCCTCCGCCACCATAGATGAAGCTCACACCAGGGTCTCATCCATACCCCGTAACACTGCTCTCTCTCCCCATCCCCGCACTCGCAGCAAGGGCAGAGTCCCTCTGGTCCTCACCTTTCACCCCACCAGCCGGCAAATACAACACATAATCCTCCGCCATTTCCGCCACCTCCAACGTGACCCCACCACTCGCCACATCTTCCCATCTCCCCCCATGTCTGCCTTCCGCAAAGACCGCTCCCTCCGCAACACCTCGTCAATTCTTCCCTTCCCTCCCGCACTACCCCCTCCCCGGGCACTTTCCGTTGCAACCGCAAGAAATGCAACACCTGTCCCTTCACCTCCCCCCTCGACTCCATTCAAGGGCCCAAGCAGTCGTTCCAGGTGCGACAAAGGTTCACCTGTATCTCCTCCAACCTCATCTACTGCATCCGCTGCTCTAGATGTCAGCTGATTTACATCGGGGAGACTAAGCGTAGGTTGGGCGATCGTTTCGCCGAACACCTCCGCTCAGTCCGCAATAACCTACCTGAACTCCTGGTGGCTCAGCACTTCAACTCCCCCTCCCATTCCCAATCCGACCTCTCTGTCCTGGGTCTCCTCCATTGCCAGAGTGAGCAGCAGCGGAAATTGGAGGAACAGCACCTCATATTCCGTCTGGGGACCTTGCGTCCGGATGGCATTAACATTGAATTCTCCCAATTTTGCTAGCCCTTGCTGTCTCCTCCCCTTCCTCAACCCTCTAGCTGTCTCCTCCCACCTTCCCATCCGCCCGCCCTCGGGCTCCTCCTCCTCCTCCCCTTTTCATTCCTTCTCCCCCCCCCCACCCCCCATCAGTCTGAAGAAGGGTTTCGGCCCGAAACGTCGCCTATTTCCTTCGCTCCATAGATGCTGCTGCACCCGCTGAGTTTCCCCAGCAATTTTGTGTACCCACACTACTTCTATGTTGTCCCACTTTCTCATCCACTCCCTACAACATTTTACAGAGGCCAATTAACCTTCAAACCTGCGGCTGTTAGGGAGGAGGGTAGAAATTGGAGCCCATGGAAAAAACCCATTTGATCACAGGGAGAACGTGCAAACTCCTCACAGACAGCACCCGTAGTCAGGATCAAATCCGGGTCTCTGGCGCTGTGAGGCAGCAACTCTACTGCACGTCACTGTACCGCCCTATCAAGGCGCCCTGTTTCCGGCTCATTTTGTATGATCCAAGTCCAAAGTTGTTCAAAAATGTAGTCTTAGGAGGTTAGGTTCGAACCTGGGTCCCTGTCACTGTGAGGCAGCAGCTCCACCTGCTGCAACACTTTACCACCATTTTTTAACTTTCATAACAGGAAGCCCTCTCAAGCTCTGCATCAAAACCTACAAATTTTTTCAAGTCTATTACACAACGCCTCAGTCTTCATAAGTGACAGGAGAAAAATTAGGCCATTTGGCCCATCAAGTCTACTCCGTCAATCAATCACGGCTGATCTATCTCTCCCTCCTGACCCCATTCTCCTGCCTTTTTTCCCTGACACCCGTACTAACCAAGAATCTATCTATCGCTGCCTTAAAAATATCCATTGATAGCGCAATTATCCTGTCTCACGTTCCTGATATCATCCTTGTAAATGTTATTTATTGGGGGTTTTGAGCATTGCCAACAAGGCCAGATTGATCACCTATCTTTGAAAAGATTGGCTTGCTCTGCCATTTCAAAGACAAATACATAGCTGTGGGTCTGGACTCAGATATCACCCAGACTTGATAAGAGCTACCTCGATGAGTCCCAACCTGAAACGTCACCTATCCATGTTCTCCAGGGATGCTGTCTGACCTGCTGAGTTACTCCGGCACTTTGTGTATTTTTTTCCAGTTAAGAGAGGCAGATTTGTTCCCCTAAACCAGCGAATCCACATGAGTCAAGATTCAAGAGAATTGATTGTCATGTGTCCCTGATAGGACAATGAAATTCTTGCTTTGTTTCAGCACAACAGAACATAGTAGGCATTGACTACAAAACAGACCAGTGTGACCATATCTTCTATCTTCTATCGATATTACTAAACGTCTGTTCTTGATTGGTTTTGGCGATCTGTGCTGCGATTTCCGAGAGAACGCCGCCACCTACGGCCGTTATTTATGGCCACATCGCTCAAAGCCCCCCTCCGCCGCATGTGTGCCAAGGATTTTTCCAGTCGGTGAAAAATGACAGAGATATTAATGATTTTACAAAATTCCCCATTCTCTCTGCTGCCCCCGCTGGCGGCAGGGGGAATGGACTATCAAACCAGGAAGTGGTGTGCCTCAGTCTGCAAGCTGGAGGAAGGCAGAGGGTCACGTTTCTCTGAGCTGTGAATAACACTGAACACCTGTGCACACAACTGTGAGTTAGTACCCTTAATGTGGTTTGAAAATGAAAATATGGTTAAAGTAAAAAAGCACTGCCTGCAAATGGTTGTTTGGGGGGTTTGGGTTGAAATAAAAAGGCACTCTCTCTCCCCCCCCCCTCTCCTCTCCCCCCCCCCCCCCTCTCCTCTCCCCCCTCTCCACTCCCCCCCCTCTCTCTCCTCCCCTCTTTTCTCCCCTCCATCCCCTCCCCCACCGTCCCTCCCCTAAACGCCCCCTCCCCTCCACACACCCCTACCCCTTCCCTCAACCCCCCCTCCCTCTCCCTGCTCCCCACCTCTCCCCCTCCCCTCATCTCACCCCCCCCTCTCAGCACATCCCTCACTCCACTCTCTCCTCTCTCCCCCCCCCTCCTCTCCCTCTCCTCTCCCCCCTCTCCTCTCCCCCCCTCTCCTCTTCCCCCCTCTCCTCTCCCCCCCTCTCCTCTTCCCCCCCTCTCCTCCCCACCCTGTCCTCAACCCCCTCTCCTCTCCCCCCCTCTCCTCTCCCCCCCTCTCCTCTCCCCCCATCTCTCTTTCTCCCCTCTTTTTCTCCCACCCCTCCATCCCCTCCCCACCGTCCCTCCCCTAAACCCCCCTCCCCTCCACACCCCTACCCCCTTCCCTCTACCCTCCCTGCTCCCCACCTCTCCCCCTCCCTGCTCCCCACCTCTCCCCCTCCCCTCACTTCTCCCTCTCCCCTCACCTCTCCCCCTCTCCTCTCCTCCCCTCCCCTCACCTCTCTCCCCCTCACTCTCACCCTCTCTCTCTCCTCCACCCCCACCTTTCCCCTCTCACCCACCCTCCCTCTTCTCCTCCTCGCCACCCCCTCTCCCTCTTGCCTCTCTCTCTGTGTCTCTGCCCCTTCTCTCTCTGCCCTCACTCTCTACCCCCCCCCCCCCCCCCTCTCTAAATGTGACTGCAAATTGGGGGCTATGCGTCAGTAGATAGGGTGGTTATGGGGTAAAAGGAGCAACTTAATAATATTAATATAATATCAAGGGGGGTAATTAGCATGAGTGCCGGGGGGGGGGGGGGGGGGGGGGGATAGTTAGTGTGTGTGACGCTGCATGCCGCATCCCACCCCACAACCGCACGATGGGGGAACAGACCCAACGGGTCTGCACTTGGTCTAGTACCATTATATAAATATATACACACATGAATAAATAAACAGATAAAGTGCAAATAACAGATAATGGGCTATTAATGTTCAGAGTCGTTCTACATTTGCAATAAATATTGCGATTTGAGCCCAGGTTTTTTCCAATTGTGAATGTTAGTCATCCAGTAATTCCAAACATGTGACCATTACCATGTTTCACTGTAATCTTTTATGCACTTTTTTTGTTAACAAGGCATCTGGAATTTCACACAATGCATCAAATGTGATCTAACCGAGCATTACACGTGGCAAAACGTGTCTATTTCTCATCTCAATCCCTGCTAAAAATAAACCTGATACTCGATTTGCTTTTTTTTTATAGCCTCATTGATCTGATGGTGATTTATACCCCCGTGTGCGTAGATAGTCAGGCAGATCAGTCACTCATCACTGCTGAGGGAAGGGAGCAAATGTCGCACAATCGTGATCTCTTCTGACCCAGCACAGATTTCTCCCAATTTTCCTCTCTCTCTATCCCAAGTACAGGGCAGGAAGGGAGTTCATATGTTATTGGAGCAGAATTTGGTCCATCAAGTCTACTCTGCCATTCAATCATGGCTGATCTATCTTTCACTCTCAACCTCATACTCCTGCATTCACACCATAACTCCAACACCGTTATTAATCAGGAATGAAGAGTAGATCAATTTCTGCCATTGACTTGGTCGTGGCAAAGAATTCCACAGATTCACCACCCTCCAAAAATTCTTCCTCACATCCATTGTAAAGGCACATCCATTTATTCTGATGCTCTGGTAAATGGCCCTAAACTCTCCCACTCGGAGCCGAGACCCTTTTGGGTAAACGGAGTAAGGAAAAGGAGGATAGAGTATAGAACAGTACAGCACAGCACAGGAATAGGCCCTTCAGCCCACAATGTTTGTGCCTAACATGATGCCTGTGCATGATCCATGTTCCTAGATTCCCTGCACTTCCAAATGCCTCTTAAACCACAATTATTTTTCTCATAAATGTCCAGTCCACTGTCAGTCTATGTGTAGTGGTCATATTGAAAAGCCCAGCTGAATGTTTAGTTTTAGTTAAAAATACAATGTGGAACCAGGCCCTTCAGCCCACTGAGTCTGCACCAACCAGCGATCCCCGCACATTAACACTACTCTACACACACTAGGGACAATTTACATTTATAACAAGTCAATTACCCTACAAACCTGTACGTCTGTGGAGTGTGGGAGGAAACCGAGGATCTCGGAGAAAATCAACACAGGTTACGGGGAGAACGTACAAACTCCGTACAGACAGCACCCGTAGTTGGGATCGAATTGGGATCCAAGTTGGACCACTTGGACAACAAAAACTCATATGTCAGGCTGTTATTCATTGATTACAGCTCGGCATTTAACACAATCATCCCCTCCAAACTGGTTACCAAACTCGCAGAACTGGGTCTCTGCGCATCCCTCTGCAACTGGATCCTCGACTTCCTCGTCCACAGACCACAGTCTGTTCGTATTGGTGGAAATGTGTCAGCCTCAATAACAATCAGCACGGGAGCACCTCAAGGCTGCGTGCTCAGCCCCCTGCTGTACTCACTCTATACCCATGACTGCGTAGCGAACCACAGTGCGAACTCCATCAAGTTCGCTGACGACACCACTATTGTGGGGCGTATCACTGATGGGGATGAGTCAGAGTACAGAAGAGAGATCGAGCAACTGTCCATATGGTGCCAGCGCAATAACCTGGCCCTCAACACCAGCAAAACCAAGGAACTGATTGTGGACTTTGGAAGGAGTAGGAGGGAGACCCACAGCCCCATTTATATCAACGGGTCGATGGTTGAAAGGGTCAAGAGCTTCAAATTCCTGGGCGTGCACATCTCTGAAGATCTTTCCTGGTCCGAGAACACTAATGCAATCATCAAAAAAGCACATCAGCGCCTCTACTTCCTGAGAAGATTACGGAGAGTCGGATTGTCAAGGAAGACTCTCTCTAACTTCTACAGGTGCACAGTCGAGAGCATGCTGACCGGTTGCATCGTGGCTTGGTTCGGCAATTTGAGCGCCCTGGAAAGGAAAAGACTACAAAAAGTAGTAAACACTGCCCAGTCCATCATCGGCTCTGACCTTCCTTCCATCGAGGGGATCTATCGCAGTCGCTGCCTCAAAAAGGCTGGCAGTATCATGAAAGACCCACACCATCCTGGCCACACACTCATCTCCCTGCTACCTTCAGGTAGAAGGTACAGGAGCCTGAAGACTGCAACAACCAGGTTCAGGAATAGTTACTTCCCCTCAGCCATCAGGCTATTAAACCTGGCTCGGACAAAACTCTGATTATTACCAACCACTTTCTGTTATTTGCACTATCAGTTTATTTATTCATGTGTGTATATATTTATATCATGGTATATGGACACATTTATCTGTTTTGTAGTAAATGCCTACTATTTTCTGTGTGCTTAAGCAAGGCAAGAATTTCATTGTCCTATACAGGGACACATGACAATAAACTAACTTGAACTTGAACTTGAACTTGAATCTGGGCCTCCGGGGCTGCAAGTGCTGCAAGGCAGCAACTCTAGCGCTGTGCCACCGTGTTGGGGTTGTTCTGTACACAGCCTCAGATTTTGTAGCGCAAACTCCAGAGACTGGCAAATCAACCTGCTTCAGTTCGCTCTCCCCAATAGAAGGCAATTGGGTTGACCCTTGGTGGGGGAAGAGAGTCAGTCTTGGCAAGGAGTTCAACCTTTCACCCTTTGACTTTAAACCTGTCAGCACACATGCCCTTTCCAGAAAGGGTCTCCAGATACAAAATGGAGGACAACCACAACAGCTCATATATACTATCCTCAGTTACGCATCTCCAATATGTTTGCTGTTCCAGGTCAATTAAGTGGTACTAATTCGGAGTGAGACCCTTTGTGTTTATTTCGATTCCTATCCTGGTGTTAAGCTTCAGATGTTGCCTTGGGACCTAAAACTGTGAGTTTAATGCCACTGCATATTTGAGCTCTGGGACAGCTTCCTCCCTTCCATTATCAGGCTTCCCGAACAGTCTCCTGTAGGCTCGAGTACAGGCCGAATCACCTCTACCTTATTGTGGATGTTGGGCTATATAGTGTAGCGACACCTGGTGGTGGCTTTGGGTAGTCAGACCCTCGGGTTGGCTGCACCGGTCACGTGGGCGCGAGGGAGGGGGAGGGGCGATATTCGCGTACGCTTTATACCGAGTTGTATCGTTCTAGCTCCACACTTGTGGAAGTAACATCGTGTTTTTGGCTGTCTTACCGACCTGAGTTTATTCGTTGTTTTACAGTTACAAAATAAAACCATTTGAATTCACTCACTGTCTCGACTCTTCCCAGAGGCCATTAGGACTGTAAACTCCTATCTCACCAGGGACTAGCTTTACTGTACCATTCTACTGGGTTTTTTCAAATCGCTGGGTTTTTTTTTTCCTTTTTCTTTCCACCCACAATATGTAATATGTAAAAGAATATGTGATTCTGTTCCATTCTGCTTGTAGTTTGTTTGTTTGTTTGTTTTTTGCACAAAGTCCGCGAGCATTGCCACTTTTCATTTCACTGCACATCTCGTATGTGTATGTGACGAATAAACTTGACTTGACTCGCCAAAATACAACTCTCACTCTACAATGCTGTGTTCTGCACTCTGTATTCTTGGTTCTTGGTTTCTTGGTCCTCCAAAATATTCCAAATGGAATTTAAACTGGAGGTGGTGAAGGGAGGGCTTAAGCCAGAAAGGGTTATTGGGAAGAAAGAGCTACTTTAAATTTAGTTGCATCTGGTTGGGTAACTATAGTTGGGTGGAGATTATTCCATGCTTTAATTGTGCGGGGGAAGAACGAATTGCTGTACACATCTGTCTTTGTAGCTGGGATCACAAATTGGATCGAATGCCCTCGTCTGCTCCTAATTGGTTTGGGTTTGGTGTAGGTCTTGTAGTCTATGTCGAGCTGACCATTTAACATTTTGTAAAAAGAAGTCAAACGGTGAGCTTCACGTCTGTCTTGGAGAGGTATTATAGTGCAGTTTATTGTCACGTGTACCGAGGTACAGTGAAAAGTTATATCATCCCCTTTGTTTAGTATAGTTTAGAGATACAGTGCGGAAACAGGACCTTTGGCCCACCGGGTCCGCGCCGACCAGCGATCCCCACACATTGACTATACACACTGGGACCAATTTTCACATTTAGCTAGCTAATTAACCAATAAACCTGTAAGTCTTTATTCTACCTATTGATTTGACTGTATTTATGTACAATATGATCTGATCTAATCGGGTTAACATGCAAAACAAAGCTTTTCATTGTACCTCGGTACACACGACTAGTATAATAAACACGATCAATAAACAAATCTCACCTGAAAGTGCAGCAGAGATAGTTCGCTGTAGCATAGTGGAGCAGATGAGATATTAAACTGAGACTTTATCTGCTCTTTAACATGGGGGCAAGTTATCTCATGATGTGTTATTCTGAAGAAAAGGGTGTCTTGTGAAGTGAGACTTCTGATGATGCTTCTTATTGCTTCAGATCCATTTTCTCAAGTGCTCCAGTCCACAGTTTCTCTCTCCCTCACTCTTTCACTTCCTGCAACTAGTTCCAACATGGCGCTGTAGGCAGAGGAGCTGATCGGGGAAAAGGTTAATGATTTCACTCTAATCATTTGAAATGGGGGTGGTTATTGCTTCAGCTTGAAATGCAAACACCGCAAGATTGCTTGAGTAGTTTTAGTCTGGTTAGGCTTTTCAAGCAGAACAAAAGTCCTTGTGCATGTGTGGGAGAGGGAGAGGGGGGAGAGGGGGGGAGAGGGGGGGGGGGGGGGGGGAGAGGGAGGGAGAGAGGGAGAGGGGGAGGTGGAGGGGGAACGAAAGCAAAAGACTAAATTGCTGTGTGTAGGAAGGAACTGCAGATGCTGGTTTAAATCGAAGATAGAAACTACACATGCAAAAGTGCTATTCTTTACTTAAATAGAAAAGGAAAATATTATTGCAACATTTTTGCCTTTACGTTATGCAACAGCCTGATGAGACAATTTTTCAACAAGAGCCGAAGATCTAGAATTATTCCCCCCCCCCTCAAACCTCTCCATCTCTTTCCTTCTTAAAAGATGTTCTTCAAACACAAGTCTATGATCAAGACTGCCCGAGATACCTGTGTACGAAAGAACTGCAAATGCTGGTTTAAATCGAAGATAGTCACAAAATGCTGGAGTAACTCAGTGGGACAGGCAGCATCTCTGAAGACGGAAGAAGGGTCTCGACCCGAAACGTCACCCATTCCTTCTCTCCAGAGGTGCTGCCTGTCCCGCTGAGTTACTCCAGCATTGTGTGTCTGCCCGAGATACCTGTTTGACAAACTCTTCGACAAAACACTTTGTGACTTTCTGCACTTTCTGCACTTGTGCATTTATCCCAGATAGCCCATGATATTTATTCATAAATATCCTTTGGGTGGTGTCATTGGAGGAAAGGAAGTGTAAATAGATTTAAACTTTATTATAGGTAGACAAAAATGCTGGAGATACTCAGCGGGTGAGGCAGCATCTATGGAGCGAAGGAAATAGGCAACGTTTCGGGCCGAAAACCTTGGGTTTCGGCCCGAAACGTTGCCTATTTCCTTCGCTCCATAGATGCTGCCTCACCCGCTGGGTTTCTCTAGCATTTTTGTCCACCTTCGATTTTCCAGCATCTGAAGTTCCTTCTTAAAGTTTATTATCCCTGTGTTCTGCATCTCATATTGTTGGAGCCAGCATGTATTTCGCTTTCGGTTGCGACCAAATACATAAATCAGTGCATTTGGATAATTACTGGAGCCAGAAAACTATTAAGAAATCGTTTCAATTATGATCATTGTCTATTCTATAACTTTTCTTGTCTACTTTGGTCAACCAATTGCTTCTCTGTCAGAGACACAAGGAACTGTAGATGCTGGAATTTTGAAGAAAACACCGAGTGCTGGAGGAACTCAGCGGGCCAGGCAGCTTTTGTGGAGGGAATGCTCCCCACTCATCATTGCTCCCCGCTCATCATTACTCCCCGCTCAGCATTACTCCCGACTCATCATTACTCGCCGCTCATCATTACTCCCGACTCAGCATTACTCCCCACTCATCATTACTCCCCACTCATCATTACTCCCCACTCATCATTACTCCCTGATCAGCATTACTCCCGACTCATCATTACTCCCCGCTCAGCATTACTCCCGACTCATCATTACTCCCCGCTCATCATTACTCCCGACTCATCATTACTCGCCGCTCATCATTACTCCCGACTCAGCATTACTCCCCACTCATCATTACTCCCCACTCATCATTACTCCCTGATCAGCATTACTCCCGACTCATCATTACTCCCCGCTCAGCATTACTCCCGACTCATCATTACTCCCCGCTCATCATTACTCCCGACTCATCATTACTCGCCACTCATCATTACTCCCGACTCAGCATTACTCCCCACTCATCATTACTCCCCGCCCATCATTACTCCCGACTCAGCTTTACTCCCGACTCATCATTACTCCCCGCTCATCATTACTCCCCGCTGATCATTACTCCCCACTCAGCAGAACACCTCACAGACACCACGTTGCTGTTGGTGGGATCTTGCTGTGCGCAAAATGTCTGCCTTTCCTTTACAAATAGGGGCACCAGTTCAAGAGCATATGTTCTCTGCAGGACATTGAAAAAAAACTCACTTGCCCCCTTTTGCAAAGAAGGTGTTGCCAAGTCTTAAGGGCCTCTGCTATAGGGAGAGATTTGGAAGTTTAGGACTTTATTTCTTGGCGTGCAGGAGACTGTGGTCTTATAGAGGTGTATAATATCAAGAGGGGAGTAAGTAGGGTAAATACACAGACTTTTTCACAGTCTTTCTCAAGGAAAAGAGGGCACAGTGGAAAGATTTAAATAGAAATTTAGGGGTACCATTTTCACTCAGGGAGGTGGGTATATGGAACGAGCTGCAGAGGAATTAGAGGCAGGTACTATAACAACAATTAAAAGACATTTGGACAGTTGCTTGGATAGGAAAGGTTTCGAAGGATGTGGGTAAAGCACATACAAATGAGACTGGCTTGGATGGGGCACATTGGTTGGCATAGATTAGTTGGGCCGAAGGGCCTCTTTCTATGCTGTATAACTCTCTGACGTGTGAAGGGCTGTAGTAAGGTAAAAATGCAGGTATTCCCGATGAAAGGTTGTAAGTGTTAAACATCTCTCTGTCTCTTTCTGCAGTTGATGCCTGGCCAGTGAGAATTTACAGAATTCCCTCGTTTTATTCTTGTTAATATTGCAGTCAGTCGCAATAAACCTGCACTTGAAATGCCTACTGACTGGTTCTGTCACATTTCTCAGAGAGTTGGCAGAGATACTGCATTTCCTAGATTTTTAGATTTCCATTATCCGCAGTTTAAAAAAAAAAAAGTGGTTTTAAATGCAACTACTGGATAACATGTGTAGGAAGGAAAAAGCTGGAGTAACTCAGGCAGCATCTCTGGAAAGAAGGAATGGGTGACGTTTCCTAATGTTCTACGGAGATGCTGCCTGTCCCGTTGAGGCACTCCAGCTTTTTGTGTCTATCCACTGGATAACATGGTTAGTCTTTACTGTATCCAAAAGGACACAAAGTGCTGCAGTAACTCAGCAGGTCAGCTAGCATCTCTGGAGGACATGGATAGGTGACGTTTTGGGGCTTGACCCTTCTTCAGACATTGTGTCCCTTTTGTACATTAACCGGATCTGCAGTTCTTTGTTTCTGCTTTATTGTAGACAGACAGATTCCGGAGTCAGGGGATGTGCATAAATATCAGAGATGATGAATGTCCCCAACACCATTTTGTGTTTTGCAGCCACTTCTGGAGGATGTGAACTTGGATATTTCCAGCCCCAGATTCCCCTTAAAGATCTCCCTGCCTGAAAACACCAGGAAGTCAAACAAGAGTGGCTGCGGCGGAAGCTGATGTGGGTAAGATGCAAATGCTGGCAACAGTCCGCCCCTTGAAATGTGAAGCATTACCGAAGCTGTTTAATCCACTGGTTTGCAGACTGCACGGGAGCCAGTCCTTGCAGCCGGAACTACTGGTGCTGGTATCGTGCCACTGGTCGGAAACTCTTGCACTTCAGTGTTAAAGGTGACACGCACTCACATCACTTCGCCCAATCTCTCTGTATCTCACAGATCTGCCTTCCTCTCGGGACACACACGCGGAACAAACAAGCCCTCTCGGATCGAGCAGCTCCCATAGCGAGTCAATCTTCCCTCCTCCCTCCACAGCCTCCTCTCCGTCTTCCTCAAACTCTCTTCTTTCCCTTCCTTTCCTCTTTCTCTCTGACACCCTCTCCCTCTTTCCCTCTTCCCCCCCCCCAACCTCCTTCTCTCTTCCCACTCTCCTCCCTCACTTCTCCCTCCCTCTGTCGGTCTTTTACCCATAGGGGAATCAGAAACTAGTGGTCATAGGTTTAAGGTATGAGGGGCCAAAGACTTACTAGGAACAGTGAGGGGCAACTTTTCACAGAGGGTCCCGGTGGCTATATGGAACTGTGCTGATCTGCAAGAGGTAGTTTGAGGCAGGTACTTATACCAACATTTCAAAAGTCATTTGGACTGGTACATGGATAGGAAAGCTTTTGGGAGATATGAGCCAAACATGGGTAATGGGTTGAGCAAATATGGGCATGGTTGATATGGATGAGGGCTTCTTTCCATTATATATGACTCTATTTTTTAGGTTGTAAACCTTTGGAGAAAATTCCACATTGATATTAAGGTGGCAGATCGCCCACTAGCCCACTCCTGTTGTCAGATGCCCGTTTAAATGAAGACTCAGACATAAGGAACTGCATATGCTGGAATCTTGTCTAGAACGCAAAGTGCTGGAGTAACTCAGAGCCAGGCAACTCTCTGGATCTCATGGATGGGGTATGTTTGGCATCTGCGGGATCCTGACCCGATAGGTCACCAATCCATGTTTACCTGAGATGCTGCCTGACCTGCTGGGTTACTCCAGCACTTTGTGTTCTATCTGTATGAATTAGCCTGGGAAATGTCAATATCCCAGCTTGGCACGGTGACTCCGCGATTACAGCACCAGAGAGCTGGGTTTGATCCTGACTACGGGTGCCGTCGGTACGTAGGTTTCCTGCGTTGGTTTTCTCCGAGATCTTCTGTTTCCTCCCACCCTCCAAAGACGCACAGGTTTGCAGGTTAATTGGCTTGGTAAAATTGTAAATTGTCCCTAATGGTTGCAGGATAGTGTTGGTGTGCGGGGATCGCTGGTCGTCGCGGGCTCGGTGGGCCGAAGGGCCTGTTTCCTAGCTGTAGCGCTAAATGAGAACCTTTAGCAGGATGGCAGCCTCTATTGCAGAACTATTCTCAGTGCCTGATAGAACGATGGTGAGTTGCCAGCAGCAACCTGATCTGTTTTTCAGAATGATGCCCTTCTAGCTTCACTTCCAGGTCATCTGGGAGCAAGGGCCTACTGCACTGGAAAGGACAGCAGAAACTGGGAGTGCATATTCCTTGTTTCCACATTGATGGACTGCCGTACTTTCTTGCAGGCATAAGCATTACACTGGGAGCCAAAAACCTTGCAGGTTAAAAGTAATTACTTCATGTGGTGTTTGGAATCGGCAACAAACGAGGAAGAAGCAGAATAAAAAAAGGTAGGCCTTAAATGTTTTGGGTTAAATGGTTTGAAGACTTGTAGCCTTTTACCAAACTCAGTGACAACAGTACATTTTTAAACCAGGGTTAACAGTTGAGACTGTTCAAAATTCTGCGGCTGGGAACGAATATCATCTCATTTGAAACTTTTTACTTTGTGATCATATTAATATTTGACCAAGATTTAATTTTGACCATTTTCCTTTGTTCAAAACTCATATCCAGAATCACAGTCAAGTCACTGTCTGGCTCAGTCAGTCACTAATGTGAACAGTCCCCCAGGGAAAATGAACCTCATCTGGAAAACTCTTTAAATTTAGCCTGGTGTGAAATTCAAGGCCTCCTCTCCAATACGAATGTTTGAATAAAAGTCTTAAGAAATCTAACCCTGAGTCTACAAGAGTTGTAGAATGGTTCACATTGTGTTTCCAACATGCTAACTCCCTTAAACAAATCCACTCTTGTTCAGAAAATAGTTCAAATTATCAGTGAATTTGGCATGGAGTGGTGCAGTGATTTTTGTGAGATCAGCTTAGCCCACGCTGCTTCAAGTAACATTTTTGAAGCAGGAACAAACTAGAATAAAGAGCAGACTAGAACATGTCAGAAAATCAAGTGAGATATACAAAGTGTATATTAAAAATGAATTTAAAATGTGGATTTTTTATATCTGTTGGTTGGAAAAGTTTACAACGTTGTAATTCTGGAAAATTATCACACGGGCACTTTTCTTTTTGTTTGACGTGTGTGTTTATGGTTTTCATAAATGTAAATGTTTCTAGAGGTGTCAAGGGCAGTATAGCAAGAAAGTGGCCAAACCAAAGAAGTGGCATCAGAAAGAAACGTCAACTCACCCACACCGCCAACAATGACCGAGCTACACTAGTCCCACTTGCCTGCGCTTGATCCATATCAAGGGTTTGCACTGAAGAATTGCTCAGTAATCTCTTCAAAGAAGGTGTTATTGTACTTCCGGTGGCGCTGGTGCCAGCTGCCTCCACCTTCAGCCCGGTATCTTTTTGTTTTTTCGTTTTTTTTGTTATGTTGAAGTGTGTTTTTTATGGGGTTTTTTATGTTTTAATGTGGGGGAAGAGGGCACGGTAAGGGGGATACCGTCCTTCAGTCGCTTCCTGGAGAGGACGCGACTATTATTCGAGTCGGGTCCTCACCCCCCCCAGCGGCCTACCTACTGGATTGGCGGGGCCTTTCCTGCCTGGACCGACCAGAGCTCCAGCAGCGGCGGGACAGCGCTGATACTTCGCGGGGCTGGCGATGCCTTACCGGGGATCGCCGTCTGGAGCCCGGAGTGCTGGGCCTGCGGCACCGACATCCTGGAGCTGTGGTTCGCGGAGCTCCCAACGCAGGCGGCGCTGACAAACATCGTGGGGTCCTGCGACTCTGCCTGGCTCGGCCTGCGGACTCGGGAGCTGCGGACTCCGGTGGGAGGCGGCTGATCGGGAGGACCGGGCCGCTGAGGAGGATTTTCACCGTCGGGGTTCGGCGTCGGCGTTCCATCAGCCCGGCGAGAGGGCCTGAGCATCGGGCCGCCCGGGGTGGCGACTGCGGGTGCTCGGAAGGCCCCGACCACGGGTGAACATCTGGGAAGATCGGAGGGGAGGCTGGCTGGACTATGGTGCCTTCCTCACCTTGGTGCCATTGTGTTATGTTGTGTCGTGGACTTTCTGTGTTTGTGCTTTTTTTTAAATTCTATTTTATTTTTAATATGTTTTATTATTTATTATTTATTTATTTTTATGATACTGACTGTAAAGGGAATTTCATTTCGTTGTCTCTAATTGAGACAATGACAATAAATTTGAATACAATACAATATCCCTCCAAACCGGTCCTATCCATGTACCTGCCTAACGGTTTCTTAAACAATGGGATAGTCCCAGCCTCAACTACCTCCTCTGACAGCTTGTTCCATACACCCACCACCCTTTGTGTGGAAAAGTTACCCCTCGGATTCCTATTAAATCTTTTCCCCTTCACCTTGAACCTATGTCCTCTGGTCCTCGAATCACCTACTCTGGGCATCTACCCAGTGCTGGTTTTTTAGGTGCCGGAGCTGTCAAACAAGGGCATCATTTCAGGATTTGCTGGCGGGGGGGGGGGGGGGGGGGGCAACTAGTCACCCAAGAGGGTCAAGCAAGATTATAGCCCATCACTACATCACAGTGTATAACTAGTACAATAAACATACTTAATTTATTACACACTCACATACACTCACACACACCCACTCACTCACTCACACACTCACCCACCCGCTCACACACACCCACTCACCCACTCCAGACCGGTCCCTCCACCGACACGACTCGACCGCCCGTAGGCTCGGAGCTCCACCGCTGGACCACGGTGCCGCCTGCCCGACCACCACGAGGCCGAGATGGCCACCACGAGGAGCAGCAACAACATCCACCGCCTCTCCGACCTTCACCGCCTTCCCAGCCAAACCCAGGCCCGGACCACCCAAACTGCCGCGGCTGCCGACTCTCACCACCTCCCTAGCTGTTGCCGACCTTCACTGTCTACCCGGACACCGATGCCGCTGCCACAGACCCGTATCTCTACTCACGGGCGTCCACCAGCGACTCTGCCAATCCTCGCCTCTCCACCGGCCACCAGCGGGCCAGAGCCGTCACGGCACCAGAGTTCCCGGCTCAGCACCAGGCCTACGACCACAAGGCAAGCAGCACGTGGTCTGACTCTGCTGGGTCCTACTGCCCCCCCCCCCACCTCTCCTACAGGGAACATTGTTAGCAAACATATCTAACAATGTTTCCCGACTTTTAATAAAAAGATAGGTATTATAAACTTGATGAAAAAGCACCACTTTGCATGAATTAATACTTTTATAATTAAAAGTGAATTTTCAAGGACTTTCAAGGACCATACGAGCCCTGTAAAGATGCAGCAGGATCTGGATCAATTGGCCAAGTGGGCGGAGGATCGGTTGATGGAATTTATTATAGAAAAGTGTGAGGTGTTGCATTTTGGGACGTCAAACAGGGCAGGACCTACACAGTAAGGGATCTAGGTGTACAGGTGCGTGGTTCCTTTAAGGTCGAGTCGCAGGTAGATAAGGTGGTCAAAAAGGCTTTTGGCACTTTGGCCTTCATCAGTCAGAGTATTGAGTATAGATGTTGGGAGGTCATGTTGCAGTTGTACAAGATGTTGGTGGGACCGCATTTAGAATATTGTGTTCAGTTCTGGGCACCATGTTATAGGAAAGATGTTGTCGGGCTTGAAAGGGTTCAGAGAAGATTTACAAGGCTGTTGCCAGGACTAGAGGGTGTGAGCTACAAGGAGAGGTTGAGTAGGCTGGGTCTCTATTCCATGGAGCTCAGGAGGTTGTGGGGAGATCTTATAGAGGTGTACAAAATCATGAGAGGAATAGATGGGGTAGTTGCATGGGTGCAGTGCCGCCAGAGCTTCTCTGGAAAAGAAAAAGCCATTATATACAGCGGGGAATTTTAATTAGCGGGTGTGTCGTCGGGGTAACCTGGTTAAAAGAGGGTGAAGGAGAAGACCCATCGCTACTGAGGTTCCCTGTGGATGGGGAGCAGCACTAGGACCCAGCAGAGTCAGACGAGGTTGTGGGCCTGGTGCTGAGCCTGGAACTCTGGTGAGGTAACGGCTCTGGCCCGCTGGTGGCCGGTGGAGAGGCGAGGGTCGGCGGAGTCGCTGGTGGACGCCCGTGGGGGGCTGGAGTAGAGATACGGGTCGGCGGAAGCAGCATCGGTTGCCCCGGGGAGGTGGTGAGAGTCGGCAGCTGCGGCAGTTTCGCTGGTCCGGGCCTGGGTTTGGCCGGGAAGGCGGTGAGGGTGGAGCCGCGGGCAAGTTGAGGGGTGTCGGTGGAGGGACCGGTCTGGAGGCGGTAGAGTGATCCTTGGGTCGAGTCCGGATAGGAGAGGAAGCTTTTGTTGAGGGTGTGGATCTGGCGTTGAATGAAGTACAATTGTGGTCCATTGCAGGTTAGTGAGTGTGTGAGTGAGTGCGCGTTTGTGCGTGTGTGAGTGAGCGTGAGTGAGTGTGTGTGAGAGTGAATGTGTGTGAGTGCATGTGTGAGTGAGCATGAGTGAGTGAGTGGGTGTGAGAGTGAGTGTGTGAGTGAGCGTGAGTGAGTGAGTGTGAGTGGGTGTTAGTGTGTGAGAGTGAGTATGTGTGTGTGCGAGTGAGCATGAGTGAGTTTTTGGGTGTGTGAGTGAGTGAGCGTGAGTGAGTGTGTGAGAGTGAGTGTGTGTGTGTGAGTGGGTGTTAGTGTGTGTGAGAGTGAGTGTGTGTGTGAGTGTGTGTGTGAGTGAGCATGAGTGAGTGCGTGGGTGTGTGAGTGAGCGGGTGTGAGAGTGAGTGTGTGTGAGTGCGTGTGAGTGAGCGTGAGTGAGTGCGCGTGTGTGTGAGTGAGTGGGTGTGAGAGTGAGCATGAGTGAGCGTGAGTAAGTGCGCGTGTGTGTGAAGGCCCAGAGCTGCAGGAGACTCGGGGCGAGTTGGTGCCGAGCCGCCACCTCTGTAAAAACACATGATCACCGTATTTTTCTTTACCTGCTTGATAATTATATTTCATAATAATCAGTTAGGGCAAGCGTGCAATATTTTGTCATATTATTAAATTAAATATGATATATTTCATTGTACTAGCTATGCACTGGGATGTAGTGATAGGCTATAATCTTGTTTGACCCTCTTGGGAGACTAGTTGCCCCCTCCCCCCCAGCAAAACCTGAACTGATGCCCCTGTTTGACAGCTCCGGCACATAAACAATTAACACTGCAACACTGCTCACAGATTTGTATCACCATGTATCGTAGAATAATGAAGAGTGAAATCTAAGCTTCAAGCTCATGTAGGTGGTTCCAATAAATAAGGGGTGTGGCTTCAACTGTGTGGGGCAAGTCTGAGTAGCTGGGTAGAACCATGTGGCTAGAACATGCCTGCTGTAAGTGTATGGAAAAAATTAACTGCACTTCTGCAGTACTTCTCTCTCTCTCTCTCTCTCTCTCTAGAAATTTCTAGCTCCCAGCACGCACTGTACTGTATGCATGTACTATATATATGTGTGTGTGTATGTATGTCTATGAACACCGGACAATTTCATTTTCTCTTACAGGGGTGTGCAAGGTTCAAGAGTACAGGGATACATTTCTGGTAATATAGGCATTCAGTTAAACAGCAATGCCGGGAAATTGTATATTTAACACTAGATGGATCCATGATCCAAAGTATCAAGAGTGGATCGCTGAAGCTGACAGACGTCATGCCAGATGTCGACTCTGTCATAAGACAATAAACTTGGCCAGCATGGGTGAATCGGCGCTCACTAGTCACGGAAAAGGAGCTAAACACCAAAAGTTATTAGCTTACCAACGTGAAAAAAACTGGAGCAAGACGATCGTGACATCAATCTTCGCAAACGACTCGAGTAGTAAGTCTGCCTCAGGCTCAGCCGCTGCCGCAACTGACCGTAAACCACCCGATGCCCCGCCTTCGTTCTCAGCCGCTGCTGCAACTGATCGTAGACCACCAGATGCACCGCCTTCATCCGCAGCCACTCCCGCAACTGACCGTAAAATACCAGATGCACCACCTTCGTCTGCAGCCGCTACCGCAACCGACCATAAGCCACCAGTTGCACCACCTTTGTTCTCAGCCACTACCACAACTGATCATAGACCACCAGATGCACCACCTTTGTTCTCAGCCACTACCGCAACTGGCCATGAGCCACCAGATGCACCGCCTCCATTCTCTTCTGACCATGGGACTACATCAGCGAGTAGCACGCCCCCGGCACAATCAGCTCCAGCGTCATTTGCGAACAACACGGATACATTAAAAGCGGAATTACGGTGGGTATTGAGACAAGTGGCAGCACACAATAGTTACAAATCATCCGAGGATGCGATGAACTGTTCAGGATGATGTTTCCTGATAGCGAGATAGCCTGCAGGTTTCAGTGTGGTGAGAAAAAAAAAACCCTCCTATTGGCGCCACACTTGAAAGATTTGTTGACATCGAGTGTAAAAGAACAAGATCATTATGTCAGCCTCTTCGACGAGTCGTTAAACTCCAAAACGCACAGCAAGCAGATGGACAAATATGTCTGACTGTGGCATGGGGGCAGAATTGTTTCCCGTTGCCAAGGATCTCAGTAGATGGGGCATGGCCCTGTAGTCATTAAGACTAGTAACTCCTTGTCTTTTTGGGAACAGGGACAATAGTGGAGATTTTGAAGCAGGCAGGGACAAGTACAGGTTTGCAGGGACTGGTTGGAAAGCAAAGTTTTCCATTATCATGGTTTTAGATTGAACAACTAAGAGATGAGAAAATGGACCATCAGTGCTCTATTGATGTACGGATATAGATAAGTTGACCATCTTGTGTGTAATTGTTATGTCGTTTAATGTTGTTCTGTGCAACCTGGGCTAATGGATTGACTGTTCAAGAAGGAACTGCAGATGCTGGAAAATCGAAGGTAGACAAAAGTGCTGGAGAAACTCAGCGGGTGTGGCAGCATCTATGGAGCGAAGGAAATAGGCACTGTTTCGGGCCAAAACCCTTCTTCAGACTCAGAAGAAGGGTTTCGGCCCGAAACGTTGCCTATTTCCTTCGCTCCATAGATGCTGCCGCACCCGCTGAGTTTCTCCAACACTTTTGTCTATCCAATGGATTGACTGATCACCTCAGAGTTCCCTGAAAATCAGTATCTGTACATCAGGGCACACAAGTAACACAATAGAAAACAAACTCTCATCTCCAAATTCCAATGGGCAATTTGGCAATAATTCGAGCTATATCAATGGTTCATAACTTCAAAGGAACTTTGAGTTGAAAGTTGATTTTTCTGCTGTGTTCTTTGTACCAGAGGTGTGCAAAACACGATTTTCAATCAAATCTGAGATGGTGACCAGCTTTACTTACTTTCTTACTTACTTTTATTTACTTTTATTTGGTACAGAATCAAATCATCCAATACCAAGCAATTTATATATGTCTCCATTATACCATCAATGTTTGCTAGATTTCGGTCCTTGAAAATTGATGTTTCGACCTTGAAAGTCCTTGAAAAGGTCCTTGAATTTATAACTGTTCCAAGTGTACGAACCCTGTCTTTCACAACCATCTTCACTATCTGCAAAACCACTAACTTTGTATCATCAGCAAACTTGCTAATCTTGCCCTGTATGTTCTCATCCAAATCATTGATGTGGATGACAAACAGTAACGGACCCAGCACCAAACCCTGAGGCACACCACTAGTCACAGGCCTCCAGTCCAAGAAGCAACCTTCCACCATCACCCTCTGCTTCTTTCCATGGAGCCAATTTGCTTTCCAGCCAGGTATCTCTCCTTGGATCTCACGCGATCTAACCTTCCAGAGCATCCTACCATGTGGAACCTTGGCGAATGCCTTACTGAAGTCCATGTACACAACATCTACAGCTCTGCCCTCATCAACCTTTTTGGTCACGTCTTCAAAAAAATCAATCATATTTGAGAGACACGACCCTACACGTACAAAACCATGCTGTCTATCCCTGATTAGCCCTTGTCCATCCAAATGCCTGTATATCCTATCCCTCACAATACACTCCAGTAACTTACCAACTACAGATGTTAAGCTCACCGGCCTATAGTTCCCAGTATTTTCCCTGCAGCTCTTCTTGAAAAGAGGCACAACATTTGCCACCCTCTAGTCTATTACTTATACGCAGAGCAGCTACCTCACAGCGCCAGAGACGCTAGTTCGATCCTGACCTCGGGTGCTGTCTGCATAGAGTTTGCACGTTCTCTCTGAGACCACGTGGGTTTCCTCTGCGTGCTTCATTTTCCTCCCACATGGCCAAAGACGTGCGGGTTTGTAGGTTAATTGGTCCTCCGTAAATTGCCCCCTAGTGTGTAGGGAGTGGATGAGAAACATGGAAGTAGTGTGATCGGGTAATTAATGGTCAGGGTGCACTCAAGATAGACACAAAAAGCTGGAGTCACTCAGCGGGTCAGAAAGCATCTCTGGAGAAAAGGAATAGGTGACGTTTCAGGTTGAGACCCTTCTTCAGACTGAGAGTCAGGGGAAAGGGACGACAGATGGCACAATGGGCTAAGTGTTCGGCTGGCGACCGGAAGGTAGCCGGTTCGAATCCCGCTTGGAGTGCATACTGTCGTTGTGTCCTTGGGCAAGACACTTCACCCACCTTTACCTGTGTGTGAATGTGTGTGAGTGATTGGTGGTGGTCGGAGGGGCCGTAGGCGCAGATTGGCAGCCACGCTTCCGTCAGTCTGCCCCAGGACAGCTGTGGCTACAGAAGTAGCTTACCACCACCGAGTGTGACTGAGGAGTGTATGAATAATGCGATGTAAAGCGCCTTGAGTATTAGAAAGGCGCTATATAAATCCCATCCATTATTATTATTATTATTATTATTAAAGGGAAACGAGAGATATAGACGGAGATGTGGAACAAATGAATGAAAGATATGCAAAAAAAGTGATGATGATAAAGGAATCTGGCCATTAGCTGTTTGCTGGGTGAGAACGAGTACAGACAATGAAACTCAACAAAATGACTGTGAAACGGGTACAACTTGGGCGGGGAGGGATGGAGAGAGGATGCAGGGATTACTTGAAGTTAGAGAAATCAATACTCGTACCACTGGGTGGGCCATGGGCCTGTTTCTATGCTGGATTTCTAAACGAGCACTGATATCTAATTATGAGTCCCTAGCACAGGGAATCAGTTGTTATGGTGCCAACTGTTTATGTTGCGTTTATCAGCTGGTGTGCTCAGCTCCCTGCCCTGAGCACATCAGCTGGGCCTGGGTGGTTTGCTCTCCTGATTCAGATCTCTCTCCTTGCTGATGAGGCCCGTCCCTCAGAGTAGCCTGGCAGTGGGGTTAGTCATGGATAGTTAGCATGGCTTTGTTAAGGAAGATCCTGTCTGACTGCTTTGATTGAATTTTTCGAGGAGTATGTCGCTGAGGGTAGCACGGCTGGTGCGGTCTGCATGGACTCCGGCAAGGCCTTTGACAAGGTCCCACTTGGGAGACAAGTCAACGAGGTAAGAAAGAGCCCGTGGAATCCAGGGCAAGTTGGCAAATTGGATCTGAAAATGACTTGGCAAATGATGTGAAGGGCAGTGGAGAGTGAGGGTCAAGGGTGGCGTTTGTGATCGTAAGGCCGTGCCCAGTGAAGCAACACAAGGGTCGGTGATGGGACCCTTGTTGCATACATTGATAATCTGGCCATGGTTGTAGGAGTTATGAATAGCAAGTTCAGAGATGAAACAAAATTCAATGGGGGCGTTGATGGTGAGGAGGGTCGTCTTTGACTAACAGATGATATTGTTCAGTTAGTAAAATAGGAAGAACAGCAGCTCATAAAATGTAATCCTGAAAATGAAAGAGTATAGTTTTGAGAGAACTGATTAGGCTAGGATATAAACAAAAATGGCAGGACCACGTATCCTGGTCAGCATGGGCAAGTTGGGCCGAAGGGCCTGTTTCCAGGCTGTATGACTCTCGGAAGTACTGAGGTGCAGAGGGTTCCTGAATGCAAGAGCACAAATAGATAAAGTGTTTAAGAAAATATATGGGATACTATCCCTCATTATCAGAGGCATACAAGATACAAGAGCAGAGATATTACAGTACAACCACATAAAACATGAGAGAGAAGAAGAAACAAGGAACTGCAGGTGCTGGTTTACAAAAAAAAGACAAAGTGCTGGAGTAACTCAGCGGGTCAGGCAGCATCTCTGGATTCTCAGCATCTCCATGGATGCTGCCTGACTCGTTGAGTTACTCCAGCATTTTGTGGGGGGTTTTTTTGGCATAAAACATGAATAAGGCCAAACCATCGAAGTGAACTACAGGAAGGGTTGCATACAAGAAAACAGTTATTACCGGTCCACCACCCATTCTCTGGCAACTGGTGGTCCGGCGCTTCCTTTAATCCGGACAAAACTACGAGAGCGCACATCCTGAAATTCCCCTGAAAATGTGGCACCTGGGCCGGGTGACGCGGCCAATCCCAGCCAGATCGGTACATACGTGGCTGATCGGAGGATCGAATTTGCCGCCTGTGGCCGGGGCTCCGGAACTCCAGCCCAGTCGGAGCCGGCAGATCCGTTCCCATAGCCGACTTCCGAGGCCGACTTTGCGGGCCGTTATCTCAGCCCATCGGCAGCCTAGGCAGACCATTCCAGGACCGTTGGACTCTCGCAGTCCGTGGCCTCTGTTGGTCCGGCAAGAAGGCTCTGGAACCAAGGATGCTGGAAAATCGGTGGTGGACCTGTATCATCAAAGACCCACATGGAAATGGAAATGAGAAACCTTCCTAATGGCACGGGGATCGATGATGAGAGTGCATCATTTTAGTTTAGTTTATTCTTGTCATGTGCAGCGAGATACAGTGATAAGCTTTTGTTTGCGTGCTGTCCAGTCAAACAAAAGCCTATACATGAATGCAACCAAGCCATCCTCAGTGCACAAGGTATGGGCAGAAGATTTAGAGGAGATTTAAATAATTTCACTTGGGTGGTGTTTGAAATCTGGAGTGCAATTCCTGAGGAGAATAAATAAATAAAAATAAAGAACACAACACACTATAGAATTTGACATAAAACATCCCCACACAGCAGAATCAGAGTTTCCCACTGTGTGTGAAGGCACCAAAGTCAGTCTCTTCCTCCACTGTTCCCCGTGGTCAGGGCCTCCCCAGCCTTCCTCGGACAAGCTACATGTGTTGTAGAAACAAAGAACTGCAGATGCTGGTTCATACCAAAGATAGACACAAAGTGCTGGAGTAACTCAGCAGGACAGGCAGCATCTCTGGAGGAAAAGGAATAGGTGAAGTTTCAGGACAGGACCCTTCTTCAAACACTTCAGCCGGGACCCTTCTTCAGACTCAGAGATGAAAATCTTCAGAGTAAAAATCATCAGATCTAAGCATCGTTTAACGCTGTTTAAAAATGTGTTCCTAGTTTGTAAGGTCCAGCCACAGAATGTGCTGTTTTCTGCTGGAGATATTTGCGGGGACCAGTGCCTAATACCAGCTCTGTCTGGCTTGTAATAGTCTGGAATAGTCAGTTGTAACATTTCTGAAATTCCTAGTGGTTTATAATTTAAGAAATAAGACATCTTTAGTTTAGTTTAGAGATACATGGCCTGTGGCTCACCGTCCGCGCCGACCAGTGATCCCCGCACACTAACACTACCCTGCACACCCTAGGGACAATTTACTATTTTAGTGAAGCCAATTAACCTACAAACCTGGCTTTAGAATGTGGGAGGAAACCGGAGATCTCATAGAAAACCCACGCAGGTCACGGGGAGAACGCACAAACCCCTTACAAACAGCACCCATAGGCAGGATTGAACCCGGGTCCTAGGTGTTGTAAGACAGCAGTACTACCGCTATGCCACTGCCATTTCTCAGTATATATTTCAACACTATCTTTTAGATCCATTTTACAAGCAGTGAAGTAACTTTAAATTGCCGTTCTGTCGTGTAGGAAATGTAACAGCCAATTAGCTGACATAGATCATTAGTGAATAGGCAACAGATAATTAGTGATGACGAGGGATGGTGGTGCAGGCAAATACGATAGTGGCATTTAAGAAGACACGTGGATATGGAGGGATATGGATTAAGATCAGTTCAGCCAGGCATAATATGTAAGAAGGAACTGCAGATGCTGGTTTACCACGAAGAAAAACACAAAATGCTGGAGTAACTCAGCGGGTCAAGCAGCATCTTTGGAGAAAAGGAATGGGTGACGTGAAGGGTCTCGACCCAAAACTTCACCGATCCATTTCCTCCAGAGATGCTGCCTGACCCGCTGGTTTACTCCAGCTTTTTGCGTCCATCTTCAGCTTGGCACAATGTCGGGCACAAACATGGTGGGCCGAAGGGCCCGTTCCTGTGCTGTGCTGTGCTGTGGTTGTGTGACTAGGGCAGCTGACAGAGCTGCTGCTTGACCACAGAGTCAACTTAGTTTAATGTCACCCCAACATACGGTGAAAATACTGCCAGTTCAGCGTTGCTTAAGGCTGTTTAAAAATTATGATTTGAAAACTTATTTGTCGGGGGTTGAGTTCTGAGGGGAGATTCTGTATCTGAAACGTTAACCGTCTCTCTTCCACCTGACCTGCTGAATGTCTTCAATGTTTGCAGATGCCTCAGGTTTCATAAGCGATAGGAATTAGGCCATTCGGCCCATCAGGCCCAGTCCGCCATTCCGTCAACCACGGCTGATCTATCTCTCCCTCCTAACACCATTATCCTGCCTTTTACCCCATAACCCAAATCAATGATCTATCTATCTCTGCCGTGAAAATATCCATGGACTTGGCCTCCACGGGTGTCTGTGGCGATGGGTTTGCCACAGGTTTCCAGGATCTGTAGTGTTTTGTTTTATTTTTTGTTGTGAAACCGTTACAGGTTGTACTTTAGCAGGGGTGGCGGCCCATGTGTCAGTATTGCAGCGTTCCTTAAAAGCTTGTGGATTTTGCTGAGGCGTGAGTAATGGGTGCTCAGCTGTTGAAAGTGAGGTCTCACGTTGCCCAATCGGGAAGGATTCAGTCCAGTTCACACACGGAGCAGAGGGCACTGAGGTCGATTCTTGTACTTCACTCCTCCGTCGGTGTCAGCCTGGGGCATTGCCGTTGAAGCCCACAGCTAAAGGGGAAAGGTATCAGCCGGGATTTCAGCACCAGTGGGGAAACTCTGCGGGACTGCAGTCCGCGGCTGAGGGTGGAGCTGCTTCTGCCTGTTCTGCTAATCATGTTGGAATAGCCGACCCACAACCATAATCTGGACTCACGCTTAAAGAATTAGCCGATTTGTTGGTAAAGTCCAGGGAAACATGAATTCCATCCTTCAGAATAGGCACAGTGACACAGCGGTAGAGTTGCTTAAGAAAGAACTGCAGATGCTGGAAAATTCGAAGGTCGACAAAAATGCTGGAGAAACTCAGCGGGTGAGGCAGCATCTATGGAGTGAAGGAAATAGGTGACGTTGCCTAAACTGCCTCTCCCGCTGAGTTTCTCCAGCATTTTTGTCTACCAGCGGTAGAGTTGCTGCCTTATAGTGCCAGATACAGGGACCGCGGGTTCAATCCTGACTATGGGTGCTGTCTGTATGGAGTTTGCATGTTCTCCCTGTTTCCCCTCCCAGGTGCTCCAGTTTCCTCCCACACTCCCACACGGGCCGAAAGACATGTTTCCACGCTGTATCTCCGAACTAAACTAATGGAAAGAATAGAATGTTGATCCAGATTTTTACTCTGCAGATTTGAAAACAGAACCTTTCCTCGGTTATATTTTTTCTCACGTTGGTCTGTGTTTTGCAGCAGAAACGCTATGGCGAACCGGAACACCTGTACAGAGGTGGTGTTGCTGGCTTGCGGCTCATTCAACCCAATCACAAATATGCACCTGAGGATGTTTGAATTGGCCCGCGATCACCTTCATGAAACAGGTTTGACTCACTCGCTTTCCCCCTCTTTGAAAGCTACAACTTTTTCGTTTCGGGATCGAGATACAGCACGGAAACAGGCCCTTCGGCCCACCGAGTCCGTGCCGACCAGCGATCCCCGCACATTAACGCTATCTTACACACGAGGGAACAGTACCATTTTCCTGTTTTACGATTTACAATTTTTTTTGCCGAAGCCAATTAACCTAGAAAACCTGCATGTCTTTGGAGCGTGGGAGGAAAGCAGAGTATACGGAGAAAACCCACGCGGTCATGGGGTGAACGTGCGAACACCATAAAGACAGCACCCGTGGTCGGGATTGAACCCGGGTCTCTGGCGCTGTAATGCAGCAACTCTACCGCTGCACCACCGTGCCGCTCCTAACTTAAAGAATAGAAGTTCACTGTTGGTTAGCACCCTTCAATGCGTGTCGGCTGCCACTTCCCTTCCAACATTAATTCCGTTGACATCACACAAAGGGATGGTCGCAGGCTATTACCATCTGGTTTGGTGCCAGGTTATGGCAACCAGAGGAATCTCTGCTCCTTTGTCTCCATGTCAGTTGTGCGTCAGGGAGATGCGCCATTTTGATCTTTGCACTGGTGCTAATTGTTGTGGGTGGGTTCTGCTGTTCTGCTGCTGGGTGGCATGGGTTCAAGAGGAGCCACGTGCACCTTTCACGATGTAGGCTTGCCACCCATGCACTGTGAAGGGGTTTTTCAATGCGTGCCGTGCTTCATCAGTGATGTGACTGCACTGTGTTTATTGGACATTTTTTGTGTATATTAAAAGATTGAACTGGAAGGTACAAGATGCTGGAAACATGGCATATCTTGTGCACTGTCCCAGTGTAATCTACCACTCTTACACTCTTGTGCTTAAGTATGAAGCTTATTTATACAGGTGCACAACCTTTTATCCGAAAGCCTTGGGACCAGACACTTCTCGGATTTCGGGACTTTTCGGTTTTCCGAAGGAAGGTTTTTAGTGTAGATTTTAACATGTGGCTCAGTGGTAGAGTGCTCGGCTGGTGGTCGCGAGTTTGCGCCTCGATCCCGGCAGTTGCCCGGTCAGGGCCGGTCTTTAGCCGATGGGACCTATTTCTCCCAATTGGGCCCCGTGCTAGAAAAATCAAATCAATTGGAGCAAAGATCTTATAGCGCAAGATGGTCCACTCCTGTCAAATACAATGAACTGACGCATAGTCCACACCGGAGCGTAACCTCCGTAATTTCAGTAACCCCGACCCGACTTCAGTTATGCCTCTCGCAGCGTTGCGGGGGAACAGTTTAGGTGTTGTTGAATGTTTTAAATGTTTTTTATCACTTCCTTTTTAAATGGCACATGCCTTGTACTTTTTAAACGGCACATACTGCAGATGCTGATTAAACCGAAGACAGACACAAAAGGCTGGAGTAAATCAGCAGATCAGGCTGCATCTCTGATGAGGAATACGTGATAATAGGAGGAAATAGGGTGATTTCACAAAAGATCACTGGAGCGTAGATCCGCACCCACGTGACCGAAACTTTTAACTGGGGGACAAGCGTCACTTCCGGTACATGTTAGTGAATGGGAAAACACGCACTTTCACACCTGTTAAAAACATCGAAAACGGCCAGTTTTTAAGCTGCAATTTACTGAGCCAGTCGGGGTGACCGTGAGGCACAGCTACCTAAATTTACAGTAAAAAAAAAAGATAGAAACTAAGGTAAATACAAGAGGGAGCTGAAGGGGCAAAATAAGCGGACGTTGATAGCGGACATTTTTCGTGGAGATTTAAAGATCCAAAATATCGGGAATTATCGCGTTTGCTCGCTGCATTTCATCAAAAGTGGCATTATTGGCTTTGTTATCTTTATTCATTTGTTAGATGAAAAGTATTAAAAGTTAGAAATCCTTCAGTAAAATTGCAAAATCGCCCATGGTTCTCGGGTGGGTTTTAACATGCAAAATGAAAATGCTTCTGAAGCTACATTCACCATTTAAATATCCGTGAATCATAAATGCGTCTTGAAATAAATTTTACTCAGATGCAAGCTAAGGAATGGTATAATTGTCAGCTGTTAATTTGACAAAATCAGGACATTTTTTGGCTAATAATAAAATGTCCTGATTTTGTCAAATTAACAGCTGAGAATTATACCATTCCTTAGCTTGCATCTGAGTAAAATTTATTTCAAGACGCATTTATGATTCACGGATATTTAAATGGTGAATGGAGCTTCAGAAGCATTTTCATTTTGCATGTTAAAACCCACCCGAGAACCATGGGCGATTTTGCAATTTTACTGAAGGATTTCTAACTTTTAATACTTTTCATCTAACAAATGAATAAAGATAACAAAGTCAATAATGCCACTTTTGATGAAATGCAGCGAGCAAACGCGATAATTCCCGATATTTTGGATCTTTAAATCTCCACGAAAAATGTCCGCTATCAACTTCCGCTTATTTTTCCCCTTCAGCTCCCTCTTGTATTTACCTTAGTTTCTATCTTTTTTTTGGACTGTAAATTTAGGTAGCTGTGCCTCACGGTCACCCCGACCGGCACAGTAAATTGCAGCTCAAAACCTGGCCGTTTTCGATGTTTTTAACGGGTGTGAAAGTGCGTGTTTTCCCATTCACTAACATGTACCGGAAGTGACGCTTGTCCCCCAGTTAAAATTTTCGGTCACGTGGGTGCGGATCTACGCTCCAGTGACCTTTCGTGAAATCACCCTATAGGTGATATTTCGGGTCGACTTTTTCAATAGCTGCCATGAGGGGAGAAGCGCCGGCACCAAGAGCGAGGGAAAGGGCGGACAGACGGACGAAAGCAACGTTCATAGAGCGGCGTTGGTAGACATTCCGGGTCGAGACCCTTCTTCAGACTGATAGTCAAGGGAAAGGGAAACGGGAGATATCGGCATACCTTCCATTCACTTGTCCTTAGTACCGTCCATAGCTCTTGCTCCTCTTTCCCCTGAGTCAGTCAGAAGAGGGGTCTCGACCCGAAATGTCACCTACAAAGATCTTTGGTCACCTATTCCGACCTATGATCGTTGCTTTTGTCCGTTCTGTCCGCGCGTTCGCTCGCTCTTAGTGCCGGCATTTCTCCCCTCAGACTCCGCCACACACACAAACACAGCATGTCCGGCAGATCGCTGCGGGCCGAGAGAGGTAGATGGGGAGGGGGGTGTGAGGGGGAATGGAGAAGGGGGAGATGCCCTCACGCCCCCGGGGCAGCTCTCCCGTCCCTCTAGTCGCCGAGCTTCACGCACACAGCCCCGGCTCCCGCCCTCCCCCCTCTCTCCAGGAAGACGCGGTGAACAATACACGGAGGGCCGGGCCGGGGGTTGCAGCAACGTTTACAAACCTCGGCCTCAGCTCACGCCCGGACCCAGGCATCCGTTCCCGCCGCTGGACCTTTCCCTCCCTTCCCTTCTTCTCTCCCTTCTCTCCTCCTCCCCTCAGACTCCGCCAAACAAACACACACAGCATGTCCGGCAGATCCTTCCTCTCTCTTTTCCCTTCTCTCCCCTCCCTTCACCGAAACCCTTCCTCAGACTGATAGGGGGGACTGATAGGGCAGTCTGAGGAAGGGTTTCGGCCTGAAGCGTTACCTATTTCCTTCGCTCCATAGTTGCTGTTGCACCCGCGGAGTTTCTCCAGCATTTTTGTGAACCCCTAGGCCTAGTACAGTGAGCGTCCACTGAGGGTCACCCGGAGAGGTGACCACGGAACCTCTCCGGGCGACCCTCGGTGGACGCTCACCGTACTAGGTCTAGGGATTCCTACTCTCCCAGGCAATATACCCTCCCTTCTTTCCAGGACCGAAAATGTCCGATTTTCGGAGCTTTTCGGTTTCCGGAATTTCGGATAAAAGGTTGTGCACCTGTAGTAAGATTGTTACTGAACTGTGTCAAAAAAGGATTTTCACTGTACATAAGTACATGCAAACAATAAAGTATAATTGAACCAGTGAAATTGAAAGATTCAGCACAGAGAAAGGCCCCTTTGGCCAACCAGGTCCGCGCCGACCATCGTTCACACTCATTCACTTTAATCCCACTTTCTCATCCACTCCCCTCACTCGGGGCAATTTACAGAGGCCAATTAAACTAGAAATCTGCACGTCTTTGGGATGTGGGATGAAACCAGGGCACCCAGAGGAAACCCACGCAGGGAGAATGCGGTCACAGGGAGAACGTGCTTGCTCCACACAGACAGCGCTCAAGGGCAGAATGGAATCTGGGTCTCTGGCGCTGTTCCAGCTGTGCTGCATGTACTTCAGCTCAGTTCAGCCATTTCAACTCCACAGGAGATTTGAAAAGATGTTACCACATAAAGGAGAGACGGTTTATAACCTTATGAAGGGCATAGATAAGGTGAATGGTCATGGCCTTTTCCCCAGGGTAGGGGAGTCAAAAGGTAGAGGGCATAGGTTTAAGATGAGAGGGGAAAGATTTAAAAGGGACCCGAGCCACAAGCGTTTCACTCAGAGGGTGCTGTGTATATAGAACGAGCTGCCATAGGAAGTGGCAGAGGCAGTTACAATTACAACATTGAAAAGATACTCATGCAGGTACATGGATAGAAGATAGACACAATACGCTGGGTTAACTCAGCGGGACAGGCAGCATCTCTGGAGAGAAGGAACGGGTAACGTTTCGGGTCGAGACCCGAAATTCTGCCTGTCCCACTGAGTTACTCCAGCTTTTTGTGTCTACCTTCGTTTTATACCAGCATCTGCAATTCCTTCCTACACAGGTACATGGAGGGGTGGGAGATTGCAACCTTCACGTGGTCCGCCCTGTTTCGACAAATGCAATCAACCCGGGCGTGCACAATCAAATAAGATCAAACGGAACAAGTTGTCCGACAACTTTAGGCTGTGCACGCCATACGCAAGAAGAAGAAGAAGGTATATGGATAGGACGGAAATGGGAAAGTGAGATGAGTTCGATTAGGCAACTGGGTCGGCACTGACAGGTTGGGCCGAAGGGCCTGTTTCCTGGCTGTATTGAATGGAATATATTCTGCCGCTTAATTTATACATAAAATGTATGCAGTATATTCTGGCATTTAATTTTACCCAGCGCTTGTATCTTTTCCAGGGAGATACCTGGTGCTAAGGGGCATTATATCTCCGGTGGGTGATGCGTACAAAAAGAAGGGCCTTGTGGAGGCAAACCATCGTGTGGCTATGATAGAAAAAGCCATCCAGTTGTCTGACTGGTTGACGCTGGACACCTGGGAAAGTAAGCAGGACGAATGGGTGGAGACTGTCAAAGTGCTGAGGTGAGTCAACTTGTAGATAACCCTTCTATCCTTTTGTCAGAACACATTGTTTCGATCAATGTTTAAGAAGGAACTGCAGATGCTGGAAAATCGACGGGAGACAAAAATGCTGGAGAAACTCAGCGGGTGAGGCCGCATCTATGGAGTGAAGGAATCTCCCTGGAAAAGGACTGCATCTGTCGTAGAAAGGGACAGTCCGACAAAGTGTCCCGACTTGAAACGTCATCTGTCCATTCCCTCCACAGATGCTGCCTGACCTGCTGAGTCTTTGTGTTTTGCACTGGATTCCAGCCTCCGCAGCTTCTTGTGACCCGAGGTTGATAGCTCCTGATTTTCCAATGGTATTCCAAAATGTGGCTTCAAAGCGTGGGAAAATGAGTGAGCATCCTTCGCTCAGATGCTCAAGAGTACAGCTCTCCGCCCAAGGATGGCTAGAGATGAGCACCAAATACAAGTCAACAATTCAGTCTGTTTAGTTTATTGTCACGTACACTGAGGTACAGTCAAGTCAAGTCAAGTTTATTCGTCACATACACATACGAGATGTGCAGTGAAATGAAAAGTGGCAATGCTCGCGGACTTTGTGCAAAAAACAAACAAACAAACAAACTACAAACAGAATGGAACAGAATCACATATTCTTTTACATATTACATATTGTGGGAGGAAGGAAAAAGGAAAACAGTAGAATGGTACAGTAAAGTTAGTCCCTGGTGAGATAGGAGTTTACAGTCCTAATGGCCTACAGTGAAAAGCTTCTGTCGTGAGCTAACCAGCAGGTGGAAAGGCAATACATGATTGCAATTGGGCTTTCCACAGCGTACATCTTCAGTGAGAATTTGAATCTGTCCTTGCTGGTGTCTCTGCATGGCCACTTTACTGGCTGGATAATGGTCAGGGATGTGCAGAGGATTGTTTCAGGAACCAAGTGTGTTATATAATTCCTTTGGAGAAAATATATACAGATTGAGCAAGATGGAAGGGAACTTGGCTGTTACGCAAGGTCATACGTGGTTTAGGGAGTATAACTGGACGGAAACAGTTCTCCTTTGTGGCTGCTTCAGAGACGGAGAGAGGCAGGTTTAACATTCAGTACCAAAGATATACGTGGGATGCAATGGAAAGTTTTATTTTATGCTGAGCAGGGTTAGAGTCTGGAATTAATTCCCTATTAGGGTGGAGAAAGCAATGACCGGGCGTTGGAAAGAGAACTGGGCAGACACTTGGGAGATAATTAATTGCTGGGATACAAGCAGAAAATGGAACAATTTTTTACCTGCAGCAGGCACAGCATTGATGGGCTGAATGGCTACCTCCGTGCCATAACAGTTAAAGAGTCATTGACTCATGCAACCCAACTTGTCCACACTAGCCAACATGTCCCAACTATAGTAGTCCCACCTGCCCATATTCCTCCAAATCTGTCCTATCTATGTACCATGCGTACTGTTTCTTAAACGTAGGGATAGTCCCAGCCTCAACTGCCTCCTCTGGCAGCTCCCTCCACCCTTTGTGTGAAAAAGTTACCCCTCAGATTCCTATTCAATCTTTTCCCCTTCACCTTAAACCTATGTCCTCTGGTCCTCGATTCACCTACTCTGGGCATCGACCCGATCCATTCCTCTCATGATCTTATACACCAGTTTCACACTTGCTTTTTATTTTATTCTGTTCGAAATAAATAATAAAATAAATAAATAAATAAATCACCCCTCATCCTCCTGTGCTCCTCCTAGCCTACTCAACCTCTGCCTATATGGCTCAGACCCTCTAGTCCTGGCAACATCCTCGTAGATCTTCTCTGTACCCGTTCCAGCTTGACAACATCTTTCCTATAACTTGGTGCCCAGAACTGAACACAGTACTCTTAATGCATTGTGATTGATATTGAGCAAACATGTGTTGGAAGGAAGACTATCAATTATTTAATGTTGATTCTTGAACAGGCATCATTGCGAGAATCTGAAGAACCAATATGTCATCGATAAAAAGAATGCCACTCAATGCCGGAAGGGAAAGAAACGGAAGATCGAAGAGAAAGACGTCTGTCTGATAGATGAAAGAGGTGCTGATGGATCATGTGTTGTTATCTGTGCTTATTTATATTCTTATTTATACCAAGTAAATGTGTGGCTAAAAAAAAAATCCCCCATGCAAGAACTCTAGATTTTCTGATTGTAAACCCTCTGACAGTAATAAACACTCAGATTAAATATATCACACGTTAGCTTAATATTATCCTCGTATAAAACCCTGATCAGCAGGAGGTGGGATAGCCAGAGCGAGAGGAGGAGGAAAGGTGGAAGACTTTTTCCTTCAGTATTTCACGCTATAAGCCCAGGAGCGACGGCACGGTGGCGTGGCCGTAGAGTTGCTGCCTTTCAGCGCTAGAGACGCGGGTTCGATCCCGATCCCGATCCTGACTGTCTGTCCGGAATTTGTACGTTCTCCCCGTGACCTGCGTGGGTTTTCTCCGAGATCTTCGGTTTTCTCCCACACTCCAAAGACGTACAGGTTTGTAGGTTAATTGGCTTTGGTAAAAGTGTAAATTGTCCCGAGAGTGTGTAGGATAGTCTTCGTGTGCCGGGAATCGCTGGTCGGTGCAGATTCGGAGGGGCCGAAGGGCCTGTTTCTGCGCTGTATCTCTAAACAACTGAACTGGAGCCTGATAAGAAGGTTGCCATAGGTGACCTGGGTGGGATCCTTGTCCATCAGATGGAACAGTTTCAGTTTCCAAGCCCAGGAATATGTATAGCGCAGAAGGAGGCTATTTGGTCCATCATGTCTATGTCGGATGAAGAAGAGCTCACTGGTTTAATCCAACATTGCAGCAATGTCTGTAGCGCTGTGGGATATAGCTTCCCACAGACTCTTTATCCACAGTCTGCACCTACTACGCTTTATGGGTGATGTTATTTCCTCATCCCCCCCCTCCCCCCCACATCATTCTTCTAACACCTACTTTAAATCCATGCACGCATTGCAATGCTTTGGGCCCTTCTGTGGGAATTAGGTCCCCCCCCTATTTACTCTTAGCCCCTTATAACGTAACAAACTTAATTGAAAACATACCTCCCCCTCCCATGTTCTAAAGGTAACAACCGCAGCCTGTACAATCTTTCCACATTGCTACAAGTTTCCAGCTTTGTCCTTGTAAAGACGTATAGATTTGTAGATTAATTGGCTTTGGTAAATTGTCCCCAGTATGTAGGATAGTGCTAGTGTACACAATGATCACTGGTTGTCCCCGGACTCAGTAGGGAATAACTTGTTTCCACTATGTATCTCTTCAGTCTAAAGAGAGTTACTAACCTCAGGAGAGAGTTTTAAAAATGCTTTTGTCTTTGTAAATGCATCTTGAGACTATCGCGTTTTGTCTTCAACAATATTTGCTTGGCCTCTTGCGTCTCACGGCCTGGCTCCTTCCTGCATTCACAGATATGCCGCAGCTGATGCTGCTCTGTGGAGGAGACGTGTTGGAGTCATTTGGAGTTCCGGACCTGTGGAAAAAGGAGGACATCGAGGAGATTTTGGGCACCTACGGGATGGTCTGCATCAGCCGACATGCGTGCAATCTTCAAAAATGTATCTTCGAGTCCGACATCCTCTGGCAGTGCAGGAACAAGATTCACCTTGTGACCGAGTGGATCGACAATGACATCTCGGCCACCAAGGTGCGCCGCGCCTTGCGGAGGGGACACAGCATTAAGTACGTGGTTCCCGATCCGGTCATTGACTATATTCTATGGCATCAGCTGTACGACCAGCACAGCGAGGACAGGAATTCCGGTGTGGTTTTAGCACCTTTTCAGCGTTACAAAGAAGAATCGAGCAGGAACGCAGTATAGTGTTTAGGCTGGGCAACAGAATCTCTCTTGAATGCTTCGTCTGGGATATTAAATCATGGATGGCTTTCCACCTGCTCTTTAATACTCCTTTGTTGGGTTTACATTTTGGCTGTTTGAATAAAGATAGCAAATATTTTTCCATTGCTACCAAGGCCCATGTTGGACTCCTATGGTTGGAGGAACAGGATGTAACAGGTGGGAAACGGTTTTGTCTGCATAGAGTGGGCCCTGGAGAAGGATTTAAGAAGGAACTGCAGATGCTGGAAAATCGAAGGTAGACAAAAGTGCAGGAGAAACTCAGCGGTGCAGCGGCATCTATGGAGCGAAGGAAATAGGCAACGTTTCGGGACGAAACGTTGCCTATTTCCTTCGCTCCATATATGCTGCTGCACCCGCTGAGTTTCTCCAGCATTTCTGTCTACCATGGAGAAGAATATTCTGCAATGTTAGGTACTGTTGGTGATTTGAATTGGACAATTATTGAACTGATTTACTTAAACAAAAAACAGTGCATAGAACCCTCCGTGTCAGGAGGAATTGCGGACGCTGGTTTAAACCGAAGATATTTGACACAAAAAGTTGGAGTAACTCCGCGGGTGCAGCAGCATCTCTGGCGAAAAGGAATAGGTGACGTTTTTTGGGTTGAGACCCGTCTTCAGAGTTTATAAGTTCATAACTTCTGAAGTAGGGTCTCGACCCAAAACGTCCCCTCTCCAGAGATGCTGCCTGGCCCGCTGAGTTACACCAGCTTTTTGTGTCTATCGTAGGACAACAGACAATAGACAATAGGTGCAGGAGTAGGCCGTTTGGCCTTTCGAGCCAGCACCGCCATTCAATGTGATCATGGCTGGTCATCCCCAATCAGTACCCCGTTCCTGCCTTCTCCCTAGGAGATCCCTCTCTACTGCTGTGAAGGTCCATTGCCTGTGAGTTATGCCCCTGTCCCACTTAGGAAACCTGAATGGAAACCTCTGGAGACTTAGCGCCCCACCCAAGGTTTCCATGCGGTTGCCGGAGGTTGCAGGTGGTTGCCGGAGGTTGCAGGTTGTGGAAGCAGGTAGTGAGACTGACAAAAACCTCCGGGAACCGCACGGAAACCTTGGGTGGGGCGCAAAGTCTCCAGAGGGTTCCGTTCAGGTTTCCTAAGTGGGACAGGGGCATTATGCTACACAGCCTCCTAGCTTAGTGTCATTCACAAACGTGGATGTGCAATAATGCCCTCGTCCAATTTATTAAAATGGTGCAAAATTGACACGTCAGTGTGGAACTTTTGGTACAATGTCACATTGCACCGATTGGGTGAGAATTCCCTTTATCCCACCAGTCTTCCACCTCCCAATCTACCCTTTTCACAGGATTCCTTTCAGTTACCCTTAGCTTTTGTTGATAACGTCCCTGCACCAAAGCATAAACTCTTCTCAGGGCAGTGACTTGGTGAGTAAGAACCTTGTTTTCCTGATTTAAAAAAAGTCCCAAAGTGCTGGAGTAATGCAGTGGGTCAGTCAGCATCTCTGGAGAACATGGATAGGTGACCGGTCGGGAGCCTTCTTCACACGCTGGCGGTCCTGACCTGAAACATCATCTATCAGCAGTCCATAAGTGATAGGAGCGTAATTAAGCCATTCGGCCCAACAAGTCTACTAGGCCGTTCAATCATGGCTGGTCTATCTCTCCCTCCAGACCCCATTCTCCTTGCCTCCCCCCTTAACCCCTGACACCCCTACTAATCAATCTATCCATGTTCTCCAGAGATACTGCCTGACCCGCGGAGTTGCTCCATCATTTTGTAGCTAGCATCTGCAGTTCCTTGTTTCTACTCTTGTTCTCCCGGTATACGGTTGACCACGGTGCAACTCACTCTTGTGTTACCCGCTCTTCTAGGGCACGATTAGAGGTTATTGGCACAACTGGTGTTTATTACAAACGCTAGTACTAATCTCACATAATTACTCCAATATCTTTCGTCTGCCAAAGATTTCACTTGTGCACTACCATAATACCTGTGACACATTGGGGAAAAAAAGCACTGTTACATCCAAACCGATACCATTCATCCAATGTAGACAAAAATGTTGAAGAAACTCAGCGGGTGAGGCAGCTTGATCTATGGAGAGAAGGAATAGTCGATTTTTCCAGCATCTGCAGTTCATTCTCAACCATTCATCCAATTATTACTCTCGCAGAACATTTCGCCCCTTGGCCGAATGAAAGGTCATGAACGGCGGCCGATCTGTGAGACAAAAACACATCTCATTTGGTTTACCAAACTGTTTGAGAAATTGGAAGTGGAATTCTGCCCGACCGCCCAGAATTGGTTGTTCCGTTTGATATGCGACCAGGGTGAACATTCTCTTAATGCCCGTTGAGAAACGGTTTGGTTTATAATGAGGTGAAGAAGTGCACCATGTGTAATTGTCACCCCCTCAGGAATTGAACCTCTGCTGGGCGGCACCAAGGTGTTCTGTAGAGTAGCTCCAATAACTCGAGCTGGAGGGAGTTAGAGTGCTGGATCAGAGATAGAGTACCCTTGCTGCTTGCCCAGACAAAAAGGATAACATCTCTTGTGGATAGCACGTGTCAAGTGATGGGCAAACAAAGTGCATGCAGAGACCGGTGACATTGATGAAGCTAGAAAGTTTTATACGTTTTAAGTATTCTTAGAAAGACTTGAAGATTATTTACTGCTTATAATATGGATGCTTTCACTACTTCTTCTTCTTTTCGAGTCCATCTTGTTACAAATGTTGGCCTCGCTGCCATCGTCCGTCCTGAAAAGGACGCGAGCTTCCGGCGACAGCCAGTGGGAGCCATCACTTGTCGCAATAGATGATGGTGGCAGCAGAATTAGCTCAGGATACTTCCAGTTCCCACCCCCGCGACGTGGACGCTTCTGCTTCTGTGATTCTGCAATGGTCTGAATAAAAAATATTTTGTGCCAAGTCTTGTTGGTTTTGGTTAAGAAGGGGGAATCTTGGTGAAATCTTCCATTTAGTGTAAACAAATATGAATCTAATTGCTACACCCTTGGTAAGCAATCCCTTCTCTTCCACTCCACAAAACCATGCTCTTTGCATCTCGTTGTTCAAGACTTGCCCTTTTATCACCGATCTTCCTGAGAGGTATCTTGAGATAGACACAAAATGCTGGAGTAACTCAGCGGGACAGACAGCGTCTCTGGATAGATGGGATATTTTATCTAGATATCTAAATATCTAGCTATTTTTCAGCTGGACCAGCACAAGTCTTTCAAGGGTCTTCATGACTACAGAGGTCATGTAAGACCAGTAATCCTTGTCTTTTTGGGGACAGGGACAATAGTGGAGACTTTGAAGCAGGCAGGGACAGTACAGGTTTGCAGGGACTGGTTAAAAATGTCTGTGTAGAGCGGTGTCAGTTGTTCGGCACAGTGCTTGCGGGTAGAGGGGGAAATATTGTCCGGTCCTGGAGATTTCCGGCTTTTCTGTCTTCTGTACAGTCTCCCCACCTCCTCAATTTCTATTGTTGGTGATGGGGAAGTGGCCAGACTGTAGTTGGGCAGCAAGGAGGGGGTGGGTAGTGGATGAGGGACCAGTCATTGCAGACTGGAGTCAGGCTGTAAGTGGGTATTAAGTGGTGATTGGAGAGGGGTGGGTGGGAAAGGGCCCAGTCTTTGCAGACTGGAGTCAGGCTGTGAGTAGGTGTGAAGTGGTAATTGGGGAGGGGGGAAGGGGGTACCAGGGTTAAGTTTCTGTTTATCGAACCTGAAGTAGAACTCGTTCAGGACGTTGGTCAGCTGATGATTGCCCAAGGAGCGCGGGGGGGGGGGGGGGGTCCTCTTGTAGCTGGTGATTTCTTGCAAGCCCTTCCAAACTGAAGAAGAGTCATTAACTGAGAACCTGCTCCTCAACTTCTCAGAGTACCTTTCCTTGGCAGTTCTGAACAAAGATCTTATAGGCCATTCCTGCAAAATGCAATGGGCTGACGTGTAGTACGCTATGGAGGGGATCCTGGGCATTTTTTCTGCCCATTTTAGTAACCGGAACCTACCCGACCCGACCCTACCCTACTCGCAGTGTAATCAACGTTGCGGGGGAACAGTTTGGGTGTGTGATATAGGGTTAGATTCATAATTCTATTAGTTCATAATTCTGTTAATTCTTGTTAAAGAAAAATGTTTATAAATTTTGACTGGTAATTTTCTTTTTTAATATATTTTAAATCATTTCTTTTTAAATGGCTCATAAGCTGTGTTTGAGTTGATTTTGCATTACACTTGCACTCTGTAATTCATTCATCTAATCACACACTGTTCACAATTGCAGTATTTGGGAAAATAATAGCAATATGAAGATTCCAGTTGCTCTAGCCCTGGAATGTTACTTAATGTTTTTGTGCTTATTTTCTATTTTCTATGGAGTTGTTTCTCCACAAATAAAAAGGGGTCTGGTCTTCCCAATAGCCAGAGAGTGGAATGAGATCTGCCTGTAATGGTGGGGTTATCTAATTGAAGAATTTCACAAAATTAAATTTGTTTTGAGCAAGATTTACAAAAGCTGTATAACTTAAGGATGGTTTTATTCTATGAGCATACAACTAACTAGATTGTGCTGGAAAGAACACACATACATGAATGTGATATACCCTGTAGATGTATATAATCATATAACACACACAATTATATTTCTTCTGATTTTTTCATCCAATGATGAACTTTATTTCAGACTAGACAAGGGGCATTAAATAATAAACATTGTAAACCTCCCCGCAACTTCACTTTGGTGTCTTGGCTGTGCTGATCCGGGCCAGGCTCCCCGCACGCTGTGGAAGGAACATAGGCATCTTTTCGCTTTTATTGTGATTTATTTGTCTTTTCTTACCTTTCCTCCTTAACGGGGAACCTGAAGTCGGGTCGCCTACATTGGCGATTGGAACAATTTACCGCAGAGCAGTAGGCAACACTGGTCGATGTGGACGGCATGGTCAAAGTCAAAGACCAAAGTGAAGATACGAGAGTGGAGGCGGAAGCAAAGATCCGATCTTTGGCCGGAAGCAAAATGGCGGAGGCTAGTTGGTAAAATGGGTCCTATAATCAGCCATGAATCTGTCCATGACCGTACTACGTGTTTTGCGTAGGAGTAGGCCATCTTGCTCCGCTATAAGATCTTGTTCCAAACTGAAGAAGAGTCATTAGCTGAGAACTTGCTTCTCAATCTTCTCAGAGTACCTTTCCTTGGCAGTTCTGAATCCTCTTCTCAGCTTGTACTTGGCCTGCCTGTAGAGGTCTGCATCCCCGCTCCTGTAGGCCTCCTCTTCAGGCTGGCGGAGCTGTCTTGAGTTCTGCTGTAAACCAGGGCTTGTCGTTGTTGAACCTGATCCGGGTGCTAGTGGGAATGCAACTGTCCTCACAAAAGCTGACATATGATGTCACAGTGTCTGTATATTCGTCGAGGCTTGTGGTTGCTTCCCTGAACACATTCCAATCAGTGCGGTCAAAGCAGGACTAGGTTTTCAATGCCCTCGCTTGTCCACTTTTTCATTGTTCTGACCACAGGCTTAGCAGAGTTTAGTTTCTGCCAGTAGGTCGGAATAAGGTGAACTAAACAATGATCAGAGAGACCCTGAGCCGTTCGATGAACAGATCGACGTGCGTTCTTGATTGAAGTGTAACAGTGATCGGGTGTTCTCTCCCCTCTGGTGGGGCAGGTAACATGAAGTCTGTACTTTGGAAGGGCACGGCTGAGGTTAGCCTTGTTAAAGTCCCCCAAAACAATGACCATGAAGTCCAGGAAGTCACTCTCTACCCTCACTACCTGGTCAGTGAGTTGCGTTTGCGCCTCACGTACGCAGGCTTGATGTAAACTCCAGCGTGAATAAAAGAGGCAAATTCCCTCGGAGAATAAAAGGGTTTGCAGTTTATAAAGAAAGATTCTCGATTGGGAGAGCAGTAGTTTGACAGTACCGTGATGTTGCTGCACCAGTCCTGGTTAGTATAGAAGCATATTCCACCGCCTCTTGATTTTCCCGCTGCATCGGCTTCGCGGTCCGCTCCGTGTGGTTGGAAGCCAGCCAGTTGCAGCGCGTTGTCCGGGGTCGACTCACACAGCCAGGTCTCGGCGAAGCGCAGGGCAGCGGTTCGAGAGAAGTCCTTGTTTGTCCGGTGCGGGACTTGCAGTTCGTCCGCTTTGTTGTTGAGAGAGCGTACGTTTGCGGTGTGCGTGATCCTTGTCGCCGGAGTCGGGTGAGTGCTCCAGAGCCCTTCCCACGGGTCCTCCTCCGTCTCCAGACCTTGAACACAGCCCCGCCAACAAGTATGTCCAAATAATCCAGCTAGTCAGAGAAATCTGTATAGATATATAACCATATAACAATTACAGCACGGAAACAGGCCATCTCGACCCTTCTAGTCCGTGCCGAACACGTATTCTCCCCTAGTCCCATATACCTGCGCTCAGACCATAACCCTCCATTCCTTTCCCGTCCATATAACTATCCAATTTATTTTTAAATGATAAAAACGAACCTGCCTCCACCACCTTCACTGGAAGCTCATTCCACACAGCCACCACTCTCTGAGTAAAGAAGTTCCCCCTCATGTTACCCCTAAACTTCTGTCCCTTAATTCTCAAGTCATGTCCCCTTGTTTGAAACTTCCCTACTCTCAGTGGGAAAAGCTTATCCACGTCAACTCTGTCTATCCCTCTCATCATTTTAAAGACCTCTATCAAGTCCCCTCTTAACCTTCTGCGCTCCAAAGAATAAAGCCCTAACTTGTTCAACCTTTCTCTGTAACTTAGTTGCTGAAACCCAGGCAACATTCTAGTAAATCTCCTCTGTACTCTCTCTATTTTGTTGACATCCTTCCTATAATTAGGCGACCAAAATTGTGCCCCATACTCCAGAATTGGCCTCACCAATGCCTTGTACAATTTTAACATTACATCCCAACTTCTATACTCAATGCTCTGATTTATAAAGGCCAGCACACCAAAAGCTTTCTTTACCACCCTATCTACATGAGATTCCACTTTCAGGGAACTGTGCACAGTTATTCCCAGATCCCTCTGTTCACCTGCATTCTTCAATTCCCTACCATTTACCATGTACGTCCTATTTTGATTTGTCCTGCCAAGATGTAGCACCTCACACTTATCAGCATTAAACTCCATCTGCCATCTTTCAGTCCACTCTTCCAACTGGCATAAATCTCTCTGTAGACTTTGAAAATCTACTTCATTATCCACAACCCCACCTATCTTAGTATCATCTGCATACTTACTAATCCAATTTACCACACCATTATCCAGATCATTGATGTACATGTCAAACAACAGTGGACCCAACACAGATCCCTGTGGCACCCCACTAGTCACTGGCCTCCAACCTGACAAACAACCATCCACCATTACTCTCTGGCATCTCCCATTCAGCCACTGTTGAATCCATCTTGCTACTCCACCATTAATACCCAACCATTGAACCTTCTTAACCAACCTTCCATGAGGAACCTTGTCAAAGGCCTTACTGAAGTCCATATATACAACATCCACTGCTTTACCCTCATCAATTTCCCGAGTAACCTCTTCAAAAAATTCAAGAAGATTAGTCAAACATGACCTTCCAGGCACAAATCCATGTTGACTGTTCCTAATCAGACCCTGTTTATCCAGATGCTTATATATATTATCTCTAAGTATCCTTTCCATTAATTTGCCCACCACTGACGTCAAACTAACAGGTCTATAATTGCTAGGTTTACTCTTAGACCCCTTTTTAAACAATGGAACAACATGCGCAGTACGCCAATCCTCCGGCACTATTCCCGTTTTTAATGACATTTGAAATATTTCTGTCATAGCCCCTGCTATTACTACACTAACTTCCCTCAATGTCCTAGGGAATATCCTGTCCGGACCTGGAGACTTATCCACTTTTATATTTCTCAAAAGTGTCAGTACTTCCTCTTCTTTGAATCTCATAGTTTCCATAGCTACTCTACTTGTTTCCCTTACCTCACATAATTCAATATCCTTCTCCTTGGTGAATACCGAAGAAAAGAAATTGTTCAATATCTCCCCCATCTCTTTTGGCTCTGCAGATAGCTGTCCACTCTGACTCTCTAATGGACCAATTTTATCCCTCGTTATCCTTTTGCTATTAATATAGCTGTAGAAACCCTTTGGGTTTACTTTCACCTTACTTGCCAAAGCAACCTTATATCTTCTTTTAGCTTTTCTAATTTCTTTCTTAAGATTCTTTTTACATTCTTTATACTCCTCAAGCACCTCATTTACTCCATGCTGCCTATAATTATTGTAGATCTCCCTCTTTGTCCAATTTCCCTTGAAAACCGTGGCTCTTTCCGATTTTTACTATTTCCTTTCAACCGAACAGGGACATAAAGATTCTGTATTCTTAAAATGTCACCTTTAAATGTACTCCATTTCTCTTCCACATCTTTCCCATAAAACAAAATGTACCAATTTACTCCTTTTAAATCCTTTCGCATCTCCTCAAAGTTAGCCTTTCTCCAATCAAAAATCTCAACCCTAGGTCCAGTTCTGACCCTCTCCATAATTATATTGAAACTAATGGTATTGTGATCACTGGTCCCGAACTGTTCCCCAACGCATACCTCTGCCACCTGACCCATCTCATTTCCTAACAGGAGGTTCAGCGCCGCCCCTTCTCTAGTAGGTACTTCTATGTATTGCTGCAAAAAACTATCCTGCACACATTTTACAAACTCCAACCCATCCAGCCCATTTACAGAATGTGTTTCCCAGTCTATGTGTGGAAAATTGAAATCTCCCACAATCACTACCTTGTGCTTACTACTAATATCTGCAATCTCCTTACATATTTGCTCTTCCAATTCTCGCTCCCCATTTGGCGGTCTATAATACACCCCTATAAGTGTTGCTACCCCTTTCCCATTTCTCAGTTCCACCCAAATAGCCTCCCTAGACGAGCCCTCTAATCTATCCTGCCAAAGCACTGCTGTAATATCTTCCCTGATAAGCAATGCAACACCTCCACCTCTTGCCCCTCCAATTCTATCACACCTGAAGCAACAAAATCCTGGAATATTTAATTTCCAATCACAGCCCTCCTGCAACCATGTTTCACTGATCTCCACAACATCATACTTCCAGTTGTCAAGCCAGGCTCTAAGTTCATCCACCTTTCTTACAATGCTCCTAGCATTAAAATATACACATTTAAGAAACCCACCCTCTCTTATTCTCTGTTTGTTGTCTTTTTCTTCTCTCTCCCCTACATTTTGGGTCAGAGTGCTACCATTCTCTGCCTCCTGCCTCACACACTGACTGCTAGCTTTCCCAATTTGAGTCCCTCCCCCCAACCATATAGATATATAACTAGAGAGCAGTCCTGAACTACTATCTACCTTATTGGTGACCCCCTGACTATCTTTGATCGGATTTTACTGGCTTTACCTAGCACTAAACATTATTCCCTTATCACTATAAATGGCACAATTGTAATCATGTCTGGCGGGGGAGGAGGGGGGAATAGATGGAGAGGAGGGCAGTTGGGGAGGTGAGGAGGGATAGCGGGGGAGGTGGGGGATAGAGGAATAGGAGGGGGTAGGGAGGGGAGAGGAGTTATGGAGGGAGTGACTGAGGGTAGGCGAAAGGTGAGGGAGGGATTCGGGGAGGGGAGGAGGAGAGAGGAAAGATTCTGGGGAGGTGAGGAGGGATAGTGGGGGGATTAAGGGAGATGAGCGGGTAAGGAGGGAGAGGGGGGAAAGGGGGAGGTGAGGTGGGGAGGAGGGGGAATAGAGGGAGAGGAGGGCAGTGAGGGAGGTGAGGAGGGATAGTGGTGGGGTAGGGGGAGGTGAGAGGTGGGGGATAGAGGGATAGGAGGGGGTAGGGAGGGGAGGGGAGAGGAGTTATGGAGGGTGGGAGGGAGTGACAGAGTAGGGGAAAGGAGAGGGAGGGAGAGGTGATGGAGGGGAGGAGGAGAGGAGAAAGAAGAGGGAGGGTGAAGAGGAGGGGGAGGGAGTGCTGGGGGATTAGGGGAAATGAGCCATGCCCTTGCAATTGGGGGCTATGCGTGAGTGGTGGAATATCGCGATGGGGAAACGAGTTGCGTTGGGGACCAGGCCTCTCATGTGACAGGGACCCAACGGATCCCACTTCGTCTAGTATATATATACATATATATATGAATTTTAACAGGATGTTGAGAATTTAAGACACACAGTTGAAATAGATTTTCAGCTGTAGTTCAGAATGGCTGGGTATAAATTGGCATCTCACAAAGTCTTTGTTGGGCCTCTGGGTCACTTGTGTCTAGTATAACACCCAGGTTATGCTTTCCAAATCCACGTTGCAAAGGTTGCACAAATGTCCCGTTCTGCAGTCTATGAACGAGAGGGCGATGCAACTAATCGAGGGTCTGTAAATTATTGTCGAATATTTTGATGGTCAAACAAGTTCAGGCTCAGTTTTACTGCTTTGCTCAGTCTTCTGATAAAATTGCAACATTTCAAATAAGGTTTGTGATGGTATTGATTTAATCAATTCAATATTTGTCTGATCGACACAAAATGCTGGGGTTAACTCAGCGGGACAGGCGGCATCTCTGGATAGAAGGAACGGGTGACATTTCGGGTCGAGGACCCTTCTTCAGACTGAGAGTTGGGGGAGAGGGAGACAGAGATAAGGAAGTGTAAGGTGTGAAAACGAGACATCAAAAGAGATGAGGTTCTAGGAAAATGTAGGAAAGATCCTTGCTAACAAGGAGAAGTTGACAACTAGGTTGTCATGCCATTGTGTATGCCAAAATTTAAAAAAATGTTTTATTAATAGATAATAACTTGATTCTGACTTACAAGGTGCACTGTTTAGTCATTCAGTGAATGATGTAGGATGAGACAACATCTCCAGGCTAGCTGTGTCTCCAAACTATGTCAGTAGTTACAATGGTGCAATCTACCCAGCACTTTGGAACATTGACCAGGTACGTCCCATTCACAAAAAGCAGGATAAATCCAACCAATTTAATTACCATCTAATCAATCTCATCTAAATCATCAGCAAAATGATGGAAGGGGTTGGCGTCAATGGTATGAAGTGGCACTTATTTACAATTAAATGTAGTCACTCATGCTCAGTTTGGGATAGACCAGATTCACTGAACTCCTGACCTCATCACAGCCTGATTTCCGGAGGTGACGTTAGAGTGATCTTCCTTGGCAAAACTGAACCTAGCGTGGTGTCACAGTGCCCTGAAATCTGAATGCTTCAAAGGGAAAAGATCCCAATTGTTGGAATCAAACTTTTCGCAAAGGAAGATTGAACTTCCAGCCCCAGGAAATAATACAGGAATTCCACAGGGCAAGTCAGTCTCATTGTCTCAAACATCTCCAGCTGCTTCATCAATGACGTTACTTTTATCGCAAGATCATAGGTGGGGTCGTTCACTGATGATCCCATGATGTAAAATTCCATTCACGACTCCTTAGCGAAGGAAGCAGTCCGTGCCTGCCTACTGCAAGATCAGACAACATGCATGCGTGGGTTGATAAGTAGAATGTAACATTCTCAGCAAACAAAATGCCAGGCACAGACCATCTCCATCAACAGAAAATCTATTGATGTATCCTTGACATTCACGGCATTATCATCACCAAGTGCCCCAGTCATCAGTCACCACTGATTAGAAACTCAATTGGACCAGTCACATAAATTCTATGGTTACCAGAGCTGGTCAGAGGATGGGGATCAGCTAGCAGGTGACTCACCCTCACACACTCCAAGGCCTTTCTATCAAGGCACAAGTCAGGACTGTGAAGGTCTGAAGAAAGGTCACGACCCTAACCATTACCCATTCATGTTCTCCGACCAGTCTGACTGTCCCTGGTTACATTTTATCTCTGTTTAAGAAGGAACTGCAGATGCTGGAAAATCAAAGGTAGACAAAAGTGCTGGAGAAACTCAGCGGGTGCAGCAGCATCTATGGAGCGAAGGAAATAGGCAACGTTTCGGGACGAAACGTTGCCTATTTCCTTCGCTCCATAGATGCTGCTGCACCCGCTGAGTTTCTCCAGCACTTTTGTCTACCTTACATTTTATCTCTGTTTGCTTTGTGGTTACCTTGCTCCACGCTAACAATGATCTATTCTACATTTCCCTTGATCTCCACCCCCTTTGATATCTTAGAAATATAGACATAGAAACATAGAAAATAGGTGCAGGAGGAGCATTCGGCCCTTCGAGCCAGCACCGCCATTCATTGTGATCATGGCTGAGCGTCCCCAATCAATAACCCGTGCCTGCCTTCTCCCCATATCCCTTGATCCCCCTAGCTGCTAGAGCTCTATCTAACTCTCTCTTAAATCCATCCAGTGATTTGTCCTCCACTGCCCTCTGTGGAGGGGAATTCCACAAATTCACAACTCTCTGGGTGAAAACGTTTTTTCTCACCTCAGTCTTAAATGGCCTCCCCTTTATTCTAAGACTGTGGCCCCAGGTTCTGGACTTGCCCAACATTGGGAACATTTTTCCTGCATCCAGCTTGTCCAGTCCTTTTATAATTTTATATGTTTCGATAAGATATAAGTTGTTCTCACACCTTACACTTCCTTATCTCTGTATCCCCCCCCCCCTCCCCTGACTCTCAGTCTGAAGAAGGCTCTCGACCCGAAACGTCACCCATTCCTTCTCTCCAGAGATGCTGCCTGACCCGCTGAGTGACCCCAGCATTTTGTGCCTATCTTAAGCATTTGAGGACGGTGACCAAAACCTTTTCCCTCCCCTGTTTTATAAAATCTCCCCGCCCATCTTCCCACAGCCACAGGTGAGAAAGGGTCAACAGGTCAGTACAGGGCAGAAGTGAGCGCTGGTACCCGAAGCAGATTGGCAGGTTAGGACATTACTTGTAGCAGGCCAACTTCGTCGCACAGTCTAATGAGATGACTGGAGTGAGAGTCTCAGATCCTGATCCATATGAGGTCCATGCCATTCATTAGAGATTGATATCTGGGTTAAAGGCACTCGTAAACAGGTCTTCGGGTCTAATCAGAAGTGTCCTAATGATAACCGCTGATAAGCATTGGTATAGGTTTATTATTGCCTTGTGTACCGAGTTACAGAGACAAACTTTATTTTGTACGCTGTCCAGACAGATCATGAGTGTGATCACACCTGACATGAGTAAATCAGGCGGTGTTAAAGAGAGAATAAACAGCGTGAAGAATATCGTGTCACAGCTACAGAGAAACCAAGTAAATGGGTCTCCAAAATGTAACAGGTGAAGGAGTACAACTTAGGCTTTCATGATTCCAATTTTACACACAGTGCTGCAGCAGGTAGTGCTGCTGCCTCATAACCCCAGTGGCCAGCGTTCAGTCCCGGACACCATGTTTTAAAGGGCATATCATTAGCAAGGATTAATGTTTATATGAGAGTAATGTATAAATTGTTTACCATCGTTGAGGTAGCTCCAAGCATAGTGTATGAACCTGCATGAAGAGATTTCTCCAAACAGCAACATTTCCCAGTCATGGTGACACGGCTTTACACTTGTTCACAGAAAACATCAGATCACGCAGATCAGGCAGCATCTCAGGAGGGCGTGGATGGGTGATATTTCGGGTCGGGATCCTTTCTAAGCTAGATTGAATAGGTGGTCCAAGTGAATAACGAATACCAAGTGGATACTGATAAGGGGGAAGGGGAGAGGGGAGGTTTGATTGGAAGAAAGTTGGACAAAAGCCAGAGATGAAAAGATAACAAAAGAGTCAGTGAGGTAGAGAAAGGAGTGAAATGTGAAGCCAGAGGGGAGAAGGCGGGGGAGGGGGGAGGAGGAGGGGCTGCTGTAGTGGGAGGAATGGGTGCACACCCATGTGGGGCAGATAAATAGAGGGAGGGAAGGGGAGGTTGGTGTTGCCTAAGCCTGGAGAATTCAATGTTTTTACTTTGGGTTGTAATCAAAGACTCTCATTATCATATAACCATATAACCATATAACCATATAACAATTACAGCACGGAAACAGGCCATCTCGGCCCTACAAGTCCGTGCCGAACAACCTTTTTCCCTTAGTCCCACCTGCCTGCACTCATACCATAACCCTCCATTCCCTTCTCATCCATATGCCTATCCAATTTATTTTTAAATGATACCAACGAACCTGCCGCCACCACTTCCGCTGGAAGCTCATTCCACACAGCTACCACTCTCTGAGTAAAGAAGTTCCCCCTCATGTTACCCCTAAACTTCTGTCCCTTAATTCTGAAGTCATGTCCTCTTGTTTGAATCTTCCCTATTCTCAAAGGGAAAAGCTTGATCACATCAACTCTGTCTATCCCTTTCATCATTTTAAAGACCTCTATCAAGTCCCCCCTTAACCTTCTGCGCTCCAGAGAATAAAGACCTAACTTATTCAACCTATCTCTGTAACTTAGTTGTTGAAACCCAGGCAACATTCTAGTAAATCTCCTCTGTACTCTCTCTATTTTGTTGACATCCTTCCTATAATTGGGCGACCAAAATTGTACACCATACTCCAGATTTGGTCTCACCAATGCCTTGTACAATTTTAACATTACATCCCAGCTTCTATACTCAATGCTCTGATGTATAAAGGCTAGCATACCAAAAGCTTTCTTTACCACCCTATCTATATGAGATTCCACCTTCAAGGAACTATGCACGGTTATTCCCAGATCCCTCTGTTCAACTGTATTCTTCAATTCCCTACCATCCTGGCCGCGCTCTCATTTTATCTTCAAGAAAAAGTTATAGGGGCTGAAAACCATGACCAGCAGATTCATGAGTAGCTTCTTCCCAACAACCATCAGGCTCTTGTACACTGCACATCAAAACGGTCGCCCAGTCTACGTTTGATACAACACGTTGACTCAGAAGCTTTTCAATGTACCTTGGTGCATGTGACAATAAACTAAACTGAAACTGAGCTGAAAATGAAACTGGGTCTCAGCCTATGTTGGGAGGTTAGTGTTGTGCAGTGGGGGGTGACAGACAGCCATTCTTGCGACTGCGGACATCCAGACCAGACCATCCCACACATCGTGAATGACTGCTCCCCTCGGCCTGCTAGATAACCCGGATGTTAAACATTTTAAGTCCCCTTCTCTTTCTGACCTGGGCCTCCTCCATTGCCAGAGTGAGGTCACACAAAAATACAGCGTCAGCTTGGGTAGCCAGCAACCCAACGGTGTGAACAATGATCTCTCAATTTTAGGTAACACCACCCCCTCCCCATGTCATGTTCCCCCTCTCTTCACTGTGCCCCATCCATTCCTCTCACTATCCCATCCTCTTTCCCCTTCATTCGGTCCCCTTCCCCCTATATCCCTTCCTCTGGCTTCATATTTCACATTCCTTCTCTCATCTTACACCCTTTTGTCTATTTTTCATCTCTAGTTTTCGTCCACTCATTTGTCGATCAAACCCACCTCAACTTCATGCATCCATCACTTGCCGTCTTTTGTCCCGCCCCCCATCTCTCTTCCAGCTCTCCCCCCCCCCCCGTACGATCAGTCTCAAGAAGAATCCAGACTCAAAACGTCACCTATCCATGTTCTCCAGAGATGCTGCCTGACACGCTGAGATACAACAGCACTCTGGGTTACTTTTGGAAACCAGCATCTGCAGTTCCTTGTATCTCCATTTTAGTATAGTTTAGTTTAGAGATACAGCACGGAAACAGGCACTTCGTCCACTGAGTCTGCACCAACCAGCGATCCCCGCACACTAACACTATCCCATACACACTAGTGACAATTTACACTTATACCTAGCCAATTAACCTACAAACCTGTACGTCCTTGGAATGTGGGAGGAAACCGAAGATCTCGGAGAAAACCCATGTGGTGACACGGAGAACGTGCAAACTCCTTACAGACAGCATCCGCAGCCAGGATTGAACTCGGGTCACCGCTGTGCCACCATGACGCCCTTTTATACTGGTTCATGTATGTTCACCCAGGGGCTGCTCTCTTCACTCCTTTAGACTAATGGGATAGAGTGAAGCCTGATATATAACACTGAACTAAACAGTTCAGTGGTGCCCCATTCAGGTTTTCTATTATTCTATGTCTAGGAAGGAACTGCAGATGCTGGTTTAAACTGAAGATAGACACAAAAAGCTGGAGTAACTCAGCGGGTCAAACAGCATTTTTGGAGTAAAAGAATAGATGACGCTTTGGATTGAGACCCTTCTTTAGACTCTTTTTCTTCAGTCTGAAGAAGGGACTGGACTCGAAACATCACCTATTCCTTTTATCCAGAGACGCTGTCTGATCCGTTGAGTTACTCCAGCCGTTTGTGACTTTTAGATCAATCTACCGAGCTACCAATACAACAGCATATACAACATGCCTTCTGAAAATCTATACCCTGCAATTTCTACATTCTCTTTAGATATTTAGTTGCTCCTTTGCGTTTATTTTTTTTCGATCGGAGCATGTTATAATAATTCCCTGCTGACATTGTTCATAACTAGTTAAGGGTGATGATGCAAGTTAATAGTCTGCCGGTAGCGGACTTTAGTTGCAGTCCTGTTTGTCAGTTTCTGTGTACTTAGTTGTCAAGGTCAGTCTGTAATCATTTCCAAACTCTGGGCTGACATGGAGCCTGGCGTTTGACAGGTTTTTACATCCACAGCTCCCTTGGCCACCTTGGTTCCTTTTTGCAGCTCGGCCCTCAACGGACACAATGCCGACAGATTTCAGTGGTACCTGGCATTTGGTCAGCAATGAAAATCTTGACCCTTACTTGCAAGCATTGGGTGAGTATGTAAGTGTTTATAGCAAGTCAGTTGCAGCTCTGATGACTGCTGATAGTTTATGCTGATGTGGATTATAAGTTTTTGTTTTCTTTTATCATGGAGTGTTTGGAAGCTGGATAAATTGTTTTAGTAGGTACACAAAATTGCTGGGGAAACTCAGCGGGTGCAGCAGCATCTATGGAGCGAAGGAAATAGGCGACGTTTCGGCCCGAAACGTCGCCTATTTCCTTCGCTCCATAGATGCTGCTGCACCCGCTGAGTTTCCCCAGCAATTTTGTGTACCTTCGATATTCCAGCATCTGCAGTTCCCTTTTGAACACTGAATAAATTGTTTTAGTGCCTGATCCTCTTTATAGCAATCTGGCAAATAAAATAAATCAAGGCGCTTCGGACAATTTGTGTATTAACAATACAGGGTCGTAGCTGTAGAGTTGCTGCCTTACAGTGCCAGAGACCTGGGTTTGACCCTGGCACCTACTGGTGCTGTCTGTACGGAGTTTGTACGTTCTTCCCGTGACCTGTGTGGGTTTTCTCCAAAATCTTCGGTTTCCTCCCACACTCCAAAGACGTACCTGTAGGTTTGTAGGTCAATTGGCTTGGTATAAATGTTTAAGAAAATTGTCCCAAATGTGTGTAGGGTTAATGTGCGGTGATCGCTGGTTGGTGAGGACTCGGTGGGCTGAAGGGCTTGTTTCTTCGCTGTATCTCTAAATTAAACTAAACTAAAACTCTTTCTAAGAATGGGCAATTTTGAAATGTATTCATTAACTCAAGATATTGTTTGTTGATAACATTGGAAATGTTTTTGTGTACTCTGCCCCTGGTCTGCTGCATATTGTACACAATAGCTTACTGGTTATGCTTCAGTATTAATATCCAAATAGCTAAAGATATGTTGATCTTATATCATGTCAATGGGACAGTTTAAATTTGGGCGATTAAATAAATCTGGAATAAGATGCTTGGATCTATGATGGTGACTATGAAACTGCTGAATCGTCAAAACATCCAAGTATCAATTGAATTGAATTGATAGAATGACACAGCATGGAAACAGGCCCTAGAGCCCACTGAGTCCACGCCGACCATTGATCACCCGTTCACACTTGTTTTACGCTGTTCCCACTTTCTTATCCACTCCCTACACACTGGGTGCAATTTGCAGAGGCCAATTAGTCTACAAACCTGACGTCTTTGCGATGCAAGTGGAAACCGGAGCACCTGGAGGAAACCCACTTGGTCACAGGGAGAACGTGCAAACTCCACACAGACAGTACCCAACGTCAGATTCAAACCCGGGTCTCTGGTTCTGTGAGGCAGCAGCTCATCCAGCTGTCTCTTATGTTTTTCAAGGAGTAAATCTGATGGCCCTTTCTCGTCTGTGACCCCAACATGACCCTTAACTGCCCTTTGAAGTCATTGTTCAGTTGTTCATTTGTTCAGTTTAGGCCCAATTGTGGGTAGGCAATGAATTGCAGACTTGGTGAAGTCCCATTCCATGACTTGAATACCTAAATAAATGTCTAATCTGTAATTACACCTGACGACCTGAATGAGCTGTGGTGCGTGTGAGACCAATAGAAATATCCATCAGTACTGACCAAGTCTCAACTTTTCCCAATTACTTCCTAGAGGCGATAGTGCGGGTTTAAATCAGAATCACATTGGGTGCAGCCTTCTGTTGGTGTTCAGAGTCATGTGCAAACTTGCATGTAGGAACCGTCATTCCTCTTGTGTATCGGGGAAAACCAAAGCTAGTTGTAGTACTAAGCTGTAGTGAGACCAGAGGTGGCATCTTCAGTCGATTGGCTGTGTCAGTTGTGGATATAACCAACTTGCTCTAAAAGGCCCTGAGGGTGAAGTCCAGGAATAGAACAGCAGTAGGTCCTACTCATGATCTTTTTATTAGTCCTAATTGGACATGGCTGTGTATGATGAGTAGCTGTTTCAGTGAATGAGTGGAGAACTTCTCTTAATTGTAAAACCACATTTCAGAGTGAATCTTCTTTAGCAGCCCCTTGGGATAGAGGATAACTTCTAGTCTTGTAAGTTCTGAGGTATTTGACGAGGCTCATGTGGGGCACACAGGTTTGTCCACAGATAAAGCATCTGATGCCCAATGAGTTGGGCAGATGCATAGTTTAGAGGAGAGTGCAATCCTTCCACTGTATATGTAGGACTCCTGTGTACTCGTGATGCAAGTTCCTCAGTTCTTGCTATCACCCTGAATATTGACAATGACTAGGAGCTCAGCCTCTGAGTGCATGAAAAGGCAAACACTGTCATTGCATTGCAGGTTTAGATGTGCAGGACAGTGTTAGTGTGGGGGATGATCGCTGGTCTGCGCAGACTCGGTGGGCTGAAGGGTCTGTTTCCACGCTATAACTATAAAGTCTAATGCTGTAGATGGGTCCCGATCCGAAATGTCGTCAGTCTACTTACCTCCGCAGATGCTGAGTTCACGCCTGCGAAGTTACTTTAGCAGCTTGTCTTTTGCTCAAGATTCCAGCATCTGCAGTCCCTTGTGTCTCTCTTTGCACATGTAACCTGGAATGGTTATTTGACTCCAAGACAGTGAAGAAAACAAAGAGAATGCATGCCGTTGTTAACCAAACCATGAAGTACAAGTGTAGAGTGCTAGAACTATATAAAATTACTAGACTAAGTGGGACCCATTGGGTCCCATGTTCGCACGGGAGGGCTGGTCCCCCAACGCAATATTCCACCTCTCCACCAATTCCAATATTGCTGGCCAGTGGGGGGTGGGGTGCTTTCTGGAGCGCTAGCGCTTCATTTCCATTGCCATTGCACTACAAGCACAGGGCAGGCCCAAGCCAAACAGCTCATTGCATTTCCATTAAGGGCTTTCGGCCCGAAACGTTGCCTATTTCCTTCGCTCCATAGATGCTGCCGCACCTGCTGAGTTTCTCCAGCAATTTTGTCTACCAAAGACATTGTAGGTTGCTGTCTTGTAGTTAAACAGCCTCTGTGAATTGCAACTGGTGTGTGGGGAGTGGGCGAGAAAGTGGGACGATGTAGAACGAGTGTGAACGGGTGATCGGTAGTTGGTGTGGTCAGTGATGCTGTATCTTTCAATCAATCCACAACCCATACGACTAAGGTCCCAAGGTTAGGAAATTGGAATAACCCTTGGCCTCCTTCTGTGCCATAAATTTATATAAAAATGGAAATTTCCCTTCCTATCCTCACGTTATCTAGAGTTTATGAATATCTGCAGATTTGGGGGGACCAGAATTGGAATTAAATATGCTTCCTCTATTTGCTCTCTCCCATTCTGATGCAGGGTCCCAACCTGAAAGGTCAACTTACTCCTTTTACCTCCCCAGATGTTGCTTGACCCGCTGCGTTTTTCTAGCGTCTGCTGATTCTCTTCCAGATTTTCAGCATCTGCAGTCTCTTCTGGCTTCTAAACGCAGACTTAAGGCCTAATATTCCTTCGACAGATATTGACTTTCCTACTCGTAAGATTGCGTCTCTGCTGAAACCCGAGAAGGTTATTGAACAGGAGGGAGATTCATTCATCGTCAAAACAAACAGCACCTTCAGAAATTATCAAATCCAATTTACGGTGGGAGTAGAATTTGACGAGGATGTGAAATGTTTGGATAATCGCAAATGCAAGGTAGGAAGCCAGCGTCTATTGCACGAGGTTCAACAATGGTCGTGGAAGTAAAATGATCTTTTATTAGAAAAAAGCTTTTAAAAAGTTGCCTATATTGGCAACATTATTCCTGAACTGAGTGGAGACCAATGGGTAAGTTACTTCCAATCTAGAATGGAGATCACAGATTCACATTATGCATATAATATGTATTTAAACATCACTTTCAGGATAAATTACTATGATTTTATTGGGAGAAATTGCTGAAGTTTTATATATTTTTCACTCTTTAAAGATTAAATTGCTTCCCCTTGTATTACTATTGACTATCAGATGTAAACCAGAGGTATACCCTTTTGTGTGGGAAAGAACTATAGATGCTGGTTTACACGGAAGATAGACACAAAATGCTGGAGTAACTCAGGCAGCATCTCTAGAGAGAAGTAATGGGTGACGTTTCGAGTCGAGACCCTTCTGCAGACTGAGAGTCAGTGGAGCGGGAGACAGAGAGATATGGAAGGGTAAGGTGTGAAAAAACAGATCAAAGGAGACAATGTGAAGGAAAATGTAGAATGGTTCATTGTTAGCTGATGGGAAGGTGACAATGAGGCATACAATCAGTAAAATTTAATCAGGAGGACAGTGAAACTAGTCGGAGAACTAGAATGGGGGAGGGTGGAGAGAGATGGAAACCAAGGATTATTTGAAATCAAAATTCATACCGCTGGGTGAAAAGCTGCCCAAGCGAAATATGAGGCGCTGAGATAAGTCTCATCATATAATGTCTTACACATGTAGCATCCTTCAGAAGTCTGAAGTCCCTCATCACCAGGTTCTTCTTCTTTCGTGTGGCGTGCATAGCCTAAAGTTGTTGGACAACTTGTTCTATTTGATCTTCCGTTTGTGCACGTCGAGTTGATTGCATTAGTCGAAAGGGCGGACCACGTGAAGGTTGCAATTTCCACCCCGTCACCAGGTTCAGAAACAACTACTTTCAGCTCCTTGAACTGACCTGCGCACCTCTGATCCTACCTCAGCAACAGAGTACTACAGACCACCTCTTGCTCTACCGTGGACTTATTTCACTAATTGTGTATCTTTGCACTAATATCTTGTTTTTATTTGGCCCTGCTTCTCTTATCACTAATATGTATGTGCAAGTTATGTGTCATTTATGTTTTTGTGTCTGAGGCTATGTGCCTATGATGCTGCTGCAAGCTAGTTTTTCATTGCACCTTTACCTTACTTTACTTGAATATATGACAATAGATTTTAACTTGTTTCAGCATAACTAATATTGATCTAGAGCATTCATGCAATTCTTAACTGAAATCCTCTGCTCTATTCTCATTTAACCATCTATAGTAAAAATGTTATATCTTCATGCACTTAAACCAACCTCTTACCAGAAGTTTTTAAGAAGGAACTGCAGATGCTGGAAAATCGAAGGTACACAAAAATGCTGGAGAAACTCAGCGGGTGCAGCAGCATCTATGGAGCGAAGGAAATAAGCAACGTTTCGGCCCGAAACGTTGCCTATCTCCTTCGCTCCATAGATGCTGCTGCACCCGCTGAGTTTCTCCAGCATTTTTGTGTACCTTCTTAGCATTCCTTCATCCACTCTCACAATGAAAACTGTCCAAGTAAACACTCTCTCCAGTGGGCGTACTTCCTCACTGGGATTATGTTCCAACCACTATTCAGAGACATGGACTAATGATCTAAACACAAGCCTCCAAATTCCACCATGGTAAATGATAGATCTACATCTGGTTAATTAAACAAATCTACAATGAATGATTAATATATAAAAAAACTCAATATCAAATTCTGCAATTTCATATTACTCACAACTGGCCATTTCTGCCGTAAGTCATCATCTGTGAAATGGTTTTGTTTATTTTTCTCCCCATTAGCACAACCTGACCTGTATTTCACAGCATTAAACATTCAATTGTTCGTATCATTTCCCGCTAAATATTCCCAGTAACCTTAACTACCTTCTATCTCCACAGCAATCTTGACCTCACCCTAGCACAGCTATTCCCTTTGTCCTATCCATCCCTCCCCCAAACATTTCTGCAACTTAAAACCTGATTTTGTTGCTTAGTTCTGATGATCAGTCGTGGACCTGAAACATATGCCCCTGTCCCACTTAGGAAACCTGAACGGAAACCTCTGGAGACTTTGTGCCCCACCCAAGGTTTCCGTGCGATTCCCGGAGGTTCCCGGAGATTTTTGTCAGTCTCCCTACCTGCTTCCACTACCTGCAACCTCCAGCAACCACCTGCAACCTCCTGATTGACCCTACATGTAATTCAGTCTTGCTATTTGCTCAACTCTTATCACTCCCCCTTGCCTAGTGTATCAGTCACCCTTCCATAAGACAAAGATGGTCACTGCATGCATTGATGATGTTGTTACCCGTGTGTGTGAATTTAGAAGAATACCAAATATATTACTATGAACCATGTCTAAGAATCCAGTAAAGTCCAGTAAAATGAGTGGAGATTTCAACAGGAAATAGTTACCACCCCATGGAAATATGTGTAAGACATATTTTAATGCATCATTGGGGTATAAAAATAATGTAAATATGCCCACATTCCAGTCAATTGAATGTGAAATATGAATCTACACGTTGCACGAACCTGAGATTAATTACCCCCCATCTCCTCAGCTTTAACCACATTCATTAGCAGAGTTGAGTAGTGGGTAAAGGGATGACATCACACAGTATTGCACAAGGTCAGAATTCTACAGAACCTAAAGTATTCTTGTTTCTGCACCACTTCTTATAAGATTCACCAGCTGCTCCAACTACATTGTGAAATCCACTGGGTCTGTTCAACCAAGTGAGTCTTAATCTTTCTTTTCACCGTGGCAAACTTTGTTTTTGCAGAGTCTTGTCATGTGGGAGAACAACAAACTGGTGTGCACTCAGAAGGGAGAAAAGAAGAATCGAGGTTGGACTCACTGGATAGAAGGCGATAACCTTCACTTGGTATGTTTCCTATTGGATTGAGAATACCACTGGATCACCCTTCAAGCAGCTCGGTTCCTTAGGAATTCACCAAGTTAATTCGCGGGATGGCGGGACTGTCATATGCTGAGAGAATGGAGCGTCTGGGCTTGTATACTCTGGAATTTAGAGGGGATCTTATTGAAACATATAAGATTAATAAGGGTTTGGACACGCTAGAGGCAGGAAACATATTCCCAAGACACCTCAGACACTCTCCGGCCTCTCCGCGCATTCCATTCTCTAGACCCTCACCCCCTCATCTTCACCATGGACGTCCAGTCACTCTACACCTCCATCCCCCACCAGGATGGTCTCAAAGCCCTCCGGTTCTTCCTCGACCAGAGAAGCAACCTATACCCAGCCACTGACACTCTCCTCCGCCTAGCGGAGCTGATCCTTACCCTCAATAACTTCACGTTTGACTCCTCCCATTTCCTCCAAACACAAGACGTAGCTATGGGCACACGCATGGGCCCCAGCTATGCCTGCCTCTTTGTCGGTTACGTCGAGCAATCCTTGTTCAATACTTACCAGGGCCCCATCCCCGACCTCTACCTCCGTTACATCGACGACTGCTTTGGTACCACCTCCTGCACCCACACACAACTGACTGACTTCATCCACTTCACCACAAACTTCCATCCGGCACTCAAATACACCTGGACCATTTCCGACACTTCCCTACCATTCCTTGACCTCACTATCTCCATCGCAGGTGATAGACTTCTGACTGAGATTCACTATAAACCTACTGACTCCCATGGCTATCTGGACTACACTTCTTCCCACCCTGCTTCCTGTAAGGACTCCATCCCCTATTCCCAATTCCTCCGTCTACGCCGCATCTGCTCCCAGGATGAGACGTTCCACATCAGGGCATCTGAAATGTCCTCATTCTTCAGGGAACGGGGGTTCCCCTCCTCCACCATAGATGAGGCTCGCACCAGGGTCTCTTCCATACCCCGCAACACTGCTCTCTCTCCCCATCCCCGCACTCGCAACAAGGGCAGAGTCCCCCTAGTCCTCACCTTTCACCCCACCAGCCGTCACATACAACAAGTAATCCTCCGTCAGTTTCGCCACCTCCAACGTGACCCCACCACTCGCCACATCTTCCCATCTCCCCCCATATCTGCCTTCTGCAAAGACCGATCCCTCCATAACTCCCTTGTCAATTCTTCCCTTCCCTCCCGTACCACCCCCTCCCCGGGCACTTTCCCTTGCAACCGCAAGAGATGCAACACTTGTCCCTTTACCTCCCCACTCGACTCCATTCAAGGACCCAAGCAGTCGTTCCAGGTGCGACAGAGGTTTACCTGCATCTCCTCCAACCTCATCTATTGCATCCGCTGCTCTAGATGTCAGCAGACCTATATCGGTGAGACCAAGCGGAGGTTGGGCGATCGTTTCGCTGAACACCTTCGCTCGGTCCGCAATAACCAACCTGACCTCCAGGTGGCTCAGCACTTCAACTCCCCCTCCCACTCCGTATCCGACCTCTCTGTCCTGGGTCTCCTCCATGGCCAGAGCGAGCAACACCAGAAATTGGAGGAACAACACCTCATATCCCTTGGGGAGTCTGCATCCTGGGGGCATGAACATTGAATTCTCCCAATTTTGTTAGTCCTTGCTGTCTCCTCCCCTTCCTCAACCCTCCTGCTGTCTCCTCCCATCCCCCAGCCTTCGGGCTCCTCCTGCTTTTTCCTTTCTTCTCCCCGCCCCCCCACCCCCGATCAGTCTGAAGAAGGGTTTCGGCCCGAAAGGTTGCCTATTTCCTTCGCTCCATAGGTGCTGCTGCACCCGCTGAGTTTCTCCAGCTTTTTTGTGTACCAACATATTCCCAACGTTGGGGGAGTCCAGAACCAGGGGCCACAGTTTAAGAATAAGGGGTAAGCCATTTAGAACGGAGATGAGGAAACTTTTTCACACACAGAGTTGTGAGTCTGTGGAATTCTCTGCCTCAGAGGGCGGTGGAGGCCGGTTCTCTGGATACTTTCAAGAGAGAACTAGATAGGGCTCTTGAAGATGACCGAGTCAGGGGATATGGGGAGAAGGCAGGAACGGGGTACTGATTGTGGATGATCAGCCATGATCACATTGAATGGCGGTGCTGGCTTGAAGGGCCGAATGGCCTACTCCTGCACCTATTGTCTATTATCGCAGTGGCGCAGCTTACAGCACCGGAAACCTGGCTTTGATCCCGACTACGGGTGCTGTCTGTATATAATTTGTACATTCTCCCTGGGTTTTCTCTGAGATCTTCGGTTTCCTCCCACACTCCAAAGACGTACAGATTTGTAGGTTAATTGGCTTGGTGTAAATGTAAATTGACCCTAGTGAGTGTAGGATGATGTTAATGTGTGGGGATCACTGGTCGGTGCTGACTCGATGGGCCGAAGGGCCTGTTTCCTCACTGTGTCTCCAACCTAAACTAAAAACCAAACTAAAATTGTGCAGTAGAAAGCCAATTAGTTCAAATTCATTCTTCTCTCTACTCTGTTCATGGTTAACCAAGCTGGCTCCCTGTCCTCACAGATCTGTCACGAGAGCTTCCACTTTGAATCAGGGGAGCCATCAATTTCTCAGGGATAATTTGAGAAGATAATTAAATGCTGCCCTTACCAGTGACTCCCCCACCCCAAGATTTAATGAATGCAAAGCTGGAGATATAGAAACAGATGTAGGGAAGGAACTGCAGATGCTGGTTTAAACCGAAGAAAGACACAAAAAACTGGAATAACTCAGCAGGACAGACAGCATCTGTGGATAGAAGGAATGGGTGACGTTTCGGGTCGAGACCCTTCTTCAGACTCAAAGAACTCGAAGACTTGAAGAAAGGTCTCGATCCAAAATGTCACCCATTCCTTCTATCCTGAGATGCTGCCTGTCCCGCTGAGTTACTCCAGCATTTTGTGTCTATCTTCGATATAGAAACGGACTTGTTTTTCTTGTTCTTTGTCTCTTTATGTCCCCGCTCTCCTCTCTCCGCCTCTCTCACACTGCTGGGGTTTGGTAGCAATACAAATGTACTAGGCTAAAACAAGCCTTGATGGTTTAAAAGTTCATTCAATCCCGAGGAGTAGATTTTTACATTGATATCACATTGAATGGCGGTGCTGGCTCGAAGGGCCGAATGGCCTAGTCCTGCACCTATTGTCTATTTAGTGACCTCATGTTGCACCAAAAGAGGCCTGTTGCAAAAAATTCAGATTAACGATTGCATTATGTCCAACACAAAGACGATAAAACTACACTGAAAAACTGTTTTAAATATCCAAATAATTCTTTTGCCAGTCTCCAAAGACACCGTATGCTCTTTTAGATTCTCTGGAACAGGATTCCTTTACAAGTTATGAATGAACTGTTCCAAAGTTGTTACTGTCAGATGTTCAAGAGCTGAATGATCTCATTTACCAGCCTCATCATGCACTTACTACCCATCAGTATTGTGGCTGCAGGGTGCACTATCTATACTGCAGTAATCTGCCAGATTTCTTCAATAGCAACTGTTCATATGTGTTACCTCCACCATTATGGCCACATGGCGCCAGAGACTCAGATTCGATCCTGACGTCTATGTGGGGTTCGCACGTTTCCCAGTGATGGCGTGGGTTTCCTCCGGGTGCTCTGGTTTCCTCCCACATCCCAAAGCCGTGCGGGTTTATAGGTTAATTAATTGTCCCCTGTGAATCGCCCCCAATAATTATTTGGTAAATAGGCAAGAGGTTGTAATATGTTTAAAATAGTTACCAGTAGTTTTATGATAACAAAAGCTGATTGAGTTTGGGATGTTGATGGTAACCGTTTAGTTAGAGTTTTAGAGATACTACATGGAAACAGGCCCTTTGGCCCAAGCCAGTCATTGGTCACCCTTTCACGCTAGTTCTATGTTATCCCACCTGCGCATCCACTCCCTATACACTAGGTGCAGTTTAAATGCCAATTAACCTGCCAACCCGCACGTCTTTGGGAGGAAACCCACAATGTCACAGGGAGAACGGGCAAACTCCACACAGACAGCACCCCAGATCCGGATCCAACCCATGTCTCTGGTGTTGTGAAGCAACAGCTGCGCCACCCACTGCTAAAATAACAGAATGTTTCACAACCCTAGTCGTTGAGTATTTGACATCATTGCTGGTGGCTTTAATCTACATAATTTCTTTCCTTCCAGGAACTCTACTGTGAAAACAAGATGTGCAAACAGGTTTATAAGAAAATGTCCACCGCATAAGTGAAGGAAAATGCCAAATGTGAAAACTATTAATTTGTACGATTTTAGGACATTGAGTGATCAATAGTGGAAACTTTGCCCATTGCCCTCAGATTTAGATCCGAAGGTACTTCTTACGGCACTGAAATATGGAAACAGATTTCATGTGGCTACCCTTCTGTGCATTGAGGTAATATGTTACTGAGATATTCAGTGTCAATCTGCTCCAAGATTAATTTTGTGGTGGGATTACATTCTTGAACAACTAATGTATTCACACTGTCGATATTTGATTGAATGGAAGTAGCAGTTTCACATGTATGTGGGAATTTGATAATCATAAAGGATTAGCGTCACAGTATGTCTTTTGTTTTTTTTTATATAACTCCAAAACTTCTCCTCTTGTGCAATTTTCAGAGACGCACACTGTGCGTTGCAGCACCCTTTGTATCGGTGGGAAGATTTTCCAGTTTTCCTCGCGCTCATTTTTCCTGATCTAGTTTAGAGATACAGTGCGGAAACAGGCCCTTAGGCCCACTGAGTCCGCACCGACCAGCGATCCCCACACATTAACACTATCCGACACACTTAGGGACAATTTACTTTTTTTTTTAATACCAAGCTAATTAACCTACAAACCTGTACGTCTTTGGAGTGTGGGAGGAAACCGGAGCACCCGGAGAAAACCCGCACATGTCATGGGGAGAACGTACAAACTCTGTACAGACAGCACCCGTAGCCAGGATCGAACCCAGGTCTCCAGTGCTATAAGCGCTGTAAAGCAGAAACTCTATCGCTGAGCCACCATGTAAACGGGTGTAGCAAGTAGATAATGCACAGGATTCTGTCCAGGGTTATTAATTTAGGCCAAAATCATTATATGCGACAGAAAAGGAGAGCATGACATTCTCTGCAGCTCCCAGCCTTCGTATTATGCCCAAGAATAAGTAACCCCCGGGTAATGTGTGGGTTCCATTCCTGGGATGTGTCTGGAATCTCATTTCTCCATGAGTCAGGAATGTCAATTTTGTATACCTACACCTATCGTATCATTCCACATACACTTACCATAAATCTTTCATTGCATTGAATATGCATCCTAATATTTCTGATAACTGAACTAATGTCAGCCTCTAATAAATGTGACAAATCATTTTAGTATTATTATTCTTATTACTATTTTGAAAAATGCTTTAACGTTTTATGAGAAGTAGATTTTTGTGTGAGTCAGGTCGTTGATAACCCAGGCTGGCCCTGTACTACCAAATAGCAAACTTCATGGAGCAGGGTGAACTCAGCGGAGGAGTCCGAAATAAAATTTAAAAAAATGATATTTCTGCCAGATCATTTTAAGTCGGCATTTCTGGAGTCACTTATTATGGAGTCATAATGTAGTCATTATGGAGTCATAATGTGATTCCTAGAGTCATTCACCCACCAGTCTGTGGTTGTGGATTAGAAGGCATTATCAATAAAGAGAGATTGAACAACCTTGACTCGTTTTCTCTGAGGGGGTTGAGGGGAGACCTTTCTCTTCTTATCGAGTCCACACACAAGATTAGAAGTTGTCCAGCCAGAGCTGAACACTCTTCTCGGCATCTGCATACAATGGTGTCTGTCTTGTCGCTTCTTGTGCTTCTTGTGCTTCTTGTGCGTGGTGGTGGAAAGATCGGTGGAAACAGGGCCGCGACGTGAACTGTCTTTCCTTGACCCCAGGGGAGATCTTCTAGACGTGAATAAAATGATGAGAGGCATAGATAAGGGAAACAGTCAGGATAGATAGGGTAAACAGTCCCCAATATGCTCCTAACCCATCCCCATGTCCCATATTTCCTTTATTCCCTTTTTCCTACTGCTCGTATTCCCCTCTCCCTTTTGTTTCCTTTTCTAGCCTTTGCCATCATCTGCCAATCCCCCCTCCCCCGTCACCTGGGTATCCACCTATCACTTGCCACTCATCACTCACACCTCTATTTTCTCAGCTCTCTCCCCCCATTCTAATTGTTTGAAGAAAGGTCCCGTCCTGAATGTCGTCAGTCCATTCCCTCCTCAGATGCCGCATGGCCTATTGAGTTCCTCCTGCACTTTTTGTTTTGTTCAAGATTCCGGCATCTGCAGTTTCTTATATCTCTGACTTATCCACCTTAATGTTTTGCAAGACACCCAACACCTTTTTAATATTAACGTGTCCTAGGAAATCAACATAGCCCATCCCTGCTATCAGATGCTGCTTACATGTGACATCACAGCATGCAGGGAACTGTATGCCACACATTCATAGAAACATAGAAAATAGGTGCAGGAAAAGGCCATTCGGCCCTTTGAGCCAGCACTGCCATTCAATATGATCATGGCTGATCATCCAGAATCAGTCGGGGCGTTTGAACCCTCCGCAGTCGCTGCCACGGCGGCTCGATGTTTCAGGCCCTCTCGCAGGGATGATGGAACTAAGGCGTCGGAACGGAAGAACACTCTCAGCGGCTTGGAGTTTTTCCGAATCGGCCGAAGATCGCGGCTTCCGAAGTCCACAGGCTGAGCTGGACGGAGCTCCAACACTGGCAACCCCCGGCAAGGGGTCCCAGGACCCCACGATGTTAAAGTCAGCGCCGCCCGCGGCTGGAAGCTCCGCAAATGAATACATCAAATGTATTGGCCTCCACTGCCTTCTGTGGCAGAGAATTCCACAATGTCATGCCATGAAATTTCCCTTTTCACCTTTTCATTTGCTCAAAACTAGCGAATTGACGATTGTTACAGTTCCTGTTACGCATGGTTAATCAACAAGCTCTTTGCCAAATGGATGTTTGAAATGTGTCACTGGAGATGATCCAACCTCAACAATCTTCACTCTCAACCTTAATTCTCATTCTTCTACTTAAACTTCCATGACTTCCCTTTCCTATCTCCAGCTTCATTACCCAATGATGATTTGACGCTTCCGCCTCTGGCCTCATTTCCATCCCTTCCCCCCTGCGTTCCATAACTGTTATTAGGTCCTCAAGTCTGTCATTTCCTTTGTAACCTTCTAAAGTCTCATTCTTCCTTTTAAGATGCTTCTGAACATCACCTCACCAGTCCCTCTTTGGCTTGAGAAGATTACTGTCGTGTGAAGATGGTAAAGATGCAAGATAAATCTGAGTATTTGTTAAGTCACACTAACTAACAATCAGCCTCAGTTTTTTGAATGTCAGAGCTCCAATAGTTCAAGCGACCGACCAAACTAGTGCACAGAATGCCACAAGCATTCCAACTATTATTTACAACTACTACAGATCTGTCTGAAAAAGGGTCCCAACTCGAATCATCATCTCTCCATTTCCCTTCACAGAGAGCGGCACGGTGGCGCAGCGATAGAATTGCTGCCTTACCGTGCCAGAAACCCAGGTTTGGTCCTGACTACGGGTGCTGTCTGTATGGAGTTTGTACGTTCTCCCTGTGACCTACGTGGGTCGTCTCTGGGTGCTCTATAGTTTCCTCCCACACTCCAAAAACGAACTGGTTTGTTGGCTAATTGGTAAAATTGTAAATTGTCCCGTGTGTAGGATAGTGTTAGTGTATGGGGATTGCTGGTCAGCGTGGACACGATGGGCAGTTTGTCTTTTTCTCATGATTCTAACATCTGCAATCTCTTGTGTCTTCAACAATTTCCTACTTATTACCTTGTATTTAATGCTCCAATTAGTGAATGTGCTTTTTAATTTATTTTTGCCATGGATGTGGATAGCAACGGCAAGACTGGCATTCATTTTGCTGCCCTAACTGTGCCTGATCTGAGGAGCATTTAAGAATTGGCCACATTGATTGATCTGGAGTCACACGCAGACTGTATCAAAATAAATTGCCCGATGCTAAATATTTATTGAATGAGAGAAGACACAAAGTGCTGGAGTAGCTCAGCGGGTCAGGCAGCATCCCTGGGGAATATGGATAGGTGATGTTATGGGTCACGATCCTTCATCAGACTAATGGGAGAGGGGGGAGGGGGGAGAAAGCTGGGAGAGAGGAGGGGGAATTGGTAGACCTACCATGGACAGCATGTGAGTTAGAGTTAATGTTCGCAGATATAAATTCCAAATTCTATCAAATACTCCCAGCATTTGTTGTATAAAGGAGACACAGATGCTGGAATCTTGAGCAAAATACAGAGTGCTGGAGTAACTCAGCAGGTCAGGCAGCATCTGTGGAAGGAAAGATTAGGCGACCTTTTAGTTTGAGACCCTTCTTCAGACTATAAAGGCATTTCAATGTGTTAAGATAGAACCAACAAACATCTAGAAATGATTAAAGCTATTATTTTACACTTACCAGCATGCTCAAAATCCAGAATAAAATTACCTTCCTGATTCATTGGGAGCATCAATCTAGTAAAACTATAGATATAATGACGTTTAAACAGACAATCTTTTTTTTTGCCCTCAATGCAAAGATTTTCTCATTTGGATTCTGCCTAAACCAATAATCAAAGAGTAAAAGGTTTAACCAAGCCGATCAGGTCCAACATTAGTTTGCACAACCTCATGTAAAAGTCGGTTAGTTTGGTTCAGTAGTGTAATAATCTGTCCTTATAACAGAAAATAACCTTTTTACTCATGAGGGCTAGTTTAGTTTAGAGATACAGCGCGGAAACAGGCCCTTCGGCCCATCGAGTCCGCACCGACCAGCGATCCCCACACATTAACACTACAACCACTAGGGACAATTTTATATTTTTTACCAAGCCAATTAACCTACAAACCTGCACGTCTTTACAGTGTGGGGGGAAACCGAAGATCTTGGAGAAAACCCACGTAGGTCACAGGGAGAGCGTACAAACTCCGTACAGACAGCACCCATAGTCGGGATCGATCCCGGGTATCTGCAAGGCACTGCAAGGCAGCAACTCTACCGCTGCGCCATTGTGCCACCCCATAGCCTCCCAAGGTTTCTTATCTTGGAAGGTTATTGGTCAGGTCCGTGGAATAGAGGGCTGAAGAGGGAGAGTGAGATGCGTTCACATGTTATTGCCATTAAAAACATTTAAACATCAGACGCGCCTGCGCAGTTGGGGGCTATGGGTGAGTGGTGGAATATTGCATTCGGGGAACGGGGCCCAACGGGTCCCACTTGGTCTGGTATAGGTAAAAAATGTCATGAAATGATGAGAAACATCAAGCGTTACATTATGGGCGGAAGAATGAGGAAAGCAATGTAAATGAGAGGGTATCGTTATAAAAACGGCACAAGAATAAAATGATCTGGGGGAATACGTGAATAGTTTGTTGAAAGTGGCAGAGCAAATTACTGAAAAGATTCCAGGGATTTTAGTTATACAGATTGACCGGATTAGAGAAAATCAAACGATCAAAGAATCACTTGATACCTAGGCTGATCATCAAAGATTTGTTTTACATTGGTGGGGATAAACTGCTGGCATCTTGGATAACTGCTCCAATAAACAAGAACAAAGTGCACATTTTATACATTTTGTGCAGCCTATCCTGGCAGGCTATGAACCTATCATGGTATTAATGCATCACATACTTATCGACCCAAGTTAAATGAGGTATCTTGTGGCTATTTGAGACCAGTTTATGGACAGATCGCAGCCATCCTATGTCGTTTAACAAACACTTTACCATCTCTCCTTGAGCCAAAAATAATTTCTTTGTCCCTATTCAGCATGCTGCAACTATGCTTCAGCCCACAGTTCTCCATTTTATAACATAACCTACAGCTATAATAATGTGTAGCTGTCTTGGCCATGGCCGACCTTAACGATCGGCAAAGCTGTGGTGGTTCTTTTTGAAAATAAGGAGGCTGTGAGGAGTGCTGATGAAGGTATTTAAAATTACGAAGGGTGTTGAGGAGCTGGAAACAGATAATGTGTTTCCATTTGTGATGGTGTCAAGAGCAAGGAAGCATAGAGTAAATACATGGTGACAAAACGAAAGGTTTCTTCACATAGCCGTTAGTTAGTTTAGTTTAGTTCATTTTAGTGATACAGCGGGGAAACAGCCTTTTGGTTTAACGGGTCCACGCCGACCAGCGAACCCCGACAATAGCACGATCCTACACACTAGAGACAAATGACAATTATTACTGCAGCCAATTAACCTACAAACCCGCACGTCTTTGGAATGTGGGAGGAAACCCGAGCACTCGGAGAAAAACCACCAGGTCACGGGGAGAACGTACAAACTCCATACGGACAACCAGGATCAAACCCGGGTCTCTGGCGCTTTAAGGCAGCAACACTACCACTGCGCCAGCGTGCCGTCCCGTTGTGGTTATTTATAGTTATGGTCCAGAATGTACTGTTAAGGTAGTCATGGAAGCAAATTCAATTGGGGTGTTCAAAAGGGAATTGGATAGGTCTCAGAAGGGTTAAAAAAAATAGGTGGGGGATTGGACTAATTGGATCGCTCTTGCCTTGAGCCAGGACAGAATCGATGGGCTAAATGAACTCACTCTGTGCTGTAATAATTCCAGCATCCTTCACATTTTTTTCTCTTCTTTTTTCCCTGGATCACCAGCGCAAAATAAAAGACATAAAGCAAGTTGGAGTAAAGTGACATGCCTCAAAGACCACTGACCAGTGGCACTGATGCCCAGGTTGGTGAAATGTTTTGAGAGGTTGGATATAAGGTGATTTCACGAAAGGTCACTGGAGCGTAGATCCGCACCCACGTGACCGCAAAATTTAACTGGGGGACAAGCGTCACTTCCGGTACATGTTAGTGAATGGGAAAACACGCACTTTCACACCCGTTAAAAACATCGAAAACGGCCAGTGTTTGAGCTGCAATTTACTGTACCAGTCGGGGTGACCGTGAGGCACGGCTACTTAAATTTACAGTTAAAAAAAAAGATAGAAACTAAGGTAAATTCAAGAGGGAGCTGAAGGTGCAAAAACAGCGGAAGTGATCAGCGGACATTTGTCGTGGAGATTTAAAGATCCAAAATATCGGGAATTATCGCGTTTGCTCGCTGCATTTCATCAAAAGTAAGGCATTATTGGCTTTGTTATCTTTATTCATTTGTTATATGAAAAGTTTTAAAAGTGAAAAATCCGTCAGTAAAATTGCAAAATCGCTGTTAGTTGGACAAAATTAGGACATTTTATTATTTGCCAAAATATATTTCTCAATGTTTCTTGTTTAAAGCCTGCACAATCACCCAAACTACTTATTTATTTATCATCTAATAACAGACAAGCCTGCAGCATGGAATGATGTCAACAATCCTGATTGGGCACCCACTGTGAGCAGGATAGACAATGTGCACAAGAACGCCATGCACGTGCAACAAGAAGAGAGTATTAAAGCAGATTGTGCAGGCTTTAAACAAGAAACATTGAGAAATATATTAAAATGTCCTAATTTTGTCCAACTAACAGCTGACAATTATCCCATTCCTTAGCTTGCATCTGAGTAAAATTTATTTCAAAACGCATTGATAGTTTACGATTATTTAAATGGTAAATGGAGCTTCAGAAGCGTTTTCATTTTGCATGTTAAAACCCACCTGAGAACCATGGGCGATTTTGCAATTTTACTGACGGATTTTTCACTTTTAAAACTTTTCATATAACAAATGAATAAAGATAACAAAGCCAATAATTACTTACTTTTGATGAAATGCAGCGAGCAAACTCGATAATTCCCGATATTTTGGATCTTTAAATCTCCACGACAAATGTCCGCTAACAACTTCCGCTGTTTTTGCACCTTCAGCTCCCTCTTGAATTTACCTTAGTTTCTATCTTTTTTTAAACTGTAAATTTAGGTAGCTGTGCCTCACGGTCACCCCGACTGGTACAGTAAATTGCAGCTCAAACACTGGCCGTTTTCGATGTTTTTAACGGGTGTGAAAGTGCGTGTTTTCCCATTCACTAACATGTACCGGAAGTGACGCTTGTCCCCCAGTTAAATTTTGCGGTCACGTGGGTGCGGATCTACGCTCCAGTGACCTTTCGTGAAATCACCCTATAGCGTATATCAACTCCTATCTTAGTAAGGAACTGGACCCATTACAATTCACCTACAGCCACAACAAATCAACAGGGAATATGATCTCACTGGTTCTCCACTCTGCACTGGATAATTTGAACATTAACAACACACACATCAGGCAGTGGTTCATGGATTACAGCAGGGATCGGCAACCTACGGCACACGGGCTGGTTCCGGCCCGTAAACCGAAATCATCCGGCCAGCAGGCGTAATTTTTTCAAATAGTTTTTGCGAACTGGGCGTTACAGCCAGTCCCGGGGCTCGCAGGCGACCTTGGAACTGCAGCTAGTCCCGGGGCTCGCAGGCGACCTGGGAACTGCAGCTAGCCCCGGGGCTCGCAGGCGACCTGGGAACTGCAGCTAGCCCCGGGGCTCGCAAGCGACTTGGGCGCTACAGCCAATTTATTAACTATGGCGATAGATGTGGCCCGCCATCCGCTCACAAACATGGGTCCTGGCCCATATGCAAAGAAGGTTGCCGACACCTGGATTACAGCTTGGAGTTCAACACCATCATCCCATCTAAGCTAAACATCAAATTCAGAGTACTCGGTCTCTGCTCATCCCTATGTATTTGGATCTTTGACTGCCTCATCAGCAGACCACAATCAATACAAATCGGCAACAACACTTTGTCCTTGATAACCATCAGCACAGGTGCACAGGGGAGTTGGTGAAAATGTGGTGATAATATAAAGAAAACGGGTTTAGTGTAAATGGGTAGTTGATCATTAGTATTGATTTGTTGGGACGAAGAGACTGTCTCCATGCTCTTTATATCTGTTTCTATCATTCGCATACTTTATGTCATGAGTGATAAAAAACGCTATTTGTAGGGGAGGAGGTGAGCAAGGCTAGGCGATACTTATAGTCACACAGTATGTGTTGGTATTGCAGCTGGGCAAAGGCTACTACAGAGGCATGAGAGAGGAGCTGGCCAAAGTTGACTGGAAAGGGACCCTAGCTGGGATGACAGTGGAACAGCAATGGCAGGAATTTTGGGGAATAATCCGGAAGATGCAGGATCTTTTCATTCCAAAGTGGAAGAAAGATTCTAGGGGGAGAAAGAGGCGACAATGGCTGTCAAGGACAGTATAAAGCTAAAAGAGAAGGCGTATAACGCAGCAAAGTTTAGTCGGAAGCCAGAGGATTGGGAAGCTTTTAAACAAGAGAGGGTAACTAAAAAGAAATTACAGGGAGAAAAGATGAAATATGAAGGTAAAAGATGATAGTAAGAGTCTCTTCAGTTATATAAAGACCAAGAAAGAGGCAAGAGTGGACGTTGGACCACTGGGTCTCTAGGACCTCTAGGGGCGCTGCACTGGCAGCAGCCTCAACCTGTTATTTAAATCTTTTTTTTAATTTTTAGTTAGTCTAAAGTTTTGTGTTGGGGGAAACTTTAACTTTTCTATGTGGGGGAGGGGGGCAGGGTAAGGGGGAAACCGTCTCCCAGTCTCTTCCTGGCGGGGACGCGACTATTTCTCCGAGTCGCGTCCTCGCCCCTCCACCTCGCGGCCTACCAGCTGGATCGGAGCGGCCTTTCCTGGCGGGGACCGAGTACCGGACCAGAGCTGCTACAGCGGCGGCGCAGCGCTGGTGTCACCGCGGAGCGGGCGATGCCTCCATGGGTCGCCGTTTGGAGCTCCGGAGCGTTGGGCCGCTGCTCCAACATCGTGGAGCTCTGGTGCGGAGAGCTTCCAACGCGGGCGGCGCTGAACAACATCGCGGAGACCTGGGGCTCCTTGCAGAGGGTCTACAGCAGCAGGTCTCCACCCAGCGCGGCCTACGGACTTTGGAAGCCGCCGACTCCGGTAGGAGGGGGCCGACCCTGTGTCCACGCCGCTGAGGACGTCCCGCAACCCTGATGTCGGACTTACAACACCCCGGCGAGCGGGCCTGAACATTGGGCCGCCCGTAGCGGCAACTGCGGAGGGCTTGGGGAGGCCCTGACCACGGGGAACAGTGGAGGAAGAGACTGACTTTGGTGCCTTCCCACACAGTGGGAAACTTTGATTCTGCTGTGTGGGAATGTTTTATGTTAAATTCTATCGTGTGTTGTGTCCTTTATTTTTATTGTATGGCTGTATGGGAATTTCATTTCACTGTGCCATCTGGCACATGTGACGAATAAATGTATCTTGTATCTTGGAGAATGATGCAGGAGAAGTGCTAATGGGGAATAAAGAAATGGCAGAGGAGTTGAATAACGTTTTTGCATCAGTCTGCACAGTAGAAGACACCAGTAACGTGCCTGAAATTCAAGAGAGTTAGGGGGTGGAAGTTAGTGGAGTGGCTATTACTAGGGAGAAGTGCTTGGGAAACTGAAAGGGCTGAAGGTGGATAAGTCACCTGGGCCAGATGGACTGCACCCTAGGGTCCTGAAAGAGGTGGCTTTAGAGATTGTGGAGGCATTGATAGTGATATTTTAAGAATCACTAGAATTAGGAGTGGTCCCAGATGATTGGAAAATAGACAATATTACCCTGCTGCACAAAAAGGGAGCAAGGCAGAATAGTGGGAACTCTAGGCTGGTTAGTCTGATTGGTAAGGTTTTAGAGTCCATTATAAAGGATGATGTTACGTTAGAAGTTCACGATAAAATAGGCCAAAGTCAGCATGGCTTTCTGAAGGGGAGGTCTCGCTTGACAAATTTGCTGGAATTCTTTGAAGAAGTAAATAGCAGGACAGACAAAGGAGAGTCACAAGATGTTGTATACTTAGATTTTCAGAAAGCCTTTAATAAGGTGCCACACGTTAGGCAGCTTAGGAAGATGAGAGCACACTGTATCAAAGGGCAGATATTGGCATGGATAGCAGGATGGCGAATGAGAAAGAGTGGCAATAAAGGTCGCTTTTTCTGGTTGGCTGCCAGTGACTAGGGGAGTTCCACAAGGATCAGTGTTGGGCTGCTACTCTACGTTGTATATTAATGATTTTGACGAGGCGATTGAAGGCTTTGTGGCAAAGTTTGCGGATGATACGAAAATAGCTGGAGGGGCAGGTAGTGTAGAGAAAGCAGGCAGAAGGACTTGGACAGGTTGGGAGAATGGGCAGAGAAGTGGCAGATGGAATATAGTGTAGCAAAGTGTGGAGTCATGCAAATTGGTAGTAGGAATAAAAGAGCACACTATTTTCTAAATGGGGTGAAAATCCAGAAACCGGAGGCGCAAAGGAACTTGGGAGTGCTGGTGCAGAATCCCCAAAAAGCTAGTCTGCAAGTCAAATCAGTAGTAAAGAAAGCAAACTCAATGCTAGCATTTATTTCAAGAGGGCTTGTATACAAAAACAGGGATGTAATGCTGAGGCTCTATAAGGCGCTGGTAAGGCCGCATTTGGAATATTGTGAGCAATTTTGGGCACCATATCTGAGGATGTGCTGGCTCTGGAGAGGGTCCAGAGGAGGTTTACAGGAATGATCCCAGGAATGAGTGGATTAAACTATAATGAGCGTTTGTCGGCATTGGGCCTGTACTCACTGGAGTTTAGAAGAATGAGGGGGGGACCTCATTGAAACATACAGATTAGTAAATAGAGTGGATGTGGAGAGGATGTTTCCATTAATGGGAGAGGCTAGAACTAAAGGGCATAGCCTCAGAATTAAAGGATGTTCTTTTAGGAAGGAGATGAGAAGTTTCCTTAGTCAGAGGATGGTGAATCTGTGGAATTCTTTGCCACAGAAGTTTGCAGAGACCAAGTTGTGGATATTTATAAGACAGAGATAGATAGATTCTTGATTAGTACAGGTGTCAAAGGGTATGGGGAGAAGGCAGGAGAATGAGTTTAGGAAGGAGAGATAGATCAGCCATGATTGAATGGCGGAGTAGACTTGATGGTGCGAATAGCCTAATTCTACTCCTATTCCTTATGACCTTATGAAACAGACCCTTTGGCTCACTGAATCAACATCGACCATCATTCACACTCATCTACTACTAATATCATGCTTTGTTATCCCCACATTTCCAGATTCTGCCACTAGCCTACAAACTAGAGGCAATTGACGGTGACCAGTCACCTCACCAATCATCCTGTCTTTGGGTGATGGAAAACAACTGGAGCACCCCAAGGAAATCCACGTGCTCATAATAGGTATGTTGCAAAGCCTACCTGAAGCGTCTTTGAAAATCTGCCGCTGTGTGTGTGCGCGATTTTGGCGCCGTTTAGAGGGGGCGGGTTTAAAACGCGATTTTCTCTAGGCTGTTCAAATCGAAGACGTTCAGCCTAGTTAATTATTAACGAAAAATCGCTGGAAGACCCCGTCGCAAAAGCTATTATTAGGTTTAAAGGCCTCGTATAATAGTTATAGTAGTTTAAAAATCAATCTCTAAACCCGCGACAGCCAGCAACCGCAGGGTTTCATAAAGCAGACAGCTGAAGTTAGGTTGTATATTTTTACATTAAAAAGGGCTTCTAAAGATCCCTTTATACAAAATTTAATATTGCGAGTAGCTCAATTTGGGCAAATTATATCGTGCAGTATTTTTCTGGGCATTTGAGGCACAAATCTACCGCAATGTGAACGTTCTAAACCAGCGCGTTCCACAGGGACCCACTAGAAAGCTGATTTAAATGGGCATTTATTTACAGCAATTGAACACTGAATTCCTTCCATTTGGTCTATAAATTAATGTAAATGAGATTTAAAAATCATGTTTTATTGTGAATTATTTGTGAATATTATTTGGACATTTAGGCTATTTAAAAATGTTAATAATTTATTAAGAAATGGATAGATGTTTAGATCTAGTATTGAAGTCTGAAATTAGCTACAATTAGGTAACTAACTAATTATATGCTTTAATTTCAGGTCATCCAAGTAAGATTCTTTTATATTTGTTTCAGAATGCTTCAATCTATGATAACTGAAAATTTCATTCAGTTCTCTTAATTTTTAAGAAAGTTATGGGCTTTTGACTGTTCACGATCACAACTTTTTTGTTATGTCCATAGAAAATCAATAGGGAACAAGATGCTCATTTCCGAGTATGAAAATGGCCATAACTTTTTAAATACTTGAGATATGAAAGTGAATTAGGTGTCAAATTAAACTTATTTTTATGCTTTATCTGATGGGATAAATTACAGACTTGATTTTTAAAATCTCAAAATTTTGTGACATTGCTACTCATAAGGAGAATGTTCTAACATCACAAAGGCAGCACTGAAGTGAGGAATGAAGCATGTTCTACTTTTCCTAACAAAGTGAGTTTTTTTAAATTTCATGTTGGGGAAATACATGTCAGACTTTCCACAGGAAAGAGTGATTTACTCCAAAGCCAATATGTTCTCAACTCTCAATTCTATCGATCAATCACAATTGCATAATAAAATAGGAGCATGAATAGTTCAGTCTTTTGATTCGGCTGTGCCGTTCAGGAGTCAAGAGTGCTTAATTGTCATTTGTTCTGGAATAAAACAGAAGGATGATTATTCTTACTTGCAGCTGCATAACCGGTCTGTAAACACAGTGCTCATAGATAACATCATTTTTAAAAAGTTCAAAAATTAATAAAAACTATATTCGTACAAAAATAAGCACAAGATCCATAGTGCAACCCAAACAGTTTATAGTTTAGTTAATTCAATGAACGTAGGGCTGATCTGATCGTGGCGTCAGCTCCACTCTCCTGGCTGTTCTCACAGTAATTACAGCTGAGTATCTAGGCTGTAATGTTGTCACGCTTTGACCTTCCAGAGCTGATGGATTGTCATTCTGAGAAAATTGTCAAGTTACTTATCTTTACAGTTACAGTCCCCACGTCATGTCAACTTCTTAACACATGTTCTAATTTGTTTTCTCTGCTGGTACAAGAAGAATTTGTTTTATTCCATTTTTAGCATTGTGTGGGTTGAGAATTTTCTCGTCTACTATGTGCCGTGATATGTCTTTATCAACCTGATTTATGGCTGCTAATATGGACAGAAAATGCCGAAAGTAACCTGCGGATCAGGCAGCACAAGTAGAGAAAGCAACAAGATAAATCTGATGAAAGGTCATCGACATGAGAATGAAGAAGGGTCTTGACCCTAACCTAACCCATTCCTTCTCTCCAGAGATGCTGCCTGTCCCGCTGAGTTACTCCAGCATTTTGTGTCTATGTTCAGTGTAAACCAGCATCTGCGGTTCCTTCCTTCTCCCTCAGCCCTCGGGCTCCTCCTCCTCCTTTTTCTTTTCTTCTCTCCGCTCCCCCCCACTCCCCATCAGTCTGAAGAAGGGTTTCGGCCGAAACGTTGCCTATTTCCTTTGCTCCATAGATGCTGCTGCACCCACTGAGTTTCTCCAGCATTTTTGTGTTCCTTCCTAGACATGAAGGGTTCATTCTGTTTCTCTCTCCACAGGTGCATTTTCTGTGCTTATGTCAGATTTCCAGCTGCTGCAGTATTTTGTTTTGGGGTTATTAGATATTAAAATGTGACCAAATCATTCTGATTCATCCATCATAAAATTAAACACAGAAATATTTGGCTGGCATTTGGAATATATATGAAAGTATGAGACTGCTCAAATCAAAGGTTAATGTTATGGCGTCCTTTTGCAAACAGTGGCTCTTACTAATGGGATTAAGTTCCATACAAATTCCAATCACAATTGAGGAAAACAGTCATCCAAGTAAGTGTCAAACAAGTGCAGGAACATTTTACAAAAGAACATTGTGAAAGTCTATTAAGCTTTTGTCAATACTTCATTTAACTGGTTTTCATTTTAATCTGATGTAAATTCCCTCTTCAATTTGTCTATGGAGTCACTCAAAGAGATCTAGAAAGTAGACACAAAAAGCTTAAGTAACTCAGCGGGACAGGCAGCATCTCTGGAGAGAAGGAATGGGTGATGTTTTGGGTCGTGACTTCTTCAGACTGAGGTTAAAGTAGGTAAGGGGAGTGGAAAAGTTGTGATGGTTGATGTCATAGTGGAAAAGTTGAAGAAGGATCTCAACCCGAAACATCACCCATTCCATCTCTCCAGAGATGTTGCCTGTCCCGCTGAGTTACTCCAGCTTTTTGTGTCTATCTTTGGTTTAAACCAGATGTTTGTTTAAATGTTGAGAAGTTCTTCAGTAACTATCCAGGCTTCTAGCATTAATTGAAAGAAAATTATTTATATCACCCAGTTATCCAGGATTCATTTAAATCTAAGTGTTCTAGGTGTTAATCTATCTAATGTTGAATTGTTGTATATGGAAAGTGATTAATAGGTTTTGAATAAAAAATGAAAACATATTTAAAATAAACACCAGGTTTCAATCACAAACAATGTGTCTGGTATTCAAGTTTCCCTCAAGTGGAGTATGGTTGCAGTTTGTGATGTCTACAAGTAGGAACAGAAACACCAGGTCTGTGAGAACATCACCACCAACAACTCTTTCTTTTCCCTTACAGCCAATCCCAATTAGAAATATATGTCCTTCCTTCAACATGATTGGAACTCTTCACCATCTGGTTCAAACAGGCATCAACTCCCACTCTGAAGGGCAATTAGGAATGGGCATTAAATGCTTACCTGGTACCAATGCCGACACGTTGCACAACTGAGTAAAATATTTCAATTAACACTGTATTTATGTTGCATGTACAGAATGTAAAGTGGGAGTGTAGACTTTCAAAATGCCATCACAACCATGATGGGCCAAATGGCTTCCTGCTGACATGAAAATCAAGAGCTGAGTTTTGGAAACCTCGAATAAAAACACAATTATTCCAAAAGATGAAAAGCTTTCCACATTATCCAACTGTTACAGGGAAAGTGAATTTGAACAACTCTCTTTCAAATTTGATGGAAAAAAGTTGTATTCCTTTTGCATCTTCATGTTTTTCAGATACATCTCAAACTGCATCACATTGTAATGATGACTTTGTGGTTAGCTTTTATTTATATATTTCATAAAGTATCTCTTGCTCTGATACACACTGTAACCATCGGCTTGGATAGGCGCCTGTCCACTCTGCATTAGAGGTTTACAACACTTGTTAAAAAGGCATTTTGTTACCTATAAAAAAGCATCACAGAGGAACATCTATTAAAATAAAAGGGGAAACAAATTTATCTCTGACGCATGTCACACTAAAAGCATAATCATATTTTGTTTTCTAAATTTAGGCTTAGAGATGAGAGTTGGCTCCAGAGATGGCAGACATCAAATCAAATTCCATTTTAAGGTTGCATTAATTCCTACTTTATTACATATTTATGTCCATTCATCATTATAATTCATCCATCCACAGCCTGCAGCCGTTGCTGACAATTCACCATTTGTTGTCCATCCCTAACTTTCTCTTAAGTTCATGGGCATTAGGGTCAAACAAATTAGTGACTCTGAAGCCAAAAATGGGCCAGACCAGCCAAGGATCACAAATGTATTTCACTGATTATCTGGGTGTTTAAACAATCCCGTAATTTTGTCATTACGCCTAACCTTTGAAACAAAGGCTTCTAGATAATTTAAACACCCTAGCTGCCACAATTAGATTCAATCTCATCTCTGATCAATGGTCCAGACCCCTTGATCGTTGTTACAGCAACTTAACCATTGCGCCAGCAAACCTAAATTTTAAAATGTAACTTGCACCGTTAACTGAAACTGCAACAAGTAACTGTAATCTCATTATCCCCCCAGTGGTGGCACTGCAGAATTCTGGAGTCATAGAAAAAAACACAAAGCGCTGGAAAAGCTCAGTGGGTCAGGCAGCATCCGTGGAAAGAATCGACAGGCGACATTTAGTTTCTGGAACATTGCATATCCATGTCCTCCAGAGATGCTGTCTGACCCGCTGAGTTACTCCAGCATTTTGTGTTTTTTTGTAAACCAGCATCTGCAGTTCCTTGTGTCTCCTTAATAGATTCAGAGTTGTACAACATAGAAACAGGTCCTTTGGCCTGTCACAACCCTGCTAATAACCCTCATATTAATTCAAACTCTCTCTACAACCTACTTATTCAAGTACCTCTCCAGATGCTTCTTAACTGTTGCCTCACCACCTCCTCTGGCATCTCATTCCAGATACAAACTATTTGCCTGAAAATTCTACCCCTCAGATCTCTTTAAACCTCCCTGACCCTTGTGCCCTCTAGTTTTAGACTCATCCACCATGGGAAACAGACTCCAGCTTTTTACCCTATCGACATCTCTCAATTTTAACCTCTATGTTATCTCTCAGCCCCCTTAACTCCAGGAAAAACAGATCTAGCCTATCCACTCTCTCCTGATAACTCAAGCCAGCTAATCCACAAAATATCCCTGTTTAATCAGGCCGCCAGCAGAGCGAGGAGAGACGCGCTACGCACGTGGCGGTAGTATCCCAGGGAGCGCAGTGGCCTGTACATCGAGGACTCGCCCGGAAAGTCCATATCGCCCACTGGAGACCGGGAACTTGCCCGGCAGACCCGACTTGTCTGCTGCGGCGGTGGAACCACGTCACAGAGTAGAAGCCGCTCTGTAGGCCCAGCCAACCCGCCAAGCGGATTGAGGACCAATGGGAACCCACCTGGAGGGCCAGTTAGCAGACCGGCTGTGGGAGTGCACGGCCTCGACGGGGGAGTGGGCCGCGGGAGGCCCTGCAACAGCCTGGGGCTTGGCTGGGACGGGCGTCGCTCCATGGGCCGAGCACATGGACCACACGCGGCCTACAGTGGTAGCGCTGCAGTGGAGGACTACATAGCTGCACTTGGCCAGGCCGACCCAGCAACACCGCCAGGACGGACAACAGACCTTCATCGTCAGATCAAGATCCCTGCACTTGCAACAAATGAGACTTGAAAATGGCGCTAAACTGGCGACTCTGTATACTGCCTTAGCGTACAACTGCTATACACTTAGCAACTGCTATACACTTGTGTACTGTATCCGAGATGCTTATCCAACATGTATCTAAGTGCTCATGTATAGTGATACTTGTACTGAACTGTTTACAAAAATAAATTTCACTGTACCTCGATACATGGGACAAATAAAGACCCATACCATACGGTCACCAGACCTTCATGGGACAAATAAAGACCCATACCATACGGTCACCAGACCTTCACACAGTACTGCAAGTGTGGCCTAACCAGCATTTTGTACAACAGTAAGACAGGGCTGCCAACATTGGGTGAGAGTTGAGAGTGAGAAATTGCGAGGGAGCGTAGCGACCGAGGGGGGGAGGGTGTGGGAGGGGGTGTTCCCCCTCCCATAGTAGGCTCCGGAAGCGGCACTCACCCGGTCCGCTCCTGGCTCCGGGCCGGGGTTAAAACTCCATGGGATGTGGACAGAGCGGTCGATGGACATAGAGCCGCCGGAGGTGAGGGTGGGAGGTATGTGCCGTGCCTCAGGGAGGAAGGGGGAGGGGGGTTGGTGCTGGTAGTTTGATAGCCCTGCTTGAATCACATATCCTGGGAAAAAGACTATGCATTCACCTGATATTCCCCTCATGGTTTTTACTCACCTCTAAAACAATTTTAGCTTTATTTTGAACTTTCAGCACCCACAGATATTTGAGCGTGAGAAATTTTGTGATCAGCGTGAGAGCATGAGAATTTTGTGAAATGCGTGAGTCTCATGCTCAATGCGTGAGAGTTGGCAGTCCTGCTAATAATGCAAACATTTTATGCAAGTTCCAATTGTTTGGACAAAAATCACTTATTACTGCTTTATAACAGTTAAGTTACTTTAAGACCATTTCAGAAATGATGGCACGCAACAAACAATCAACTAACAAATTAAATCAAACTAAAAAGAAATAACATGTTCCCTTTCCTGACTCGACCTCATAATTACTTTTAACGCTGTTAACAGAGCAAAGGGATATTAATCTCAAGAATCAAAATGGGAAAGTGGGGCAATTTTGCTTAAATGGTAATTCTAAGCCCATTCAGATCTTCATAGAGTCAGAGTTATACAACATGTACGTGGCTGGCCCAATTTGTCCATAATGATCAAGTTGGCATTCTGCGTGCCCAGGGACTGGCTGCCGTTCCCAGATCAGCTCGCGTCCCAGGGACTGGCTGCAGTTCTCAGGTCGGCTCGCCTGCCCCGACCCTGCGAAAATGAATTGAAAAAAAACGTGGTTTTTCGGGTTACGGGCCGGATTCAGCCCATGTGCCGTAGGTTGCCGAACCCTGTCCTAGATTTTGGCCTCATTGTGGTCCTCCCCATGTTTTACAACCGATTCACCTGGTTAGTTTTATCTCCGGCTGCTTCATGTAGTCGGCGGCTGCACATCCAACCAAGAAAGAAGAGAAGATAAGAGATGCGATGTCACTCACAGCCGCCAACTGACGCGCTTCCCCAGACTGCACAGATCATTGTGATATGGCGCAAAAAGACAAACTGTGCAGGGACTGAAGACAGCGTGAGAATTCTGTCAACAGCGTGAGAATTGGCTGAAATGCGTGACTCTCACGCTCAAAGCGTGAGAGTTGGCAGCCCTGTCTAAGGCCAGGATGTGACAACAGATGCACAGGGAGACACATACACAAAGGAAGACATACACACACTCAGGGAGACAGACACACACACACACACACAGGGAGACAGACTAACATACACAGGGAGGCAGACACACACACACACAGGGAGACAGACACACACACACAGGGATACACACACACACAGGGAGACACAGACACACACACACAGGCACACACACACACGGGGAGACACACACACACACGGGGAGACACACACAGAGACACGCACACACACACGGGGAGACACACACACAGACACGCACACACACACAGGCAGACACACACAGGGAGGCACACACACACACAAGGAGACACACACAGGGAGAGAGACACACACACACAGGGATACACACACACACAGGGAGACACAGACACACACACACAGGCACTCACACACACACACCCAGGGAGACACAGGGAGGCACACACACACACAAGGAGACACACACAGGGAAATGCAAATAAATCTTATCCCTCAAATAGACACAAAAAGCTGGAGTAACTCATCGGGTCAGACAGCATCTCTGGAGAAAAGGAATAAGTGATGTTTCGGGTCAAGACCTTTGTTCAGACTAAGAGTCAGCGGAAAGGGAAACGAGAGATATAGACGGTGATATAAAGAGATTTAGAACAAATGAATGAAAGATATGCAATAAAGTAACGATGATAAAGGAAACAGGCCATTGTTAGCTGTGTGCTAGGTGAGAACGAGTGCAGACAATGAGACTCAGCAAATGACTTTGAAGCTGGTAGGACTTGGGTGGAGGAGGGAAGAGAGAGGAAATGTAAGGGTTATTTGAAGTTAGAGAAATCAATATTCATACCACTGGGTTGAAAGCTGCCCAAGTGAAATGTGAGATGCCGTTCCTCTAATTTGCGATTAGCCTCACTCTGACAATGGATGAGGCCTAGGACGGAAAGGTTAGTGTTGGAGTGGGAATTAAAGTGTTTGGCAAACCCTCAGAATTCCTTCCAATAACTTTCCTACCACTAATGCAAGACTCATCAGCCAGTAGTTGTCTGGCTTATCCCTGCTGCCCTTCTTAAATAAAGGCACAACATTTTTAACCTTCAGTCTTCTGGTACTTCACCTTGGATAATAAAGATATAAAAGTATATGCCAAGGCACCAGCAATCTCCCACTTCCCATAATATCTTGGGATATGCTTGGCTGAGCCTGATGAATTATCCACTTTTATGTGCTTCAAGACCTCCAATATATTCTACTGTTCCTTACCCTGAACTCACTAGCTTCCATGTCCGGCTCCGTGAATACAGCCGAGAAATATTCTTACCATTGATCCTTAGGGAACCTACTCTCTCCCTAGTCTCCTTTTTGATCTTAATATAGAAATCTTTTTAAATTATCTTTTAACGTGTGATATCTCATGGCAGTTTATTGCCCTCCTAGTTTTCTTCTTAAGTGTATTCTTGCATCTCTTATATATCTCAAGGACTTGCTTGACTCCAGCTGTCTACATCTGTCATATCTATCCTTCTTCTACCTGACTAGACCCTTCATATCTCAGGCAGCATCTTTTGAGGTTTCTCTCGGCCCGCCAGACTACAACAGCACCTCTCTTGTCAACGGGTTTAATAACAATATTCGGATTGTTGTTCAGTGAGTGGGCTGTGTGTTCGGAGAATCTAAGGGGGGTAGTGAAGAAAAGACGGTTGATGTTGCGCTGGTCCAGAGAGGGTAGATGGTCGGCAAAGGAGGGCCCAGTGTGGTGAAGGATCTCAATCCAAAACGTCAGCTATCCATATTGCAGTGTGAGGAAGGGTCTCAACCTAAAACATCATCTATCTATGTTGCAGTTCTGAAGAAAAGTTTTGACCCGAAACGTCGCCGGTCCATGTTCTCCACAGATGCTGGTTGACTTGCTGAGTTACTCCAGCACTTTGTGTGTGTAGGCTTTTTCCTCAAATCTGATCTGGTACATTGCCATTTTTTCAAAAGGCATTTTGAGATGCATCTTTAAAAAACCTTATTTTCACCCCCACACACCAGGGTTTTTGTTTTGGTCATGAGCCTTCTGATTTTGCGTGTCATTGAGAGATAGAGAGAGGGAGGGAGAGAGAGACACACAGATCGAGTCTAAACTCCACAGAGCTGACACCAGCCAGTCTTGGCGCACTCTCTCTCGCCTCCTGCTGACGCCGCCGCGCCTGCGCCTGCGCCCTGTCACCTGACCGAATCAAAATGGCGGCGGCGTTGTTTTGATGAATAAGAGACTTTGTGTCAGGGGCAGGCCTCTCCACAGAGGCAGGCAGCAGGCAGCAGACTGAAGGAAGAATAACCCTCCATCCCGCCCTCCACCAACCTCCCCCCCGCGTTCCCTCTAACACTCTCAGACAAACTATGCACCTCTGCTGAAAAATATACGGCTTTTTTCTTTTAAAAAAACGCGAAAAATATACTTAAAGAATGGAAGAACTAAGTGCTGATGAGGTGAGGAGAGCCCTTGTTAATTCATATTGTCTTGTTTCTCATTTGTTTAGTAACCTGGTTATTAACAGACAATAATTGAAAGTATTAATGTACGAAACTCGATGCATGTCCTTTTGTTGTTGAAATCTTTGAAATCGACAATTGTAGGCCATTCTTTGGCGATTTCGTGGTTTAAAAGGTTTCTTGACATTTTTCAATTTTGCTTTCCAAATATGCTTTTCTAAAAGTAATTCTTATACAAGGTTGTTGAAAAGTGCAGAGACTGCAAACGTAGGTGCAGATGTGAAAATGAATCTTTGTCTCTATAGAAATGATGTGTATCTTTTGTATTTGTGTGATTTTGGAAAATACGCTGCTTGAAACCTACATTCTGTACATTGTCCAAACCAATTTATTAATTTTCTTTAGTTTTTAAAATCTGATTCTACTTTTGACTTTTAGCCTGAAGCTGTAGGCCTCTACGTTTTCTGTAGGGAGGGGTGGGGGGGAGGATGATTGAAGGAGAACAAGCGAGAGATCTTTATTAATTAGCAATGGATTATCTGAAAGTATGGTTGCCTAAATGTGTGAGAGGCCTACCTTTCTATATGAACGTGAACAACCAAATACTGGGCACTTGGTTACGTTTTAATCTCAATAAAATTATCTTCAATAACAAGTTATTGAAATTTGGCTTGATTTTGTAATGTCATTCAGCAGAATAAGTTTTTATTTTTTGCATTGAGGATAGTTGGAACATTAATTTAGTGACTTTCACTGACATCCTTCATATTTGATTACACTTAATCCATTTTTAAGCGGGCATATTAATGTGGAACGATTTTTAAAAAACTGCATACTAATTTAAAATCATTGTTTTAAGAAACTATCCTTTTTTTAGGGAAAATGTGGCAAACTTTAGCTATCTCCATCTGATTCTAAACAAACTTAGAATCTTGTGAATATAACTGGGAAAGATGTAGACTGAAAAGATGTGATTATATCTCTTAAGAAAGTAAATTAAGCTTTGGTCCTTTGCATAGTTTACTAGCAATTGTCCCATATAGTTTCTAACATATGTCTCGCTCATTATTTTGTTCAATATCAAATTATTGCTCCTGAAGCTTTCTCTAGGTTGCACTTGGCTAAATCTGGACTCTACAACTGCTGAGCTCTAAGATTTAGCAGAGAGTCTTGTTCAGCTTTACTTTAATCTATCAGGGGATGCATACTGACTGCAGGTGAAATTATTTTCTACCATTGTTGATGACAGAAGTTATAGCCTTGCAGTGTTATGATAAGACCATTTACTGACCAACTTGCATAAATACTGTATCTTGTCATTTTTTTTAATTAAAGCGTGTTTAGCTTAAACATTAAACAGTCAAAAAGTTGGTGTAACTCAGTGGGTCGGACAGCATCTCTGAAGAAAAGGAATAGGTGGCGTTTCAGGTCGAGACCCTACAGAACCTCTTCAGATGAAGGGTCTTGACCTGAAACATCACTTATTCCTTTTCTCCAGAGAAGTTATCTGACCCGCTGAGTCACTCCATTTTTTGTGTGTCTATCTTTGGTTTAAACCAGCATCTGCAGTTTCTTCCTGCACATTTAACATAAACATTATTTTTCAAACGTTTAGTAAAAAATGAAAGATTTTAAAAAACAGTAAATATTTTTCTTCAAGTTTTCTTTCTTACCCAGGTTTTACTCCTACAGAGGAGTAATGGCTTTTGCTGTAGCTGCTGCTGGTCCAGCATTATCTAGGAACAATTTTATGACCATTACTATGATTGAGCAACAAACTGTCTTTTTTCTTGATGGTGGAACTGTTACAGGCTGCTATTGTCTCTTCAAGTAACATCTTGACAGCTTAAACTATCCAAATTTGTGATATAAACTCCAGTTATTTGTGAAAAAAAGTGCTGGAGGAACTCTGGGTCATGTAGCATCTGTGGAGGCATTTAAAAAATAAAAACATTTAAAAATAAACTAAAAAAATTGCGACGTTTCGGGTCGAGACTGTTCTGAAGAAGGGTCTCGATCCGAAATGTCCACTGTTCCTTTTCTCCAAAGATGCTGCCTGACTCGCTGAGTTGCTCCAGCTTTTTGTGTCTGTCTTTGGTTTCAAATAACATCTGCAGTTCTTCCCTACACATTTTGTCTGTACGTATTGCTAGTTTGGTACTCTGTAGTGTTAGCTTATCTCTTTTCCCTTACCCAGAGCAGCATTGTCACTTGGGGTGACATCTCTTCCTTGTTTGAGGGGTCTGCATCCGAACTCAACCCCTGCGATCTCGACAGTGGAAGGACTCTAGACTGTGGTCCTCTCCCGCAGAGCCTATTGCGTTGGCTACACTGAGCTTCAGTGCTTCGATCAGCATGTACATGCAGTCTAAATGGGCCAGTCGGCAGCATTCCTTTACAGAGATCTCACTGTGCTGGAAGACTAACAAGTTTCAGACAGATCAAGGAGCATCCTTCACTGAATTGACAGTCTCTCCATCTGAGAATGGATGGAGTGGATAGACCTGTTTTTAGTCAGGACCCTTCTTCATACTGATGGAGTAGGGGTGAAAGCTGAAAAAGAGAAGTGGGGGTGGGGCAGGGCCTGGCAAATGATAAATGGGTGCAGGTAAAAGGGGGTTGATTGGCAAATGCGTGGAGATGGTGACAAAGGCTTGTGGTGGAAAGGAGACAAAAGGGTGTCAGATAAGGAGAGGAGGAGTGCAATGTAAAGTATAGGGTGGAACAGGACTGGGTGGTGAAAGAATTTTCCAACCTAATGAGTATGATCATTGAATTCTCCAATTTCAAGTTTTACCTTCCAATTTCCCCTTATCTTTACCCCCCCTCAGTGCGTACGCATTTCTGCCACCATTTCCCATCACCCCATCCTGTTTCTTCCCCTCTGTATGCTCATCTCCGGCATCTTCCATTTTGTGTCCCTTTTCCCCTCTCCTCTATTCCTTCCCACCCATATCCCTCCAGCTGTGCGTTTTGCTTCTTCTTCCATAGATTGGAGTGGAAATAATGCCACACTCGAGACCGTGCCCTTCCCGCACCTCCCTGCTTCTGCCTCAACATACACCTTTCCAATTTTTTCACATTAATCTTTCTAATCTGCTCGCATCAATTCAAAATGTAGTATTCAGACCCAGTAAAACTTTCAGTTCAAAGTTGCAAATTCCTGTCAGACCTGCTTGAGGGTAACTGCAGTTCTAATGTATGTTACCAATTGTACGTGGAAGTTTTTACAACGTGCTGCAGTATGGAAGATAAATAGTAAGTATGCCTTTGACTAGCCTGCCTTGCATTTTGATGATTAGTTATTAAGTAACTGATAACTTTGAGAGGGAATGATGCACAACTGAGAGTTGCAACAAATAACTTGCACAGATTTCCCCTGTCAATGAACTGAAATCATTTACTGTTTCCTTTCAGGGGTATTCATCTGCTGATCACTTCTAGCAGTTTTATTTCTAATTTTGGAATCACAAGAGAAAATTGCTAAGGTCCAATTACATTTTTTCTGACTGCAGGAGTCATGTCAGAAGATTGGACACCTAATGTTATACTGTTGTTTAAAAGAGCAGAGGTTAAATTATGTAATAAGCGACCTGTTAATTTATGTTTGGTGGACAAATTACTGGGATCCATTCTAAAGGACTGAATTAACGATCATTTGGAAAAAAATGCAGATTAATCTGGACATCTAGCATGGATTCAATGGGAAGTCATGTTTGACTAAATTGAATTATTTGAGGGAATAAGAGTATCAATACACATCATGTTGTCTCTGAGTTTAGCGAGGCTTTTGAGGAAGCTGGGCAATTAAAAGTTAAATCCTACAGTATCTAAGGGTAATGGGCAAATTGGATCCAAAATTGGCTTGTTGGCAGGGCTAGAAAGGTATTAGTTGAATGTTGGTAATGTGACTGGAAATTCCACAGTAGTGGAATACATTCTTTTACTATATGGTTCGTCTTAAATATAGGGAGTGTGTGAAAGAAGTTTTAAAATGATACAAAGAAGGATAGATTGGTTGACAGGAGTCAAGGGCCTGTCCTACTTGGGCGACATTCTGCGTGCCATTTACGCAACATAATTTACGCGTCACGACCCGTGTGTCGCGCGCGGCGCCCCAGGATTTGGGATTCACAAAATCTTCGTGCGCCACCTGCGTGACGCGCAAATGACGCCCAAGTGGGACAGGCCCTTAAAGCTTCAGACTGCACAAAGATGAATGGTCTGTTCAGTTGGGCGGAAGAGTGGCAAAATGCATTAAATACAGAGAAAAGTGGGGTAATGCATTTCAGCAGATGCAACATGGTAAGAGAATGGACAATACATGGGAGGATGTTGAAAGATCTGGGGGAGCAGGAGGATATTAGTACTGTGTGCACGTCTAAAGTTAGCAGGACAGGTCATGAAGATGGTTAAAAGGGCAGAGGGTTGCTTTCCTTGGCTGAGGAATTAAATATACAAGCAGGAACTGCATGCAGCACTAGTTAACCTACATTTTTGAGTATTGCAAACAGTTTAGGTCGTGCATTACAGGAGCATTTATATTGCAACGGGAAAGATGTAGGACAGATTTACAAGGATGTTCCTAGTACTAGAAATTCCATCTGTGAGGAAACTCTGAGAAAAGTCTACTCTATACTCACGACTGTATAGTCGGACACAGTGCGAACTCCATCAAGTTCGCCGACGACACCACAGTTGTTGCAGAAGTTACAGATGCTGATGAGTCAGGGTATAGTAGTGAGATCGATCGACTGACCAAATGATGCCAGCACAACGACCTGGCTCTCAATGTCAGTTAGACCAAGGAACTGATTGTGGACTTTGGTAGAGGAAGGATGAGGACCCACAAACCTGTCTATATCGATGGGGTGATGGTGGAGAGAGACGAAAGCTTCAAATTCTGAATGTGCATATATCTGAAGATCTTTCTTTGACACAACAAGCTGATGCTATAAAGAAAGTGCATCAATGCCTCTACTTCCTGAAAAGATTACGGAGATTCAGTATGTCAGAGAGGATTTTCTTGAACTTCTACAGGTGTGTCACTGCAGGACATGGATAGGCAGCATTTTGTGTTGGGACCCTTCAAAATATTATGTCTTTGGTTACCAGTGCAGTAGTCTACACATGAAGAGCAAGGAGAAAGAAATACGAGTGAAGTAATAGGATAAATATAAATGTTCCAATTACATAGAATAACAACTCGCACCTCTTAATATTAAAAAAAATCTATGCAGGAGTAATGAGATGAGCACAGCCATTGAATGTAAAATTAGTATTCGAAATGAAACTTTAATGGAAGAAACAGAGGGGGCAGCTGAAGGGTTCAGAGAAGGAATTATCAACCACAGACCTATGGTACTAAAGGCACGCTTGCCAATTTTGGGGTAAGGTTTGGTGGAAGGAAATTATTTCCGAAAGGCCTCTTAAACTATCCTGTTAGACTTTTTTGTAGCCGCATCACTTTTTCCATTTTATAGATCACTAAGTTTCTTGCAGGTTGTAAGGTAGTTGCACTTTTGTCTCCAGCTGCCTTACTTCTAGAATCATGCTCCCTACTGATTGTATCAAAAGCCCATTTCGTTTTGCACACCTCTGTTCAATCTCCTCCTTTCTTGGTGAGAACAATCCCATCTCCACTGGTCTCTCTGCACTGCTGAATTCCCATATCTGTGATGCTACACTCCTGCATCTCATCAGCATTGGCAAAATCCATGATATCCTTTATGAAATGCATTTCCAAGTATTGGACTTTACTGTTTGCTATTTCTCCCTTGCTTTGTAAGGTTTAACAGTCTTATTTATAAATTTAAGGATTCCGTATGCGGTATTAAAAACATTTCACCTCTGAGATTTGAGTGTGTGAGCCTAGTCTACTTTTCCAACCCCTATTTTTAAACACACGTATGCCATTCTGTGCCTCACTTTCTAGTTGCTTCACTTTTCACATAATTGTATTTGGGTATCAGCAATGAGTTTGCATATTTTACCTGTGTGCTCTCACTGAAAACTGCTGCTAATCTCCTCACAGTCTCCACTTGAACTACATCTCGCGCTCGATGTGCTCCCGGGTTGCTGATGGCATCTGTGCAAAAAGGGTCACGATAGTGTTGCATGTGTAGAGAAGCTTTACTAACTTTAATATGGCTGTTCCGGCACCTGGAGAATCTTGCCCTCGCTGCGGCCATGTCAGCAATCTGGAGCCCACCCTGTTGCTCTGTGCTGCTGCATCAGGGACCTTTACTGTGCTGATCATCTCATAGCAATAACTTGCCCGTGACTGAGTGTAGATAGGCTGCGGTGAACGATGTGGTCCCTCGGCATTCAGATGTGGAACAGGCTGGGATGAGCAGTGTGGCCACAATACTGAGTGTTCTGCCTCTGGAACCAAGGATCTTTAACAAATTGGCACTGCAGGAAATTGCAAACTGTGGTACCGATGTATCTATTTTAAAGATTCATCATCTTTGAATTACAAAAGTTTGCTTCCTGCATTCAAATCCATGTAAATGGATACCAATCGCTAGGCGGCCCCTTCCATCCATTTCCGTTCCTCTGGCTTCATCTTTCATGCCTCTACTCTCATTCTACACCTTTTTCTCTCCTTTTCAACTCCAGCTTTTTTCCACTTAACTGCCAATAAACCCACCTCGTCTGAGTGGTGAGGGATGATCTTATGGAGATGTATAAAATCATGAGAAGAATAGATCGGGTAGATGCCCAGAATCTCTTGCCTAGAGTAGGGGAATTGAGGACCAGAGGACATAGGTTCAAGGTGAAGAGGAAAATATTTAATAGGAATCTGAGGATTAACTTTTCCACAAAGGGTGGTGGGTGTATGGAAGAAGCTGCCAGAGGAGGTAGTTGAGGCTGGGACTATCCCATTGTTTAAGAAACAGTTGAACAAGTACATGGATAGGTCAAGTTTGAAGGGATATGGACCAAGCACAGGCAGGTGGGACTAGTGTAGCTGGGACTTATTGACCTGTGTGGACAAGTTAGGCCGAAGGGCCTGTTACCATGCTGTATCACACTTTGACTCTATGTGTGCATGTATCCATCACCCCCCCCCCCCCCCCCCCCCCCCCTCCGATCCCCCCAAACTACAATCAGTCTGAAGAAGACTCCTGACCCTGAGTGGGCAAATGCATGGCAGATGCAGTATAATGTGGTTAAATGTGAGGTTATCCACTTTGGCGGCAAAAACAAGAAAGTAGACTATTATCTGAATGGTGGCTGATTAGGAAAAGGGGAGATGCAACGAGACCTGGGTGTCATGGTACACCAGTCATTAAAAGTAGGCATGCAGGTGCAGCAGGCAGTGAAGAAAGCGAATGGTATGTTAGCATTCATAGCAAAAGGATTTGAGTATAGGAGCAGGGAGGTTCTACTGCAGTTGTGCAGGGTCTTGGTGAGACCACACCTGGAGTATTGCGTACAGTTTTGGTATCCTAATCTGAGGAAAGACATTCTTACCATACAAGAGATTCTTACCATACAAGAGAAGGTTCACCAGACTGATTCCTGGGATGTCAGGACTTTCATATGAAGAAAGACTGGATAGACTCGGCTTGTACTCACTAGAATTTAGAAGATTGTGCGGATGCTGTTTGTTGATTTCAGCTCAGCATTTAACACGATAATCCCCCAGCATCTGGTGAGCAAACTGGCACCCCTAGGTTTCAATACCATACTATGCAACTGGATCCTGGATTTCCTTTCTGAAAGACCCCAGTCTGTGCGGGTGGGGAAGAACACCTCCTCGGTCATCACACTGAGCACCGGATCCCCTCAGGGCTGTGTCCTGAGTCCGCTGCTCTTCACATTGATGACACATGACTGTGTCGCCAGGTCCACTACTAACCATATCATCAAATACGCGGATGACACAACAGTAGTGGGCCTCATCCGCAATAACGACGACCAGGCATATAGAGAGGAGGTGGAACAGCTCGTGAGCTGGTGCAGCAGGAACAACCTTCTCCTAGATGTGAACAAAACCAAGGAGATTGTCGTCGATTTCAGAAGGAAAATTCAGCCCAGTCACACTCCACTTTGCATCAACAACTCAGCAGTGGAGCAGGTGAAAAGGATCAAGTTCCTGGGGGTGCATATAACGGACACCTTAAACTGGTCCACAAACATTACATCTCTGGCAAAACGGGCACAGCAGCGGTTGTACTTCCTCCACAGGTTGAGAAGTTTACACCTCCACCCTCCCATCCTCGCCACTTTCTACAGAAGCACAATTGAGTCGGTCATGACCAGCTGCATCTCTACGTGGTGCGGCAGCTGTACAGCTGCGGACTGGAAGTGCCTTCAGAGAGTGGTGAGGACAGCGGAAAAAATCATTGGGACTTCTCTTCCTTCAATCATGGACATGGGGTACAAGCGCTGTCTGATTAGAGCTAAGGGCATTACCAGAGCCCCCACACACCCACAATTCGGACTGTTTATACTGCTTAACTCTGGGAGGAGGTACCGCAGCATGAAGAGCGGGACAACCAGGTTCTGCAACAGCTTCATCCCCCAGGCCATAAGATTACTGAACAATCAACAAAACCGAGGCTAGAACTTTTTAAATATCGACACTTTTAAAAAACTTTTTATATATATTTATTTTACAGAACCATGCACATGAGGCATTTTTATGGACGCACCTAGCACTTTTACTTTTACTATTTACCTGATTGGAGAGTCAAATGCAAAGAAATTTCGTTCAAGGTGCACTGTGTCTAGGTGTATATCTGAATGACAATAAAGTTTTCATTCATTCATTCATTCAGATCGAGGGGGGATCTTATAGAAACTTACAAAATTCTTAAGGGGTTGGACAGGCTAGATGCAGGAAGTTGTTCCCGATGTTGGGGAAGTCCAGAACAAGGGGTCACAGTTTAAGGATAAGGGGGAAATCTTTTAGGACCGAGATGAGGAAAACATTTTTCACACAGAGTGGTGAATCTCTGGAATTCTCTGCCACAGAAGGTAGTTGAGGCCAGTTCATTGGCTATATTTAAGAGGGAGTTAGATGTGGCCCTTGTGGCTAAAGGGATCAGGGGGTATGGAGAGAAGGCAGGTACAGGATACAGAGTTGGATGTTCAGCCGGTGCAGGCTCGAAGGGCCGAATGGCCTACTCCTGCACCTATTTTCTATGTTTCTAAAATGTCAACTGTCCATGTTCTGCGGAGATGCTGCCTGGACCTGTTCTGATTATAGTTTGTTTATTGCTTTAAACTTGGATTAAACTTTTATATTTGGTGCAAGTAATGACTGTGGTCTTGACTTTGAGGAAAATTGATGCTTGCATTCCAGGGCTTATTCACTTGTGGGATGTGAGCATCACCAGTCAGTACTTCATCCAATTGACTTGTTTGTGTATATCAAATAGGTTATGGTAAGGAATTATTCCATAAAGATCAATGTAAGTGAAGCCAATACTAATCGTTGTTTATGCAGCTTTCTTTTCATCAGGGGCCATTGAAATGTTTATTGCCAGCTTCGCTGTCTTGCAGAGTACATGTGCTGGGTTTCTTCTGCCATAAAAAAAGATTAACTAGCTTCACACGTGCAGGGACTTTGATAAATGGGGTCTCTGCACACTAGACTTTGTATCAACTGAGCTTACTTTTGAAGAGTTAATTTTACTGTATTACGCATTACGTTATTGCAAACTACCGGCTGCAACGGAGCTGCCGACCAAGGGAATTCCCGATCGCAGGGGAATCCCCGAGTTGGCGGAGGTAAGTACTGTACCTGGAAACACCGGGGAGGCCTCCAGTTTGGAAACGTGGCTGGAGGGCAGGACTACAAGTCAGACTTAAGCTACGACCCCCCTCTCTCTAACATCCTGCTAACCAACGTACAGTGACTGGTAAATAAAGTGGAGGACTTAAGGCCAAGGCTGCTTTACCAGAGATAGATGAGGGAATGCTCTGTTCTGTTTCACAGAGACATGGCTCGCTCCCCAGACTCAGCCATCCAGCCTGAAGGTTTCTCTATCCATCATATGGATCATATGCAGGCATCTGGGAAAGAGAGAGGTGGGTGTGTCTGCCTCATGGTGAACTCAGGCGTGGCAGTGCTCAGGCGTGGCAGTTTTAACTCCTGCTCTCCGCACCTGGAACATCTGGCGGTGAAGTGCCGTCCCTTCCAGCTCCCGAGAAAATTCACCTCCATCATCCTGACTGCGGTCTACATCCCACCCCATGCAGACGTCCATGTAGTATTGGAAGAGCTGTACGCTGTGGTCAACAAGCACCAGACAGCGTAACGCGACGCATTTACCACCATAGCCGGGGACCTCATCAAAGCCAACCTGAAAAAAATCACTCCCAAACTACCACCAACATGTCGCCTGCAGCATCAGAGGATTAAACATCCTTGACCACTGCTATAAGACCTTCAAGGATGCCTATCGCTCTATCTGTCGCCCTCTCTTTGGGTAATCTGACCATTCAGCGGTGCTGCTTTTTCCTGCATACAGGCAGCAACTGAAGAGCTCACCCCCCGGAGGTGAGGACTGCGCAGAGCTAGTCGGGGGAGGCAGAGGAACAACTACAGGACTGCTTGGAGTCAGTAGACTGGGCAATGTTCAAGGACTCGGCAACAGACCTGAATTAATACGCCACAGTCGTTACAGACTTCATAAAGAACTGTGTGGAGGACTGTTTCTACAAAAACCTTCTGAGTGCTTCATAACCAGAAGCCTTGGATGAACCAGGAGATCCGCATTCTTCTGAGGACCAGATGTTGGGTATTCAGGTCTGGTGATGCAGAGGTCTATAAGAAGTCCAGACACGACCTTGACAAGGCCATCATAAAGGCCAAATGTGTCTTCCTCTCAAAGCTGGAGGATGGGACGGATGGTCGGCAACTGTGGCAGGGTTTGCATGCCATCACATCCTACAAGGCGAAACCAGGAAGCAGCTCAATCGACAGTGGAGCATCACTCTGTGACGAGCTCAATGTGTTCTGCGCATGCTTTGATAGGGAGAACACTTATGTGCCTTCCCGAGCACCTAATCGCCCTGATGGTATCAGTCACAGAGGCCAATGTCAGAAGATCCTTCATGATGGTGAACCCTCGGAAAGTGCCTGGACCTGATGGTGTACCCGGTAAAGTTCTCAAAACCTGTGCAGACCAACTGGCTGGGGTTTTTGCGGACATTTTCGACCTCACTACTGAGGTCTGAGGTTCCCACCTGCTGTAAGAGGGCATCAATAATATGTCACCTTACTCTTCTCGGGCACAATGTGACGTGCCCCAATGACTATCATCCATTGGCACTAAAGTCTGGTGATGAAGTGCTTTGAGAGGTTGGTTATGGTGGACATCAACTTCTACTCAACAAGAACCTGGACCCTCTACTGTTTGCCTACCATCAAAACAGGTCAATGGAAGATGTGATCTCATTTACTGTCCACTCCGCACTGGACCACTTGGACAATAAAAACACTTATGTCAGGCTACACAAAATTGCCGGGGAAACTCAGCGGGTGCAGCAGCATCTATGGAGCGAAGGAAATAGGCGACGTTTCGGGCCGAAACCCTTCTTCAGACTGATGGGGGGGGGGGGGGAGGAGAAAGAAGGAAAAAGGGAGGAGGAGGAGGAGCCCGAGGGCGGGCGGATGGGAGGGTGGGAGGAGACAGCTAGAGGGTTAAGGAGGGGGAGGAGACAGCAAGGGCTAGCAAAATTGGGAGAATTCAATGTTAATGCCATACGGACGCAAGGTCCCCAGACGGAATATGAGGTGCTGTTCCTCCAATTTCCGCTGTTGCTCACTCTGGCAATGGAGGAGACCCAGGACAGAGAGGTCGGATTGGGAATGGGAGGGGGTTGAAGTGCTGAGCCACCGGGAGTTCAGGTAGGTTATTGCGGACTGAGCGGAGGTGTTTGGCGAAACGATCGCCCAACCTACGCTTGGTCTCCCAGATGTAAATCAGCTGACATCTAGAGCAGCGGATGCAGTAGATGAGGTTGGAGGAGATACAGGTGAACCTTTGTCGCACCTGGAACGACTGCTTGGGTCCTTGAATGGAGTCGAGGGGGGAGGTGAAGGGACAGGTGTTGCATTTCTTGCGGTTGCAACGGAAAGTGCCCGGGGAGGGGGTGGTGCGGGAGGGAAGGGAAGAATTGACGAGGGAGTTGCGGAGGGAGCGGTCTTTGCGGAAGGCAGACATGGGGGGAGATGGGAAGATGTGGCGAGTGGTGGGGTCACGTTGGAGGTGGCGGAAATGGCGGAGGATTATGTGTTGTATTTGCCGGCTGGTGGGGTGAAAGGTGAGGACCAGAGGGACTCTGCCCTTGTTGCGAGTGCGGGGATGGGGAGAGAGAGCAGTGTTACGGGGTATGGATGAGACCCTGGTGTGAGCCTCATCTATGGTGGCGGAGGGGAATCCCCATTCCCTGAAGAACGAGGACATTTCCGATGCCCTGGTATGGAATGTCTCATCCTGGGAACAGATGCGGCGTAGGCGGAGGAATTGGGAGTTGGGGATGGAGTCTTTACAGGGGGCAGGGTGGGAAGACGTGTAGTCCAGATAGCCATGTGAGTCAGTGGGTTTGTAATGTATGTCGGTCAGGAGTCTGTCCCCTGCGATGGAGATGGTGAGGTCAAGGAATGGTAGGGAAGTGTCGGAAATCGTCCAGGTGTATTGGAGTGCCGGATGGAAGTTGGTGGTGAAGTGGATGAAGTCAGTCAGTTGTGTGTAAGTGCAGGAGGTGGCCCCAAAGCAGTCGTCAATGTAACGGAGGTAGAGGTCGGGGATGGGGCCCTGGTACGTCTCGAACAAGGGCCCCAGCTACGCCTGCCTCTTTGTCGGGTACGTTGAACAATCCCCGACCTCTACCTCCGTTACATTGGTCGAGGAAGAACCGGAGGGCTTTGAGGCCATCGTGGTGGGGGATGGAGGTGTAGAGTGACTGGACATCCATGGTGAAGATGAGGGGGTGAGGGCCTAGAGAGTGGAATGCGCGGAGGCGGCGGAGAGTGTCTGAGGTGTCTAGAACATAGGTGGGAAGGGATTTGACCAAGGGGGATAGTATGGAGTCAAGGTATGTGGAGATGAGTTCGGTGGGGCACGAACAGGCAGAGACAATGGGTCTGCCGGGAGAGCCGGGTTTGTGTATTTTGGGGAGAAGGTAAAAATGGGCCGTGCGGGGCTGGGGAACGATGAGGTTGGAAGCTTGGTCGGGCAGGGCGTGGGAATTGATGAAGTCGGTGATGGTGCTAGATATGGTGGCCTGGTGCTCGTCAGTGGGTCATGGTCCAAGGGTAAGTAGGAGGAGGTGTCCGAGAGTTGGCGCGTGGCCTCAGCTTTGTAGAGATCGACGCGCCAGACTACTACGGCACCTCCCTTGTCGGCTGGTTTGATAACCCAATCTGGGTTTTTGCGGAGTGATTCAATGGCAGTGCGTTCAGGGGGGGAGAGATTGGAGTGAGACAGGGGAGTGGAGAAGTTGAGGCGGTTGACGTCGCGGCGGCAGTTCTGGATAAAGAGTTCCAGAGCCGGGACTTTACGAGAGGGGTTCCACGAGGAGGGGGTGCATTGGAGACGGGGAAAAGGGTCATCATTGGGGGGCGAGGACTCCTTCCCATGGAAGTGCGCTGTGAGGCGGAGGCGACGGTAGAAGCGCTCCAAGTCATGGTGGGCGCGGAACTCATTGAGATGGGGACGGAGGGGGACAAAGGTAAGACCTCTGCTGAGGACAGACCGTTCGGTGTGGGAGAGGGGGCGGTCGGGGGGGATGGTGAACACCCGGCAGGGGTGGGAGTTGGGGCCAGAGGAAGGCAGGTGGGTGGACTGGGGACAGGGCGACGTGTAGGGGGGTGGATTGTGGGTGTTGGAGCGGTGGTGGGTGGTCAGGGGGTGGGGGGGTGAGAGGGCTGTAATGTGGGTGGGGAAGAGTGGGGGTGTACTTCCTGAGAAGATTAAGGAGATTTGGTATGTCAAAGAGGATTCTCTTGAACTTTGTTTGGAAGTGGAAAGAAATAATAGAAATTGCATTAATTGCAGCGTGTAAAAAGAGTTGAGATACTGTTGATACTGTATTATAACTTTACTGCCTGTCATTGTGGTATATATCATGTAAAAAATTAAGTGAGAGCCCTGGCATATGTCTGTACATATGACAATAAAACTATCTTGTGTCTTGAACACCCGCTTCTAGACACTCTCAACATCCAACTTGACAAGATCTCTCTGAATCCAGTGTTTTGCCAGTCCTTCCAGCAGATACAAGTCTGGCCCATGAGCCCTTTCCTCATTAGATGCCTCACTCACTTCAGCTAGATTAAATAAATGAAAAAAAAAAAGCTGCAGATGCTGGAAATCTGATATTTAAAAAAATGAAGATGGTGGTGATGGCCGGTTGGCCAGGCAGCACCTGTAGAAAGTGTTGATTTTTCTGGTCTTGCCAATGCCCTTTATAAATGGAGCATAATCTACTTAATTTTGTATTCAGTAACCTAATTGGGTAAATGCAACACAAAGTAGTACTAAACTGTATTGACTTGGTAGGTCCAAGTTGAATCCCTGGACTATGTTAACAAAGGTGACCATTGAGTTATGCTGGCTGGCTGTAGGTGGGGGATGATTGTCCAAGATTCTCATTTCTGATTGTGTGCCATTAAATGTGAAGAGTTTATATGAAGATATGGGCCAGGATTTTTTCAGACTGATATTAGTTGGGTTGTTGGGGGGGGAAGCTAGAAAAGAGAGGTGGTGGTGAACAAAACCTTGTGGGTGATAAGTGGATACTGGTGAGAAGGGGGTTGATTGGCAGATGTTTGGGGGTTATTTGGTAGAGTAAGTGACAATGGCTAGAGGTGAATAGGAGATGTAATGGTATTGGAGAAGGAAAGGAGTAAGATGCTCAGCCAGAGTGGGAGACAAAGGTGGACGAAGGCGGGGGTGAGGAAAGACTGGAAATGAAAGGGAAGTGAGAAATTTGGGATAGGAGCTTTATGAGGGAGGGGAAATTAGCAGGAGATGGTGAAATAAACGGTTGTGCAATGAGGTGGGGTGCACCTAAAATAATAATAATATATTTCATTGTCATTGCACATAAGTGCAACGAGATTTGGTATGCAGCTTCCATCCGATGTCATAACTTAAACAACTAATAACATTTAGATTTAGATACCCTGAGAACATGGTTTATAAAAACAGTAAAACAGTCAAAACAGTCTAAAGTGCAAATGTGTCTGTGCGACCCGACCATCCGAGGGAGACAGTCCATGGGAGTGGGGGGCACTCAGCAGGACCGGTTCAGAGCAGCTATGGTTCTGGGAATGAAGCTGTTCCTGAGTCTGGAGGTGTGGGCGTAGAAGGCCTTGTAACATCTGCCGGAAGGTAGGAGTTCGAACAGTCCATTACAAGGGTGTGAGGAGTCTTTATGGAGGCTGACGGCCTTCCTGAGGCACCGTGTGTGGTAGATGCCCTCCAAGGCTGGTAGCTGTGTCCCAATAATCTTCTGATAGATAGAGAGGAGAGAGGGATTTAAATTGAAACTGGAGAATTTAATGTTCATACCATTGGGTTACAAGCCAAGCTAGGCGGTGAGGTGGAAGGTTGTTGGGTGGAAGAAAGAATAATGGGTAACTTGAAGGATTTATTTTTGCAGTACTTTTATTTCTGCTGGTCTTCTTAGCCGTAAAATAAATAGTCAATGCCTGGTTGTAGAATTTTAGTAGTGGTTTAATATTGTTTTTTTAAAAACAAAAAAAACATTGAAAATGTAATGTTTAATCCTCATTTTCTGGCAACAAAAATGTAAGCAGTCATAAATTCATTGGCAAGAGTGAACTACTTTCAAATGTTTCTAGGTTTTTCATGGGAATATCATAAAACAAAAAATGTTGATCCACATAAGATGTTAGAACAGTCGACCCAAGGCTTGTTCAAAGATGTATAGGAATGAACTGCAGATGCTGGCTTATCCCGAAGATAGACACAAAATGCTGATGTAACTCAGTGGGACAGGCAGCATCTCTGGAGAGAAGCAATGGGTGATGTTTTGGGTCGAGACCCTTCTTCAGACTACTAGGTTTTCAGAAATCATTTAAAGGGAGATGGAGAAGTTTAGTGAGGGAATTTCCGAAATTAGAAGGATAGAGGCGGAATGCTTCTATGGTTCTAATGATTATGTTTTGAGAGGATGAAGAGATTAAAATCAGGAGCGCGCGATTTTGGAGGGACATTGGAGGTGGGGAGGGCTAGACATTGGACATATTTGAAAGCAAAGATGAGAATTTAAAATAGCGGCATTGCTTAATGAGTCACTTTATCAACAAGTACAGGTGAATGGGGGAATGCCTCAATGGCAGTATGAAGATGTTAAAGCAGGTATATTAAGAAGGTATTAAGTGTGGTGGTAGCAAGGCATGGGCAAGTTTTTAGTGACAGATGGGGTGAGTTAAGAATGATATGGCTGACGTTTATTTCTTCAACAACTTAACTAAGCTTGCGAGAAGTGGAGGAAGTGTGCAGAAGTATGTAGGTGTTCTTCCCATCCTGCTTCCTGTAAAGACTATCCCCATCTCCCAATTCCTCCGTCTGCACCGCATCTGCGCCCAGGATGAGGTTTTCCATACTGGATCATTGGAGATGTCCTCATTCTTTAGGAAACGGGGGTTCCCCTCTTCCATTATAGTTGAGGCTCCTACTAGATATTCCAGAGCTCTGCTCTTGCTCCCCCACCCGTCATTTGCAACAAGGACAGAGTCTCCCTTGTCTTCTCCTTCCACCCCATCAGCTGTCGCATACAGCATATAATCCTCCAACATTTTTGCCACCTCCAACGGGATCCCACTACTGGCCATATCATCCTATCTCCACCCCTTTCTGCTTTCCGCAGACCATTCCCTCCGCAACTCCCCGGTCAACTCATCCCCACCCAAACCACCCCCTCCCCCTTAAAGACCTCACCTGTTCCTTTACCTATCTTTCCCCCCCCCCCCCCCCCCCCCCCCCCTGACTCCATCCAAGGACAATCATCGCAGGCTCGGCGATCATTTAGCTGAACACCTCCGGTCAGTCCGCCTTAACCTACCTGATCTCCTGGCTGCTCAGCTCTTTAACTCCCCCTCCCATTCCCAATCTGACCTTTCTGTCCTGGGCCTCCTCCATTGTCACTCCCTTATCTCTGTATCTCCCCCTCCCCTGACAAGCAGCAATTAAAGAGCGCACCCCCAGAAGTGAGGACAGCACAGAGCTGGTCGGGGGGGGGGGGGGGGGGGGCAGAAGAACAACTCCAGGACTGTTTGGAGTCTGTAGACTGGGCAATGTTCAAGGACTCGGCAACGGACTTGAACGAATATGCCACAGTCGTTACAGACTTCATAAAGAAATGTGTGGAGGACTGCATCCCTACAAAAACCTTCCGAGTGTTTCCCAATCAGAAACCTTGGATGAACTTTGAGATCCGCACTCTCCTGAAGTCCAGACACAGGGCATTCACATCCAACGATACAGTGGCCTACATGAAGACCAGATACGACCTTGGTAAGGCCATCAAAAAGGCCAAAAGGGACTTCTGCTCCAAACTGGAGGACGAGACAGATGTTCGGCAGCTGTGGCAGGGTCTGAATGCAATCACCTCCTACAAGGCAAAACCAGGAGGCAGCTCGAATGCCGGTGTAACATCACTCCCTGGCGAGCTCAATGCGTTTTACGCACGCTTTGACAGGGAGAATACTGATGTGCCTTCCCGATCCCCCATTCGCTGTGATGGCATTTCAGTCTCAGTCACAGAGGCCGATGTCAGGAAATCCTTCAGAGGGGTGAACCCCCGAAAAGCACCTGGACCTGATGGTATACCCGGCCGTGTTCTAAAAACCTGTGCGGACCAAGTGGCGGGAGTTTTTACGGACATTTTCAACCTCTCACTTCTGAGGTCTGAGGTCCCCACCTGCTTTAAAAGGGCATCAATTATACCGGTGCCCAAGAAGAGTAAGGTGACGTGCCTCAATGACTATCAACCAGTGGCACTAACGCCGGTGGTGATGAAGTGCTTTGAGAGGTTGATCATGGAGCAAATCAACTCCTACATCGACAAAAACCTGGACCCACTGCAGTTCGCGTACCGTCACAACAGATCAACGGTGGATGCGATCTCGCTGGCCCTCCACTCCGCACTGGACCACTTGGACAACAAAAACTCATATGTCAGGCTGTTATTCATTGATTACAGCTCGGCATTTAACACAATCATCCCCTCCAAACTGGTTACCAAACTCGCAGAACTGGGCCTCTGCGCATCCCTCTGCAACTGGATCCTCGACTTCCTCGTCCACAGACCACAGTCTGTTCGTATTGGTGGAAATGTGTCAGCCTCAATAACAATCAGCACGGGAGCACCTCAAGGCTGCGTGCTCAGCTCCCTGCTGTACTCACTCTATACCCATGACTGCGTAGCGAACCACAGTGCGAACTCCATCATCAAGTTCGCTGACGACACCACTATTGTGGGGCGTATCACTGATGGGGATGAGTCAGAGTACAGAAGAGAGATCGAGCAACTGTCCATATGGTGCCAGCGCAATAACCTGGCCCTGAACACCAGCAAAACCAAGGAACTGATTGTGGACTTTGGAAGGAGTAGGAGGGGGACCCACAGCCCCATTTATATCAACGGGTCGATGGTTGAAAGGGTCAAGAACTTCAAATTCCTGGGGGTGCACATCTCTGAAGATCTTTCCTGGTCCGAGAACACTAACGCAATTATCAAAAAAGCTCATCAGCGCCTCTACTTCCTGAGAAGATTACGGAGAGTCGGATTGTCAAGGAAGACTCTCTCTAACTTCTACAGGTGCACAGTCGAGAGCATGCTGACCGGTTGCATCGTGGCTTGGTTCGGAAATTTGAGCGCCCTGGAGAGGAAAAGACTACAAAAAGTAGTAAACACTGCCCAGTCCATCATCGGCTCTGACCTTCCTTCCATCGAGGGGATTTATCGCAGTCGCTGCCTCAAAAAGTCTGGCAGTATCATCAAAGACCCACACCATCCTGGCCACACACTGATCTCCCTGCTACCTTCAGGTAAAAGGTACAGGAGCCTGAAGACTGCAACAACCAGGTTCAGGAATAGCTACTTCCCCTCAGCCATCAGGCTATTAAACCTGGCTCAGACAAAACTCTGATTATTAGCAACCACTTTCTGTTATTTGCACTACCAGTTTATTTATTCATGTGTGTATATATTTATATCATGGTATATGGACACATTTATCTGTTTTGTAGTAAATGCCTACTATTTTCTGTGTGCTTAAGCAAAGCAAGAATTTCATTGTCCTATACAGGGACACATGACAATAAACTCACTTGGACTTGGACTCTCAGTCTGAAGAAGGGTCTCGACCTGAAACGTCAGCCATTCCTTCTCTCCTGAAATGCTGCCTGTCCTGCTGAGTTACTCCAGCATTTTGTGTCTACCTAAGCTTGCGAGAAGACAGATGCAGTTGGCTGTTGTGGAAATGAACTTCATTTTGGTTGCTGTTGACAAAAGATAGACTAATATGAAGAGTCTAAGAAAAGATAATTGGGGAATACCAAGGATTGTAGTAAATATGTACAGAAAGTAGCTACTACTGTGATTCTGTGACTGGTTGTTTCTCACAATCCTCCAGAGGTATAATTTTAAGAAACCAGCCATTTCTTAAAGATAGTTTTTATTCATTGAATCCATTGCAGAAAAATGTCTAATCCTATGAAACCTGGCTAACTCAATGTAAATCTCTCAAAGTCTAAGTGATTTCAGCATTAGGCAGTGATTAGGGTGGAAAAAGATAGTGAGACAGAGCCAAGGATGTTTGGAAGTTTGCCAGATTGTAAATCTTTAATTTATTTGTAATGTTCTTCCCACAAAGGTTTTCAAATTTGCATGGAATATTCCAACAATGGTATAATTAGTATTTTGTGTAAATTTAAAAGCAATCAATTTTTTTGCTTTTCAAATCAAATGGTAGACCTTGTTAGGACCACAAGATATAATTGCCTATATTTTGGAAACCCGAATTTGAACATTTCATACTGTTGGATTTGCTCTGGTATTTAAATCTCAAATCAATTGAATTTAGTCTTGATTGCTTTTCATACTACTGCAGTTACTAATTGCCATGTGTGCTATCATATCTTGGAGTAAATATCAAATCAGTTAATGTATTTTTAATCATTTTAGTAATTATTCTGCTCATAAGCTAGTGAATGTTCTGCAATTGAATGGGGAGTAATGTACATCCGAGAAACCTCAACTTTGGAAAAACTCATTTAGCTTGTGTGAAATCTAGCTCCCTCAAACTTCAAAATGTCACATTTTCAAATAAAAGGAAAACAATAACTTTGGTATCTAATCTTTTACTTTAAACTCATTTATATATTTTCTGTAAGAAAAATTACTTATCACATTTAGATTTTTTTAAATTATTGTTTACTGCCTGTTGAAAATCTCTAAACTGGTTGGCTGCGGGGAAGGGCACAACGAGGCATACAAACAGTGAAGTTAATCAGGGGGCAGGTGAGTCTAGTCAGAAAGCTAGGGTGGGGGAGGGATGGTGAGAGGGAAAGGAAGGGTTACTTGAAGTTGAAGAAATCAATATTTAGTCCCTCTCCCCTGACTCTCGGTCTGAAGAAGGGTCTCGACCCGAAACGTCACCCATTTCTTCCCTCCAGAGATGCTGCATTTCCCGCTGAGTGTCTTGCCAGTTTTGTGTCTAGCCAGTTTAAATGCTGTATGCTAGAGGGGATGTCTGATGGCAACTAATATCTGCAATGGGGAAAGCCATGCCAGAGCCAACTGAAGCTTCTGGGACAGTCTTCTTTAATGTTTGTGGTGAGCACAGTTCTTCTGACTGGAAATGCTCACAGTAATTTTATTTCTGGTTTTGGTAGATATCTAAGCAAGATATACACACTCTTTAAATGTTCACCAACCTCCAGATTGTTTATCTTGAGCTTCATTAACTAGAAAAAAATCAATTGACAGATCCTTCATTAGACGAGCAATATAATTAAGATCCTTAATGCATTTTGTGCCTCTTTGTTTAATTGTAACTTTGGCTTAATGGCAGCCCACATTAGTACAGTTTTGAATCCTATTGTTAATATTTAAGCATCTGTAACTCTACCTTGGTTTCTATAATGGTGTGGTATAAAATTACACAATATTGTAAAGGATTTATCATCACTGAAATAGATTGTGACCTTTATTGCATTGGTTTGCATTGGATTTTTCTGTACATAAAGTGACCACACTTTTTCCAAAATCTCAACTATGACTTTTTCAGGGAGTCTAAAGCACCTTTAAAAATGTCCTGTCATGGAAATAAACACACATACAATAACTTTCCCCATTAAGATTTGGACTGTTCTTGCCATCCCCTTGTAGGACCGATGTGGAGGCTTTGGAGAGGGTGCAAAAGTAGTTTATCAGAGCGTAGATTTGAAGACTGGTTCATCAAACATTTGTGCTTGGTTCGTCAAGATTTACTGGATCTCCTAGTTGCTAACCATTTAAACTACTTCCCATACCCATATTGACCTTTCTGTCCCGGGTCTCTTCCATTGCCGGATTGAGGCCACATGCAAACTGTAGGATCGGCACCGTTTGGTTGGCTCACAGTCCAACGGTCTGAACATTGAATTCTCCAATTTTAAGTAACCTCAAACAACCCCCCTCTCCCCCCCCCCCCCCCCCCTCCTCCTCTGTGCCCCATCTGTACTCACGCCTATTTCTCCCCTCCATTTACATTCCTTCCTCTGGCTTCAGAATTGGCAACTTTTCAATCCTTTTGTCTCGTACATTTTCATTTCTTGCCTTTGTTCAACCATCTGCCTATCAAAACCCCTTCTTGCTTGTGTTCACCCATTACCTACCTACGTTTTGTCTTTCTCCCCCTCTCTTCCACCTTTTTTCCCTTCAACCTCCCCTCCCCCCTCAAAACCATTTAAAGACAACTATCCTATCCACTTCCACCATCACCCTTTGCAGTATGTTCCAGGACCTACTACATCTAGTGTGCATGTGTAAAAATACAAACAACAACTTTCCCTGCAGATCATCTTTAAACTTCCACTTCCCCTTCTCATTCTAAAGCTATATTGCAAAGTTGATTGATGAGGGCAGGGCAGTGGATGTTGTCTGCATGATTTTAGTATGACGTTTGATAAAGTCCCCATGGTAGGCTGATCCAGAAGGTTAGAATGCATGTGATTAACAGTGGCTTGATTGTATGAATTCGTAACTGGCTTACTGATAGGAAGCCATGGTGCAGCTTCATAAGACTTGGTTAAGAAGGAACTGCAGATGCTGGTTTAAACCGAAGATAGACACAAAAAACTGGAGTAACTCAGCGGGACAGGCAGCATCTCTGGAGAGAAGGAATGGGTGACGTTTCGGGTCGAGACCCTTCTTCAGAAAACCCGACTGTCATATGCTGAGAGAATGGAGTGGCTGGGCTTACATGCTCTGGAATTTAGGATGAGAGGGGATCTTATTGAAACATATAAGATTATTAAGGGTTTGGACACGGTAGAGGCAGGAAACATGTTCCCGATGTTGGGGAGTCCAGAACCAGGGGCAACAGTTTAACAATAAGGGTTAAGCCATTTAGAACGGAGACGAGGAAACACTTTTTCACACAGTTGTGAGTCTGGAATTCTCTGCCTCAGAGTGGTGGAGGCCAGTTCTCTGGATACTTTCAAGAGAGAGCTAGATAGGGCTCTTAAAGATAGCGGAGTCAGGGGATATGGGGAGAAGGCAGGAACGGGGTACTGATTGTGGATGATCAGCCTTGATCACATTGAATGGCGGTGCTGGCTCGAAGGGCCGAATGTTGCCTGTGTTACTGCAGCTTTTTGTGTCTATCTTCTTTATAACACTTGGGTTAGGCTGCATTTGGAGTATTGTGTGGACTTCTGGTTGCCCCATTACAGGAGGATGTGGAGGCTTTGGAGAGTGTGCAGAGGAGGAATATTAGAATGATGCTTGGATTAGGGTATTGGCTACATGGAGAGTTTTGACAGACTTGGATTGTTTTCCCTGGAACTCTGGAGTTTGAGGCGACCCAATAGAAGCGCATAAAATTATTAGCATTGGGTAGCCAGGCTGGAAATAACTTCATTACGAATACAGTACGAAACTTCACAACTAATTTCCATCCTGCATGCAAATTCACTTGGACCATCTCCGACATCTCCCTACCGTTTCTTGATCTCGCCATCTCCACCACAGGAGATAGATTATCGACCAATAGACAATAGGTGCAGGAGTAGGCCATTTGCCCCTTCGAGCCAGCCATTTGCCCATTCACCGCCATGGCTGATCATCCACAATCAGTACCCTGTTCCTGCCTTCTCCCCATATCCCTTGACTCCGCTATCTTTAAGAGCTCTATCTAACTCTCTTGAAAGCATCCAGAGAATCGGCCTCCAATGCCTTGAGGTAGAGAATTCCACAGATTCACAACTCTCTGGGTGAAAGTTTTTCTTCATCTCCGTTCTAAATGGCCTACCCCTTATTCTTAAAATGGGGCCCCTGGTTCTGCACTCCCCCAACATCGGGAACATGTTTCCTGCCTCTTGCGTGTCCAATCCCTTAATCTGATATGTTTCAATAAGATACCCTCTCATCCTTCTAAATTCCAGTATATACAAGCCCAGTCGCTCCATTCTTTCAACATATGCCAGTCCAGCCATTAGGATTAACATCATGGAGCTACGCTGCACTCTCTCAATAGCAAGAATGTCCTTCCTCAAATTCCTCCAGCTTGCGTTTGACCTCACTCTGACAGTGGACAAACTGCACACAATACTCCAGGTGCGGTCTCACCAGGGCCCTGTAAAACTGCAGAAGGACGACTTTGCTCTGACACTCAACTCCCCTTGTTATGAAGGTCACCATGCCATTAGCTTTCTTCACTGCATGCATGCTTGCTTTCAGTGACTGATGTACCAGGACACCCAGATCTCATTGTACTTCCCCTTTTCCTAACTTGACACCATTCAGATATCTGCCATCCTGTTCTTGCCATCAAAGTGGATAACCTCACATTTATCCACATTAAACTGCATCTGCCCACTCACCGAACCTGACCATAAACCTAGACATCTATTATAAACCTACTGACTCCCACAACTATCTAGACTACACTTCTTACCACCCTGTCTCCTGCAAACCCTCTATCCTCTACTCCCAATTCCTCCATCCGTGCCGCATCTGCACCCACGATGAGGTGTTCCATACCAGGTCATCTGAGATATCCTCATTCTTTAGGAAACAGGGGTTCTCCTCTTCCATCAAATATGAGGTCCTTACAAGGGTCTCATCAGTACCCTGCAGCTCTGCCCTTGCTCCCCCTCCCCTAATCACAACAGGAACAGAGTCCCCCTGGTCTGCATACATCACATAACCTTGTTGCATTTTTACCACCTCCAATGGGATCCCAGCACTAGCCACATCTTTTCATCTCCACCCCTTACTGCAAAGACCCTTCCCTCCGCAGCTCTCTGGTTCACTCATCTCATCCGTTCCCATCCAAACCACCGCCTCCCCAGGTACCTTCCCCTGCAATCGCAGGAGATGCAACACCTGTCCCTATACCTCCTCCCTCGACTCCGTCCAAGGACCCTGACAGTCCTTTCAGTTGAGGCAGAGGTTCTCTTGCACCTCCTCCAACGTCATCTACTAGATCCGCTGTTCCAGGTGTGGACACCTATGTACCACGCGCCGGCTCGGTGATCGTTTTGCTGAACACCGTTCAGTCTGCCTAAACCTACTTGATCTCCCAGTTGCTAAACACTTTAACTCCCCCTCCCATTCCCCTATTGACCTTTCTATCCTGGGCCTCCTCCACTGTCAGAGTGAGGTCAAACGCAAGCTGGAGGAACATCACCTCCTATTTTGCTTGGGCAGCTTACACCCCAGCAGTATGAATATTGACTTCTCTGATTTCAAGTAACTCTTGTCTTCTCTCTCTCTCTCTCTCTCTCTCTCTCCATCCCACCCCATCCTAGTTCTCCGACCAGTCTGATTGTCCTGATTACATTTTATCTCTATGTGCTTTGTTGTCACCTTCCCCAAGCTAACAATGATCCATTCTACATTTTCCTTGACCTTCATCCCCTTTGTCTTGTTTTCACACCTTACCCCTCCATATCTCTGTGTCTCCAAATTCGACCTAAGGAAGAGTTTAAAAAGATGCAAAATGACATCTGACTCTTATCCTTCATGCCCTGACTGGTGAAGGCAAGCATAGCGTAGGCAGCCTTTGCCATTCTATGTGGTTGTGTTGTTACTTTCAGGGATCTGTAGAATTGAGCTTCAAGGTCCCTCTACACATCAATGCTGTTGGGTTTCTTGTTAACCATATGGAGTCCCCTCCCAAATCACATGCCTCACACTTGCCTGGACTAAACACCAGCTGCCATTTCTTTGTCCATATATGTAACTGATCTATATCTTCCTGCATCTTCTGACAGCATTTTTCACTGTCTGCACCTTCACCAAATCCTGCCTGTATCCCAACTTACACCAGTCTGCGTCTGCTAACCAACATGAGATTGTAGCCTGATATTATTTTGTTTTAAATTTTTCATTCTTGTTTTTGGATTATTTCCTGGCATTCCTGTGGAATGTTCTTCTGGCAAAATCTCCCAGATCAATGTAAACCACTCAAATTGTATAAACTTCTCTGGTCTCCCCTCTGCCTTGTCCCCAGAAAAAAAAAAGTTTGGCCAACACTCCTTGTAACTAATGTCCTCCACTCCAGATGCATCCTGGTAAAACTTTTTTTGCCCTCAACAAAACCCCCACAACCTTCCTGCAATGTCTCCCTGTTTTTAAGAACATTTTTTAACCACCTGTTCCCTACTAAAAACTAACTCTCATTTCCCATGCTGCTTTAACCAGCCGTTCACCACATGTCTAATATCATTTTTGTGTCTCAGTACCCGATTTTATATGAAACTTGGAATACAGTGACGCTAAAGACACTATGTAAATGTTGATTATTTGTTCCATATTTTTGCCTGCTGGCATTTATGGGAAGGGGCATTTAATGATGAAGATCTTGTTTATTTGATTATCGGCTTGTGCATGCTCCACGTTTGTATTGGAACTGCGGAGCATTTGTCATGTCAGCAGAATTTCAAAGTTCTCTTTTGAGCAGTAACATTTTCTCACTGACAGATCCGCAGAAGACGTCTTGCACGACTAGCTGGCGGACCAACGTCGCAGCCCACCACGCCGTTAACTTCCCCACAGCGAGAAAATCCACCAGGCGTGTCTGCAGCAACACCAGGGATGTCTCAAAACCTGGGCCTGAGTGTACATAGTGTGACTCCTGCCACATCACCAATTGGAGCAACAGGTAAGGAGAATTAGGTGGTTTGAGCTAGTTGAATTAAAATGAGAATATTGTAACTTTTTCCACAAGGTTTAGTCTTGTGATGTTAATTACTTAAACAGAATACATTATAATGATCTTTCCTGTAACTTTTTGTCCAATGTACTGGAAAACACTTTTGCGTGCTATCAGGCAAATCATACCATCCAAGAGTACAACAGGTAATGCAAAAGGGGAAATGGTACAGAATATAGTGTTACAACCACAGAGAGAGGGCAGATTTTAAAAAGTGCAAGTGGATGGATTGGGAGATCATGAACTCAGTTGGCTTATAAGAGGTCCATTTTAATCGTCTGATAACAGCAAGGAAGTTACTCTTTAGTATGATACATGTTTTCAAAGTTTTGTATCTTCTGCCAAATGGAAGAGTGGAGAAAAGGAATGACCGGGGGTGTTCAAGGCCCTGAAATTGTTGATTACTTTCCGGGTGGGGAGTTGGTTTGTGTGATAGACTGGGCTGTGCACACAGCTCTCTACAATCTCTTGCAGTCTTGGGTAGAGCCAAACCAATTTGTAATGCACTCTGATAGCTGTCAGGTGTAGATTTTATTTGTGGTCATTAAAGATCTTCATGATCATGACACATGATATCCTTTTGATCTTAAATTATCCTGAATTTAGCTGTATTTAGTATTAACATTTTTGGGATCCGATAACTCTGATTAATTTATTGGATTATTAAAACTAGATTTTGCCAATCCATCTTTATAAAATATTAGTTTTGAATTCTACGCTAGAGCCACCCATCCATTACTACAAGCTGTTGCTAGGGTTTCATGTAAGTTTAAAATCCCCATGCGCTTATGGTTACTGTATCTTCACTGTAATAGTTTAACTAGGCATTGGTGGATGAAGGACATTTTCCCCAAAAGGGCTGCAAGAACTGAAAGGTTAATAATTTCAGTGTATAATTGTCCAGATTTTTGATTTGACAGTTGTTCTTTGTGAGTTTGTTTTTCTGTGAGATGCCCAGTAAATTGGGTTTGCATTGCTGGAAGGAATCTGGTAGCAATGATAATTTTTTTTTTTTACTGTAATCTACAAAAAACTACCAGTGGAGTTGCAAGAAATTGCAGATGCTGCAATCTTGAGCAAAATATTGCTGGTGGGACTTGGATCAGGCAGCATCTGTGGAGGGAATGGACAGGCAACATAACGTGTTGGGTCGGGACTCTCCTTCCATCACAGGGGTCAGACTATTGATCAGTAGCTCTGTTATAGTGACGGGCTGTGGACCGGCACTTTCTGTCCATTCTCCACACAGATGCTGCCTGACCCATTGAGTTCCTCCAGCACTGTGTTTTTGCACAAGTTCATAAGTGACAGGAACAGACTTGGGCCATTCGGCCCATCAAGTCTACTCCGCCATTCAATCATGGCTGATCTATCTTTCCCTCACAACCCTATTCTCCTGCCACCTTCCTATACCCCTGACACCCATACTAATCAACAATCTGTCAATCTCTGCCTTAAAATATCCATTGATGGCCCCCACAGGCTTCTGTGGCAATGAATTTCACAAATTCACCACCCTCTGACTAAAGACATTTCTCTTAATTTCCTTTCTCATCCTTTTATTCAGAGGCTATGGCCTCTAGTTCTAGGCTCCCCCACTAGTGGGAACATCCTCTCCACATTCACTCTAACCAGGCATTTCACTATCTGGTAAGTTTCAATGAGATACCTCCTCATCCCACAAAACTACAGCGAGTACAGGCCTGGTACTGTCAAACATTGATCATATGTTAACCCAATCATTCCTGGGATCATTCTCATAAACCTCCTCTGGACCCTATCCAACAGCAGCACATCCTTCTTGCAATCTGATCAGTGCCTTATAAAGTGCCTTACATCTGTTTTTTATATTCTAGTCCTCTTGGAAATAAATGCCAGCATTGCATTTGCCTTCCTTACTGTCAATTCGACTTGCAAATTAACTTTTTGGGAACCCTGCACTAGCACTCCCAAGTCCCTTTGCACCTCCAATTTCTGAATTCTTTCCCCGTTTAGAAAATAATCTATGCCTTTAATAGTTTACCAAAATACATGATTCCATGCTTTGCTATGCTGTATTCCATCTGCCACTTCTTTGCCCACTCTTCAAGTTGGGAGAGTCCTTCTGCAGAGTCTACACAACCTGACCCTCTACCTATCTTTGTATCATCTGCAAACTTGGCCACAAAGCTTTCATTTCCCTTATCCAAATCATTGATAGACAATGTGAAGAGTAGTGGCCCGACCCCTGTGGAACACCACTTATTACCGGCAGCCAACTAGAAAAAGTGACCTTTATTGCTACTCTGCCTTCTGCTTTCCAGTCAACCGTCTATCCATGCTACTATCTTCCCTCTGATACCATGGGCTATCTTCTTTAGCAGCCTCAGGTGTGGCACCTTATCAGTGTTTCATCAGGGAATTGTTCAAACCTCATTTTATTAAGCTACATCAAACACTTTTGATTTGTTTGTTGTGGAAACTTTGACATTTTCAATACTTTGAGCTGAAAAGCTGGATAATATAGGTCAGTAAAATGTGTTTGTAACTATGAATAAATGATTCTGGTAGTGCTGATTGTCATGTAAATCTAAATGCTTTTAAGCCAGCCTTGAAGTCATGAGCTCTGTGTATGTGAAATTTTAAAATTATGTCACAATTAACATGACATTTTGTGGAAAACATTTGGTCAATGAAGTGAGGCCTGCTTGGAGAAAAGGACTAGATGCTGGAGTAACTCAGCGGGTCAGGCTGCATCTCCTGGTGGACATAATTAGATGACGTTTCCCTTCCCGAAATGTTGCCTATCCATGTTCTCCAGAGATGTTGCCTGACAAGTTGAGTTACACTAACACTTTTTTTTTTCTAGCATCGATATTCCCTTGGGTCTACATTAGGCTTGTTGGATCAATGTTTGTCAATAAAATTTAATTTAACTTCCTTGCAAGAGATATTCTACATTAAAAGATGGGATGTTCAAATAATTGCCTTTTTCTTTTTAGCAATTCTGCTGTTGGCTGGTGCTTTGTGCATCACACATGCTTTCCTCTTTACGAGACAAAATGAAGAGTTGAAGACTGATCGTAATGCATATCATCTAATTTATTTTTGGCAATGCCCCTGTCTAAATTGGAACAATCTTGAATTTTGGATTGCCCAATACTGTGGTCTTGACTAATTGCTTTGGTGCCTCTAGGTGCCCTGTTTTAGAGACATGGATATCCGTGGCACTAGGAGATGGGTGCTACAGAGGTTTTCTGATTGAAGTTTCTACTGTGCTCAGGATTGTGGGGTAAATCTGTCCACTATATTTTGAACAGTTATGAATGATTTGACATGAAATTACAGTAATGAATTACAGTAATGAATCAAACTTTGGTTTAAAATGTGAGTCTCCTTGATGGTCTTTCTGTGATCTCCGGAATATCAAGTCCTTGCTGTGAGTCGAGGCCCATTCAGTTCATCTTGCATTAGAATCTTCATGCCTTAAGCCTTGATTCGATATCTTACTTAGGCTGCTTATTCTGTCTGAGCTGATTGATGTGTTAAATCTGGGGCAGGTTCAGCTTCCGTACTCGAGCAACCACCATGATCCCTTGACAACATTTTGACAGTCTGTTTTGGTGGGTTTCATGGTATAAGTGGCACATTAATCAACATTAGTCTAAATCAAATTTAAATTGCTAACTCTGCCACAGATGAAGATGGTAGAATATGCTTGAGCATTCTCTTGTCCCAGTATTGAGGCACCCCCACAGAAATTGAAAAGAAATACCGTTTTTAAAACAAACTTAAAATCTTTTGGTAGACACAATGCTGGAGTAATTCAGCGGGACAGGCAGCATCTCTGGGGAGAAGGAATGGGTGACATTTTGGTTAAAGATCCTTCTTCAGACTGAGGTTAGAGTAGGTAAGGGGGGTGGAAAAGTTGAGATGGTTGATGTCACAGTGTGAAAATTGAAGAAGGGTCTGTACTAGATCTGTAGGAAGGAACTGCAGATGCTGGTTTAAACCAAAGATAGACACAGAAAGATGGAGTACCTCAGAGGGACAGGCAGCGTCTCTGTAGAGAAGGAATGGATGATGTTTCGGGTCGAGACCCTTCTTCAGAATCTAAATTTAAATTAGAATTTAAAATCTTTTGCTTTCCTCTTTTAAAGATAAAACGATTTGTGACTGTTATCTGTTTTCTCAGGTGTTGCACACAGAAGCCAGAGCAGCGAAGGAGTCAGCTCACTCAGTAGTTCCCCATCAAACAGCCTTGAAAACCAGTCTCAGAGTCTTTCCCGATCTCAAAGTATGGATATTGACAGTGTGTCCTGTGAGAAAAGGTACTTAATTTTCAGGTAATGTTCCTGTGTGGTGCTATTATAATTGGACAGCGATGTTTGGAATATTGAAGTCTGAATTCTTAAGTTTTTTTTTTTGCGGAATTGTATTGCTGATCAACATTCCAACTGCTGTATTTGTTAGAACAGAGGGCCTATTTGAAATAATGAAGTTTGTTGCTGAATGATACATATATAAAGCTGCAGTTGTCTATGATTTGAGGTTGTATAGTAATTTGAATAAACACATGTAATGTTGGAGCAAATGGCTGTTATAGTAATGGTACAATATTTGCTATTTAAACAGTTACAAAACACCAAGCTAATTTAAAGACATGTTCTAGTGGAAATTTGTGCAAAATAGGGCTTTTCTAGAACCCATAAAATGTTAAGTGTTTATTCCGGTTTGGCTTTGTAAAAGGTATTGGGTTTCTACTAGTCTTCTTCTTATCGAGTCCACACACAAGATTAGAAGTTGTTCAGCCAGAGCTGAACACACTTCTCGGCATCTGCACAATGGTGTCTGTCTTGCGCTTCTTGTGCTTCTTGTGCGTGGTGGTGGAAAGATTGGTTGAAACAGGGCCGCGACGTGAACGCTCTTTCCTTGGCCCCTTCTACTAGTGAAATGCTGTATTGTACGAGTGAAATTGCTGTATTGTACAGTACTAACTGTAGACCAACAATACAGTAAAGTTGATGTGAAGTCATAATGTTCAGTAAAGCTCCACTTTAACACTAACATTGCATTTATTTTGGAAAGATTCTAACTCTTGATTACCCAACGATGACCACCTGTTCTATTCAGCTGTTTCGTCTTGTGAATGGATTCGGATTTCCTATTGTTTAAGAGTTGCTTTCAATTCGAGTTTTTATTCGAAGCAAACTTGTTGCTTATTAATATTTACTATTTTACTTGAAGCAGCATGTCCCAAGTGGATGTGGACTCCGGAATTGAAAATATGGAAGTTGATGAGGGTGATCGCAGGGAAAAACGGAGCCTGACTGATAAGGTACATCCACTCGAATATGTGCAGATTTTCTTAATTTAATTTAAAATGTCATTCGTAAATCTTCATTAACAGAAGGTACCGAGGATAATGATGGAAAATGTGATCGAGGTTGGGCCACAGATCAGCCATGTTCTCTCTGAATGACAGAAAAGTCTTGAGGGGGTGAAATAACCTATTCTGGCCTTGGTGTGGAGATCGAAAGCTGCCAGAGAGTCAGTAATAAATGTTTTGTGTTTAGGAACCGTCTTTGGGGTCAGATGTGTCAGAAGAGCAAGCACTTTCGCTTATCTGTAAAATTTTCCGAGTCTCCTGGAAGGAACACGACCAAGATGTAATTTTCTTGCCTGGTCTGGCTGCAGAGTTTAAACAGAGTGCAAAAGAAGGTGAGAATTAATGACAATGATCGATGGTTTCAAAGTTTAACACAGCCAGTAATCTCAATTAAGAATCAAAAACAAATAATTCTAGAAATATACTCCTTTTATTGGAATGCTGCCAACATTTACCATACTGTCAGCGGCTAGAGCTGTTGCCTCACAGTGCAGAGACCCTGGTTCAATACTGACCTCGGGTACTGTCTGTGTGGAATTTGCATGTTCTCCCTCGGACTGTGTGGTATTTCTGTGGGTGCTCCGGTTTCCTCCATAAACCAAAGACCTGCGGGTTTGTAGGTGAATTAGTTTATGTAAATTGTCCCTAGTGCATAGGGAGTGCAATAATATAGAACTAGTGCGAATAGGTGATAGATGGTCAGCATGGACTCGGTGGTCCGAAGGGCCTTGCTCCATGCTGTATCTTTAAACTAAATACTCAGCATGTCCATAATGTTCATGATCAAATGTGTTTATTTGGATTAATATGTATGGACATTCAGTGTTCAATAAACACAGACATGAAAGTGGATCTCAATTAAAAAATAATTGGAGGGACAATGTCTCCTCAGCGTGATAACGGGATTAAGAAATTACAAGTAGGTAGATACAATGGGGTGGATGTGAACAGCATAAGGTGAAATTGTGAGCCAGCTAAACTGAAAGGAGCCCAAAGTGCACCATCTCAGAATGGTGGTATTTAGAAATTACGTTGTTAAATTGTTGTATTGAAGTGTAATCTTTGCTTTTAGTTTTTACAGACTGGAAGGACTTAATTGGCCAGATTCTGATGGAAGTTCTGATGCTGTCCACTCAAATGCCAGAAGACAACCCATTTGCCAGTTTGACTGCTACGTCTCAGCCAATTGCAGCTGCTGCACGGTCACCGGATAGGAGCTTGCCACTTATCCCTTTGTCAAGTCAAGGAACAAGTCCTATGTTTTGTAGTCCGGGTTCTTTTGGCGCCAGTTCTTTATCAAGGTATGTCTGTAACGTCCAGATATTTCCTGCTATTGAATTATTGACTTAAAAGATAAAAATAGTTGAGGTATTTTTCATTTGAATTGAAATATTTGTATTGGACAACACAGGGATAACCAAAAGAAAGTCACTTTTGGTGCTTTCCATGTCGACCATTTTATCTTTAGTTTCTACGACTGACCTCATTTTGTCTTCCAGTTTCATCTACTAGTTAAGTACTCGGCCATAATTAAAGCTGTTATTTTCATAATGATAATTTATTTGCAAGGATTCTACATTTGACTGGTTATAATGTGGGGCATTGTCATATTGTGAAACCATGCACTTAGAATTGTTTGATAAAGGCTTTTGAATTTTAATCTCTTGTTTTTTTCCTCTTTGGTATAACTAAAACAAGTCTCTTTTGGCCTTTCCATGTTGATCATTTTATCTTGAGTTCCTATGACTGACTTCAGTATGCCTTCTAGTTTTCATCTAATAGCTAAGTACTCAGCTGTAATTAAAAAATTACATGGACACGTGGCTGAACTTTTTCTCCAGATTATCAGTACATTAGTGCACTCTGGCTTACTTGAAGATTTGTTTTTGGAGAGTGCGATAATATAGCTAAGTATTCATGACTTACTGCCACCATCCAAATAAAATATTTGTACCAGTTGAATTTAATAATTAGAATAAATTACATACATAACACATACAGAATAAATCTAAACAGTTATAGGAAAGAAGGGCAAGTTATAGGAAAGATATTGTCAAGCTTGAAAGGGTTCAGAAAATATTTATGAGGATGCTGCCCGGACTAAAGGGTGTGAATTATAGGAAGAGGTTGAGTAGGCTGGGGCTCTATTCCATGGAGCGCAGGAGGATGAGGGGAGATCTTATAGAGGTATACAATCATGAGAGGAATAGATCGGCTAGATGCACAGTGTCTTTTGCCCAGAGTAGGGGAATCGAAGTCCAGAGGACATAGGTTCAAAGTGAAGGGGAAAAGATTTATTAGGAATCTGAGGTAACAATTTCACATAAAGGGTGGTGGGTGTATGGAACAAGCTGCCAGAGGAGGTAGTTGAGGCCTGGACTATCCTATCGCTTAAGAAACAGGTATATGGATAGGTACACAAAATTGCTGGGGAAACTCAGCGGGTGCAGCAGCAGCTATGGAGCGAAGGAAATAGGCGACGTTTCGGGCCGAAACCCTTCTTCAGGTATATGGATAGGGCAGGTTTGGAGGGATATGGACCAAGCACAGGCAAGTGGGACCAGTGTGCCTGGGACATTGTTGGCCGGTGTGGGCGAGTTGGGCCTAAGGGCCTGTTTCCACATTGTCACTCTATATTGTTAATAAACAATAGCATTCAGGCAAGTCTTGAGGTATGACTTGTTTACTTTTGGAATTAATTAAATTAATTAATTGAATTTTGCAAAGCATCTCTCCAGGACATCAGTGGACATTTTAACGTTGTTTTTCTTGATGGTTTGAAACCTAAACATTTTTCAAAACTTGTAGGAACTGCACCAGGCAATTTCTTAGGAAATAGACTTTTTAAAGACAAACAAACATTGTTGATGCTGGTGGGGGAAGTGGAGTGGGAGGGTGAGCATACAGTTAGACAAATGACACACATTTTGGTCGTGTGCTCTTTATTTTCTGAAATTCGACAAACATTCACAGAACATATTTTGTTTATGTTTTGTGAAAAGATTTGTGGGTAGGTAGTTGGCTAATTGTTGCTATAATTGCTGTGATTGTGACCTTGCCTTATCAAGGAAAGACACAAAGATGGAGTGGTCAAGCAGCATCCCTGGGTGTTGCTTGGAGAACATAAACAAGTGACGTTTTGGGTTGGGACCCTTCTTCAGGCTGATGGGTGAACTGGTTGATAATGGGCAAACACTTCTCAGCATGATAGAAAGGTAGAGTTGACGGAGTTCCTGAAAAAGGAAGCGGGTATTACAGAACTTTTGGGGGGTGGGGGGGGGGGGGGTGTGATTGGCGATAAATGGTGGTAGAAGAAACTGACAGTAGAACAGAAAGTATTAAGGAGCAATTACAAATACTTTTTGTGATGTGTGAAAGCTATCAGATGGGTATAAATCACATTTAAATTTGTGTGGTGCGTGTATGATTTTAATTTGTTTCTCCATAAATGATAATTGAATTTCTTTTTCTATTTTGGTCCAATGACTACAGGCCTAAGGGCAAAGAATTAGAGGCTAATGCATTTTTTGAAGTTAATATATTTCATTTTAATTAATTGCAGAGTCTTGTCATTAGATTTTTTTAAATATTAGTAAATTTTGCCACCGAATTTTTGACCATGTTTCAGGTTGCATTGTTAGTCTGTAAAGGTGCGTGTCTGATGGAGGAATGAGATTGATTTGACACTCTGCTTTTGCCTGCAGAATCCTTTATTTGCTTCTATAATTAAGGTGGGAGAGTGTTTGGAGGCAATTTGTATTAATGGCTGTGAATTCCATTAATGGCAGAACATAAATTGGAAAGCATAAGCACAAGATGCTGCACTATTTTATGTGACTAAGGTCATTTAATTTAGTCATGCTGAAACTGTTTTACAAATTCTTTGATATTGTAATACTATCATTTATTATAAAACCATTTATAAAAATAATTGTGCTGATACTGTGCCTGTGTAAAAATACTAATGTACAGGAAAGCACAAATGTGTATATACAACTTTATCATGTTTCTAACATTTTACATGCCTTTTTTTTCTTTTCCGTTTTCCTGATTTTTAAATTTCTTTTTTTTTTCCTTTCCCTCTGTCTCAATGTTCTAGTTTGTATGGAACCAGCCCAAGTTCTCGGTTCCTGTCAGCCAGCCACACTTCCATGACAGCTGGTCCTACAACCCAGCAGCCTAATTTTATGAGTCCTGCTTCATTGACACCCAGTTCTCCATACCAGCGCACCATTGCTACTAGTCCATCCTCGCCTCAAGTCTGTTCTTCTGGACAACCGTCATTCACAATGAGCTGCCCCCCCTTATTCTCTACTTCTCCCAGGCTAAGAAATGTTGGCACCAATGCACTGCCAATCACAACTCTGTCTTCTAGCTCACAAACTTTATCCAGGAGCCCTTCAATCCCAATAAGTTCTCCAAGACAAAGAACCTCCATAATGGGTCCACCATTATTTCCAGTTACTCCGTCTGCATCAACCTCTCGCTCTTCTCCAATGAGCCAGCCACCTTCTAGGTATTGTGTGCTAGAATGTGTGAAAACTTTTGTATTAAGCTTTTAAAAGTTACAATGCTGCAACATTCCAAAGTTTGTCATTTTCACAGAAGTTAAATACAGTGCCCTTCATAATGTTTGGGACAAAGACCCATCATTTATTTATTTGCCTCTGTGTTCCACAATTTGAGATTTGTAATAGAAAAAATCACATGTGGTTAAAGTGCATATTGTCAGATTTTAATGATACAATGATACAATTTATTTGTTGTCATTTGAACCTCATTGAGGTTCAAACGAAATTTGGTTTCTGCAGTCATACACACAAGAAAAAGAACCAAGACACAACACAATTTACACAAACATCTTATTTACACAAAGTCTTATCTCTCCCCTGCACTCCTCTTTCTCCTCCCGATGTCAGAGTCAAAGCCCCCGGCGGGCGATGGTAAATGTCCCGCGGCCATTAAAGCCGCGCCGGGCGATGTAAGGCCCTGCTCCAGGTACTTTTCAACCCTGCAACTCGGGCGGGAGAAGTCGCCGTTGCGGAAGCCCCGAAAAGCGGTCTCCCACCAGGGACCCGCGGGCTCCCGGTGTTACTGTCCACCAGACCTGCGGTTGGAGCCTCCGAATCACCGGGGTCGGGCCACAGCAGCTCGCCACCACAGCTCCTCCCGCTCGGCCAGCTCCGCGATGATGGGTAAGTCCGCAGCCCCAGGTCGTTCCGGTTGAAGGCCGCCCACGGTGCTAGGCCCCAACGACAACGGAGACCCGACAAAGAAAAGGTTGGGTTCTCCGTACAGGGAAAAGATTTAAAATCCCCCCCCCCCCCCACAACATGAGGACCAAAGTTGTACCAATGAAAGTCAAAGAAGCCATTATGAGACTGATAAACAAGAATAAAACTGATCCCAAACTTACTGCTAAAACAACAAAGGAGTTTGTCAGCTAAAAAATGGACAATTCCTGAGTGGCCAAGTCAACCACCCGATCTGAACACAATTGAGCATGCCTTTTATATGCTGAAGAGAAAACTGAAGGGGAATAGCCCCCAAAACAAGCATAAGCTAAAGATGGCTGCAATACAGGCCTGGCAGAGCATCACCAGAGAAGACACCCAGCGACTGGTGATGTCCATGAATCGCAGACTTCAAGCAGTCATTGCATGCAAAGGATATGCAACAAAATACTAAACATGAATACTTTCATTTACATGACATTGCTGTGTTCCAAACATTGTGGTGCCCTAAAATGGAGGGGACTATGTATAAACACAGCTGTAATTTCTACATGGTGAAACCAAAATGTATAAAAATGGTCTTTATTAAAATCTGACAATGTGCACATTAACCACATGTGATTTTTTTCTATTATAAATCTCAAATTGTGGAGTACAGAGGCAAATAAATGACAGGTCTTTGTCCCAAACATTATGGAGGGCACTGTATATTTGTTTTGTTATGAGAATTAATTTTTTTGTGTCTGGTTATATTAGCCTTTAGGATTAAAGAATTCTAAATTTAAATTTTGTTCCTGTGCAAAGTTTGCTATCTTTAAGGTAGGAATAGTGTAGCAAGCTTGGGACAAAGTAATTGAGCCATGCAATACCTCATGGTTTTCCATAGAAACCAATGGTGGTATTGCATAATATTGCACTACTTCAACCTAGCCATAACATTGTTTTGAGTACTATCCATAATAAAAATATAAAAGTGGATGCTAGGTGTTCACCAGATGAAAGTGTAAGAATGCATCAGGAATTTAACTTCTGTTCTGTAAGAAAAAGATTGACCAAAGAAGGCCATGGTGGTGTTAACTGGATGATGAGAGGTTGTGATTAGTGAGATTACAGGATAGATTTGCAGATGATAAATTAGCAAATTCTTTCAAGACAAGACAAGACAAGACAAGACGAGACATTTATTGTCACATGTACCAATTGGTACAGTGAAATTTGTGGTCACCATACAGCCATACGAATAAAATAAGGAACACAGAACACGATAGTCTTTAACATTAACATCCCCACACAGCGGTATCAACGTTTCCCACTGATTATTCTACATCGCTATTTTAAATAAGGTCTCTGCTACTCAATATATTTACTTTGCTAAATGGCAAGCAATCATTTGTCAAGGTGCAGTCTTTTGCAGAATTCAGCTCTTTTTTTTCTACGTTTAGTTCTTGCATTCAGTATCCTTGTGCTTTGAAGTTTACAAAAGCTAAAGGGCAGCACTCAATTTATGCGACATTAATTGGATTAGTGGTGGTAATTTTGTAATATCTTTTCACTACACGGATAGTCGACGGGCGAAACATTTAGACACTAAGTTTAGAGTGGCATTTAATTGTACTGAACGGTTGAAACTCTGGAGGAAAATTAGTTAATCCCCATTGGACAAAGGAAACGGAATTTTGTGGAAAAGTGAATTTTCAAATTAAAATGACTTTGTCACAAATTCTGACATGTTAAAAGTTTTTCTTCCTTACTGTGTTTAAGAATATGGATTGGCATTGTGGGGAATAGCTGCACTTAATATGTTAAACACTGATGTGTTTAATGCTTATACTGAGCTATTCTCGTTGAACAATGGAGCAAGTTGAAGAATTAAGCTCCATTTACACTGTCCCAATCATGTACCTCAGATCTTGAACAGCCTCTGGATCAGTGATTCATTTTTTTGACTCGTTATCAGTGACTTTTGTAAGATTCTGGAATGAAATAGCTAATTTGTGATATAGTTTTGATCCATTAGATACTGGGTTGATTATTGTTTTTGTAGTCTATCAGATTATGTCATTTTTTAATTTCATATATACATATATGATTAGTTTGTTCTCTTTTTTTCATGGCTTGGAGTTTTTGAACAATGGCGTCCTTTATTTAGGATAAGATGTTTCTCATTGACTATTTGTTGTCTGTTTATCCTCAACAGCATTAGGGTCGGTCCCTGAGAATTGAGAGAGCTGAATTTCCGCAAATTATGGCACTTAATCTTTTCGTTTTTAATTTGGTAACCTGATTGGTCATTTAAAAAATCTAAAAAATACACATTTGTGTAAATTCAAGTGATATTTTTCACTCTTTGAATTCTATGTGGTAGTTATGATTGCTTGTCCATTAGTTGTAGAGCATTTCAAAGTCTACATCAAGATGCCTGAAAAGTTAGTTTAGTTGGATTACCCACTTTTAACTTTAAGACTCCATTGTTTAATACTTTGTTCATGTTCATTATAGATAAGTAAAATCTAAAATCATTGCATTTCTTGTTTTGATTTCGTGTCCTTTTCTTCCCTTTATTTTGCTAAATCTCTCTATCTTCGCTTTGGTAGTATATACAACAATCCCTTTTCTCTTCTCCTCTTCGCTCTTTCTGACTTACCGGAGGACAGCAGTGATGATGATGCTGATGATGATGAGGAAGACGATGTTGATTTATCTAGTGTGCAGTTTGGTTCCAGGTATCAGTGGCACAAGGCTGCGGCAGCCTTTTCTATAACAGGCATGAGTGTATGCATTTGGAAGTGCAACTAACAGTGTGTGATGTCTGCACTTGCAGTAGTTTTTATTACCTAGCCCCCTTCACCCTCCTATTCTCCCATTCTCTTCAACTTTCTGGTGTGTAGAACAATAGTTGCTGGACCAGGAAATAACCAGGGAGTTAAGTTTGTTATGGCATAACCAAGTAACATAAATCCCTTTATTCTGTTTGTAAGCCTTGGACCATGAAGGGATGTATTAATTGCAAGTTCCAAATGACCCTTCATCTACTGTTTCTTTTGAAAAAGTGAATTGTTCGCTGTTGTGTTTGCTATCCAGTGACTTGTCACTCTCTATGCCCTACGTAGGTGCTAGAATATATTGTGCTATGTTTGTCTCATTTAAACAAAGGGGAGTATTGCAGTAATGGTGACTCAGATCTGCAACCAACAATTTTGAGGTCTTTTTATCAGTTGTTCCATCCAACTAAGAAATAGCTTGTCTGCCACCAATTTTCAGGTCCAGCACCCTTGGTTCCAGGGCCTTTCCTTGCTGGACTACCAGAGGTCACAGCCTCCGAGTTGAGTCGAACAATCCGCCTAGGCAGCCGAGGAGCCGAGATACCAACCTGCAAAGTCAGCCTGCAAGTTGGCTACGGGAATGGTTCTGGCTGGGCTGGTGTTCCAGAGCCCTGGCCACAGGGAGCAAGTTCGATCCACTGATCGGCGCGGAAGTCCCGATGAGGTTGAGATTGGTCGCCTTGCCTGCCCTACGCGCCACGTTCTCGGGGGCCTTCCGGGGGGGCGGGGTTTCAAGTGCGCTTCCGTAATGTTGTCTGCATTAAAGAAGGTGCCAAACCGGCAGTTGCCAGAAAATCGGTGGTGGACCTGTCTAATGAAACCTTGTACTTCTGTAAAAGGCATCAAATTAATCATAAACATATAAACTTGGTAAATTGGTTTCCTAGTGAACTGAATTTTTGACTGAGTTTTGTCCAATATAAATTGTTTTATTTTTTGTGGTAATAAATTAATATTTTTTATTCAACGGGCTTCTGGAAAAACTCAGCAGGTCAGGCAGCATCTGTGATGGGGAAATGGGCCGACAAAGTATCCAGTTGGGACCCGTCTTCCAACTCGCCCCATATCTTTTCACAGATGCTGTCTGATCTGCTGAGTTTCTCCAACAGTCTGTATTTTGCTCAAGATTCCAACATTTGCAGTGTCATGTGTCTCTTAAGATTTCTTAATTTCAGGCTGGGTGCAAATATTGCTATGAAAAGAGGAAATCAGTATGTTGGAGTTTAAAGGCTAGCTGGTAATATTTTTAGTGAGTTTCTGCAATGTAGAGATCAGTGACCCTTCATCCGCTGTCTTATTTGGAAGAAGTTAATTGCTCTCGAGTGTATTTTCCCCATTGAGATCTTAGTTGATTACTTTTCCTGTTTGTCGTAAGAAGAACACCAAGTGACAATGGTTCCATCGAGATGCAAGCAAGTGTCATTCATTGCTTCAGAAAAACATGGGGAATGATGGTCAAAGTGCATAATTGCTACGCTTTAATAACCCAAATTTCATTAAATCAACCATACAAAGTTTAAATCTGCGTTTTTTTCTGGTGCAATAAGCTTACAAGAACGTGCAGCACAGGAAAAAGCCCTTTGACCATCCATGACACCAAAATAAACTAACCCCCATCTGCCTGCACATGATTCGTATTCCTCCATTCTCTACATACCAGCCTTCACTGCCCTATTTACTAGTGTTACCAGTTTAGGGAACTGTTTTGCAACACAGGATCTCTATGTACTTCAGTGCTCCTGAAGATCCTGCCGTACACTTTCTCCTTGAGTTCGATCTCCTGAAGTGTAGCACCTCCTCCTTGTCCGGATTAAACTCCATTTGCCAATGCTCCAGCCATATCTTAAACTGATCTCTACGCTGCAATATCATTTTGACAACCTGCTTCTCTATCTACAACCCTACTAATATGACATCTGCCAAGTTGCTAATCAAGTACTAAGGCAATTTAATTTTTTTAAATAAATCCAGCAAGTTTGATATGCAGGGATTTACAGTACTAAACTGCAAGTAGATTTGTTGCAGTTGACCAATTTGGGTAACAGTACTTCTGATTTTTGAAGTTGGGATGTATTATCTTAGGATGTCCTTCTAATGTGAAATGAATGGTGATAAAGTTTGAATTAATGCTGCAAGCTGCCTCTCGGTGTTTGCTCACCCGTGTTTTAAACTAATCGTTGAAACACCAACATTGTTGCTTCTGTTGGTCAAAGTGTTTTTATTCCACTATAGTTCATTAAACACTTGTTTTGATACTGTGCCTATGGATAGCTTGCATTGAAAAGTTGGTCCTTCATAATTGCAGACAGTTGCATGTTAACTAACTTGATTTCTTTAAGGCTGTCGTAAAAATATAACTGTTTGTATTTCCTGACTATCACCTGTCCATGACATTCCTTTGGAACAAACAATTTGACTGGTTAAGCATCAATCTTTTTACTTTATCCAGGAATTATTATATTTTTTTTTAAAGAAGCTTTATTCTTTTCCACCTCCCCAAACCCTTTCCTTCCCAACATAACAAATGCTTTCATCTATGTTCCCCTATATAGGTGAGTTTCTCTTCTGTGTTTTCTATCCACAACTGGAGTCCAGATTTTAATACCAATAGGCTTGTTAACAACATGTATGTGGCGTTTATTTAGATTTCTTCAAGAAGTCCAGAATTGAAATGATCAAAACAGCATTTGGTTTGCAATGCATGAACAAGCTGTGTTACTCCAGCAATGTGTTACTCCAGCAATTTGCCTATCTTCACACACAGACAATCTGACTTGCTGCTTTCATAGACCAAGTAGGATCTATAGCAATCAACATTGAATAGACTACTTGATAATATTTGGATTTTTGTCATTTTTCCACATCTCTTATCACAGTGTGGGCACAATTGGCACTTGTTCAGAGTCTGGCAGCGATCGTTTCACAATTGAAGCGTGTAAGGAGACGGAGATGTTGAACTACCTCATAGAGTGCTTTGACAGAGTTGGAATAGAAGAGCGGAAAGCTCCAAAGGTAAACTACTTGGTGTTTCTTTGAACCAGCTGAGAAAACATCCCAAAACATAGCAAGTACTCTGGGTTAAGTGTTAAGAGCAAAAAATGAAATAATGGAGGAAAATGGATTGATGACTTGAATTGATTCCTGACCTGAAACACCTGTACATTTTCCACAACCGACATTGCATGGCCCATTGAGTTCCTCCAGCAATTCCAACATCTGAGGTGTCTTGTCTTGTATTTGTGCAATATTGATCATTAAGAAGGTGAAGCATGAAACAAAGGCAGGTCTGAAGAAAGGTCTTCAGAGATGCTGCCTGGCCCACTGTGTTACTCCAGCAATTTGCCTATCTTCACACACAGACAATCTGACTTGCTGCTTTCATAGACCAAGTAGGATCTATAGCAATCAACTGTAATTGTTTAATCTCTAGGTAATTATGTGCAAACTCAATTGAGCAAAATGCAATGTTATTTCTACACTTGCACGGCCATCTCTCTCGTAGCAATTTTCTTCATTCCTTGCCTCATCCCTACAAATGATCACTATCCTACACACATACACACTAGGGGCAACATACACCAAGCCAATTTACCTACAAATCTGTACATCTTTGGAGTGCGGGAGGAAACCGAAGATCTCGGAGAAAACCCACACTGTCACCTGGAGAACGTACACACTCCATACAGGCAGCACCTGCAGTCAGGCTTGAACCCGGGTCTCCGGCGCTGTAAGGCAGCAATTCTACCTCTGCACCACTGTGTCGGTTGTTGTCGCAGCTCACATTGTACTGTGACTGTGCTTTCTTCAGGCCACCGACAGGGCATGCTGCTGGCCAGCTTCCTGCTGGCCTGTTGCTTTGTTCAGTACCACCTTTGCCCGAGTTACTCCAGCACTTAGTGTATTAAGCAGCTTCTGCAATTCTTTGTTTCATCTACGTACAATGATAATGCTGTACTCGGTGTTAGCAGACAATCACCAATGACAGACACCTTTTCCCATCCCATCCAGAGTTTGCCATATTTGTTTGAGAGGGTGGAACAAAAGAAGCATAACTGATGTCTGAAATGTTGACTAGTCATGGTCAGAGAGCTGGACAGCATGGGAAGCAGGCCCTTCAGCCCACTTTGTCCATGCTAACAAGATTGGCATATTGGGCTAGTCCATTTGCCTGCATCTCGCCCAAATCCCTCCAAACCTTTCCTATCCATATCTGTCCAAATATCTTTTACAGATCAAATTGAACTCTCTTAACATTAAAAAAAAATGTTTAGAATACATAGGATGTAAATTCAAATGGCAGAGCAGATTTTGATTTTAATAAGTATGGATTTGTCTCCCATGTGGTTGTTGTGCTCTTGAGATTACATTCGTTAATTGAGTCAGATAGTCAAATTGAAATGAAAAGATCTTCAAATCGCTTGTCTGTTTCGTTTAATTGACACTCTTTATCGGCTACCTGCAGAGGTTGATCGTTTTGGCTTATTTAAAGACATTGTGGAACAAAAGCCAGAATGCATGTCAAGCAATATGCAGGAACTGAATTGTAGGGACCTGCAGATAGTCGAGTGGCCAAAAGCAATATTTCATGTCATTAACTGAAATTATTTCCATAACCTGTGCCAATTTATTGCAGGTTTTCACATTGCAGCAGAATGACACATTTTCTAAAGAGAAAGTTCATTTTTAAGTATTTGTTTTAAATTGCCGACTGATTAGTTAAACAGACGATGACACTAGCAAGGCTTTTCAATGAACCCACGATGGCAGCTGATATTTGAAACATTGGAACACTGTAGGTGACTTCAAAGAGCAACTGGTGACTAAAAATAAATTTCAAATCAGTAAACATGTTGACTGCATCCAGTTTAAAGCTTTTTTAATTAGTTGCACAATCCAATGTGTAGTGGACAACTTGCTTCATTTTTTTTATCACATCAAAAGAAATATCAGACTTGCCACATGACTGCCCTACCTCATGCTTCTGAGAAATTCCTAATGAATGTACTGGCGGAGAAAATAAAGGAAGCCGGATTTGTCAACTTGTTTTTCAGTGATTTTTGTTGTGGGAGCGGATATTGAACATTTGTCATTTTAAACTTTGGAGATACAGTGCGGAAATGGACCCTTCAGCCCACCGAGTCCGAACTGACCAGCGATCACCCAATGTGCCAGCACTATCTGACACACTAGGGACAATTTACAATTTTACCAAAGCCAATTAACCTGCAAACCTGCACGTCTTTGGAGTGTGGGAGGAAACCGGAGCACCCCGAGAAAACCCACGGGTCACAGGGAACACGTACAAACTCCATTCAGACAGCACCTGCAGCCAGGATCGAACCCGGGTCTCTGGCACTGTAAGGCAGCAGCTCTTCCGTTATGGCACTGTCCTGCCCTTCAAGTGGAGTCTTTCTGAGCATATAATATTGTATCTTTTCAAATGTTCTTACACTTGAACAGCTGCATGTTTAGATGTAACCAAGCATTTCTTGAATGTTTTCAGATGTGCAATCAACCATGTGTCAGTCAGCTGCTCAGCAACATCCGATCCCAGTGTATTTCCCATGCTGCTCTCGTGTTGCAAGGAGCCCTCACACAGCCGAGGTGGGTTGGTTACTTGCTCACATTGTAAATGGTCTTCAGTTTTTCTTTGGCTCGGTCAAGGGATTGGGTGTGTGGGATTCTTGGCAATCTGGGGGGAGCAAATCATTGGATAGCATGGTATTTTGCTATTGCACTTGTCATTTAGATGCCTGGACTAATGAAACCGAAACAAGTTCACATGCCATCACAACTTTGTGGAATTTAAACTTCGTTTCTAGGGATGATTAGGAAGATTAGTAAGGGTGCTATTAGTAAGTTCTTGATTAGTAAGGGTGTCAAGAGTTATGGGGGCAAGGCAGGAGAATGGGGTTGAGAGGGCATTTGAATGGCATAGACTCAATGCGTCGAATGGCCTAATTCTGCTCCTATGACCTGAAGAGAATCTAGTAGTGGCTAGACTAACTTAAATATACAGAATGAAAAAGGTCAAGGGGGGGGGTGTAAAAAGATTTTGTACTTTGCAATAAATAGTACATGGCTGTGCCCACTCATAAGCAATTGGGGGAAATTGGCATGTTTCAGGTAGTTCACAGAATGTTTATAATATTATCTGACATGCAAAAAAACACAAACAGGAATAGGGTAACCGCCAGGACTTTGAGACTGCTCTGCTGTTCAATATGGTCACGTCCCTCATTTATCAGATCTTTCAAAAAATTATCCTCCTTCAATGATCTAGTCTCCATCAGCCTCCATGAGGGAGGGTGGAAAATCCCTGGAATTAATGGAAGGAATTCTGAAATGGACCCATTTTGCATAATAACCTAATAATTCACTTCTGGACTGCATCCAATGCTGGTATATCCTTTAAGGGGTCTGAAGTAGAAAACAGAATTCCAGGCGTGTCCTCTGAGCTGCTCAATGATTGTAACAATACATTCCAATTTTTAATTTTTAGCCTTTGGCTAACTGTCAATGTGAAATTTTGCACAATAAATTGCTTACCTGTATGTTAATGTTTCGTGCGATTATACTATCATAAAGGCTAACTTTTACAACTCTTGTAAATGCATAAGAACAAGTAGATCCCCATGTATCTCACTCATTTGCAGTATTTTCCATTTAGATTATAAATCTACCCTTTCATTCTTCCCTGTGAAGTACATGATCTTGCATTGTCCTACATTAAACTGCATTTGCCATGTTTTCACACAATCTATCTGCATCTTGCCACAGTCCAATCATTCTCGCAGTGTGTCTTCCCTCATATTTTTGTATCATCAGCAAACTTGGATGTCTGCATTCTGCTTCCTCCAAATCATTACTGCAGAAGTAAATAATTGCGAAGAACTGCACCTTGGGGGCACTCCGCCAGTTACATTTTTCCAGTCGTAAGGATACTCTTATTCCGACTGAATTGTGTGATAGCCAGTCTTTAATCTATGCTCACTCTTTCCACCATTGCTCCGAGTTTTATCTGGTGCACCAGACAGTGGCACCTTTATTAAATGTCTTCTGGAAATCCAAATTTACTACATCTGGTGCTCCTTTCATGCAGATGTGGTACTGACAACATAACTTCAGCACTGTTCACCTGCAGAAGATGGAATTGCTTATCAGAAGATAGAAAATGTATCGTAAATGTAACAGATCTGAACAATTGAGTTTCCTTGAAATTGCATTCACAGGGGTTGTAAAAGATGGCCTTTATGATAGTATAATTTGTAATGGCATGGTAATGTTTTGATCTTGTTTGTTTCATTAGCATTTTAATAGCGCAGGCATCTTGATGCAAATAAACCTTAATAGTTCACTAAACATTCCTTCAAATTTGAGTAAAGCAAGTGGTCATCGTGGAATTGGATTGTTACAAAAGTTAATGAGGCGGAAAATGTGTTTGTATTCCGCAGGTCACTGTTGCAGCAGTCATTACTGGTGCCCTACATGCTGTGTCGGAATCTTCCATATGGCTTCATTCAAGAGCTGATTAGAATGACTCACCAGGACCAAGAGGTATTCAAACAGGTGAGTTCAGCTATTTCAAGATTCATTCATTTGTATCTTATGGGAAAAAAAGTCAGACTTGTTTCACTCTTGTTCCTAAATCAGAAAGCTGTAGCTTCAGGATTCCACGGAGTGTAGTGTGTAGCCTGCAGGTCGAAGGGTCAGTTTTCATGCTGTATCTTTCGATCAATAAGATAAAGATATTTGTTTGCAGTTAAATTACTTCATTCACTGTGACATTTCTCGAGTCTCTAAATTTAAATATGCTTTGCATAACATAATTTTTGTGCTTAAGAATTTTCCTAAAGTGCTCTTTATTTGTTCCCTCGGAGAAAGTCAGTGCTGGAGTGCTGGCTGCTCTTGGTGACAATGTTAATAGCCAAAAATGTAATTTTCCAACATTTTAAAATAAGCACTGTTGGCATTGCAAATGGGGGTTATGGAGCATCTCATTCACAGCTAATTTCAGTTCAAGAAATGAATTGACTATATTTAGAACACCATCTTCGATCATCCGGATAATTTAAATAGCATGGTTGTTTTGTTTCTGTCCTTGTTATGTCTGTTTTGAATTTTAAATCTGCCTTCTGCATTGCTTTACAATTTTTGGTGCAGGTTTTTAATTTCTAAACGAACGTAAGTGATGGCCATCTAGGGATATCTGCTGACTCATAGAGTGAAAAATAAAGGCAATTGTGATGAATTACGAAGTCTGTCTGCTTCCTTGTTTTCAGACCATTGAACAGACTACTTGTTAGATAATGGTGTGGTTTGGATCTCCCAACCTGCTGTGTTGTGGTCCTTGCAACTTTTTATCTGCAATTTCTCTGTAGCTGTAACGCTATGATTCTACACTTTGTATTTTTCGCTTTCCATTAGCTATTTTCCTTGTGTATAGTTTGATTGTCCTTGTTTATTGTATGACTTGACTGGATAGCATTACTCAAGTACATGTGACATTAATAAACCAATATCAGTAACAATACTAATACCAAGTTTGGGTGGTGATGGCAGTAGGGGCACTAGACAAAAAGGGAAAATAATGAATTTGTGCATTGTTTTAAAGAGATTTATTCTTTAGTAGCATTTCTGGGTTAAACAAGCTTATGAACATACTCTTTTGCATGGATATTAGGAGAAGTTGGGAATGGCACATAGATTTTGAATGTATTGTATAAATAAGCAGAAATAGCAGGAAGAATTATAACCTTAGATACTGCCAGGATGATTAAAATGTACTTTCATATACCTGCACTTCCTCCCTACATTATCATCTTTTCATCTACAGTACCCTCGTCATTATGGACCTCTATGACAGATTTTAGTTATAGTAGATGGAACCGTCCCTTTAAGAATACGGCTGCTAGTTACACTGCGGGAAGGCATTGAAATTGAAAAGCAATTGCTTCGATTAACACTTGTGCAGTGATATTCTATTAAACAATGTAATGAACAGCCCGTAATATTTTTTGCAGTAACAAAAATAAATTTTTAGCTGAAATAAACTTTATTTGCAAACAACTTGTTGCCTCTCAGTGTGACCGGTGGTTGAAGCAAATCTCTTGTTTGATTATAGCGGACAATCGACAATAACAGACACCATTCCCCCACCTATGGTCCATTATAACAAGGGTTAGCTGCACATTTTCCACTCTTGGACATCACATGGATGGAGCTTGAGTTTGTAAATTTGAGTAGGTTATATTGTAGTGTTACTTATTTTGAGCTTGATGTTTTTATCTTGTGTTCAACAGATCTTTATTCCAATTATACAAGGCCTGGCATCAGCCGTGAAAGAATGCTCCTTGGATGGTGATAACTTCAAGTATCCACTTGTGGTAAGAAGGCCTTCGGGGGAGGGGACAGTGGGGATTCTATTTGAGTCCAAGTACGTCAGTAGTTCACTGCTATTACCTTTGTCCTTCCAGCTTACTTTCCTCTCTTACACACACACACGTGCGCACATGCACACACAAAGGGTCCCAACCCGAAACATCACCTATCCATGTTCTCCTGAGATGTTGCGTGACCTGTTGAGCTACTCCAGCACTTTGTCTTCAGTTTATTGTGCAGATTAATGTGACTCACTTGCAGCACTCTACAAATGTTTTGTTTTTTTCTCCTTGATTTTTTGGTGGATCTGTTATCCTGGGGCACAGACATTCCAGATTCAAAGAATTCCCTTGGGCAGATCATCTAATTCTCGTGCACAATTATTTTGGAACTTGAAGTAACAAAAAAAGTTAATCTTCCCTGTAAAGTCTTGTGAACAACATAAATGTCCTGTATTAGTACTACAGTCCATGTGCCCAGAGGCTTCAGATATCTAATAGAGCACAGGCTACTTGCTTTTACATTCTGCATTGCTCAGACTATGATAACTATTGATTACTGCAAAACTCCTCAAAGCAAACTTTATACTCCTGCTTCAACCCCTGAGTTGTGGAAATGTTGCCTCGTGTTGAGTGGTTTGTTTACAATGTAAAATTTCAGTATTAGAAAAACCTTTAACATTAAAACTAGTTGTATTACTTTTTGGGGAAGAAATTTGGAATATATCCAACTTTGTGGGTGGGTAGTAGAAAAGTCCTGACATCTACTGACCATGGATGTCAAAAGAATATTAAGTTGCAAGTATATAAAGTTATGTTTCTAAAACAAAACCAGGACAAAATGGAACATTTATAAATGTTAATTATCTGAAAGTTGATCAGTGACCAATTGATTTAGTCTTCCATAGCTAGTGTCTGTTAGTTCTCCGATCTTGTCATAAGTTCCTTTCCTTTTAGGCATTACAAGAACTGAGTGAAATTAAGTTTGGGAAAACTCATCCTGTGTGCACTTTGGTAAGTTTTATTTTCTATTGAATCTGTCTCCAGCTACATACACTTTTAATTTATTTTTTAATGCCAAGATTAAACTTTTTACTAACTATAAATAAGTAGCTTGTTGACAGAATCCAATGCGTAACTAATCTATGCAGACTTGAATATCTCTAGGTTCATTCTCTGGTCAGTTTTAAATTAGTTTGCTTCAGTTAAGGGTGTTTTGGCCTGCTATATGATTGGACGGGGTAAATGTAGGAAACGTGTCCCTGATGTTGGAATCCAGAACCAAGGGGTCACAGTTTAAGAATAAGGGGAAGGCCATTTAGGACTGAGACGAGGAAAGACTTTTTCACCCAGAGAGTTGTGAATCTGTGGAATTCTCTGCCACAGAAGGCAGTGGAGGCCAATTCACTGGATGTTTTCAAGAGAGAGTTAGATTTAGCTCTTAGAACTAAGGGAATCAAGGGATATGGGGGGAAAAAGCCAGAGACGTGGTACTGATTTTGGATGATCAGCCATGATCATATTGAATGGCGGTGCTGGCTCGAAGGGCAGAATGGCCTACTCCTGCAACTATTTTCTATGTTTATAGTTATTCTTGGTAATCTTAAATTGGGATAGACGAATCGGGCCAGTGATTTCTCCAGCATCTCTGCTTGAAGCTGGGGAAGTTTACATTTTTACTGTTAGTTGATGAGGCTTGGCAGGGATGTACCGCTGTCAAATCTTGTCGCTACTTGCATGGTGAATAATAGTTGTCATCTGCCGTCAGTGATAGTCTGTCAAAGAATTGATGTGTCGGGGAATTATCCCATGTGCAAAGGGGAGAGGACCTTATTTGCCAATGGGAAATGCTTGTGGTAAATCCACCATGAACTCTACATTATTTTGCCTTCATAGGTGATATCATTGCCGTTGTTTTTGCCTGATCCTTTGAGTCAAGGCACAGGCAGAGAGCTGCAAAGGCTGTCATTCCTTGGAGCTTGCTTCAGCCTGTCTGTATTTGCTGAGGATGATGTAAGTACTGCAGTTTGTTTAATTATCTGTTTCATCTTTAATTCAAAGGACCATTCTGATTGTAATGGTGAACCGGTGGGGAAGCCGTCGAGAGCGTAGGGGTGACCCGGCGGGGGGTTGGGGGAAGGAAGGCAAATGAAGGGGGGGTCTGGTGGGGGGGCACCTGCTGCCATGTGCAGAGCCAGATAGAAGATAGGACTGTTCGCTGAACTTTTGTAACTTTGCCAGCGCTAGGAACGTAGCGAAACTTGCCTGGGTGAGGTCTGCTGTATGATGTTACTGGGTTGTATGCAAAACAATGCATTTCACTGTACCTGGGTACACGTGACAGTAAAGTATAATTGAATTGAATAGAGAACTGATTTATAGAATTGCAGAATAGCTTTTAGTAACTGCATGAGAAACTATGCCTTGACACACTTTATCCAATTTAAGTTCGAGAAGGGATTTATACTCATTTACTCTTACCATTTTTCGCTCATGAGGAATGGTTAAAAAGCTGCTAGTCGTTAAATAGGTGTACACATTTTAGCGCCGTCAATCATAATTAAGACCAGACCAAGCACCTAGTGGTGTAACTACCTCAAACCAATTGAGACATAGGGCAGAAAGGTTACACATAAAGACTGCATCATAGAAAGTTACAGCACAGGAAGAGGGCACATGATTAGTTTCCAAGTATTCTGTTATTTCGGGAAAGACCTTAACCTCGTGAGTAACTTTTGTTCATCTGCTATCTAACCTTTCTCAAATTAAACCTGTGACCTCTGTGCTAATAGCTAGAAAACAGCTCACCCAGTATGCATAATAAAATTAAAATGCTGCTGGCATTTTTCGACTTGGTGACAAGTTGGCTGACCTTATAAACTCATTGCAATGCAATCTAGGTACAGAGAAAGTGGTGGGAAATTACTTTAGTGTGATCTACGACTTCAAATTGAATCTTTGCTTCAATTCTAAACAATTACTTAAAAAATAAAAGTAAATTATCTATTTTTAATTATCGTAGATCCCAGTCTCACTACTTCCCAAAATAAGCTTTATTTTTAGTTAGAAAATTGTGAAATGATATAAATTAAGCCACTTTTATCCTACTTGAGATGCTTCAAAATGATTCCTCCCTCATTTTTCATGGTCTTTCATAAGCAAGTGAATGATGAATGTAGACATGAATATCTGACCCTAATAATTCATTTGCGTTCTACATGCTAGACCCAAGAAGCTAATAATTCAATGTTATTTTTTTAAATGGTTATTTTCTTAATGCAAGGTGTCAGGGTTCTGACTTAATCTGTGTTTTGTATCAGACGAGAGTTGTGGAGAAATATTTCTCTGGGCCTACACTTACACTTGAAAATACTCGAGTTGTCAGTCAATCCTTGCAACACCATCTGGAATCGGCCAGGGTAAGTATTTCCAGCTGAATCTCTAATATGTTCTGGCTTTTCCTAAACAGTTTTTTGCAAAGTGCTTTTTATCCTTGTATCCACAAGACATCTCTATAAAATGCAGCAGCAATAAATATCTTGATCCCTTTGGTGGTAATTAAAAAAAAAAAAAGCATCTCACTGATTTATCTGCTAGATCGTGGTCAGATGATGTTTTGTATTTGCCTAAATTCCACATAAACCTATTAGTGGAGTTAATGCAGCTTTGGAAATGTACATTCAGTCCTATCAGACCAATTCTTAAAGATTTGGTCTCCATTTATCGATCTATTACAAGCATGTGGTGCAACACAACCTTAGAAATTAAGTCTTTCAGAACCGGGTGAGAGGTGGGTAAAGATATGAAGGAGGCATATCCCTTTCAATTTCTTTTTCTTTCTTTTTTTCTTCTCTTCTCTTTTTCTTTTTGCTTAGTTCACATCACCGCTGCTTTTCTTTTTCGAGCTATACAATACTCTCTCTATTTCTTGCTTTTCTTACTTTTTTTTCTACTATTAAATTTAAAATAAGAAGTTATTCATGTCTTATATTATTATTATTGTACATCACTTCTAATAAAAATATTTATTAAAAAAGCTTTTTTAAAAAAAAAAAGGAAATGTACATTCATTGATCAACATCTCTAAATAATACAACTCTTTCTAACCCAAGCTCACTGCCCTGGTTTGTGCGACCATTTTATCTATTTCAGACATCTGTTTATTATTTATATGAAATATTGTTGCAATATTATAATTAATTGAATGCTATTTAAAAGTGCACAGGCAAAGAACTTTTAGGCTAAAGCAGAAAAATCACAAATGCTGAAAACTTGAAATAATAGATGTTGGAAGTTAACAAAAGTTTCAGTTTGCATATCTTTCGGGCTAGGCATTTCCTGAAACATCAGCTGTTTTTTGTGTGTGTGTGTGAGCCTGGATCAGTGAAGCTTCATGCATGATTGGTTCTGTTCAGGGCAAAGCAAGAGTACAAGATGGCACTAGAAACCTTGAGTACTGTCTCAATGATACCAACTATCTTACACTCTTGTACTTGTGTATGATTGTATCGAATGTATAGCAACATTGGTACTCAACTGCATGCAAAAAAAAATCACTGTGCCTAGGTACATGTGATGATAAAGTACCATTGATACTGTCCACCGCTCTAAATATTCACTCCTCTGCCAGCACCCATGGTTGTGTTGTGTACCAACTATAAAATGCACTGTAGGTTATTTTACCAATATTTTCTAAACCACATCTACAATGATAAGAGCACCACAAGGTCAAATCTGAAGAAAGGTCTCGACCTGAAATGTCACCCATTCATTCTCTCCAGAGATGCTGCCTGTCCCGCTGAGTTGCTCCAACATTTTGTATCTACCTTCGATTTAAACCAGCACCTGCAGTTCTTTCCTACACAAGTACATACTTGCAGGTTTAAGTTGTGCACCATCCTGTCCTGGAATTATATAGCAGTTCAGTTGTCCCTGGGCTTAAAGGTCGGAACTCCCCATCCAGCCTCCAGTGGAAGGACTCTAATTATAAGCACAGCAACAGTCCAAATGTAACCCACTTCACTCTCTCCGAGGTAGTTGGGTTGATGGTAAAAATTGAAAAATGTAATAATTGAAACCATATTGTAACCTTAATCTTTAAGTTCAATCAAGGGTTTTCAACCTGAAACGTTAGCATCATTTCTCTTCCCACAAAGGTGTCTTGATTGGCTGAGTATTTACAGCACTTTCTGGTTTTATTGCAACTATTTGAAGTCTGCATCTTTTAGCATGCAACATGTTGCTGTTATAGTTGGAATGGAAGATCAGTCCTCTTGGTTGTCGCCTTAGTAAGGAATTACTGTAGTGACATATGCAGATTAAAACCCATGATATGCTGTGCTATTTCCAAATTAGTAACAACTGGGGCCTTTTGGAATTATTTCGGGTGAGTGGTGGGTTCGATGTTCTCACAGCTTGTAATGTCTATTTGTGTTGCAGAATGATCTTTTCAAAATTTTGCACAACATCTTGCTTAATGGTGAGACCAGAGAGAGTGCTTTAAATTATATGGCAGCAGTGATAAATCGCAACATGAAGAAAGCACAAATGCAAGTAAGTGCAGGATGAATCTCAATGGCAGGTTATCTCATTGCTGCTACTTCGAAATGAAGATGAAATGAAAACCTTTGGTGATGGATAAAGATATGAAACTTTAGATCTTTATTGGAATTGGTTTATTAATGTCGTGCATGGCACAATGCAGTGAAAAACTATGCTTTGTGTACTATCCAGGCCATGTAAGCCCATCAGGTGGTGCAAAAGGTAATAATTCTGATTGTTGTAGAATTTAGCAGAAATAAGTGTACCCAGCAAAGAAAACTGAACCTTGTATCTTCCCCTTTGCTCTCTATTGTACCCGAGTTTGAATACATAGGTGTTATGCATGCCATCCAAACTGATCGGATATACCATGCATAATACAAAACTTTTCGCTGTACCTCAGCACATGTGATAGATAATAAGCCAAAACCTAAAGTATAAATTTAATTTTTGTAAAGAATATAGAACATTAAAAACTATTGAAACCGTTTGTAGTTACAACAGAGAATTGAGTTGCATTGGGGAAAAATCTAAATACAACAAATCCATTTCTCAGACAGATGACCGGATGGTATCGACAGATGGATTCATGCTGAATTTTCTTTGGGTGCTTCAGCAACTGAGCACAAAGATCAAGTTAGAAACTGTAGATCCAATGTATATTTTCCACCCAAAATGTCGTATCAACATTCTAGCAGATGAGACTCGTGTGAAAGCCTCGATGGACGAAATTAAAAGTTGGCTTGCAGAGCTCAGTGAGTAAATATGGAATATTACATAAAAATGCAATAACAATAACACTGCTCAAAAATTGTGTATTTACTAAATCATCTATAGAATTATTTTCCTCTTTAGAATGTCAATTATTGAGCTAAAGACAGGGCATGCTGCATGTCTGGGTGCTCAGTTGTTAATTATACATAGAATAAAAGTACATTTACACAATACATTCTGCATAGAAAACAGAAAATGAAGCTTGAAGCAGAAACGGCAGCATCCTCTCAATAAAAACGGGGTAATGTTATTAGAAAACAGCAGAGACTGGTGTTGGTTTAAATTGTGTTTAAAATGTCACAATGTGCCAGTATAGTCACCAGGCTTGATTGATATTAATTCTAAATATTCTGAGAATAACATTGTGACTTTGTGCAATCTCATCTTTTTAAAATATTAACCAATAGATGATCAGTCAACGTTTGCTGAGCCAAAGTTCCCAACAGAATGTTTTTTCCTGACGCTACATGCCCATCATCTTGCTATCTTGCCAAGTTGCCGACGTTATATACGAAGACTACGAGCTATTCGAGATCTCAACAGGTAGGAAGGAAAAAATAGAGATGTGATTTTCTGGTTATATTGTGCTTTTCACTTTGATGTACTGAAGGAAAGTCCAGCAACTGATTCCTACATAAACAGCAATCTGATAATGGCCAGGTATTCCATTTATGTTGATTACAGCAGAAATATTCACAGAAAATAAGCTCCTAACCCCACCACAACTAGAGTAGTACTGAACAACCATCCACCTCATCGGGGACCCTCGGACTATCTTTGATTGGACTTTACTGGCTTTACCTTGCACTTAACTTTATTCCCTTCTGTATCAACACTGTGAATGGCTCGATTGTAATCATGTATTGTCTTCCTGCTGGCTGGTTAGCATGCAACAGAAGCTTTTCACTCTATCCCGGTACACAAGACAAACTAAACTACCTTTACAATAGAATACTACAGGCCACTTCTTGCACTACAATTGACCTGTTTTTGCTAATCGTTTTTGTGCTAATGTCTTGTTTATTGCATGGTCATTTTTCTTTGAAAAAAATGGTGTGATTTATGTAAAATTTGATTTGTGCGTTGTGTGAGTCTGTGCTTCTGCTCCTGCATGCAAGATTTTATTGTACCTGTACTTGTGCATATGATAAGTTTGATTTGAGTTGATGGACCTTTGTGTAGCAGCTTGTTTGCAAGATGCCATCTCCAATAGTGCAGCACTCCTCCTCCCTAGTAGAGTTGTCTGAAGCTCTGCTGCTTGCACCTCTAGAATACCATTATTTTGATCCTGAAACAAGATTGCTATTGACTGAGCCATTGCTTCCGATTTTATACATGCAATATCAAATAAACAGTGCAGTTTTTTGGTTTGCAAATTTGCTCCCTCCAATATTCAACTCGTATAATTATGTGGTTTACCTGAATGTTTATTTATTTTGCATTGAATATAGAACAGTAAACAGACAAATGGGCCCTAAAAGCCCTGTCCCACGGTACGAGTTCATTCCAAGAACTCTCCCGAGTTTGCCCTGATTCGAACTCGGAGATTTACGGTAATGGCTGCTCGTCGGTACTCGGGGCTCTGGTGGACATTTTTCAACATGTTGAAAAATCTTCACGTCTTCCCGAGCTTACCTGCAGTTAGTGAGACGTCCCCGAGCTCCGACGTACCCACTACGTTCATTCTCCGTGCTTACCACGAGTTTGATTTTTTTTTAACTCGGGGGAGCTCTTGGAATGAACCCGTACCGTGGGACAGGGCCAGTAAGCCCACAATGTTTACGCCAAATGTGTTGCCAAATTAAGCCGATCTTGTCTGCCTGTATATGATCCATATCTCTCTATTCCCTGCACTTCCATGTGACTATCTAAAAACTTAAATGCCACTATAGCTTCTGTCTCCACCACCATCCCCTGGCAATGTGTTCCAGACCCCACCACTCTTTATGTGGGGGAAAAAGAAAACTTGCCCCACACTAAACATTCCCCATCTCACCTTGTTGCAATGCCATCTAGTGGGCATTTCCACTCTGGGTGAAAAAAAGTTCTGACTGTTATGCCTCATAATTTTATATTCTTGTATCAAGTTCCCCCACCTCCAACTTCTGACGTTCCAGAGAAAACAATCCAAGTCTATCAAACCTCTCCCTGTAGGTGAAACCCTCTAATGCAGGCAACATTCTGGTAAACCACCTCTGCATCCTCTCCAATGCCTCCACATCCTTCCTGTATTGGGGTGACCAGAACTGGACGGAATACTCTAAATGTGGTCTTAGAGAGTTTGCCCATTTGTTGATGTTTTATGATGTGCATAAATTTGTGGCCAATCTAGAAATCTTTTGTATAAAAATTTGTAAAGTTACACATCTTCAAGTTAGAGATTGAGAATGAATGGTTCTGCCTCAAAATTGAGAGATTTTGCTTTACCTCACATCTCTCAACTGTCTTTTTACAGTGGGTATAATTGGTACCAAACGTGTTTAAATTACCAGATTTTACTGGTTCACTTTCCAAACCATGTCCAATGTTCAAACATGTTGAATCTCAGAATTACAGCAGTGGATTAACTCCCCTTTGGCTTTGATCGTTGGATCAGGGTTACTTAATGTGACTGCTACACCAGGGATACGATAGTATAGAATTTTCCTTGACTATGTTTCATACTGAATAACATGCTGTCACATGAGAGGAGTTTTCAAAGGCTGCTCCATGGTACTCAAAATATACTCTAGAGATTTGGCTTAGATATACAGCATGGAAACTGGCCCTTTGACCCACATGTCAACCATAGATCACCTGTTCGCACTAGTTCTGTTATCCCATTCCCTACAAACTAGGGGGTAATTTACAGAAGCCAATTAACCTACAAACCTGCACGACTTTGGGATGTGGGAGGAAATCAGTGCATCCGCAGTTGCAAAAAACATGCAAACTCCACGTGGACGGCACCCGAGGTCAGAATTGAACTCTAGTCTCTGGCTTTATGAAGCAGTAGTGAGATCATAGTTCAGGTTGACACCCTGTGTCTCATTGAGGAAGTGCTGTCCTTCAGTGGTGTGTTCTTTTAATGAGAAGTGAGAGATATGCCTGCTCTCATGAAAGTCTTTGAATTCCCACGGCACTTGCTTTGACAAGCACGTATCAGTATCCCTGCCAGTATTTATCTTTCAGTTGACATCACTAATTCGGATGTGGTCATTATCACATTGCTGTCTGTGGGAGATTGCTGTGTACAAATTGGCTACTAATTTGCTGAACTTGAAGAATTGAATTGGCTGTAATGTGTTTTTGGGTCTCCAGAGATTACGAAAGACACTAAGTACAAATGTTTCATTTACAGTGGGAACACTGATATTGGTACAGTGAATGACGATTGGTACAGTGAATGACGACGGATGCACAATTAACCTCGTTGTTAAAAGATTTATTTGCACTTGTACTCATTGGTTCACTACATCATTGAATTAATCCGCTGACGTTGTCCGGCTTGGAAGAATAGCAGAGATGAAATAATTGTCTGCACTTGGAAAATTAAATTGTGTGTGGAATGGTAATACTTAATGAAAGAAGTTTGTAACAATTAAAGACACAAAGTGCAGAAGTAACCCAATTGTTCTGGCAGCATCTCTGGATTGATGACGTTTCTGTTCAGGATCCTCCTTCAGGAGGGTTCCGATCTGAAACATCGCTTATCCATGTTCTCCAGAGATGCTGCCCGACCCACTGAGTTATTCCAACACTTTTTTTGTAAACCAGCAACTGTAGTTGGTTGGCATCATAACAATTACACCACTCTCATACAAGCATTCTTCAACTGTAAATGTACCAATGCCAACTTTTATAGGATCTATCTTCAAACTATATTCTGATGTTGGTTTACAAAGACTGCTGGAGTAATTCAGTGGGTTGGGCAAGCATCTCTGGAGAAGGTGGATAGGTGGTGTTTCAGGTCTCGGCCCTTCAGATTGATGATAACATTTACCTTGTTTCTTCTCATAGGACCGTTGAGGAACTGAAAAATAGTGAAAACCAGTGGAAAGATTCTCCATTGGCAAACAGACATAGAGAGATGTTGAAACGATGTAAAACTCAATTGAAGGTATGTAAGCCTTGGATAACAATGCTCCTTTACCACCAGAGCTGCTCCTTGATTGCAGCTGTTTTAGATTCTTACTGTAGGAGCCATTCATGCTTGGGCTAGTTACTGTTAGCATATTTTATTTTGTCTAGATATTTCTTGCAGAATTATTTTCAACACTTGGGGCTGGGCTTTTGATACATAGATGAACGTTACATATAAGCGTAGTCACAGGGAGTGGCTAGATCAGACTGGAGAAAGAATACAGTTTTTACCAGGTCAGATAGTAAGAATGGAAAGCTACAATTTGTATAAGAATAAAGAGGATCTGGTATGTTCACTTCTTTGTCTGTACAACTACTTCAATAAAGAATCAATTAAACTGGAAAGGATTTGTTTTTATCGTCTGCGATTCATGGACATCATCAGTTGCTACTCCTCCCTGCCTGTGTAGTAATAGCAATAAAAAGTTGGACATTGAAAAAGTTTGAAATTGTCATTAAACTTACAAAGAAGACTTGTGTGAATTTGCGGTTATTTCCAAGTTTCTTAGGACCTTGTATAACTACATGATCCAAAGTACTTCAAGTCCATTGAAGCACCTTGGAAACACAAGCTCTGTTGTCAAGTCTGGGAGATGGAGCAGTTAATATAAGCACAGCAAGATCCTGTAAACAATTTAATACATCCGTCACTTTAAATCTGATAATTGAGACACAACTTTGTCAACACAAGGATAACTTCCTTGTTCTATCTGTGTGGAGGAAATTACAATCTGAACCTTTTGGATATAGTCTTGAAGTAGAACGTCCAATTGTTTTGAATTACCTTTGTACTTTGAGATATCAGCCTAGATTATCCACTTGATGGCTAAGTGCATTCAGTGGGATTGTCAGTTTAAAATGTATAGATTGGTTATTGTATGCAAGCTCTAAGTTTATTTTGGTTTTCTACTATTGGTGTATCAGGTTTGTTTGACTCGACTTCACGAATATTTTAAATAGCATTTTTATTACTTGTAAACCTGACATAGCAATTTGGCATTGGATTAAGTCCTTAAATTCTGTGTATAAAAACACAACTAACCTAGTACAGTTTGGATGAGAATTTATTTTCTATTTACGGAGACATTTTATCTTTGTATTTTGCCTCTAGAAATTGGTGCGGAGTAAGGCTTGTGCTGATGCAGGTTTGTTGGATGAACATCTGTTGAGGAGATGCCTCCAGTTCTATGGCACGTTAATTCAACTGATCTTTCGCCTGATTGATTCGCGCTACCCAGAGTAAGTATTCCACAGCAGAGCTGAACAAATTTTGCCCAGCATAGTGGCGTAGCTACAGTGCCTTCCATAATGTTTGGGACAAAGACCCATCATTTATTTATTTGCCTCTACTCCACAATTTGAGATGTGTTATAGGAAAAATCACGTGGTTAAAGTGCACATTGTCAGATTTTATTAAAGGCCATTTTTATACATTTTGGTTTCACCATGTAGAAATTGCAGATGTGTTTATAAGCAGTCCACCCATGACAGGCCACCATAATGTTTGGGACACATGGCTTCACAGGCATTTGTCATTGCTCAGGTGTGTTTAAATACCTCCTTAATGCAGGTATAAGAGAGCTCTTAGCACCTAGACTTTCCTCCAGTCTTTCCATTACCTTTGGAAACTTTTATTGCTGTTTATCAACACGAGGACCAAAGTTGTGCCAATGAAATTCAAAGAAACCATTATGAGACTGAGAAACAAGAATAAAACTGTTAGAGACATCCGCCAAACCTTAGGCTTACCAAAATCCACTGTTCGGAACATCAGAAGAAAGAGAGCACTGGTGAGCTTACTAATCGCAAAGGGACTGACAGGTCAAGGAAGACCTCCACAGCTGATGACAGAAGAATTCTCTCTATAATAAAGAAAAATCCTCAAACACCTGTCCAACAGATCAGAAACACTCTTCAGGAGTCGGGTGTGAATGTGTCAATGACCACTGTCCACAGAAGACTTCATGAACCGAAATACAGAGGCTACACTGCAAGATGCAAACCACTGGTTAGCTGCAAAAATAGGATGGCCAGGTTACAGTTTGCCAAGAAGTACTTAAAAGAGCAACCACAGTTCTGGAAAAAAGTATTGTGGACTGATGAGACGAAGATTAAGTTATATCAGAGTGATGGCAAGAGCAAAGTATGGAGGAGAGAAGGAACTGCCCAAAATCCAAACCATACCACCTCATCTGTGAAACACGATGGTGGGGATGTTATGGCCTGGGCATGTATGGCTGTTGAAGGTACTGACTCACTTATCTTCATTGATGATACAACTGCTGATGGTAGTAGCGTAATGAATTCTGAAGTGTATAGACACACCCTATCTGCTCAAGTTCAAACAAATGCCTCAAAACTCATTGGCCGGCGGTTCATTCTACAGCAAGATACTGATCCTGCTAAAGCAACAAAGGAGTTTTTCAAAGCTTGGTCAATTCTTGAGTGGCCAAGTCAATCACCCGATCTGAACCCAATTGAGCATGCCTTTTATATGCTGAAGAAAAAACTGAAGGGGACTAGCCCCCAAAACAAACAAACTAAAGATGGCTGCAATACAGGCCTGGCAGAGCATCACCAGAGAAGACACCCAGCAACTGGTGATGTCCATGAATCGCAGACTTCAAGCAGTCATTGCATGCAAAGGATATGAAACAAAATACTAAACATGACTACATTCATTTACATGACATTGCTGTGTCCCAAACATTATGGTGCCCTGAAATGGGGGGACTATCTAAACACTGCCATAATTTCTACTTGGTGAAACCAAAATATATAAAAATGGCCTTTATTAAAATCTGACAATGTGCACTTTAACCACATGTGATTTTTTAAATTTTTTTCTCTATTACAATTCTCAAATTGTGGCGTACAGAGGCAAATAAATAAATTATAGGTCTTTGTCCCAAACATTATGGAGGGCACTGTGATAGATTCACTGCTTCCGTGACCCAGATTCAATCCCAGTGCTGTCTGGTCAGAGTTTGCACATTCTCCCGCGAATGCACAGGTTTCCACAAGGTAATCTGGTTTCTTCTCCCATCCCAAAGATGTGTGGATTGGTCAGTTAATTGTGTGCTATAAATTGTCTCCTGAAGGTGAATGGTGGACACTGGGGAGTAGATACATAGAAACACAGAAAATAGGTGCAGGTGGAGACCATTCGGCCCTTCAAGCCAGCACCGCAATTCATGGTGATCATGGCTGATCATCCTCTATCAATAACCCATGCCTGCCTTCTCCCCATATCCCTTGACTCCACTAGCCCCTAGAGCTCTATCTAACTCTCTCTTAAATCCATCCAGTGACTTGGCCTCCACTGCCCTCTGTGGCAGGGAATTCCATACATTCACAACTCTCTGGGTGAAAACGTTTTTTCTCACCTCAGTCTTAAATTACCTCCCTTTTATTCTAAGACTGTGGTGCCTGGTTCTGGACTCACCCAACACTGGGACATTTTTTCCTGCATTTAGCTTGTCCAGTCCTTTTATAATTTTATATGTTTCTATAAGATTCCCCCCTCATCCTTCCAAACTCCAGTGAATACAAGATGGGAATGATTTGCAGGGATAATTAGTCAGAGGAACAGGGTTATTCTGTGACCTTGTGTAACCTGGCCTAAATGGCCAGCTGGGTTAGAAGGAAAAGTAGTAATTTGTTAGGATATGGAAATGTTCCTATGCAGTTAGATCTCCTCGTCATGATAATTAGTGGATATTATATTCCTGCTTACTTTTCATCTGAATATCTTCAGCTTGTACATTAGAGTAGTCCGGACTGGAGTGGGTAAATAAGGGGAAGCAGTAGCCAGTGAGAGTCCAGAGGGGTGTTATTGTAAGTGGTCTTGATAACATGCTCTGAGCGATGTTTAAAAAGTCACACTCAACTTGGGTCAGTCTGCCTTGAGGTGCAGCCAGGAAAAGGATGAGATTGTGAACCTCAAGTTGTTGAGATGTTGTGCTTTATGAAGCAAAATGTTTGTTCTTCCTTCCTTGCAGCATGACACTGCCCCTTAATCCTGATATCCCCAAGGTGTTTGCAGCATTGCCTGAATTCTACTTGGAAGATATTGCTGAATTTTTGCTGTTTGTTGTACAGTAAGTAAATGTAATTTCAATGGGATTGACATCGCGGGGGTAATTCTAACTTTGTCGGCACCTAAACTTGGTGACACTTATGTTCTGCGTAGGTGAGGTCTGCTATGATTTTACTAGGTACAGATGACACGGTATAATTGAATCTTAGGATGCTTGATCTGTCCAAACAGACTCCCTGGAATAAATCTAAAAGCAAAAGACTGCAGAATGCTGGAAATGTGAAATTCTGAATTTAATCAGCAGTTCGGGCAGCAACAATAGAGATCCATCTATGGAACGATGAACAATTCAATGACAAGTCTTCGACTTGTGGCATTAACTGTTTCTCTCACTCTAGGTGCTGCCCGGCCACTGAGTATTTTCAGCATGTTTTTATCCTTCAGTCCACCCTTGTTTATGAAAAATTGGCCTCACAATTTGTTCACCGAACTCAAGATCGTATGTTTCCTTGTAAACATGCTAAAGTCTTGTCTAATATTATCTAAATTATTTTCTCAGTGACAAGAAAAAAATTGTCAGTTTTTTAGAACGATATCTTTAACTTTCAGATTTAACCATTTATGCATAAACTGTGCATAGCGAGCCAGTGATATTAAGGTGCCCATCCACTGCCAACATTGTGATCTTGTCTTGCCACTCCCTCCTGAACTCTAACGGTGCCGCTGGGAATCAACTCAATTACAATTGTTTTTGAGAGTTAATCCAAATGATGTACCATAAAAGAAAAATCACTGAGAAAAATGTCATTCCATTCATTACGCTTAATATAAACCTAATGTTCTTAGTCAGATTATTGAAAATGCATATTTGAGGAGTTGGAATAAAGGCAGCATTTTGTTGAAACAATTTATTATGAAGCCTTAGTGTGACTTATTCTTCTGGCTATGTGTCATGTTTGGACTTAATTAACACACATAATGATCACCACTAATATTCTTTTATGTTCATAAGTGATAGGAGTAGTATTAGGCCATTCGGCCCATCATTCTATGATCATCTTTCATCCAATGCTGTTCAGTGACAGTGAATGTCCTATCACTTCGGCAGACCAGATGGATTTCTGCACTGTATTTGCAGTTTGATTATCTGACTATTCCATTACATAGCACACATCCATGGCACATGTTGTATTCAAGTAATCGCCATAAATCAGTAATTGATTGTGAATATCAATATAAACTTGTATTTATACTGTGCTGCTTAATTTTTAATTCCGACAAAGTGCTGGAGTAACTCAGCACGTCGGGCTGGGGGACGTGAATAGGTGACGTTTTGGGTCGACTCTCCTGAAGAAGGGTCTGCTGAGTTACTTCAGCACTCTCTTTTTGTGAAAACCAGCAGTCCCTTATGTTGAGGTTTACATTTACCCTGGCAAGAATTCGAGGATTTTTTGATTTTTTTTTTTTAAGAGGTCTATTGAATTTCTGAGTGCCTTTGTTTTGTTGTGCCATGTGCCAGTTTGTGCATTTAATTTAATGCTATTCATTTTCTACAGATATTCCCCTCAGGTTTTATACGAGCCATGTACTCAGGATGTCGTGACCTTCCTTGTTGTATTCACCTGTAGTCAAAACTATATCCGAAATCCTTATCTAATTGCCAAGCTTGTGGAAGTCGTATTTGTGACCAACCCGACAGTTCAGCCTCGAACACAGAAGTTCTATGAAATGATGGAAAATCACCCATTAGCCACAAAACAACTTGTGCCTGCATTAATGAAATTTTACACAGGTATCCCGTTTTTAAATTTGCTTTGAACAATGGGATGGAAACACTCCAGTTAGTGCAAGGGGAATGCGTCATATATATTTGGACAGGTGAGCTTAGAGTGGTGTTCAAGGCTTTGTGAGGTCACTATTGTTTTAATCAAACTTTTATTATATTACTTCTGAAAATAGTCAAGTTTCTTTGTTCAGTAGTGAAGCAGAATCATTAATAATAATAATAATGGATGGGATTTATATAGCGCCTTTCTAATACTCAAGGCGCTTTACATCGCATTATTCATTCACTCCTCAGTCACACTCGGTGGTGGTAAGCTACTTCTGTAGCCACAGCTGCCCTGGGGCAGACTGACGGAAGCGTGGCTGCTAATCTGCGCCTACGGCCCCTCCGACCACCACCAATCACTCACACACATTCACACACAGGCAAAGGTGGGTGAAGTGCCTTGCCCAAGGACACAACGACAGTATGCACTCCAAGCGGGATTCGAACCGGCTACCTTCCGGTTGCCAGCCGAACACTTAGCCCATTGTGCCATCTGTCGTCCAGAGATTAGACCAACATCAGATAGTGGGTGACAATTTTTCAAACAGATTGAGATTTTTTTTGGTTTCCTGAAAGAGTCCACGGGGCCCAAGACTAGTTAAAGTTATTCCTAAGATCCAGAGGTTTTGACGTCATGGGTATGGAAAAGTTGATACTTGTGGGAGAACCTTAAAAACGGGTTGCTGTTACAAAAACAAAATTAAGGAGTTGCTCATTTCATGTAGAAAGGAGGGGCCTTTTTTTGAGGGTCGTGTATCTTTGGAAATCTCTTCTCAAAGTGCAGTGGAGGCAGTTTCTTTGAACATTTTTAAGGCAGGGTTCGATGTTTTACTAGAGATGCAAAGTTTGGAAAAGTTTCTGCGATATAAATGTACAGGAGGTTACAGCTGGATCAGCACTGTCTTTGGACGGGTTTGGGGACTGAATTGGCCCATACCTGCTGCTTATTTATGGTAGACAAAAATGCTGGGAAACTCAGCAGGTGAGGCAACATCTATGGAGCAAAAGAAATGGGCGAAGTTTCGGGTCGAGACTGAAGGCGGCTTATTTATGTTTGTTTTAAGGAGAAATATCCTGTGACAAAGCTAAATAATTACAAGAAAATGTGTATATTTAATAAAAAGAGAAATTTCCCTTTGTACTTAAAGTAAAGTCCACCACCGACTGTCCAGTGCCTCCTTTAATGCAGACAAAATTCTAAGAGAGCACTTGAAACTCCCCCCACCCCCCCCCCCCCCCCCCCCCCCCCCAAAATGTGGCTCCTAGGCCAGGTGAGGTGGCTGATCACGACTTCATCAGGACTTCCGGGACCGATTGGTGGATTGGATTTGCGCTCTGGAGCACGGGCCCAGCCAGAGCTGGCTAATCCATTCCCATAGCCGACGTCCACAGTATCTCAGCCCCCCAAGGACGTGGTCTCTTGGTCCGACAAAATAAGATCATAAAATAGATAATATGGCAAGGCCCTTAAACCAAGGGTGCTGGAAAATTGGTGGTGGGCCTGTACAGACCCATCACAAAGAAATGCTTGCTTAGATTTTTTATTCCAGCCCTTTCATTCCCCTCTTGGAGAGTTGGACCCATTATGGCGTATTTTCACTGGATTGACTACCCAATACACATCCTCTTAGCTGGTCTTCTAGTTAGTTTGGCTTCAAAAAGTATTCATTCCAAAACGATACCTATTGCTTTTATGGAGAAATATCAAGTGACAAAACCAAATGATTGCAAGAACTGCCTCAGCTGAGAGCAAAGGTAGCATGAACAGATTTCACATGATTTGTTCATTTTGAAACCCGACCATTAAATAAAACACAATTGAAATTTAGCGTGTTTGTATTGAGCTGTGGATCTTTCTTTTAATTTGGCCCTTAGAAGGCGGCATGATGTTGAAGTCATTACATTCTTGGATTAAGACTTTATTTTGCCTTCTGCAACCAGGGCTGCATTTTTGCATTAATATTGTGTGAAAGAAGCGTGTCATTGAAGAGATTTGTCTTCATGTGCTGGGCACAGGAGAACTAGTTGACTACTCTGATGTGCTAGGTTGTATGTATCCAGTTCTGCTGATCTCTGAACATAGAGAGGAGTGCGCTGTCGGTCAGTAATCTTGCGTGCATAAGTGTCAGGGATCACAGGCCAGTTTCTCTCACATGTATTTAAAAGGTTTGTGCCTACTGTTTTATACTGAGTTTCAGATGAATTTGAGAAGTAGTATTAACTTGATATTTAATTTACTACTTAGATGTTGAACATACTGGAGCAACAAGTGAATTCTATGACAAGTTCACTATCCGTTACCACATCAGCACAATATTTAAGAGCCTTTGGCAGAACGTAGCGCATCAAGGCACCTTTATGGAAGAGTTTAAGTAAGTTGCCGCATCTCTTTTTCTCCGATGATGGGTAAACGTGCAAGAGTGAAGAAGCTAGCGATTTTGCAGTGAAGCAGTAACATGGAGGCACAAGAAATGAAGGATCCTGGAATCTTGAGCAAAACACAAAGTACTGGAGGAACTTGGCGGTCAGGCAGCATCTGTGGAGGGAATGGATGGACGTCATTTTGGAAGAGGCCCTTCAGACTGATGGGAATGGGGGGGGAAGAAAGCTGGACTAAATTTATGGCAATAAGTACAATAGTGTGCAGTCAAAGGCTTTTGATAGTTAAAGTGGATTTACCAGCTTGCTCTTTTTGGGGATATCTAACTCTACATTTGCACATTTTGTTTTATAATAGTTCTGGAAAGCAATTTGTCCGTTACATCAATATGTTAATAAATGATACCACATACCTGCTGGATGAGAGCCTGGATTCTCTTAAACGTATCCACGAGGTGCAGGAAGAAATGAAGAACAAAGAGCGTTGGGACGCGTTACCCAGGGTAAACCCGATATTTTGTTTCATGTAGTTAATTTGTTTTTCAGCAAGGAGACGAGTGATAACCAGTGAAAGAAGGATGAAGCTTAGAGATAAAGTTGCAAGCACTCTCATGGGATTGTGCTGTAGGGTCCCCATTAGCAAGTGGGCGATAGAGGAACTGATATGTAGACAGCTTCCCGATAGAGGCTAGAGTATCAGGGTTGTCTTAGTGGGTGATTTTTAACTTCCCCAATATTGACTGGGACTTAGTGCAAAAGGCTTGTAGGGGCCAGAATCTATTACCTGTGTCCAAGAGGGTTTCTTGAAACAGTATGCAGATGGTCCAATCCAAGAAGAGAACACACTGGACCTTGTGTTGGGAATTGAGGTTGACCTGGTGACTGGGATTTGAGTGGGACCATCACAACTTCAAATACCAGAGGACAGAGCTTTGGTGAGAGGGGCAAAGTTTAAAGGAGATGTGCGGGGCGCGTTTTTAAGAGGGTGGTGAGTGCATGGAAAGTGCCGCTGGGGGTGGTAATAGTGACATTTAAGAGACTTTTGGATAGGAACGCAGGTTATGGAGGGCTCTGGGTTGTGTGTAGGAGATAGAGACGGGGGGGGGGGGAAGGGTAACTCGAGACAGTGGGTCCTCTCCGGAATCAATGCGGTCACGTCTGTGTGGAGCCACAGGAGATGGGCAAGGTCCTCTGAGTATTTCTCCTCTGTTTACAAAGGAGAAAGACAGGAGGACTGTGGAATTTGGGGCAGTCATTGGATGTGTCTTGAGAGCAGTCAGTGTGACCGTTGAGGTGGTGCTGAAGATACAATTGGGTATGAAGGTCGATAAATCTCCAGGGCCTGATCAAATATATCCGAGGACATTGTGTAAAACTAGAGAGGAAATTGCCGAAGCCCTGGTTGAAATTTAAGTCATCTTTAAATAAAGGAGGGGTGCTGGAAGACCAGAGGGTGGCAAATGTTATACTTCCACTCAAGAAGGGCTGCCGGGAAATTGCTGGGATGATAGGCCATTGAGCTTAACATCTGTAGTTACTAGAGGGTATTCTGAGGGACAGGATATACTGGCATTTGGATGAAAAGGGCTGATTAGGGATAGTCAGCATGATTTCGTACATGGCGGTCATGTCTCACAAATCTGAGTTTTTTGAAGATGTGACCAAAAAGGTTGATGAGGGCAGAGCTGTAGATGTTGTGCACATGGACTTCAGTAAGGCATTCGACAAGGTTCCACATGGTAGACTGCTCTGGAAGATTAGATCGCATGGGATCCAAGGAGAGATAGCTGAATGGATAGAAAATTGGCTCCATGGAAGGAGGCAGAGGGTGATAGTGGAAGATTGCTTCTCGGACTGGAGGCCTGTGACTAGTGGTGTGCCACGTAGTTCGGTGCTGGGCCAGTTACTGTTTGTCATCTACATCAATGATATGAATGAGAACATATAGGGCAAGATTAGCAAGTTTGCTGATGATGCAAAAGTGGGTGGTTTGCAGATAGTGAAGATGGTTGTGAAAAATTGCAGCAGGATCTTGATCAATTTGCCAGGTGGGCGGAGGAATGGTTGATGGAATTTAATACAGAGAAATGTGAGTTGCATTTTGGGAAGTCTATCGTGGGCAGTATCTACACAGTGAATGGTAGGGCTCTGGGGAGATGAAGAGCAGAGAGGTCTAGGAATGCAGGTGCATGATTCCTTGAAGGTCGAGTCGCAGGTAGATAAGGTGGTCAAAAAGGCTTTTGGTACATTGGCCTTTATCAGTCAGAGCATTGAGCATAGAAATTGGGAGTTGTATAAGACGTTGGTGAGACTGCATTTAGAGTATTGTGTTCATTTCTAGGCACCATGTTGTAAGAAAGGTGTCAAGCTCGAAAGGGTACAGAGAATATTTACGAGGATTTTGCCAGGACCAGATGGTCTGAGCTATAGGGAGAGGTTGTGTAGGCTGGGAGCGCAGGAGGATGAGGAGTGATCTTCTGGAGGTGTATGGAATCATGAGAGGAATAGATCGGGTAGGTACACGTTCTCATGTCCAGAGTAGGTAATTCAATGACCAGAGGACATAAGTTTAAGGTGAAGGGGAAAAGATTTAACAGGAATCTGAGAGGTAACTTTTTCACACAAAGGGTGGTGGGTGAATGGAACGAGCCGCCAGAGGAGGTAGTTGAGGCTGGGACTATCCCAACGTTTAAGAAGCAGTTAGACAGGTACGTGGATAGGACAGGTTTGGAGGGATATGGACCAAATGCTGGCAGGTGGGACTATTGTAACTGGGACATGTTGACCAGTGTGGGCAAGTTGTGCTGAAGGGCCTGTTTCCACACTATCACTCTATGACTAGATGGAATGGAAGTATTTCCAATTTTGGAATGCACAGAAGTAGTGTTTTTGAAATTTTTGAGTAGTGTGCTGGATTTTTTTTTATTTGCATGGCCTGCTGTCTATCATTTGTGCAGTCATGTTTCATATTTGTGGATTATGCACAAGACGCATGGTTGCTGCTGAAGGAAGTATGTGTACTGCTAAACCATTTTTATAACACAACTTTTTCTGGCTTCCCTTTGGGATTGTTTTCTCACAGAACAAACCAAACATTCATATTTGATGGACCAAGTATGATTTTGGTAGCACAACTAACTGGACTTGCAGTTTAGAATCTCGTCAAGTGAATCTGAAACTTCATGTCATAAAGTCTAGCTAATTCACTGACATCCCTTAAAGAAAGGAGCACTTCATTGATTTGGCACAGATGTGATTTTAGATGAACACTGGACTCAAGTTGACAGGACTTGAGGGCCTGAGCTGTAGGGAGAGGTTCAGCAGACTAGGACTTTATTCTTTGGAATTCAGGAGGATCAGAAGTGATCTTATAGAGGTATATAAAATCACGAGGGGAATAGATAGGGTAGATGCACAGTCTTTTATGCAGAGAAAGGGAATCACAAACCCGAGAACATAGATTAAAGGGGAGAGGGGAAAGATTTAATAGGAACCTGAGGGGCAACTTTTCCACACAAGATGGTAGATATATGGAATGAGCTGTCTGAGGAGGTAGCTGAGGCAGGTATAATAACTTTTGGACAGGTACATGGATAGGAAAGGTTTAAATGGATATAGGCTAAACGCGGGCAAGTGGGGCTGGTGTAGATGGGACATCTTGGCCTTCATGGGCATGTTGGGCCGAAGAGCCCGTTTCCTAGCTGTTTGACACTGACTTGACTAATTTCTAAAATGAATCGATGGTATTGAAAATGGATGACAGTTGAGCCCGCATCTAGTAAATATATGAACGTAAAACAACTGTTTTGCCAATAATACTGTTCGTTTCTCCATTTTATAAAAATACGTTTCTTAAAGCGCCATTAAGATGTCATATAGTGTCCCTTTGGAGTATCTAATAGCGTCTCTCTCGAATGAGCCATTAAATCTTTTAAGCTCATTCTGAGAATAATCATGCTGCCATGTCGTAAATAATAAACTGCTTTCATCTCTAGTCCGTGGCTGAATAATGACAGTTGAAATAGCATATTCCATTTGTTCACTCAAGTTCGGTGTTCACCTCAATGGTTGCCTTTTACGTTTGTAAGGATCAGCAACAGAGCCGGCAGTCCCAGCTGACTCAAGACGAGCGTGTCTCCCGTTCGTACCTCGCTCTTGGTGCCGAGACCGTGGATATGTTCCATTACCTCACGAAACAAGTGCAAAAACCTTTCCTTCGACCCGTGAGTAATTTCTGTTCCCTCATTAGTTACCAAATGAACGTGGAAGATCTACATTTACAGCTGCACGAGTGGGGGGGGGGGGGGGTTGCGTTCAATGGAAACTTTGGATATCACTGTTTTCTGTAATGCAAAGCTGCATCTGCATGTCAGGAAATTAGTTGCAATTTTATTTACCTTCACAAGTTTCCTGGAGTGAATTTTCATCTGTATTTTAGATTTTTTCGCTAGCGATTTCTCAATTCCTAAGTAAGGGCTAATTTCCATTACACAAAACTGCTGTCACCATCGTTGTAGTTTTAGTTATGTTTTGTTCCCAGCTAACTGGGTGGCACAGTGGCGCAGCTGTAGAGTTGTTGCCTTGCAGCGCCAGAGACCCAGGTTAAATCCTGACTCTGGGTGGTGTCTGTGCAGACAGTTTGTGCATTCTCCCTGTGGCCGTGTGGGTTTTCTCCGGCTGCTCTGGTTTTCCCCCACACTCCAAAGGTGTACAGGCTTGTAGGTTATTTGGCTTGAGGTGTGTGTAGGTTAGTGTACGGGTTGATCGCTGGTCAGGATGGACACGGTAGGCTGAAGGGCCTGTATATCTCTAAAGTCTAAAACTGAGCAGCAGTCGTGTTTGGTTTTCAGCAGGCATTTTGTCAAGACAGATGTGAGCGTGCTTGTTCAGAACTTGGCAGTTTTGAGGTAAATGAGCAGAATGGCAGTGAGAGGTGTGTACCTCGGCTTGCACTGGTGTTGTACACAACCCTGCTGACCAAAGCTCTTGTGTGTGCAATTATTCAGCCGTTCATGTTCTCTCTTTCAACTATTTGCGTGGGGGTTGGCAACCGGGGGGGGGGGGGGGGGGGGGAAATAACCAGTTCATCACAACTACTCTCCTTATTGACATAGGGTAGGTTACAATTCATTAGTTTGTGCAGGAAAACGTTTCTTGATTAGCGCGACACTCTGAAATACTATTATCCAATTGAAAACTGATAAAGGAGGGGCTTTTGTAACACACCAGTTGATTTTGCTGAAATGACTTGCAGGAGCTTGGGCCGCGTTTAGCAGCAATGCTGAACTTCAACCTGCAGCAGCTGTGTGGTCCGAAATGCCGTGACCTAAAAGTAGAAAACCCGGAGAAGTATGGTTTTGAACCGAAGAAGCTTTTGGATCAGTTGACTGACATCTACCTGCATTTGGATTGTCCCAGATTTGCAAAAGCCATTGCTGATGACCAGGTTCGTGCACATGCATTCAGAGTTTTAAGCAACTGACAATGTAATAGTCTCCGACTTATAACATTAGCTCTTTCTCTCAGCATTGATGCTGCCTGACGTACTGATGTTTCTAGCTTTTTCTGTTTTTCATTTCAGATTTCCAGCGTCTGCAGTTTTTTTCTTTTACTTGTAATGTATGCTGTTTTAGGAGAATGTCGGTAGCTGATCTCATAGAATCCTTCCCCAGGTACCTTCCCCTGCAACCGCAGAAGATGCAACACCTATCCCTATACCTCCCCCCTCGACTCTGTCCAGGGACCATGACAGTCCTTTCAGATTAGGCAGAGGTTCACTTGCACTTCCTCCAACCTCATCTACTGTATCCGTTGTTCAAGATGTTGACTCTTATACATCGGCGAGACCGAACGCAGACTGGGCAATCGTTTAGCTGAAAACCCTCGCTCAGCCTTCCTGAACCTACCTGATCTCCCGGATGCTAAACACTTGAATTCTCCTTCCCATTCCCACACAGATCTTTGTCCTCGATCTCCTCCGTTGTCAGAGTGAGGCTAAACGCAAATTGGAGGAACAGCATATCATATTTCGCTTGGGCAGCTTACAGCCCAGTGGCATGAATATTGATTTCTCTCACTTCAGGTAGCCCCGGCATTCCCTCTCTCTCTATCCCTCCCCCACCCAAGTCGCACCAGCTTCCTGTTTTCACCCAACAAACAGCTAACAATACTGTTTCATTTATCATCGTTACTTTTTCCATCTCTTTTATTCATTATTCTTTATCTCTCCACATCATTGTCTATATCTCTCATTTCCCTTATCCCTAGCCAGTCTGAAGAAGTGTCTCGACCCGAAACGTCACCCATTCCTTCTCTCCAGTGATGCTGCCTGTCCCACTGAGTTACTCCAGCTTTTTATGGCTATCTCCGGTTTAAACCAGCATCTGCAGTTCCTTCTTACCCATAGAATCATTGTCAGACATAGAAATTGTTCCGTTCAGCCCATATGCTCGTTGGGGGGAAAAAACGTACCCCTTCAACTCTCTCAATATCTTCCCTCTAGTTCTAACCTTTCACAACCTGGGATAAAGACGATCCAATTTATCTTTGTAAGAGATTACAGCCCTTCTGTCCAGGCAACAACATGGTGAACCTGTTGCCACAACATTTATTCTGTAGTGTGGCAACCAGAACTGTACGCAGCACTCTAGGTGATCTGAGGTATTTCACTGCCCCACGTGAAACGCGCACAATTCTGGGAGGTTTTCACAGGGTGGTGGTTTTCCGTCGGAGAATATTGAATTACCAATTTTGGAACACAGAATATTGGATTTTTTTTAAGGCCGAAGTAGATAGATTCTTGATAAACTGAAGGGTGACAGGGTACCAGTGCCAGATGGGAATGTGACGTTGAGGTTAAAGTTGGCCTGGACGTGACTATTGAATGATGCGGCAGGTTGGAGGGCCCAAGTGGCCAATCTGTGCTCTTGATGTTTGTCTGTACCATGGTGCGGTGATGCAGTTGGTACAGCTGCTGTCCCGATGTCAGAGACCTGGGTTCAATCCTGACCTCAGCTGCTGTCTGTGTGGTGTTTGCACGTTCTCTGTGACCACGTGGGTTTCCTCCAGGCGCTCGGGCTTCCAGCCACACCCCAATGACGTGCGAGGTTGTAGGTTATCTGGCCTTTAAAATTGTCCCCTGACGTGTAGAGTGGATGAGAAAGTGGGATGACAGTGAACTATTGTCAACGGGTGATTAATGATCATGGTGAACAGACCTATTTCCACATTATCTAAACTAAACTTCATGTGGTGTCATTAAATGTTGCCTCTAACCATGTCCTTTACATGTTGCTTCTGATACTTGTAAAGATCACTGAATGCTAGTGCAAAGACATTTTATCTGCTGATTTTTATCACCGCTTTGCAGTTATTTTTCACTTGTTTATTCATTGTGGGCTAATTTTGCTGGGTGAAGGTTTAAAAGTGACATCTTTGGGAAAGTGTTTGCAAGGAGACTTTGAGCAGAGTTGCAGCTTGCGGTGTAGTGTCTAAGTAACTTTGTGCTTCACATCTCAAGTGAGATGAAGGAATACAGGTGAGCTTTCCTGCTAAACCGCTGGAGCTGAATTGGGGTATAGAGTAACTTCATCTTTGGGTATAGAGGGAATGAGCTATATTCATCTACCTCCTCAGCTTCTCTTCCTCTAACTGTCCACTCCTATTATTTTTGGATCCAAATCAGTAACTTCTGAAATCAAATTGCGATTTTATGCCTCATAATTTTACATAATTTTAATTGTATTAGCTCTAATAAGCACATTCCTGTTTAAAAGTTAAAACAAAAATAAATGGATTTGATACCCTTCTATTATGTAAATGTTTTGTGTAATGGATTTGCTATAATTTCACTTGTAAATTGTCTTTCATTTCTGTTTTGCGCTTTTGGGAACAGCGATCGTACAGTAAAGAACTCTTTGATGAAGTCATTTCGAAAATGAGAAAAGCGGGAATTAAATCAACAATAGCTATAGAAAAGTTCAGGCTGCTGGCAGAAAAGGTAGAAGAGATTGTGACAAAGAATGCCCGCGCGGAAATCGACTACGGTGATGCACCAGATGAGTTCAGAGGTGAGTGAATGTTGGAAAAATTCTAATGCTGAATCAGAGTGGACTGGTTCTCCCTGAAGCCCATCATTAGAGAATTCAATGGAATTTGTGTCATATCGGTTTGGTTATAATCTAGGAATTCGGAATAAAATAATGTCTGAAATGCCTTCCCACTTTACAACCAGCTCTTATGAAGAGAAACTCGTACTGTTTCATAGGCAGAAATTCCTCATATTTGTCTCTCGATCTGATGCTGGAGGTAAATGAAGTGAAACCAAAAGAGCCAATTAAATATTTTCTGCAGTCTGTGGCTTCAAATTAATTCATTGTATGTTTGAGCATTAGAAGTTGAAGTAGGTGTCGCATCTGTTTTGCCATTCAATAAGATTGTTTACCTCAATGTTATTTTCCCCTCATTCATCTTACTTTGATTCTTTTTAATGTAGAACAATCTATTGTTCTCTAATTTGAGTACAGTCAGGGACCAAGGCCTCTGGGTGAAGACATTTCTTGTCTCAGATGTTGATGCATGACCTTATTTTGAGACTGTTCTAGATGTCCTCGCCAGGGAATGCAGCAACTCCTCATTTGCCCCGATAAAGTCCTCCAAGAATCTGTTTCAATGAGAGCTCCTTTGTCTTTTAAATGCTGGATCTCTGTTTACTATCTCTCCGTGGGGGTGTCTTTGAATTTGAGGTGTCAGTAAACCTTTATTGAACTATTACAAGTGTATCAATCTTTGGTTACGAAGATCATACCAATGATACTATTCTAAGTGTAATGTACCAGAGCATTGTATAATGTTTGTTGGGTGTGAACCAGTTATAAATGCAGATTTACAAGTTTACTTAAATTGGACTGATTGCAAATTGTACATTAATTCAAGATTCAAGAGAGTTTATTGTCATGTGTCCCAGATAGGATAATGAAATTCTTGCTTTGCTTCAGCTACAGAATATAGTAGGCATAAATAAATACAGAACCGATCAGTGTGACCATATATTAATTTACAAAATAGAGTTGATTGAGGCACATTTCAGCCTTGAAACGGCAGTGTTCCACACGTGAGTATAGTTTGTTAATTAGACTCCTTTGGACTCATTGTAGCCGCAGGTGTTGAGGCAATTGTCTCACTTGGCAACTGTTTGATTCCTGGCTTTGTTTGCCAGCCCCACACCAGGACCTGAGCAAAAGACATCACTGCTACTGCAGAGCACCTGCTTTGTCCAATCTGATCAACTGAGGAGCACTTAATTAAGAGGATGTTGGCATGGTCAAAATCCTTGTCTGTCTTTGAAAAAAGATACCAATGAAGTATGATGTATAGATCTGAGAATTATTCAGTGTGCAGACATTGTTATAGGTTGATTTCCAATCAGTGCTGGGTTGTGGATTTTATAAAATCTTGATAGTAAATTCATTCATACAACAGTAATCTGTATAACTGCTGTCCTTTTAATTGCAGGGTTGAATTTCTATAACTCATTGTAAAAACCAATCTCCCAAACTCTCCTTACAAGACTGGTATAACAGTGGCGGTTTAAGCTTGCGTGATGTGGCAGTGCTCGAGCTAATGAGGGCCTTATATCGAAACCTCACTGTAATAGAAGTAGGACAAAGGCAAACTGCTGGAAGAACTCTGTGTCAGGCAACATCTGTGGAGGGAAATAGACAAACCACACTTTGAGTTGGGACACTTCAGACTGATGGGTCACTCTGAGGAAAAGTCCCGACCCAAAACGTTGTCTGTCCACTTCCCACCACTGATATTGCCTGAGCCGCTGAGTTTAGTTTGGTTTTAGTTTAGAGATAGTGCAGAAACGGGCACTTTGACCCAGAGTCGGTGCCGACCAGCGATCCCCGTCCACTAACACTATCACGCACGCAATTTTACTGAAGCAAATTAACCTGCAAACGTGTACGTCCTTGGAGAGTGGGAGGAAACCGGAGAGAATGCACGCAGGTCACGGGGAGAATGTACAAACTCCATACAGACAGCATCCGTAGTCAGGATTGAACTCTAGTGGCCGGAACTGTAAGGCAGCGACTCTACCGCTGCGCCACCGTGCCATCCTTAATTGGAGCCCCGTGTTCTTCCAACACGTTCTGTTGCTCAAGGTTCCAGCATCCGCAGTCTCTTGTGTCTCCATTTCTGTAATGGAAGCAAGATGGCAGGACTATTGAGAGCTGAACGTGAACTGCTTATTTCTCCCAGAAGTGGTGATGCTGACATCAAGGGGTGATGTAACCCACGTTCATGTACCTTCCTCATTTTCACTTTGTAGCTGATCGGGATGGATGCTTAGAGGCAGATGTCTCAGTGCTGGGACCCAGCACATTGCTGACAAGTACCCTACAGAGTAATTTGGGTAAATTAATCTTGAACTGTTTGGTGGAGTTGAGCTGTGATTGAAAGGTCTTCATTGTTGCAGATCCACTGATGGACACCCTGATGAATGATCCTGTCAGGCTGCCTTCAGGAGCGATAATGGACCGCTCCATTATTTTAAGACATTTACTGAATTCTCCAACTGACCCATTTAACCGCCAACATTTAACAGAGAATATGCTAGAGCCAGGTAAAGTATGTTATTCTAAGCCTAGATAAGATTTGCAGCTCAAAAATATCAGCAACATTTGCTGAACTCTGTAGAGTGGAAAATAGACACAAAGTGAAGTAACTCAGCGGGACAGTCAGGTCGAGACCCTTCTTCAGACTGCAGAGTGGAAATCTCATCTCAGCGAGAGAGAGCGCACATAGGAAGGGGCTCTTTGGCCATCAAGTCCATGCTTAATATCAAACACTAACCCATGGTATCTCCCCACTGTCTCATCAACTCCTTTTTCTTTGCCCCATCACCCCCACCTCCATACAGTAGCGATAATTTAGAGAGCTCACTTTACCTACGAGCCCATACACCATGCGATGTGGGATACAACCAGACCACTTGGAGTAAACCTGGGCCTACCTGGTTCAGTGTCCAGTCTGGTTTGTGTTCAGATACCACAATGATGTGTATAATTGGTTACATACGGCACAGGGAAACACTGAGCCAGAGTTTCCTCACTGAAGACCAACAAGCATTCCTGGTGGAAAGTGTTTGCACATCATCTGTGTCCAGGGTTAGTCAGCATTGTTACGTTCAGCATAGTTAAACACCAAGCTGCTCTCAAATGAAAGCTTCTTGCACCAGTGGAAGTGTTAGTTTAGTTTAGAGATACTGCCCACCAAGTCCATGGCTACCTTCGATCACACTTTCACATCCACTCCCTGCAGACTGATGTTAATTGTTAAACAGGTGCAATGTTAAAGGCCAATTAACCTACAATCCCACACGTCTTTGGGATGTGGGAGAATACCAGAGAAAAATCTATGTAGTCACAGGGTGACCGTGCAAACTCCACACAGACAGCACCTGAGATTCACACTGAAACCTGGTCTCATGCTGTGAGGCAGCGGCTCAACTGGCTGTACCACTGTCTTACTGGAGATAATGCGGTGGAGTTAAAAATACTTGTGAAGTTGGGGCTTGCCTATCTAGAGTGGATTGCAATATGTAAAATTCTCACTGCAAATTCCATCAATGCAACATCTCACAGTAACAAAGCAGGAAACAAACATGGAATATTCAGATATGTGTAAGCAAGCACCCTTTAAATTTTGCTTAACCATGTCTTTAAGTGTTTTGAAAGTCGATTGCTTGACTAATTCCACTCTGCTCTCTACATTGTTCCATTTTGTATTTTAGTGCCTGAACTGAAGGAAAGGATCCATGCCTGGATGAGAGCGAAGCAACATTCAAATCGCTTTTTGCAGTGATGTGTCATGGAAGATGGATCCAATGCGAGATGTTTGTAGTTCTGAGTGTAGACCACCAGTATATTGAGACCCAAGAGAAAATCTGCTCCACAATGAATTGTTGCAGGCAGGACTGCTGCACTCGTATTAAAAAGGGTGAACTGAAAACATTAGAAAAATGTTATGGCGCTGTAAATAAATTTAATTTAAAAGAACAAACAATTTAAAGGAGAAAAAGTTCAGAGGTGTAGGGTACAAGTTAAAATACCTTTTTCAGTACAGCAACATGTGACCAGTCCAAGTGTAACAGTGGTGTACTCGGATCTGTAATTTGGAAACTAAAAGGGTCTGAGCAACGATGTTTTTTAAACGACTGTATTAACGGAAGATGGTCTGTATTTTAGGTTGAAATTATTACTGTATCTTGTGCCCAGTCGCTGCTGAAGGGACTGTTTTGTTTGCTGCACTAAATGTTCTTCAAAACCAAAGTGATGCACAGGCCCTATCCCTAAAAACTGATGTTTTAATTATGAGGCATAATCTGTTGGCTCACAGGATTAAAGGTGAGACTATTGAATTCTATTTGTTTATCATTAATTTATATTTTTTCTAGCTGCCTCTCTCCCTCCTGTTCCACTTTATGCATAGACTTGTTTGCAAACACTGTAGCTAAGAAGTTACGACTCTCCTCCGTTTCTACCAACCATGTTTTACGGCCATTGCTTTTTCCACTGTATGAGCTGCATTATTGGGATATTTTGATTGCAATAAGGTTTTCTCAAGACATGCTCTGAGAAGCATCCTAAATGCAGGAGCCATTCGATTTCCTTCCTCTCCCGGAGGGCCTTTATTGTGACAGCACACCAGAGGGCACTCTTGTTTTCCAAGAGTTCTTCAGCCTTACACTGAAATGTTCCAAATGGTATAGTTCATGCCAAAAATGACTGCAGATGCTGGCAATCAGGAATAAAAGCAGACAGCGCTGCACATCCTCGTTTGATCAGGCAGCATCTGTTCATTATTGTCCATGCTCTCAAGTATCTGACTTGTGAATAGAAAGAAAATCAAGATATTTTTTTTTGTCTGCCCTATTGTATTCACTCCTGTTAATTTGAGCTTTTAATTCATGTTGGTTGTCTACATTTTCTGAATAATTTTTTTATCTCATTTACATTTTGTATAATTTGCTGCAGAGTTGGTTATTTCAACTGTCCTGAATTGTAGCAAACTGAAGTAATGTGAAGTTACTTTGCATTTTGGAAATTTTATTTGCAAGTTAAATAAAGTATGGAAGAAAAATCCTAAATTTCATTGATTGCCAGCTAAATGTCACTTTTCCACAAACGTGCAGTGACTTCAGAAATATTGTCTCCGCTGCCTCTACTTCTCGTAGTTATAAATCACTCTGTATCAGGAAGATGTTTTATCAGGAAGGACGCAAAGTGCTGGAGTAACTCAGCGGATCAGACAGCATCCCTGGAAATCACGGATAGGTGATGTTTCGGGTTGGGACCTTTCTTCAGAGATGTTTTACTATAAAATCGACATACTGCATGAATCAGATGTAGTAAAATGGGAGTGGACACCGTTCCCTTCACTGCGGTAACATCTGTAATGGAAAAAGGAAATCCATTTGTTGCCAAGATACATATTCTTTATTTTGAATTTAGTCCAATACTAAAATGGAAAATGTTTACATTGCTAGTTTGTGATGAGTGTTCTGCTGGAATCTCTTAATTGCAAACAACTGCTATAAATTCTCGGCTTATGAGCATGATAGCTGCTACTAATCTTGAAATTCTAGTTTAATTTTTACTGTACAAGTGTAAAATCATTTTAAAGTCAAATACGAAAGCTGACATGTGTTAAAATAATTTTATTACATTCATGCAGATTATAAATACCTAATTTTAGTGATGTAAAAGTTCACAATTAAAATAATGAGGACATTTTATTGTCAGGTTAATAGGTAAAGGCGATATATAATTTAGTTGTTAATATTCTATCCCTGTATTTTCCCAAATATTTCCTTCAAGTGCTCCCATTCAATTAGAAACATAGAAAATAGGTGCAGGAGTAGGCCATTCGACCCTTCGAGCCTGCACCGCCATTCAATATGATCATGGCTGATCATCCAACTCAGTATCCTGTACCTGCCTTCTCTCCATACCCCCTGATCCCTTTAGCCACAAGGGCCACATCTAACTCCCTCTTAAATATAGCCAATGAACTGGCCTCAACTACCTTCTGTGGCAGAGAATTCCAGAGATTCACCACTCTCTGTGTGAAAAATGTTTTCCTCATCTCGGTCCTAAAAGATTTCCCCCTTATCCTTAAACTGTGACCCCCTGTTCTGGACTTCCCCAACATCGGGAACAATCTTCCTGCATTTGGCCTGTCCAACCCCTTAAGAATTTTGTACGTTTCTATAAGATCCCCCCTCAATCATCTAAATTCTAGCGAGTACAAGCCGAGTCTATCCAGCCTTTCTTCATATGAAAGTCCTGACATCCCAGGAATCAGTCTGGTGAACCTTCTCTGTACTCCCTCTATGGCAAGAATGTCATGTCTTTCCTCAGATTAGGAGACCAAAACTGTACGCAATACTCCAGGTATGGTCTCGCCAAGATCCTGTACAACTGCAGTAGAACCTCCCTGCTCCTATACTCATCCTTTTGTTATGAATGCTAACATACCATTAGCTTTCTTCACTGCCTGCTGCACCTGCATGCCTGCTTTTAATGACTGGTGTACCATGACACCCAGGTCTCGTTGCATCTCCCCTTTACCTAATCAGCCACCATTCAGATAATAGTCTACTTTCCTGTGTTTGCCGCCAAAGTGGATAACCTCACATTTATCCACATTATACTGCATCTGCCATGCATTTGCCCACTCAGCCTCCTAGCATCCTCCTCACAGCGAACACTGCCCCCAGCTTCGTGTCATCCGCAAACTTGGAGATGCTGCATTCAATTCCCTCGTCCAAATCATTAATATATATTGTAAATAGCTGGGGTCCCAGCACTGAGCCTTGCGATACCCCACTGGTCACTGCCTGCCATTGTGAAAAGGACCCATTTACTCCTACTCTTTGCTTCCTGTCTGCCAGCCAGTTCTCTATCCACATCAATACTGAACCCCCAATTCAGTTGCATGGCCACAGTTTGGTTTGAAGATGAATTATTTTGTGCATCTCCTAGTTTCCAGGTTTATTACTTTTAATTATATTATCCTTGTCGTTATCTGTATGTGTTTTCATGCAGATTAATTAACTGTCAGAGTAGCAAGAAGGATAATTGAGGAAGTGTTTGAAAGATGTCATTTTCATTGCAAGCCCACAGCAGAAGCAACCCGTTTTCCAGTGTTAAGTGCCCAGTGGGATTGAGTTCAGTTCATTGTATCACATAGTTTGCTGTTCCAAGCCCTCCAGTACATAACTCAATTGTGGCATTTGAATGCTGGATATTGACAGATCATCAGCACTGTAAAACCTTGATCAGTGCTCTAGATACATTGCTAGTAAATAGAGCGCTAAACGAAACAATGCTCCACAAGGGCCATTACAACTGCGTTTGGTCATCAACACAAACACAAAGCATATCTTCCATTTTCTCAAAATGCTCAAACTATCATGTGATAGGAGTAGAATTAGGCCATTTGGGCAATCAAGTCTACTCCGCCATTCAATCATGGCTGATATATCTCTCCCTCCTAACCCCATTCTCCTGCCTTCTCCACATAACCTCTGTACTAATCAACTTCTTGTTGCTCCTTGAACAAAGTCGTCTCCATTAACCATGAGGTTGCCATGACAGAAGCTTTTATCTTGCCTACATTTTTAATAATGACTCTAATCGTTGACGTAATCAAAATAAGGCTCCAAGAGCAAAGAGTGTTAGTGCTATGCGGGGAAGCAGTAAATGAAGTATTACTGTATGCGATTAATATTTACACTACTACTTTTAATGTACTAAATAGCCTGTACATTGAAAGTACACTAACTATCTGAACTTGATTTAAATGGGAAAACATTTTTTTTTAAACCCAATAAATGATGGATACTTAGTTGAATGACATCTGTAAAGTGAAACAATAAGTTCTGAACAGAGTTCCAAGTGAGGCTCTGTGCTAATCTACTGTCTACTCAGCTGACTGGAGGCGTTAGTCATGTGGCGTTATTTTCACTTGGGGGTACCAGCTATGTCACGTGCAACTCATTTAAGAGTGTTGGAGCCAGCTTAATGTGGGGTTTGTTTGGTTATAATACTGCCTCCATTTTACAGGTTTAATCGTATTCGTATCTCACCTAGCAAAGGTATGTATGAGTTTCTTTGAAGAAACTTATTCTACTGTTACTTATACGCATTGGGCCCTGGTTGGGATTTGGTCTGAATTGTTGCCTGTGTAAATGGCAAAAAGTAAAATTGTTTCGAGCATTTTAAAATGTTAGTGCAAGAGTAACTTGAAACAATATTCCTTAAGGTGATAAACATTGAATATAAATTATATTTGGTCATGGTACACAATGTGTGAGGATATATATACAGTTTGAATGCTTTTGCATGGTAATGCACATTGGAAATTGACGTTCCTCTTGTATTGAAGAGATGTGTCACCTTGCTAATTGGCTGCATTGATACTGGGCATGTAAAATGCCAGAGTATCAACAAGTATCAACAACTCAAATCACTTTGAACAACGTTCCCTGAAGCTTATCCAAGATGATTGCAGTAAAGAATGATCAATATATAGCAAAATATCAGCAAGCTATTTAATTTGAAAGATTTCAAACAACACCAAAGAGCAGAATGACATAGCCACAATCGAAGGTTAATTATTATAACTTGGGCCTCCAACTTGACCTCTAAATGTTTTTGTTTCATGTTTCAAGTTTGTTTGTAGAAGGTTCCTGCCAATGTGCATTGTAAACTTGGCATTTGCTCGATTGCTGCAGTGAATGTCTTGCCCTAGGTATTTGCAAAGTGTAATTAATTGAAGGATTATCGTGGTAGTTCTCCAAGATTTGATGTGCCTTGCCAACTGTGGCACCGTGGGTAGCAGCACTCTTCTCCCTTGGGTCAGAAGATTCTGAGTTCAAATCCCCTTAATACAGAAATTGATAGCCATATAGAATTGCCATTGTATTTTCCCTGTCCCCTGTCAATGCACTTGATGGAACGCATGGGAAAATGTTGCCTTGGCCATGCTTCTCAGTTAACATCACTAAAGCAGATTATCTGGTCATGATGTTGCTGAATATTTTTTTTTTTTAATTTTTGGAGCACTGGCATTTTAGATGAAAATATTATGGATCTTGGTTCATGGATAGGAAAGGTTTTGAGGGATATGGCCAAAGGCTGTGACGAGTGTAGATGGGCCATCTTGGTTGGCGTGGGCAAGTTGGACCAGAGGGACAGTTTCCATGCTGTATGAGTGTCTTGAAGAAGTGGAGATCCAAAACTGTTTAAAAATCTGAGCGTGTGAGGAATGGATTTAGGATACTCGAGGTTTTAAAATGCCAAACGTGAGATTAAAGCCTGTAAAACCACATTTATTAGTTCCTATTGGTTAAAGATTACATGCACGAATTGACAGTGGTAATGATGGTCAAACTATGTTCACTGGCTTTACCTTGTGTTATTAACAGCAACTTTGGGATTTTAAAGCAAGTACAGTTTAATGTGTGAATTTCAGTAGTCGGTGATTTATCTCTTGCCACAGGCTGGGCTATTTACACCTTCATTAATATCAAGGGAAATATGTTAAGTTTACATGAATTTAAGTTGCTTCTGAAGTAGCCCCATTGTAAAAGGTGTCTGACACTAGTGGTTTGTTGTGTGGAGTGTATGTGGGTTTTTAGTGGCGTTCGAAGCCATAATTCCTGGCTGGGAAACATTCTTATCTTAAATGAACCATTTTCTATATGTATTGTAATTCTTGCACAAATTCCATAACATAACTGGTTTTAAAATAAATGTTTTATATTTAAAACTTGTTACCTCAGCTTCTACCTTAATCATATTGACATGTCTCTAATTGCTTTAGAAAATAGCCTTTTCTTTTTGGTTGATCTCTGAGAATTCTTGCGATTGTTCTGTCTGGCCAGCTTGGTAGAATGATGCACTGATGTAAGCTGGGGACCCTGAGTGACATCTGACCGCTACTGAAAATGGAAGAGGGAGCATTTTCTCCACAGCAATCTCTAGATCAACGATAGACACAAAATGCTGGAGTAACTCAACGAAACAGGCAGCATCTCTGGGTGATTTAGGAATGGGTGATTTTTCGACTGTCTGAAGAAGGGTCTCGACCCGAAACGTCACCCATCCCTTCTCGTCACAGATGCTGCCTGTCCCGCTGAGTTACTCCAGCATTTTGTGTCTATCTTTGGTATAGACCAGCATCTGCAGTTCCTTCCAACACATTCTCTAGTTCAATATGGAACTTAAAGCCTTTAGTGTAGATAAACTAATCCATATGTTAGCAAATAGACCGCCACATGTTTAAACAGTGTCTGATTAAAGGCAAAACTTGCATAGAATTGCAGAGGAAAGAAAAGAGGGAATCTTGTGGAATCTCCCACTTTTTGGGTTGAAAGTATTTAGAGTATTGTGTATTTATTAATGTTTTGTGCATTAAATGTCACACGTGCAATGTGTTCGTATATTCTGCATCGCTTTAGTTCTCATCACTAATCAGCTTATACATTATTTGGCCAATGCTGTGGTAAAGTATAGATAATGCTACACTGCTGAAGACACCATTATTTGAATATTTTGAAGCTGAAGCCTCCTCTTCCATCTTTGGAAGTAAATGATTTCATGGCGATATGTGCAGAGCAGGAGTGATCGATACTCATTGCTCACCCACCATGATTTAGCTGTTATTCTGCTGCAGACTGTGGAGGTTGTCTGCTGTAATTCTCCGCACTCCCACACTAGTCACACTCTGTGTTATCTTGTGGGCTGCCATTTTAGAGGATTATGATCATGAAAGATGCTGTAAAAACAAGCTTTCTGTCCTGTACTGGCAAAGGAGTTAAACAGAAGCCTGTAAATTGTCACCTTTTCACAAAATAAGTGAAAGAATGAGCTTTATAAGAGGTGTGTATCATTTCAAATGATAGTGTATACAATCATTGACTTGGTGGTAAATCTTTTCCTGTGATGTGTAGTGAATGTATTATAAATGGTTTAGGTAAAACAATCGCAGGCAGGACAGTTTCGTCTAGATAACAACTTCAAATTCCCATAATGAAGCCTGAGGCATTTATAAATCTAGTCATTGAACCCAGGTTCAATGTGACTGGTAATGTGGTAGCTGATCACTAGTTCCAGGTTTATGGCACTATTGCTGAAAAAGACACAAGTTTCCCATTTCATTCTCTCTTGCTATAATTCCTTGTTGATGAGCTGGATTTGAACATATTTCCCCTGGCACAAGACTAGAATGTTGCCTTGGATTTTGCAAGCTATAATATTGAAACAACAATGAATAGCATTCATCTGATGTAGTGATACAAGAGGCTACAGATGCTGCAAACTTGAGCACAAAACAGTGCTGGAAGAACTCAGCTGATCAGGCAGCATCTGAGGGAGGGGATGGACATGTGCCATTTTGGGTTAGGACATTTCTTCAAATGTACTACATTTGAAGTACAAAAATGTAGAAACAAGGAACTGCAGGCGCTGGTTTACAAAGGACAATGCTGGAGTAACTCAGAGAGAGGCTATATCTCAGGAGAACATGGATAAGTGATGTTTTGGGTCGGGACCCTTTCTCAGACTCCAGGTATGTCTCCCTGGCAATTAGTCTGCAGAAAGGTCCCAACCTGAAATGTTCTCTACTGATGTTCTCCAGAGATGCTGTCTGGCCTGCTGAGTAACTTCATGCGGTGTCTTTCATTTGAGCTACATCGGATCAGTGCTCCTGAAGCCGTGTGGGTTGTATAATTGTCCAGAAAAGGGTAGATTTGTAATGGTACAGTCTGTGGGGGAATGTCAATCGCAATTTAAAGTTTGTTTTTCTACCTAATCTGAACCAGATCGACATTTACTGATTGTTGATATTCCCATTGAATATGTACTGTTTTGAAAATCAAATGGCTTTCTGTTTGTTTATTCTTGCTGTGACGAGATCTTGCCCATCAACCACTGGTTAATTCAACGGCATGATTATCAGAACCAGCCAGTGTAAAGCAACCCAACGGGATGGAAAATGTCATGGTGACACATATCTGCAATACATGCTGAGCACTCTTATTTATCCAGACAATAAATCTTCAAATAAAAAGCAGAATTGACTGCAGGTAATTGCCTCTTCATTTCTCAAGAGTAGAAATGTGTCTCTAAATGGCATTTGGATCAGCTCCCAATCATATTTCTTTTTGAATACTTGAGACCATTGGATGCTGCATATAACAGATGGCTGTACTGGTACCATCCGTCCTTTATAACCCAGCCTGTGCCAGTTATCTGCTCTTTGTACTACTATATGTGGTGAACTTGGCTTGACAGTGAATCTGATGCTGCAGCAGATTTGCTCCTGAAATGCTTAAGGGCCTGTCCCACTTTCATGACCTCTGCCGAGTTTGCCCTTGACTCATACTCGCAGCATGGTCTTCACGAGGTCGTAGCAGGCCATGATGCTAGTCGTAGGTACTCGTGGCATTTAGGTGGGGGCGTTTTTTTAGCATCATGAAAAATCCACGAGTGTAAAAAATCGTGAAAGTGGGACAGACCCTTTAAATATCTAATTTTCAAATTATTTAGACGGATGCAAGCCATCACAAGGGGAATTTGTAACCACTGAATGTGACTCTGTTACAGATATCAATGACAAAGGCAAGAATTCATTTTGTAAAAAATAACCAGGACTGTCCTCCATCTGCTAAAGACGATGTAATGAACAGATTTCCCGCATGATATAAAAATATATGATGCATATTGTTACATGTGTGTGTGTGTTTCAAAGTCTTCATTGTGGTCTGAGAATTCTCGTTTTGATTTTCTAGGTTGTCCGTTATCCAGTGGATAACCTGAAGACACAAGAAATGGCAGATGCTGGAATCTAGAGCAAATGAAAGTGTGGGAGGAACTTGGTGGGTCAGGCAGCATCTGTGGAGTGAATGGACAGGTGACATCTTGGGTTGGGAATTAGACTATGTTTGCATATCTGTGCTGCTACAAGTAAGAATTTCAATGTTCTGTTTTGGGACAAATGACAATAAAGCACTCTGATTCTATCTTCAGAACCAAGATTACCTGTAGGTTTCTGTAACTTGAAATGCAATGTGAATAAAACTTCCCAATATATTACTTTGTGCATGTGTGCTTTCCCTTTCCACAGCTGGTATGGGCAGGACTTTTTTCCTTTTTTTCCTGTCATTAATTGCAAGACAAGCTAATTGAGCAAGGTTTTCCATTCATCATTGTAACCACAGAACAGTACACGAACAGGCCATTCGGCCCACAATGTCTGTGCTGAACATTATGCCAAAGTCACTCGTCCCACTGTATGATCCATTCTCTACATGTCCATGTACCCATCTGAAAGCCTCTTGCAAGCCTCTATCATATGCTTCCACCACTAGATGTTTTCACTAGTGGGAGAATCTAGGATCAGAGGACATAGCCTCAGATTAAAAGGATGTACATTTGGAAAGGAGATGAGGAGGAATGTCTTTAGTCAAAGGGTGGTGAATCTGTGGAAATCAATTGCCAGAGATGGCTGGAGGCAAGGTCAATGGATATCTTTATAGTGGAGATTGACAGATTCTTGATTGTACAGGTGTCAGGGGTTATGGGGAGAAGGCAGGAGAACAGGGTTGAGAGGAAAAGATAGATCAGCCATGATTGAATGACAGAATAGACTTGATGGGCTGAATGGCATAATTCTGTTTCTAGAACATAAAAAAAAAACCCTGACAGCAGGATCCAGGCACATACTAGTGGCTGTGGAGAAAAAGAAACTTGACCTGCACCTTAAAATTTTCTCTTCTGAATTTAAAGTTAAACTTCTTATCTTTGACATTTCCCCCCTTGGGTATCTACCCCTAACTATGCCTCAACTTTATAGTTAGTCATACTGCATGGTAAAAGGCCCTTGGGCCCAGCCCAAACATGCCCACCAAAAGACACCAACGGAGTTGGTCCCATTCTCCTACATTTGGCCATTATATCTCTAAACCTTTCTGATCCATGTATCTGTCCAAATGTTCTTTAAATGTTGTTATTTACCTGCCTCAACTATGACCTCTGGCAGCTCGTTCCAAGTACCCACAACCCTCTGAGAATGTTTTCATGCAGGCTCCTATTAAATCTTTCCCTTCTTACCTTAAACTTATCTCAAGTTATTTTACCCCAACCCTGAGGATAACCCCCCCCCCCCCCTCCCCCTGTGCTTTCACTATCTCTATGCCCCTCTTTTGTATACACGTCTATACGATCACTGCTCAGCCTCCTGCACTGCAATGATAAAAGTCCTACCCAGCCCAACTTCTTATCGTTCAAGAAGGAACTGCAGATGCTGGAAAATCTAAGGTAGATAAAATTGCTGGAGAAACTCAGCGGGTGCGGCAGCATCTATGGAGCGAAGGAAATTGGCAACGTTTCGGGACGAAACCCTTCTCCATAGATGCTGCCACACCCGCCGAGTTTCTCCAGCAATTTTGTCTACCTCCAACTTCTTATTGCTCAGGCCCTTGAGTCCTGGCAACATCCTCGTAAATACTCTTTCCTACACCAGGATGACCAAAACTGAACATAATGTTCCAAGTTCAGCCTTGCAAACGCCAGAGATGGGTGAAATCAGAGGAATTAATTGCCACAGAGGGATTTGGTGCCCAAGTTTTAAAGCAAAGATTGCTAAGTTCTTGATTAGTAAGGGTGTCAAAAGTGGCCGGGAGAAGGCAGGAGAATGGGGTTGAGAAGGAAAAATAGATCAACAATGGTGGAGCAGACTTGATGGCCTAATTCTGCTCCTATCTCTTATGGTCTTAACACTGCTTCCTTTTCACAGTGCGTTCCCATATAATCTGGGAGGTTCACTGACTGGCATGGTGACACTTCCCTCCATCCAAGAACCCAAACATATCTCTCGGGTGAAGCATGCACTTATGTCGTGTTAGGGCAAACCAAATGCTGGATTGATATCTTGAGTCCACAGGCTTGCAACCGCCTATCACTTAGATTCTCCATCCCACCTCCACTCGGGTCTCCATCTCTGGCCTCCGACATTGCTCCATCATGAACCTAAGGAACAGCAGCTTGGTTTCTTATCACAGTATGTTGCAGTTAGCAGGACTTTGCCTGAAATTGTTAACTTCAATGTTTATCTTTCTCTCCTTTCAATTTGGTTTTCTTATCAATCTCCAAATGCCAATTTTAGCTTGACAACTTTGAAATAGAATAGAAATAGAATAATATTTATTGTCATTTGAACCTAAATTCAAATGAAATTACGTTTCTGCAGTCATACAAACAAGAAAAAAAACCGACATACAATTAACACAATTTACAAAAACATCCATCACAGTGAATCTCCAAACACCTCCTCACTGTGATGGAAGGCAAAGTCTTGTCTCTCCCTGTTCTTTATTCTTCTCCCAATGTTAAAGCCCCGGCAAGCGATGGTAAGTCCCGTGGCCGTTAAGGCCGTGCCGGGCGATGTAAGGACCTGCTCCGTCTGGGTCTTGATGTTGGAGCCCCCGGCGGGAGAGCGATGGTAAGTCCTTGGTTTGCTCACCAAGACGTTCCCTCTGTCCCCTCCAATCCGCACCCCTCCTTCAAACGTAAAAAACATTTGCTTATCTTTCTCAATTCCTTGACTCCAAAGGTGACTGTTTGTCTTTCTGTCATTGCTGCCTGAGTTGCCGAACGTTTCTGACATTTACCTGATTTATTTTGTTGTCGAATTCCAGCATCTGCAGTTTGTGTCCCTGTTCCACTGTTGGATGTGTCATTGCTGTGGGAGGGATCAATAATTTAGCTTCAACGAGTGAGGGAAATTGTCATCCCTGATCAATGTGAATGAATAAATAATGTCATCAGTTCCATTCACACGCAGCAGTCTTGCATGTTGAATTGCTTTCTTTAGTTTAGAGCCCGTCGAGTCCACGCTGCCCAGCGATCCCCGCACATAAAACACTACCCTACACATACGAGGGACAATTTACACTTATACCAAGCCAATTAACCTACAAACCTCTACGTCTTTGGAATGTGGGAGGAAAGCGAAGATCGTGGAGAAACCCCACGGACACGGAGTGAACGTACAAACTCTGTACATACAGCACCCGTAGCCTGGATCGAACCCGCGTCTCTGGTGCTGTAAGGCAGCAACTCTACCACTGGGCCGCCCAAATGAATGACGAAATAGAACAAGTGGAACTTCCTCCATTCCACCTGCCTTAGTGGCGGCCAATAGTTTTTATTTTTAAGGGTATATATTATTGGCCCTTTCCCATCTAACAGCTTGGTGATGGAGGTATATCCAAACCCCATTGTATCAAAAGACCCCGGTTCCCTAGAGGAAGCTGGAAGCCTTAACACAATGATTGTCAATACAGCCTTTAGTTTTGATCATTTTCTCTGCGTTCAGATGGGCAATCAGGAGTAGTTATCATCATTTTATTTCATGACATTGCATTGTCCATCTAACCGCCATTTAGGTGTAGACACTGGTGAAGACAGTTCATCAATCGCCCATTAAGGTCAAGAGACAAGAATGTTTTATTACCATGTTTACCGAAACAAAACGATATTTTTTACTTGCAGCAGCAGCAGAGCAGATTTATAAACACTGCACTCAATAGATAACGATAAACAAAAGAAAAGGTTCAATAAATAAAATATCACAATAAAGTCCAAAACAAAGCAAAAGCCAAGAGTCCTGGTGCAATCACGACAGTTGGGAGACACAAAATGCTGGAGGAACTCGACTTCTTCAGAGTGAAGGGTCTCGATCAGAAACATCACCCATTCCTTCTCTCCAGAGATGCTGCCTGTCCCGTTGAGTTACTCCAGCATTGTGTCCATCTTTGATTTAAACCAGCATCTGCAGTTCTTTCCTACACGACAGTGCGTAGTATAGTTGGTGTTTGCAGCGTGTCGCGAATCCTTTTGCTTCCATCCATCCACTACCCACACAATTCATCCACCAAAGCCTAGTTTAATTTTAGATACAGAGTGGAAACAGGCCCTTCGGCCCACCGAGTCCATGCCGACCAGCGATCCCCGCACACTAACACGATCCTACACACTAGGGACAATTTACAGAAGCCAATCAACCTACAAACCTGAATTTATTAGGAGTGTGAGAGGAAACAAGAGCACCCAGAGAAACCCCACGCGGTCACTGGGTACAAACAGTACAGACAGCACCCGTAGTCACGATCGAACCTGGGTCTCTGGCGCTGTGAGGCAACAATTCTCATTGGAATTTTAAATAGACTGAGCACAACGCACACACGAGGCACAAATAATACACAGGGACTGCTTCTATTCTCAGGTGAATGATAGCTGCAAGCAGACAATTAGATAAAAGGAAAAAACGGAGACAGGTGTGTCTGCAAATCCCTGCTATCCTCACTGAACTACAGGGATTAACATGCACTTGCCAGCTCTCGCTTCAGCTGTCGGCACACCTGATGAGCACATGGCCCCGACACTTCCACTGAAACCTCTACAACTTTACCGATTCCTCAAGTCAGTAATTACCCTGGCTGCCCAATTAAATATGCCGCTTCAGCAGTGCGGAGTAATTTTAGAGACAGCGATGACTTCTCTGCTTACTGTACCAGAGAGATTCAGCAGATGTGGGGATATAAAAAGGTCAACGACATACAGGATATACCAGTTTGGGCATGTGGGATTGATTGAAATTTACTGCTTGAAAACAGGCCCTTCGGCCCACCAAGTCCACGCCGACCATCGATCACCCGTTCACACTAGATCTATGTTATCCCACTTTCTCATCCACTCCCGACACATTCAGGGTAATTTTTAATGAGGCCAAATAACCTACAAACCTGCACGTCTATGGAATGTGGGAGGAAACCGGAGCGCCCAGAGAAAACCCAGGTGGTCACAGGGAGAAGTTACAAGCTTCGCACAGACAGCTCCCGTGGTCAGGATGGAGTTCGGGCCTCCAGCGTTGTGAGGCAGCAGCTATACCCGCTGCACCACCCTTGAGTGGTTGTAGTCAAATATTTCTGAGATTGCTTCTGAGCATCTCTCTCGTGGTTTGACTATTGGAGACCCTCCAGTTCATGGTATTTAACGTGTGCTCAGCTTCCTTCTATGTGTGGCTATTTGTACTGTGTGACCTATTAAACGCAGATAGATCAAGGTCAGGATCGAACCCGGGTCTCTGGCGCAGTGAGGCAGTGACTCTACCAGCTGTGCCACCCCGAACCATGTACACCTCTGTATCAAACCACAGGCATAGAGTTTTCATACACAAGAATTATATTAACCAACTATAACTATGAATAAAATCATAGTGTTATAAAAGATGGAGACAGAAGAGATTGTAGATGCTGGAACCTGGAGCAGAGCAATAAACTGCTGGAAGAGCTCAGCGGGTCACAAGGCCTCTGTAGAGGCAAAGGGATGGTCAACGTTTCAGGTCGAGACCCTGCGTGAGGACTGGGAGTGTCGACGGAGCAGAGGCAGAGGAGAGAGAAGCAGTAGATCGTATGGAGCTTCAGGGTAAACAAGGGGAGAGAACAAGACACAAGGAACTGCAGATGCTGGTATACAAAGTGCTGGAGTAACTTTGCTGCCTGACTTGCTGAACTCAGCAGGAGAACTCAGGTCGTGATCCTTCTTCAGTCTGATTGTAGTGCGTGGGGTGGGACAAAGCCTGGCAAGTGATAGGTGGAGGAAGGAACTGCACATGCTGCTTTAAATCAAAGGTAGACACAAAATGTAGGAGCAACTCAGCAGGACAGGCAGCATCTGTGGAGAGAAGGAATGGGTGGCGCTTCGGGTCGAGACCTCTCTTCAGACAAGAAGGGTCTCGACCCGAAACGTCACCCATTCTTTCTCTCCAGAGATCCCACCTGTCCCATTGAGTAATCCAGCATTGTGTCCACCAAGTGATAGGTGGATACAGGCGAGGTCATAATGCACTCATAAATCTTTCTGCTCTGAATTAGAAAAGCAATTTGAGCTAAAATTATTGATTATAAAAATAAATAAATAATGTAGACAGTCAATAATTATTTTGTGGAGTTTGCACGAAAGTACCTGCCAGTTGATAACTGGCTAATTCAGACAATAATTGATTCAGTGCCGGGGATGTTGTGGCCCTCGTCACGGCTGCCGTTTATTCCCAGTCTGTATCTACCCTTGAAAACTCGGTGATGGACCTGGGCCTTAAACCACTGGAGTCTTTCCAGAGAATGAGCTCTTGGATTTAGATCCAACCACAGTGACGAATGAGCAGAATGTCTCCTTCAAGTCAGTGTGGGACAGGAATAGAACCTCATGAGACAGAGGAACTATTGGGAAGGTGAGCATTTCTCACCAATCCCCAAATGATTTGTCGTGGGAAATTCAAAATCCATAGTGAATAAGTAGGAATACTCTTCGTAGGCTGTTGTGAAACTGCTATTGGGATCAGGAGAGGGTTTCACCGCTGAACCAACATTGGGAATAGCAGGAGCACAGCAGGCTTCCAAGAACGAATGGAGGGGAGGAGATGGGATCCTTCGCCATTTTTAACATCGTCGCCATAATTTATTTTCACCAACCAATCATTCACACAATATTCAAAACATTATCCAAGATTTTTGTACCCGAGAGAGACAGAGCCATTTACAGTTAGGTCAATGAAGGACGTGTCCAATCAGGCCAAGCGTCCTCTGCCGAAAGTTATTTATTAATAATTTGGCATATATTTAAAAGGACAAACATGCAAATCTCTCCACTTCAAATAGAAGCCAAGAAGTACAAAACATTTTTAGAAACACAAAATATATTTCCAGGAGGTTGCTTCCAAGAAATTTGAGACAAATATGGAAATGAGGATCGATAGGGCATGCTGGGCTAAGTTTAGTTTAGTTTGGAGAGACAGCACGGAAACAGGCCCTTCAGCCCACCGAGCCATCACTGACCAGCAGTCACCCCGTACATGAGCACAATTCTAAACTCCAGGGAGAATTTACAATTTTTACTGAAGCTAAATTAACGTACAAATCTGTCTGAGTCTGAAGAAGGGTCTCGACCCGAAACGTCACCTATTCCTTCGCTCCATAGATGCTGCCTCACCTGCTGAGTTTCTCCAGCATTTTTGTCTACCTAAAAACCTGTATGTTTAGTTTCATGTAGTTCAGAGATACAGCAAGGGAACAGGCCCCTCGGCCCAACGAGTCCACACCGACCAACCATCCCTGTACATTAACACTATCCTACACACATCAAGGACAATTTACACCACTAATTAACCTACAAACTGTACATCTTTGGAGTGTGGGAGGAAACCGAAGATCTCAGAGAAAGGCCACACCGTTGTCACGCGAAGAAATCCCAGGGTTGCAAAATATATCCTGTGGCTTAAATTTTCTTTAGGGCAACAATCTGACCTGTTTATCTTCGGTGGTTTGACTTTTGGTAGATGTGGGAATATATATTTCTCATTTGAGACATCTCAGACGAACATTCGCTGTACAGTGACGCAGCGGTAAAGTTGCTGCCTTACAGCGCCAGGGAAATGGGTTCAATCCTGACTACGGGTGCTGTGCGTACAGAGTTTGTACGTTCTCCCTGTGACTGCCTGGGTTTTCTCTGGGTGCTCCGGTTTCCTCCCACACTCTAAAGACGTACGGGTTTGTGGGTTCATTGGTTTCTGTAAATTGTCGCTTGTGTGTAGGATGCGAAACCAGGGTAGTATGGAACCAGTGTAAAGGTGATCGCTGGTCGGTGTAGATCAGTCACTATGTCGGGTATTCGTACAGACTGTTCCTGGAGTATCTTGTCTAGCGCATGCATGCCATCCAGGGTCAGCTCAGACAAGGAGTGCTTGAGAGGAATGCAGGGGCTTTGTCTAGTCGGATTGCCTCATGGTTAATGTGTGAAAGATATATCTTCTAGATGCGCTGGGATGCATCCTCAGTGATGTGACCTGGGGTCGCCTGGGCGAGGGTGACCAGGGGTCACCTGGGCGAGGGTGACCAGGGGTCGCCTGGGCGTGGGTGGCTGATGTTGTGTGACCCGAAACACCCGATGAACCCAGGTCACATCACTGAGGATGCATCCCAGCGCATCTAGAAGACGTATCTTTCACACAATGAAACATATTATGAAGTTACACTACTTGTCGTTATTCACACAACTTCATACACGGAGAAGAAATATGATTGACCACCGTAACACCGGAATTTGCTGTGTGTGAATAACCTTGGAGTGCCCATGACATGCACAGCCAGGTCTTTCCTTGCACAAACGCGAGGAGATCCAAGATGACAGGAGATCAAGCTCTGCTGCCCTGGCAGGACCCATGGAAATGGATTTGAGTTTTATACAGTGGCTTGCAAAAGTGTTCATACCCCTTGAACTTTTCCACATTTTGTCACGTTACAACCACAAACGTAAATGTATTTTATTGGGATTTTATGTGATAGACCAACACAAAGTGGTGCATAATTGTGAAGTGGAAGGGAAATGATACATGGTTTTCAAATTTTTTTACAAATAAAAAACTGAAAAGTGTGGCGTGCAAAAGTATTCAGCCCCCCTGAGTCAATACTTTGTAGAACCACCTTTCGCTGCAATTACAGCTGCAAGTCTTTTGGGGGTATGTCTCTACCAGCTTTGCACATCTAGAGACTGAAATTTTTGCCCATTTGCAAAATAGCTCAAGCTCAGTCAGATTGGATGGAGAGCGTCTGTGAACAGCAATTTTCAAGTCCTGCCAGAGATTCTCAATTGGATTTAGGTCTGGACTTTGACTGGGCAATTCTAACACATGAATATGCTTTGATCTAAACCATTCCATTGTAGCTCTGGCTGTATGTTTAGGGTTGTTTTCCTGCTGGAAGGTGAACCTCCGCCCCAATCTCAAGTCTTTTGCAGACTCTAACAGGTTTTCTTCCAAGATTGCCCTGTATTTGGCTCCATCCATCTTCCCATCAACTCTGACCAACTTCCCTGTCCCTGCTGAAGAAAAGTATCCCCACAGCATGATGCTGCCACCACCATGTTTCACAGTGGGGATGGTGTGTTCAGGGTGATGTGCAGTGTTAGTTTTCCGCCACACATAGCATTTTGCATTTAGGCCAAAAACTTCAATTTTGGTCTCATCTGACCAGAGCACCTTCCTCCACATGTTTGCTGTGTCCCCCACATGTCTTGTGGCAAACTGCAAACGGGGCTTCTTATGGTTTTTTTTCAACAATGGCTTTCTTCTTGCCACTCTTCCATAAAGGCCCGATTTGTGGAGTGCACGACTAATAGTTGTCCTGTGGACAGATTCTCCCACCTGAGCTGTGGATCTCTGCAGCTCCTCCAGAGTTACCATGGGTCTCTTGGCTGCTTCTCTGATCAATGCTCTCCTTGCCCGGCCTGTCAGTTTAGGTGAACGGCCATGTCTTGGTAGGTTTGCAGTTGTGCCATACTCTTTCCATTTTCGGATGATGGATTGAACAGTGCTCCGGGAGATGTTCAAAGCTTGGGATATTTTTTTATAACCTAACCCTGCTTTAAACTTCTCCACAACTTTATCCCTGACCTGTCTGGTGTGTTCCTTGGGCTTCATGATGCTGTTTGTTCATTAATGTTCTCTAACAAACCTCTGAGGCCTTCACAGAACAACTGTATTTATACTGAGATTAGATTACACACAAGTGGACTCTATTTACTAATTAGGTGACTTCTGAAGGCAATTGGTTGCACTGGATTTTATTTAGGGGTATCAGAGTAAGACTGGACAGCACGCATGTCTGTCCATGCTGAATACTTTTGCACGCCACACTTTTCAGTTTTTTATTTGTAAAAAAATTTGAAAACCATGTATCATTTTCCTTCCACTTCACAATTATGCGCCACTTTGTGTTGGTCTATCACATAAAATCCCAATAAAATACATTTACGTTTGTGGTTGTAACGTGACAAAATGTGGAAAAGTTCAAGGGGTATGAATACTTTTGCAAGCCACTGTAGTTACGTGTATCAAGTTACAGTGAGAACCTTTTGTTACATGCTGTCCATTCTGCGTGCTGTCCATTCTGCGTGCTGTCCAGTCTGCGTGCTGTCCATTCTGCGTGCTGTCCATTATGCGAGATGTCCAGTCTGCGTGCTGTCCATTCTGCGAGATGTCCATTCTGTGTGCTGTCCATTCTGTGTGCTGTCCATTCTGCGTGCTGTCCATTCTGCGTGCTGTCCATTCTGCGTGCTGTCCATTATGCGAGATGTCCAGTCTGCGTGCTGTCCATTCTGCGAGATGTCCATTCTGTGTGCTGTCCATTCTGCGTGCTGTCCAGTCTGCATGCTGTCCATTCTGCGTGCTGTCCAGTCTGCGAATAGACTATACATGAACACAATGAAGCCGTCCACAGTGCACGGATAAAGGGTACAACATTTAGTGCAGGAGAAAGAACAATTACAGATAGTTCACTGAGATAGATGGGAGGTCGGGACCGTACTCCAGCTGATGAGAGGTGCAAATCTGTTCCGACCAACGCCACTTTCCTGCCCCTCTTCCTTATCCCCGACACTTTCCTTTGGTTCACTCTTCTCTCAATCTCCTTTCTCCAATTCCCTTCCCCCCTTCACTCATCCTCTTCCCTTTTGCTTTCCCCTCTTTAGCTCACAGGTAGATAGGGAGGTCAAAAAGGCTTTCAGCTCATCAGCCTTCATCAGTCACAGTGCTGAGTAGAAGAGTAGGGAGGTCATGTTGCTGTTATATAAGATGTTGGAGAGGCTACATTTAGAATATTGTGTTCAGTTTTGGGCACCATATTACAGGAAAGCTGTTGTCAAGCTGGGAATGGTATAGAGAAGGTAGACACAAAATGCTGGAGTAAAGGGCCACTTTCCCACTTTCACGACCCAATTCACTACCTTTTTTACTCGTGGACATTTTTCATCATGTTGAAAAAACGCCCCGACCTACTTGATGCCATGAGTACCTACGACTAGCATCATGACCTGCTACGGCCTACCTACGACCTCCTACAACCTCATGACGACCATGCTTTCTCACATTCTGCCCATCACTCACCCCCCCAATACCCTGCGCAGCTGGCAGCTAGGTCACTGCTGGTCACCACCAGCTTCACGGCCGGCAGCTGTGGCAACTATTTCCACCCAACAATCAAAGGGGTTGTTTCCACTGCACCATCCTAATCCGTCAGATAGAGCATAGAACAGCGCCGTGTAGGAGCTAGCCGCTCGGCCCACAATGTCCGTGCTGGCCCTGATGCTGAGTGAAACTAATCTCCTCTGCCTGCACATGATCCATATCCCTCCATCCCCTGCACATCCATGTGATCCTCAATGATGATGAAGCTTTGTGGACGGACTCAGCCACACGCACGGTGCTCCCTCTGCATGCCTTCGACTGTAAAGAGGTTCGATGAAACGATACAATAGAGCTTTATTTATCACAGGAGGGAAATTGATCTGCCAACAGTTATAAAACACACGATACATGAAACATCAAATTAAAGTGACCAGTTGAAAGAATTGGGGATGAGCAAATTTGGGGGGGGGGGAGGGGAGTCAGTCTACCCCACGACAGAAGGGGGAGGAGTTGTACAGTTTGATAGCCGCAGGGTAGAAGGATCTCCTGTGGCGTTCGGCCCTGCATCTTGGTGGAACCAGTCTGTTGCGGAAGGTGTTCCTCAGGTTGACCAGTGTGTCAGCTTCTGAAATATCAGGCGATTTAAGTCATTCAAATGTGAATGCTGTGTGTGCAGTGAGCCACTTGTGTTTCCCTTTGCACTGAATGTCTGCCACACTCTTCTCCTGTCGGCCTCTACTCCCACTGTCGTTCTCTTCCGTTCAGGTGATTTCCCAGTGCTGTTTACCTGCTGGACGCCCTCCTGCCCCCTTGCTGCTGAAAGACGTCACATGAAACGATGTGCTGGGAACAAGTGACTCACTGCAAACGTGGCAGCAGCAATAGAACTGTGACCAATCTCTGAATCAGCTGCAACCCTTGTGAGGAAGACGGAACCATGCGTATGCTTCTGATGTAAAGACTTGTTATTAAACTCCTCTGGTTCTGACCTATGTTCGTTGTGTACCTAGAAATTCAACTCGGATCAATCAATCCCCAGAAAAACAAAGGGCCAAATAAGGAAATACGTGCTGTTTGGCAAGGAGTGTGCCTGTGTGGGACAAACAGGCTTGACTCAGCTGAGCAGATCCTTTCCACCTCTCCACCATCGAAGGAATCTACAGGGGCCGCTGCTTCAAAAAGGCAGGCAGCATCGTCAGAGACCCACACCACCCTGTGCCCCAAGAAACCATTTCACTCCAGTCATCGTGAAGAAGGTATAGGAGCCAGAAAACTATAATGTCCAGGTTCAGGAACAGCTTGTTCCCCACAACCATCAGGCTATTAAACACAACAACCTCCAAATAAACTCTGAACTACATAGACTTCGAGGCATTGGTTTTAACCTTTTTGCCCCATCATTGTTTGTTTGTTTTTATTTATGTGTGTGTGTGTGTGTGTGTGTGTGTGTGTGTGTGTGTGTGTGTGTGTGTGTGTGTGTGTGTGTGTGTGTGTGTGTGTGTGTGTGTGTGTTTCTCTGGATGTGTGTATGTGAGCATATATGTGTTTGTGTGTATGTGAGCATATATGTGTTTCTATATGCGTGTGTGATTATAGTTGCGTGTGTATATATGTGTTTCTCTGTGTGTGTATATATATATATATATATGTGTTTCTGTGTGTGTGCATAAACTGTGTATGTGTGTGTATTTATGTTTCTGTGCGTGTGTGTGTGTGCGCGTGTGTAATATGCGTTTCTTTATGTGTGTGTATGTGCGCGTGTATATGTGTTTCTGTGTGTGTGCGCGTGTGTATATATATGTGTGTGTGTGTGTGTGTATATATATATATGTGTTTGTGTGTGTATGTGCTTGTGTATATATGTGTTTCTGTGTGTGCGTACGTGTGCATATGTGTGTGTATATGCGTGTATGTGTCTGTATATGTGTGTGTGTGTGTGTGTGTATGTGTGTGTGCACATATATGTGTTCATATATGTGTTTCTGTGTGTGTGTGTATATATATAAAACTTTTCCATATATTATATTGTTTAGAGTACTATATTTACATATTCTGTTGTGCTGCTGCCAGCAAAGATGTCATTGTTCTGTCTGGGACAAATAACAATACTGTACAACATTCTTGACATAATTGCTGCTTCTCTGGTTTCCCAGCTTATTTCTCCCTGAACCTTTTCCTGCATTTTGCCATTCAATAGTTACGGAAGGTCCAGCATTGATTGGGAGTGTATCAGATACAAATGGCCTTCGACAATTGTGGAGAGTAGCAGTGGTTTTGATTCTGATGCCAGCACTGAGATCTGAGCCGTGTCCCGCCGACTCACTCACCTCAAAATAAAAATGTGGGCGAGAAATCTCCAATGGGTGTGAGTGTGCGTAAACCTAAACCTCAGTTTAGACCATTGAATTAAGGTATCCCTTCTAGGTTCCAAAATGATCAAAGTTGAAATCAATGTTTTAGTTTCTTGGATTTCTTTTAGACTCTCTGTCTGAAGAAATGTCTCGACATGAATCGTTACTTACCCCTTTTCTCCAGAGATGCTGAGTTACTCCAGCACTTTGTGTCTATCTTTAGCAGCCGTAACTATTACCTTTTTATAGAACTTGAACTTCACACAAAGCCAATTGAAAGGGGTGATCTTATAGAGGTGTATAAAATCATGAGTGGAATTGATAGGGTGAATGCACAGTCGTTTACCCAGGTTAGGGGGAATTAGGAACCAGAGTTTAAAACGAGAGGGGAAAGATTTAATAAGAACATGAGGGGTAACCTTTTCACTCAGAGGTGAGATTTAATAGGAATCTGTTAAGGGCAACATTTTACAGAAAGGGTGGTGGGTATGGAACGAGCTGCCAGAGGAGGTAGTTGAGCCAGTAACAACATTTAAAAGACACTTGGACAGGTACACATTTGTCCATTTCCCTCCAGAGATGCTGCCTGACCTGCTGAGTTCCTTAGTTTTTTGCTCAAGATTCCAACATCTGTAGTCTGTTGTGTCTCCAAACATGTGAACTAGCTTCAAGCAGGTGAAATATCAAAGTACGCTAATATTTCAGGCTATAAACATAATATGTACAATAACATTATTATAAAAGTATTTGATTCAGTATCAAACTGAAGTTTGCCGGTGGGTGTTAAGAAAGTAATTGAGGAGCGAAGTTCTAATGAGTTTTCATGAGGTAAGGTACTGTAAATAAATGTGGGGTCTACTTGCAGTGAGAGGTTGGAGAGGTTCTTTGTGTGTCCTTTGCTGGGCTGGACTGTCAGAATCTTTGGCTATTACAGTCATACAGCCCTTCAGCACATTGTGTCCATGCTGACCATCAAGTACCAAACTGTGCTAATCCAATTATAAACACAAAAAGCTGGAGTAACTCAGCGGGTCAGACAGCATCTCTGGAGAAAAGGAATAGGTGACGTTTCGGTACCTATTCCTTTTCTCCAGAGATGCTGTCTGACCCTCTGAGTTACTCCAGCTTTTTGTGTCTCTCTTCGGTTTAAACCAGTATCTGCTGTTCCTTCCGACACATTTTGTGTGTTATTCCCAGTAACTAACACTTGGTCAATGACATCCTGAGCCCTGGCATTCTCTGCGCTGCAGCAGTGCAGGGCCAGGCCAACTCTTTGCCCTCTCCAACATGGAACATAAAACTGTACAATCATGGAACATAATGTCTGTGCCGAACATGATGCCCAGTTAAACTGATCTCATTTGCCTGCATATGATCCATCTCCCTCCATTCCCTGCACTTCCATGTCCATATCCAAAAGCCTCTTGAACACCACTATTGTATCTGCCTCCACCACCACTACCCCAGGCAATGCGTTTCAGGCGTCCACCCGACTCTGTGTAAAAAAAAAAGCTTGCCCTGCGCATCTCTATTAACTTTCCCCCCTCTCACCTTATATCTGTGCCTCTCTGTCCTTGCTCAACTCCTGATGCAATCTGTCAGTCAGTTTGTCTGGTGGAGCCTGTGTAGTACCGAAACCTTGACATGTCCCAATCTTCATACATGATGACACTGAGAGAGAAAGAACTGGGCTAGAGGAAGAAGCTCATCAGTGAGCTCAGGGATAGCTTTAGCTCCAGTGAGCTAAACTTTGCTGGTTTTTTTTGTTTTTTTTTCTTCATTTACTCGTTTTCTTTTTTCACACACTATATATTTCACATCTTTCTATCCTTTACTATCTAACTTATTTTTCTTATTCTAATCTTTTTTCAATGTAACAAAAAAAAATGTATTATGAAAATATATATTAGGCACTTTGGTGCCATATGACTGTACTTACTTCTAATTTAAAAAAAAAACAAAAAAAAAACATTGATTTTACCAAATGGAAAAAAAAATAAAAATAAATAAATAAATAAAATAAATTAACTTTGCTGTTTTTAACAAAGGTATACGAGTGTGATCTGCTTTAAAACTGAGAGGGCGGTGGGTGAGAAAACTGTGCCTGAATTGGAGTGAAACTCGCAGCTCACATGATCTACAAGCATTTAAGGGCAGCACATTGTCTCACCGCGCCAGAGACCTGGGTTCGATTCTGACATCGGGTGCTGTCTGTATGGAGTTTGCACGTTCAAACAGTGACCACGTGGGTTCCCTCCAGTTTCCACCCACACTCCAAAGGCGTGCAAATTCGTAGGTTGATTGGCTTCTGTAAATTGTCCATGGCCTGTAGGATCTCTAAACCCCAAGGTCTCTCTCAGTGTGGGGTGTTTAAGATCAAAGATCATCGAGCAGAGATGATCTTTGTTTAAGATCAACATGAATGTTGTCTGACCTTTGACACCGTTTACAGAAATGTGGTTGATAGAGTGAGTGATTGTGGTGATTTTTAGTAAAGCTGAAACTTGTTGTTTGAGAACGTGTCATAAACTATCTTGTATTACACACACAGTGATTCACACTCAAGTGACATTTGACCACACAGATTCTGGAAGATAGCTAACCTAATTTAGCAGCACCATCTATATTTCTCGTTTCGCTTTCCCCTGACTCTCTGTCTGAAGAAATGTCTCAACCTGAATCGTTACTTACTCCTTTTCTCCAGAGATGCTGATTTACTCCAGCACTTTGTGTCTATCTTTAACAGCCGTAACTATTACCTTTTTATAGAACTTGAACTTCACACAAAGCCAGTTGAAATTAATTTGCATTTTGTTTCATAACCAAAACCAGAAAATGGAAGGCGATTGTGCTGGTGATAGATTATCAAATCGCAAACCATAGTGATACTTTAACAGCTGAATCAAAGCACAAATCAATGCTTCAGGGTGAGGGGGGATCTCATTGAAACTTACCGAATAGTGAAAGGTAGACAAAAATGCTGGAGAAACTCAGCGGGTGCGGCAGCATCTATGGAGCGAAGGAAATAGGCAACGTTTCGGGCCGAAATCCGTTTTCAGACTAGAGGGGGACTGGATTGAGTGGATGCAGAGAGGATGTTTCCACCAGTGGGAGAGTCTAGGAAAGAGGGTATAGCCTCAGAATAAAAGGACTCGCCTTTAGAAAGGAGATGAGGAGGAATTTCTTAAGTCAGAGGGTAGTGAATCTGTGGAATTCATTGCCACAGACAGCTGTGGAGGCCAAGTCATTAGGTATTTCTAAGGCGGAGATAGCCAGATTCTTGATTAGTAAGGGTTGTCAAAGATTATGAGGAGAAGGCAGGAGAATGGGGTTGAGAGGAAAAGATAGATACAGCCACAACTGAATGGCAGAGTAGACTCGATGGGCCAACTGGCCCAACTCTGCTCCTGTGAATTATAACATAGCTCAATGAAATGTTGTGGTCACATGTACCTAGGTACAGTGAAATTCTTTTTTTTTGCATAAGCATAACCATACTTAATACAAGAGTGTAAGAATAGTATATTACACTGAGATGGTACACAAGAGGCGCCATGTTTCTGGTGCCATCTTGAATTTCTGGTATCCTTCAATCTTTCAATGTTCACAAATAATGGCCAATAAACTCCACCGGGTGTGGAGTGTCACATCACTAAGGAAGCACGGCATGGATTGAAAAATCCCTTCACCGTGCATGGGTGGCAAGCCTACATCGTTAAAGGTGCATGTGGCTCCTCTTGAACCCATGCCACCCAGCAGCAGAACCCACCCACAACAATTAGCGCCAAATGCAAAGATCAAAACTTTAATTGGCAATGGTGCCCTTTACCAATGGGTGACTCTTTGTATGCCTAGGTATGTAAAACAAAGCATCTCACAGTTCCAGGAATGAGTTGGTTAGCATATGATGAGCATTTGACAGCACTAAGCCGCTACTCACTGGAGTTTTGAAGGTTGAGGGGGAACCTCATTGAAACTTACAGAATAATAAAAGGCATAGATAGAGTGGATGTGGAGAGGATGATTCCACTGGTGGGAGAGTCTAAGACTAGAGGTTACAGCCTCAGAATTAAAGGGTGCTCTTACAGAAAGGTGGTGAGGAGGAACTTCTTTAGTCAAAGGGTAGTTAATCTGTGGAACTCTTTGCCACAGAGGGCTGTGGAGGCCAAGTCAGTGGATGTTTTTAAGGCATTGATAGACAAATTCTTGGAGAGAACGGGTGTCAAGGCAGGATAATGGGATTAGGTCATTAGGATGGGTGACAATGAGAAAGCATTTCTCTGGACCTAAGTACATGTGACAATAAAGTATAATTGAATCATCATTGAATGTTGTTTGCTATTGTTGTGAAGTGTCTCAAGATGATTTACTGTTTGAAAGTCTCTGTGTAAATACAGGTTGTTGAGATGTTAATGTAATAACAAAGAACTGCGGGTCCCGACCTGAAACATCACCTATCGGTGTTCTCCAGAGATGCTGCCTAACCCGCTGAGTTGCTCCAGTAATTTGGGTCTATCGAGATCGCATCCCTTAGATAACTACATGAAAACGCGGCCCTACTTCTAAAGAGAAGCAAGTCTTTTCACATATAATCGTGTTGGGATTTATTCCTCAATGAAAATCGCTAAAATAAATAATCTGTTTAAGAAGGAACTGCAGATGCTGGAAAATCGAAGGTAGACAAAAATGCTGGAGAAACTCAGCGGGTGAGGCAGCATCTATGGAACGAAGGAAATAGGTGACGTTTCTGGTCGAAACCCTTCTTCAAATAAATAATCTGGTCATTATACATAGCTTAAAGCAGGAGCTATGTAGAGAGGAACTGCAGATGTGGGTTAGACACAAAGTGCTGGAGTAACTCGGAGGGCCAGGCAGCATCTCTGGAGAAAAGGATGGGTGACAATGAGGAAACGTCACCCACAGTATTCCTTTTCTCCAGAGATGCTGCCTGACCCACTGAGTTACTCCAGCACTTTGTGTCCATCTGAAAGGAGGAGCAGCTGCATGCATAACAATTCCACATTGTTAAGATATATCATTCCTTGTAAAGCTGGTTGGGAATCCAGTGAAGGATGAGAAAGGTGCTATAGAAATGTAAGCCTTTCCTTCACAAGTAACAAAGTTACTGCAGATACTGGTTATAAACAAAAAGACACAAAGTGCTGGAGTAACTCAACCGGTCAGGCAGGATCTCTGGAGATATGTGACACAAAAGCCGGAGTAACTCAGTGGGTCTGGAGAAAAGGACCTTTTGTGTCTGCTTTCGGTTTTTAAACCAGTTCCTCCCTACACATTTTCTCTGGGGAGTTGTAGCACCTCCAGTCTTAATTTACCTGCTGTCTTCATGCCTACCATATTCTGTTGTGCTGAAGCAAAGCAAGAATTTCATTGTCCTATCTGGGACACATGACAATAAACTCTCATCTCGTTTTTTTTATTTTCTTATCTTAGGGTGAATCTTATTTTCCTTCCGCCCATAGGATCTTTGCTTTGAAGTGAGCTCTCCTGTACAAAGATCCTATAGCAGATATACTCTATATACTCTATAATCTTTGCTCCTGTATATGAGCCTGAGGCTCCCTCTGCACCCCCTACAGTGAGAGGGCAGTAGGGCAGCGATCCGCTGCCACGCAGCCTCCTGGCGCCAGGTGGCGGCAGATCTCACCGCTAGCCGCTGGCCCACACTCTGCCCGCATCCTTACGTCATCGCCAGGCCCATGTCCCGCCCTCCCCGCGTTCCCATTGGCGGCGGCCGCGACGACGGGCATCCCCGTAGGGCGGCGGCCCTGTCAATCACGGCAAGGTGACGTAATGCCCAGGGAGCAGCAGCCGGCCGGCGCTGTGACTTCGCTCCGCCGCTTCTACGCTGCGAATTTAATGTAGAACAAAAATCTTTGCTTCCCTCTTTTCGTGTTTGCATTTGGATTTTTGCTCCCTGGCGGTGCATTAGCTCGAATGCGCTTGTCCGGGGGGAGATTGGGGACTGCTCGGGGCTGAAGCGGGCTGGATTGGGAGCGGGGGAGCCCGGGTTGTCTGTCTGTCATGGGCTTGGAGTGCGGTGACACATCGGCCACTATTGTATCCGCCCGCCGCCCGCTGTAACATTGTAGCCGCCGCTCAGCCCCAGCTCAGCATCTCCCTCAACCTCGCCGTCTGCACCTCAAGGTAAGGGGGACAGAGTTAGAGCTGGAGCTTCACAGACGTGTGGTTAAGAAGGAACTGCAGAGGCTGGAAAACCGAAGGTAGACAAAAATGCAGGAGAAACTCAGCGGGTGCAGCAGCATCTATGGAGCGAAGGAAATAGGCAACGTTTCACGTTGCCTATTTCCTTCGCTCCATAGATGCTGCTGCACCCGCTGAGTTTCTCCAGCATTTTTTTGTGTACCACAGACGTGTGGTTTAGCAGGGATGGGGCCTCGGGCGTGCACTTACTGCTAGGAGGGGAGATGGGCTCGAAATTAATGAGCCTCGGGTGAATGGGGAGTTGTATTTGGTGGTGAGGGTCTTACAAATGAATGGGGGTCAGAGATGGGGGGTGAAATGAATGGGGCAGGGATGGCGAATATGTATGAAGTTAGGGTGGGGTCTTGATTGAGTGGGATTAGATTGGCAGTATGTGTGTGAGGAGGTGGGGTGGATGGGGGCTAGGATGTGCTTGGATAAGGCTGGATGTGATTGAGAGGGGCTGGGTCTTTGCGGTTTATGGGTAGGTGAATGGGTCTGGATGTGTTTGGAGAGAGCTGGATGAGTATTGGTATTGGGGGTGGATTTGTGTGCGAGGGGGTGAGGTTGGATGTGGTTATAGTGGGTTGTGTGCGTGGGTAGCCATGAAGGTGTGTTAGTTGGGGTGAATGGGAATGCCTGTCCCAAAAATGGTGTATTGGATCAATGGATTGGATGTTGGGAAGCTTGGATCACTCCAGGGTGTGAATGACTGGGGAAGGGATTGGAAAGGTCGCTGGAGACGATGGGGGTTGGTAGGGAATGGAGGTGGATGGGTGACGGCCGGGTTGAATGAAGGTGTCCAGGGCTGGGTATGGGTGGCTGAGTATTGGGATAGGGGGGGAGCACTGGGATGTTGGGGAGGAGGCTTTGTGTAGTTAAGGATGGGATGGAGGGGGGGGGGGGGGGGGTTACTGCGGTGTAATATTGCCCCCCAAATGCCCTCTGATTGAATCTCCCCTTAGTTCAACTCCCACCCCCTTGCTTTCCCCAACTCAGCTGGACTCAAGACTTGGGATCGTCCCGTGTAATCTATTTCCCCAGCGGTTAGCAGATTTAATTTTCTAAAAACTTTCTTTAAACCGGTATAGCTTCCCCCTCCCCCCTCCCAATCAGCTCCTCTCCAGCCAGAAAGATTTGAATTCTTTGAATATTTTGTTGATTTTGTTCTGAGATTTATTTATATATTTTTCCCGGTTAGCTCCTGTTTTTGATTCATGTTGGGGCAGTAAGCTGGAGCCGGGCCTGTCCGAGTTGCTGCTCCGTTGGGTGGAGAGATTCTCTGCTTCACCGGGAGCCAGTAACTGATTTGTTTTGTGTCATATTGCAGATCAAGGGCGTGTGCTCTTAATTGTTAATTTTCCAAAGGCTGGGGGCTCTCAACCAGTCGGCTCGATTGGTATTAAGAGAGTAAAATATTTAGCTTTTTTTAATATACAGTATTTCCCAAAAAAAATTAAGGGAGGGGATGGAAGAAAGATATTTAATGCGAAGATAGACGCAAAAAGCTGGAGTAACTTAGCGGGACAGGCAGCATCTCTGGAGAGAAGGAATGGGCGACGTTTCGGGTGGACACCCTCAATGCGAGGTTTGCGGGCTGCAGGTTGCAGTGGCTGTTTGCAGGGTCTGGCTGTTTGCATGAAGAGTGGGGTGAGTCGATGGCCGGTGTCTGATCTGGGGCTGAGAATGTTTGATCCTCACCGCTGTACATTCCCGTCAGCCATGTTTGAAATGTAACAACTGGAAAAGTGATGAAGGGCAACGAGCCATGGGGCGCCGGTGAATTTTCCTGTGTGTCTGTGTATAATAGAGAGAGAGGCGGGCTTAGCTAACACGAGTCCCATTGCAATCTTCTGATGCAGGAACCGGTCGCTGTGAGTCGGAGAGAGAGAAAAAGGCAAGATGTCTGGGGCATCCGTCAAGGTGGCTGTCCGTGTGAGACCCTTTAACACTCGGGAGATCAACAAGGACTCCAAATGCATCATTCAGATGCAAGGCAACATCACCAGTAAGTGAAATCCTCCTCCCTCCATCGCTTGCTCGCTCGCTCGGTTCCCACTGCGTCAGTCAGGCTGCTCTGTTGCCTTTGACTGTGCCACACTGCAGATACGGTCACAAGGCATCAGATTACCTTCAACATAAAACAGAGCAGCAGCCACCCCCTCCCCTTTGTGAAACGGAAACCCCCTCTTGAATATTTGGAATATTTACTTTTATCTTTAACACGCCGATCTTTTTGGACTCTATACATGTGACATGTTTAAAAAAAAAAATGCTTAATGACTTTGCACCAATTTAACTGAATTGCCAATTCATTTGCTATTTTATTACTTCCAATGGCATTCATGTTTTCATTTTGACAGTTTTGTGATGCTTAAGATTGAGTGTGGGTGCGATCAAATTAATTTGGAGTAAATTACATAAACCCAGGAGTAATCCCGTTGACATCAAAGATGATGATAATTTATTTTCTGGTGATATGAATCAGGAGAGGGAACATGTGTGGTTATGTTAAAAATAACTTTATGTATGCTGGCAACTCGTATTTATACAACTGAAATGTTATAACCTTAATGCATAGAATGTTCTAGTTGTGGAATCACATTCTTTTATTTTGATATTCCTCTTTTACAGCAGTAAAGTTTTTACGATCATCTGTAAGCACTAACTTCATATGCGCTAACATTGTACATTTTGCACAAAGAAATTTGACCTTTCATTCGTGTTCTATATTACTAATTTCCCTTTCCCCATGACCCTACTCTGAAGAAGGGTCTCGACCAGAAACGTCACCCATTCCTTCTCTCCAGAGGTGCTGCCTGTCCCGCTGAGTTACGCCAGCATTTTGTGTGTCTATTCGGTTTAAACCAGCATCTGCAGTTCCTTGCTACACATACGTTTGACGTTTGTTTGACAGTGTTTGTTGCTGGGAATATATTTTGACAGAGCAGCCACACTGCCGCACATCAACGTGCTTGGATGTGTCCGATTTTAAAATTGATTTTAATGCAGTGTATCGCTCTGGGTAATTTTGCTGTGTGAGTGTGAGTGAGTGTGTGTGAGTGAGTGTATGTGTCCACACACTGAGCATTTCCTGTGCTGATCAAGCCTTCCAAGCATGTGTAATTTAGTACTGACTTGAGTTGGCAGGTGGGGGGAGGGACTGGATTTGTCTCATTCCTTTGATGCAGATTATCCAAATGATGATTATTTTAAATCCTTAACGTTGAAATAGTAAGGATTAGGGGGGGGGGGGGAAATCGACATTTTGCAGTTTTATGAGATTGCTTAAAATGTCCTATGAAAGCAGATGTGTTCTGATGTGAGGAAAATCATCATGTGGAATGAATGAGAAGGAGATGATATTGGCTGTATGCCAGGTCAATCTCTGCACTTGGACAGATCTGACTGCGTAGGTACCTTTGGTGCAGATATTTGCAGATAACAACCATGTCATCTAGTGTCAGTGGTGGGTGAACAATACCAGGCAGAAACCTTTCCTAGAGAAGGTTGGAAACTGCTGCATCTTTCATGCCTAATTCTATTATTGATTTATCTCTTTGGGCTTCTTACTGTGTAATCTATAACGTAAGTGCAGTAAGTTTGCTTCTTTCCACTTGCCTCTTGTGATGGATGCGTTTGATATCTCTGGGCCTGTACTCCCTGGAGTTTAGATGAGTTGGGAGGGGGGAATCTTATTGAAACATATCAGATAATGAAAGACATGGAAAGAGTGGATGTGGAAAGGATGTTGGATCTTGGGTCCAGAGGGCACAGCCTCAGAATAAAACAACATACCTTTTAAAAAGGAGATGAAGAGGAATTTTCTTTAGCCAGAGGGTGGTGAATTTGTGGAATTTATTGCCATAGATGGCTGGGTATTTTTTAAAGCAGAGATTCATACATTTTTGATTAGCAAGGGTGTCAGGTTATGGGGAGAAGGCAGGCGAATGGAGTTGAGAGGGAAAAATAGATCAGCCATGGTCGAATGGCGGAGCAGACTCGATGGGCTGAACATCATAATTCTGCCCCTTTGTCTTCTGATCTTATGTGTGAAGAGTTAAATAGACTGTGTTTATTTTTATATTAGATAAAAAAATTTACTCCTGTCACAGATGTTATGTTCAAATTTGATAATTAGGTTTGGCTGAACTGATGTGAGAGAGTTTTGGCGACGATACAGTTTGCTGTATAATGTACTACACAAATTACTCGCCATATAAAAACACGGCAAATAGTGTGAGTTAAGAGTTCTCCAACAAAACATCAATGGATGGATATTGTTCGTTAGTATCGGCTGCAACATCTTGCTTGTAATGTTCACTGGAATTTAGAAGGATGAGAGGGAATCAGCCATGTTCATATTGAATGGCGGTGCAGGCTCGAAGGGCCGAATAGCCTACTCCTGCACCTATTTTCTATGTTTCTATGATCTTATGTACAATTCTTGAGGCTAGATGCAGGAAAAATGTTCCCCATGTTGGGGAGTCCAGAACCAGGCGTCACAGTTTAAGAATAAGGGGTAGGCCATTTAGGACTTGGATGAGGAAAAACTTTTTCACCCAGAGAGTTGTAAATCTGGAAGTCTCTGTCACAGAAGGCAGTGGAGGCCAATTCACTGGATGTATTCAAGAGAGAGTTAGATATAGCTCGGAATCAAGGGATATGGGGAGAAAGCAGGAACCGGGTACTGATTCTGGATGATCAGCCATGATCATATTGAATGGCAGTGCTGGCTTGGAGCCAAATGGCCTACTCCTGCACCTATTTTCTATGTTCACCACTGATCCTTGCAGTTAGTTTCCTGTGACTGCCTCGGGGAGAGAAAGGCAGTGTCGACCCGTTCATGTGCGTTCTAAAGTCAGAGGGTCTTAATATGTTGAGGGGTGAACAGAGTTTGTGTTTTAATGTTTTTATGATCAAGTAGTCTCTGATCTCCCTTGGTCACTAGTCAACCCTGGCTGGGTGGAATTTCTGTCTATAACGAAGGAAGTACTTGTGGTGCTACATTGTGTTAGAAAATGCATGTTGTGGATTACTGTTGCTGAAATAGGGAATGCTGGAAGTACTCGAGTTGATCTCCTTGTATTCTGTTTCAGTTTAGTTTATTGTCACGTGTACCGAGGTACAGTGAAGAGCCTTTTTGTTGCGTGCTAACCAATGAGCAGAAAGACAATACGGGATTTGTACTCTGTCACGATATTTTTAAACACGATCTAGAGTACGTTTAAGAAGGAACTGCAGATGCTGGAAAAATTGAAAGTAGACAAAATGCTGGAGAAACTCAGCGGGTGGGGTGACATCTATGGAGAGAAGGTATCTATGACCAAGATTACATTGCATTTAAATACAAAGTTTGCTGATTAATCCAGTGGAAGAACAAGATAGATTTAATTATTTAATGGCTTTAGGCTGTTATACTGAGGCAATTGGTCTAATGACTACATGGTATAATGCCTTCATTGTACTGACGTAACTATGGTGTATCACCTGTGTGGTGAAGCTTCACCTGTCGGTTACTCTGAATCTATACAATAGGAAGCTTGAGGATTATCTCCGAATGAGATGGCGTTGGAATTCTGCAGCATGCATGGGTTCCATTGGGCTGGAGGGCTCCTGAGTGTACGTACAATGAGTCATGTCCTGATTTGTTTAGACTTTAGAGATACAGAGCTAAAACAGGCCCTTCTGCCCATCGAGTCCACGCCGAGCATAGATCACCCCGTACACTTGCACTGCCCTGCACACGAGGGACAATTTACAATTTTACCAAAGGCAATTGACCTGCAAACCTGTACGTCTTTGGAGTGTGGACAAAGTCTTTGGGTGCTCCAGAGAAAACCCACACGGTCATGGGGAGAACGTACAAACTCTGTGCAGATAGCACCCTTAGTCAGGATCGAACCTGGGCCTCTGGCGTTGAAGGGCCATAACTCTATCGCTGCACCACCGTGCTGAATCCCCCTATTTGTTTAGTGATTTTTATTTCCAGATGGAATGGAAGAGAGGCCCATTGGTTTGAGAGGCCCCGATGCTTCAACACTGACTGAGTTCACAGGATTTCATCAGCCAGATGTCAGGGGACTTGACTTTGTGAAAGTTGTCAAGGCCCCAGGATGATTCTAGGAATGATAGACTTTGTGGAAACAATGAACTACAGGTGCTGGTTTACAAAGTGGGGCCACAAAAGTGCTGGAGTAACTCAGCGGGTCAGGCAGCTTCTCCAGGAGAACATGGATAGGTGACATTTCAGGTTGGGACCCTTCCTCTAATGATGGACTTTTGTAGGTTGGAGAAGTTGAAGTGGTTCTTTAGGAATGGGGATATTGAGAAGCGTGGAGAGAGAGAGAAGGGAATGTGAAACTGTTCCCACTGGTGGAAGGGGCAAGAGCCAGAAGGTATAGAATGAAGATGACTGACAGAAAACCAGCAGTGACGATGAAAATGATGTTGGCTCTGCTGGTGGTGAGTGTGTGGACCGCACGGCCAGAGATCGGAGTGGGGGCAGGTTTGGTTGTGTGTTAACAGTGGAGTAGAGAAAGTTTCTGAATAGAGAGGATGTGCAAGGGTGTATGGGCATGGGGCAGGTGAGTGGGACTGAGTAGTGAAAGGCTTGGACAGGATGTTTCCACTAGTAGGAGAGTCTAGAACTAGAGATCATAGCCTCAGAATTAAAGGACGTTCTTTTAAGAAAGAGATGAGGGGAAATTTCTTTAGTCAGAGGGTGGTGAATCTGTGGAATTCTTTGCCACAGAAGGCTGTGTTGGCCAAGTCAGTGGATATTTTTAAGGCAGAGATAGATAGATTCTTGATTAGTAAAGGTGTCAGAGGTTATGAGGAGAATGGGGTTAGGAGGGAGAGATAGATCAGCCACGATTGAATGGCGGAGTAGACTTGATGGGCTGAATGGCCTTATTCTACTATCACATGACATGATTGCGATCATTGTAACTCCTGAGATTGGCTGAGGAGAATGTGGGAAAGGGATTGAGGAAGCATGAAACTAAAATAGGAGACTTGCACCTTTTGTTTAGTTCATGGTTTATTGAGGATTTTATTTAATGGCAACAAATTAATGCTGTTGTGGACACAATTATAGGCTCTTTGGAAAGTCAGGGTTGTGAACCTTGGCAGATTGATTGAGAATTTACTGTAATTAGGTGTCCAAACGTACAATTTACTCTGGGACCAGTGGAGATGCCAAGCTGTTAGTTTTACTTTGAGCAATATATGGAATAGATGCTATGAAAGGTTAAAAATAATTGGTTATGAGCAATATTGCGGCAGAAGTGATTCATATGTTCAGGTTTATGTGCTGCCTTACAATGTGTGCTGGCTTTCTCCAACTTCCAATTATCTTTTGTGACATCCAGACTTTGCACCAACCCTCAAGGAAGTTATTTGTGCGTGTGTGTGTGTGTAAAATTGTAATTCATGACTTCAGCTAGTTTCTATTCACTGGATTTAAGTGTTATGACCTGGTCAATATTTATTGTCCATTCTAATTGCCTTCGAACTGGAGTGGCTTTCAAGGCCAGTAGCGAGTGAACCACACTGTTATAAATCTACTTCCAAACCAGGTAAGGGCAGCAGATTACCTTCCTCGAAGGACATGGGAGAGCCCGCGGGATTCTTATGATTTCTGGTAGCTTTATCGTTACTGCATTTTAAATTCCACATTGACTGATCGAAAGATGCAGCGTGGAAACAGGCCCTTTAGACCTCCGAGTCCACACCGACTATCAATCACCCGTTCACGCTAGTTCTATGTTATCCCATTTTCTCATCCGCTCCCTACATAGGAGGGGCCAGTTAACCTACAAACCCACACATATTCAGGAAGTGGTAGGAAACCGGAGAACTGGGAGGAAGCCCATGTGGTCACAGGGAGAATGTGCAAACTCCACACAGACAGCACCCGAGGTCAGGACCCAATTTGGATATCTGCCGTTGTGAGGCAGCAGCTGTGCCACTGTGCAGGATTTAAGTGGTTGCAGTCAGATATTTCTGGGCTTGCTTCTGATCATTTCTCTTGTGATTTGACTGTATTGGAGACCCTCCTGTCATTGGTATTTAGGGTGTGCCCAGCTTCCTTCGCTGTGTGTGGCTATTTGCTACAGTGACTTATTAAACAATTCTATGCTCTCAAATGTGGCATGAATCAAACACACAATTAGCGGCACTTGGTTGCCGTTGGACACCGGTGTTTTTTTCCATTACTGTTTACATGCACAGAGCTCGGGGACACTTCTGAGAAGAGCAGCTGGTGTTTGGCACCTCGACACCAGTGGCTGACAGGAGACAGCGTTGGCTCAGAGGCTGGAGGTTTTGTTACCGTGATTGTAAACTGTGTTTTCTCAACTTTTGAACAAGGAAACCTTCTTTTGAGGGAACATGAAAGCCAGGGTGCATTGTGGAATTTGCACAATGCAGGTGGGGTTAGGGCGATAGTCATAGAGTGATACTGTGTGGAAACAGTGTCATGGTGCCCACACCGGCCAACATGTCACAGCTACACTAGTCCCACCTGCCTGCGTTTGGTCCATATCCCTCCAAACCTATCGTATCCACATCCACTAGCTTTTTCTTAAACGTTGGGATAGTCCCAGCCTCAACTACCTCCTCTGGCAGCTTGTTCCATGCACCCACCATCCTTTGTGTGAAAAAGTTACCCCTCAGATTCCTATTAAATCTTTTCCCCTTCACCTTAAACCTATGTCCTTTGGTCCTCGATTCACCTACTCTGGGCAAGAGACTCTGTGCATCTACCCGATCTATTCCTCTTGTGATTTTATACATATTGTACATTGCTGTTTAAATCTCTGTAGACTAGAGCCAGACCTGTGTATGGGTTCTAATCACTGCCTTCACTTATTTTGTGGCTTTGTAGCCGCCTCTAAAGTACAATAGATTTTGCATTAAATTCACCAAATGTGCAATCCTTATGGGTCGGCTTCTTGCTGCATCTCAGACCAGAGAGTTGTTTTAATAAGCTACGTCTGGCAAACAAGGCTGGGAACACTTTAAAACGTAAAGCAACAGAGGGGGTTCAGTGAAGTCGGACCACAAGAGTAATGTTGAAGTGATCGCAAGAACGTTCAAGGGATCAACCTCCCTTCCATTGACTCCATTTATACCTCGAACTGCCTCGGCAAGACCAGCAGCATAATCAAGGACGAGTCGCACCCTGGCCACTCCCATCAGGCAAAAGCTACAGAAGTGTGAAAATGCACACCTCCAGATTCAGGGCCAGTTTCTTCCCAGCTGTTATCAGGCAACAGAATCATCAAGCCACAACCAGAGAACTACTATCTACCTTATTGGTGACCCTCGGACGATCCTTGATCAGACTTTACTGGCTTTATCTTGCACTAAACGTTATTCCCTTATCATTTATCTGTACCCTGTAAATGGCTCGATTGTAATCATGCATTGTCTTTCCGCTGGCTGGTTAGCAGGCAACAAAAGCTTTTCACTGTACCTCGCTACACGTGACAATAAACTAAACTAACTGGATCTAAGCGATACCTTCTTCACACGGAGGTACATGGAAGGAGTAGTAAAGGCAGGTGCAATAATGTACAAGACACTGGGGCAGGTGCATGGATGGGAAAGGCTCAGGAGGATGTGGGACTATTGTAGATGGGGCACCTCGGTCGGCAGGGACGAGTTGGGCTAAAAGACCTGTTTCTGTGGAGAGAGGAACTGCAGATGCTGGTACATACTGACGATAGACACACAATGCTGAAGTAACTCAGCGGGCCAGGCAGCATCTCTGGAGAAAAAGACTGGGTGACGTTTGTGTTCTGCACAGCCCTGAGTTCAACCACCTAAAGAATGTGGGCTGAAGAAGGGTTCGACCAAAAACGTCACCCATTCCTTCTCTCTAGAGATGCTGCCTGATCCGCTGTGTTACTCCAGCATTTTGTATCTATCTAAAGAATGTGGGCGTTCCTGTCAAATAAAAATGAATGGCAAACACTTTGTCGAAAGTGTTGTACAAAGGGAGTTCCTGTCGCAGGAAATCCCCAGGTCATGGCTGGGTTCCCTTCCCGAGAGCTGTTTGTAAGTCGGAAATGAACACACACACACGGACACACACACACATACGGACGCGCACACAAACACACACACACACACACACACACACACACACACACACACACACACAGCATGTGGGGGAGGGTCACTGCTGGAGCGGTGACGGTAGTGTGGGCAGGCGGGGGGGCCGCGACAGCCAGCGAGTCCGCTCAACGCTCCCAGTTCGGCTCGGCACCGCCTAGCCGCTGATTGTTGTGGCTTGAAGCTGGGAGAGAGAAGGGGTACAGAAATGCTCCCTTCTCACTCGGCAGAAGATGCATGCAGCCTGACAGCAGCCAGCAAATCCCTCCCCAACCGTCCTGAGGGTGTAAGATGCAATTTATTCTCGACCCGAAACGTCACCCGTTCCTTCTCCCCAGAGATGCTGTCTGCCCGGCTGGGTTACTCCAGCTTTTTGTGTCTCTGAGGGGGTCCCCAACTCTCCTCCATATATAGGTCCATAGGTTTGGTGATCATACACTGGGGAAGAGTTGTACTAGTGTGGGTTGATGCCCAGGAACTCACTGGATTTTCTAATATTGATGGAGATGAAATTGAAATCGATTCACAAAGCAAAATTTAGCTGAAAGAAAACTCTAGCTTTTATTTTGGTGCTACTTTAGTGTAATGTTCTCGAAGTAATGGCCCATAAAATGAATACGGTAGACAGCATTCAGATAATTGTTCCCACGTTGTGTCTTTGGAAGATATGTCCAATTAGCTCCATTTTTTTCCTTCTCCTGAGGAACACTTTTCTCTTTAAAAGATGCAGGTAATATGGACTTGGAAGTACAAAAAGAGTCCAGGGAAGAATTGTGTTATTTTGGCCTTACAGCTGCAACCAAACATAGTCATAAATTTGTAGCTAAAATCGTTGTCTGATTTGATAACTTTTTGATTTCATTCTCAAAGGAAATGTCGGTAGTGGTATTAGAGGAGGAAGCCAGATTAACATCAACGCACACACTGTCTAGAGGCTGTAAAACATAATAAATGAATAGAGAACTGTCTGTTCTACCAAGTAGTTCCTTTCAGTGTAGATGGATCACATGGAGGAAATATTCCTCCATCAAATGCAGCAATATCAAGCATGTGTGCATTAGTTACTCAGGAGGAAGCTATTCCATTTTATTCTTTTGAAGAAGTTATTGAAAGAGTAACTCCATCGCTGACGTTGAAACATAGAAAATAGGTGCAGGAGGAGGCCATTCGACCCTTCGAGCAAGCACCCCATTCATTGTGATCATGGCTGATCGTCCCCAATCAATAACTCGTGCCCGCCCTCTCCCCATATCCCCCCAATTCCACTGGCCCCCAGAGCTCTATCTAACTCTCTCTTAAATCCTTGAGTGCTGGGGTAACCCAGCAGGTCAGGCAGCATCTGTGGAGAATATGTATAGGTGATGATTCTAGTTGGGGGTCGAAAGCTGGAAGAGAGGAGGGGGTGGGACAAAGGCAGGTAAGTGATAGGTGGACACAGGTGAGGGGTGGGCAGTCTGTGTCATCAGATGGTTGGACAAAGGCCAGAGATGAAAAGACAGAAGGCTGTGGGATAAGGAGTGACGAGGTATGTATGGGAAGGGAATAGAGGGTCGAGATAGTGGGAGATACGGTTGCACTTCCATGTCGTGCAGAGGGAAGAGAGGGGGGATGTCGTTGGTTAGTTACCTCGTTACTACATCTTTGCTGCTGGTATTTGGAGTTTCTGTGATTATTGTTGTTGGGATAGGTCCTCCACCACTAATTTTCCGGCACCCTTGGTTCGAGAGCCTTGCCGGATCATCCGTGTTACTGGACCTACATAGGTCACCGTCTCCAAGAGGAGCCGAACGTTACCGGAGCGTTTCGCCCAGGCCACCCACAGGCCGTCCCGTAAAGTTGGCCTCGGAGCTCGGCTATGGGAACGGATCTGCCGGCTCCGGCCGTGGCGGAATTCCAGAGACTCGGGGTCAAGGTGCAAATTCATTCCGCACTGATGCCCAGGAAGGTCCATTGAGGTTTAGATCAGCTGCCTCACCCGGCCGAGGTGCCACATTTTCGGGGGTGGGGGGGGTTTCGAGTGCGCTCTGGTAATTTTGTCAGGATTAAAGGGCGGCCACAGTGGCGTAGCGGTAGAGTCTTACAGCACTTGCAGCGCCGGAGACCCGCGTGGGTTCTCTCCGAGATCTTCGGTTTCCTCCCACACTCCAAAGACGTGCAGGTTTGTAGGTTAATTGGCTTGGCGTATGTGTAAAATTGTCCTTCGTGTGTGAGGGATAGTGGCAATGTGCGGGGATCGGTGCAGACTCGGTGGGCCGGGGGATCGGTGCAGACTCGGTGGGCCGGGGGATCGGTGCAGACTCGGTGGGCCGGGGATCGGTGCAGACTCGGTGGGCCGGGGGATAGGTGCAGACTCGGTGGGCCGAAGGGGCCTGTTTCCGTGCTGTACCTCGAAACTAAAAACTAAAAAAAGGACCGCCAGTTGCTGGGATATCCGTGGTGGACCTGTAATCTAGTTCAAAGGATGATGATGATGATGGTGCACGAACTTGGTGCACTGCAACTGCTGCAGAATTATAGTCTCTGGCTCGCTGCTAATTGATCTAATCTTTGCAGCAGTCTTTCTGTAGCTGTTAAAGGAGGGATTATTGATCTGTGGACCTGGCTTGGATAAAGCACTGAAAGCGAGGGAATGAAATCGAATGCTAATGGAAAACTGATACTGCAGGTATTCTCCCACCACAATTAATGCCCAGGAAAACACTTTTTTTATTAGGGCTTCAACTAATTATGATCCAGCTTCTGAACCCACAAATTGGTCAAATTCGGAGTAGTTATGTAGGGAAGCTGTTTTGCTGGCAGGAGTTTTAGTAATCATGTTAAGTGGCAAATAAAGGTTGGAGAAAGCACATCCAGTCATTAGCTTTGAAAGACAGGATATATCATTACATTTTTGGCGAAAGGAAAAGGTTTTCAAAACAGACTTAAAATAAATTGCATTCTGTTTGACTGAACAGTTAAAGTTCTATCATCTGCAGACTACAATGTTCAAATTTTTTATATGGAATTTATTCTTGATCCAGAGAAGAGTCAAAGTGCTGGAGTAACTGAGCGGGTCAGGCAGCATCTCTGGAGAACATGGGGAGGCGATGTTTCGGGTCGGGACCCTTCTAATCTGTAGGGTCACAAACTGAAATGTCACCTGTCTATGTTCTCCGGAGATGCTGCCTGACCCGCGGAGTTACTCCAGCACTTTGTGTCTTCTTTTGTAAACCAATGCCTGCAGTTCCTACAGATAATGTTCCTACATAATTCTTAATTTAGGCTGCTGATTTCCTGCAGTGTAGTGGAGAGAAGCTGGGGAGTGAGTAACTGAAGGGTCTGAGACAGAGGCAATGCTGGCTGGATTTACTTGACACGGGCCCTGACTTGTGTTTGTCATCCACGTGGGGCCAGACAAACCTATTGCGGACACGATGGTTTAATTTGAGCTTGGGGTCTTGGTGCCATCTTGTAAAGCGGAGCAGCCAACAATTGGCAACTAGGTCTCGAGCGATGGACCCTGCGGCCCTGTCCCACGTTGCCACGGCGACCTTTCCCTGGAAGGGGTTTGGGGTTCTCATCTGCTGCACAGTCTGGGTGCAGATTTCAGGAACTTGTATACACTGGAATTTATAAGGATGAGAGGGAAGCTTGTTGAAACATATAAGGTAACTAACGGATTGGACACGCTGGAAGCTGAAAACGTGTTCCCGATGTTGGGGGAGTCCAGAACCAGGGGCCACAGTTTAAGAATAAGGGGTAAGCCATTTAGAACGGAGACGAGGAAACACTTTTTCTCACAGAAAGTTGTGAGTCTGTGGAATTCTCTGCCTCGGAGGGCGGTGGAGGCCGGTTTTCTGGATACTTTCAAGAGAGAGCTAGATAGGGCTCTTAAAAATAGCGGAGTCAGGGGATATGGGGAGAAGGCAGGAACGGGGTACTGATTGGGGATGATCAGCCATGATCACATTGAATGGCGGTGCTGGCTCAAAGGGCCGAATGGCCTACCCCTGCACCTATTGTCTGTTGTCTATTGTCTATCAGTGGTTGGTGGTGGTGTTTCTGTGCTGTTTCTCTTAATCAAATAAGAATTCCATAGTTAATAATTAGAATTGATAATGTACATAGGCCCTACGACCCTCTGAGTCCACACAAACTAGCGATCCCCACAAACTGGCACTATCCTACACACACGAGTGCTAATTTACCTACAAACCTGTATGTCTTTGGAGCATGGGGGGAAACCGGCGCACCCGGTGAAAACCCACGCTGGTCACTGGGAGAACGTCCAAACTCCATGCCGACAGGGCCCGACATGCTCTCGGGAAGGAAGGACAGTGCAGGTTATCAAAATGGAGCCTTTTTAAATGAGTCTGTGAATCAAATGTAACAGTGACGCAGTGCGATGTGACCCGTTCCTGTGCAGGTTTATTTATTTCCAACATGTGTGGTCCGTGAGGTACCGACAAATGCTCAGGAGGAGTTGATGCAGATTTATTATTTTTAATCTGCGCTGCTTAAATTCCTGCAAGGTTGATTCACTTCCAATTCTATTTCGGCTTTGGAATGCGCAGCACCGGGAGTGATCTTGCATTCTTGATTCCCCTCTGTCCTTGGCTACTCACACTGGCATCTCAGCAGCGTCAGTACGTTGATTTATTTTTAGCGTCTTCTAATGCACTCTCTGTTAGGATTGACTCCACAGTCAAGTATAAACCTATATATTTGGAATCTGCCATTGTATTGAGCTTCACTTGTACATTGATTGAGGTCGAGGTAGATCACCTTGTAGAAAATGCATGGACTGGTCACATTGTAATTGGCCATATCCAATGTCAGAATGATAAAAATGCTAGACAAACTCAGCGGGTGCGGCAGCATCTATGGAGTGAAGGAAATAGGCAAAGTTTCGGGCCGAAACCCTCTGCCGCACCTGCTGAGTTTCTCCAGCGTTTTTATCTACCTTCGATTTTCCAGCATCTGCAGTTCCTTCTTTAACCCAATGTCAGACTAACAGCTCTGCAGCATAGAAGCAAGAATTGGGGGCTTGGAATGAAAGAAATACCTTGTGGGTGGCGCAGCAGTAGAGTTGCTGCCTTACAGCACCGGGGACCCGGGTTTGATCCTGACTACAGGTGTTTGTCTGTACGGAGTTTGCACGTTCTCTCTGTGACCTTTGCGGGTTTTCTTCGAGATATTCTGTTTCCTCCCACAATCCAAAGACATACAGGTTGGTAGGTTATTTGGCTTGGGATAAATGTAAACATTGTCCCGAGTGTGTGTAGGGTAGTGTTATTGTGCGTGGATCGATAGTTGGTGCGGACTCGGTGGGTCGAGTGGCCTATTTCCGCACTGTATCTCTTAACTAAACTAAACCTGCATTTTGATCGTACTCTTGTTACACTTTCAGGGCCTTCAAAGCGACTTCTAAGCCTGGAGGTGAGTTTCTGGTATGCGCTGCTAGAGGTAGTGGTGAAGGTAGATATGATAGTGGCGTTTACGAGGCTTTTGGATAGGCACATGGATAGTCAAGTAATGGAGGGGTATGGATTTTATGCAGGCAGATGCGGGCAATTTGCCTTTTAAACATGTTGGGCGCAGGCATTGAGGGCTGAGGGGCCTGTCCCTCTGCTGTGTTCTAAGTGTAATAAAGAGCTTTTTCATCAGTCTGAAGACCCGAAACGTCACCCATTGCTTCTCTCGAGAGATGCTGCCTGTCCCGCTGAGTTACTCCAGCTTTTTGTGTCTACCTTCATGACCTTGTTTCGAGCTTGTTGTTCCAAGCTTACACTTACATCCGAGGCAATTTAAAAACAGAAGAATGAAGCAACAAGGAAGAAGCTTGCGTTTCAGTTGTGGCACGGTGGTGCAGCAGGTAGTATTGCTAGCCCACAGCTCCATGGGCCCGGGTTTGATCCCGAGCTTAGGTGGAGCGTTCACACTCTCGCTGGGCCTGTGTGGGTTTCTCCTGGGTGCTCTGGTTTCCTTCCACATTCCAAAGATGTGCTTGTGGGTTAATTGACTGCTGTAAATTACCATGGAGTGCAGATTTGGGGCAGAAAGCAATCAAAGGGGAGTTGATGAGTCTGTATGAGAGAGAGTATGCTGCAGGGAGAGAAGGAGATGGGGGTTGGGATTTCTCTTCTGAGAGTCAGCATGAACCCGATGGGCTGAATGGCTGGTTTCCGTGGTCTAAGATGGAGTCCTCTGGGCGTCCCAAGGGCCTTGTAGCCAATGAAGCCCTTCTGAAATTCAGCCACTCTTGTATCCGGGCAAGTTCTCACACCAGCATCAGAATGGCCAGATGATCCCTTGCAATATTGACCGACGGAAAAATATTGAAGAGTACTTTGGGAATGACTCATTGAAATAGTGTCATCTGAGATGCAAATGGGCCCTTATTTTCCAACTGTCTAGCATCTTTTGGTTCTGCTCTGCAATATCATCTTACTAAAACCAGCTGTGGAGGGCATTTGATGTGTTCATGTCGGACGCACAGTGCTGGAGTCACGCAGCGGGTCAGGCAGTGTCTCTGGAGAACATGGCTAGGCGGCTTTCCGGCTCGGGACCCTTCTTCAGATAGATTCTGAATTGGTCAAATGTCACCTCTCCATGCTCTCCAGAGATGCTGCCTGACTTGCTGAGTTACTCCAGCACTGTGTGTCCTTTTGTATAAATCTGCACCTGTAGTTCCTTGTTGCTACATACGGTAGTCACGTTGTTTGTGGCAAATTTTAAGAAACCATCTATGATAAAGAGGAAGTAAAACAAAAAATGCTGGAGAAACTCAGCGGGTGGGGCAGCATCTACGGAGAAAAGGAGTAGGTGACGTTTCGGGTCGAGACCCTTCTCCAGACTGGGTCAGGTATAGAGGGTTCACTATATATATAATTGAGCTAGAATAAAAACCCATCACTGCAACCAAATGATTGCAGAAATGTTTATTTCCCCAGTTTTAGTAATCGCGTCTGGAAATACAGTCAATTGCGGGGAATTTATAACTGGGCCTGAGTTCCTTTGCGCTCCATGCACCAAGACTGAGCCCACAGTTAAGATGGGAAATTTTCAGATTCTATTGTTGCAGAATGAGCTATTTCAGTTTTCAGGTTTGTTTTCCATGGAAAGGAGACTTAACCGGATGTAATGGCGTTTACTGGTGATGATGTAATGGCGTCTACTGGTGGGGTGAGCTAGATTTACTGAAAACCTTTTAGGGTTTTGTTTATTATTGTTACTTGTACCAAGATGCAGTGCAAAGCCTTTGTACTAAAACTCTGATAACCCTGCAGATTTTTCAGGTGATTTTGATACTATTTCTATTAATATTTCAACGCTCTTTTAATTCGCTTTCTTTAGCGTGTTACACATTATTGTAATAAATTTGCCAGTGAACCAGCTAGGTTTCAAGGGAGCGCGGAATCCACGGCCCCTCGTCTGAAGAGGTAGCCCTCGTATCTCACAAAGCCTGATGCCAAAGCAACAGGAGTTGCTTAAAAATAGCGGAGTCGGGGGTTATGGGGAGAAGACAGGAACGGGGTACTGATTGGGGATGACCAGCCATGGTCACATTGAATGGCGGTGCTGGCTCGAAGGGCCAAATGGCCTCCTCCTGCACCTATTGTCTATTGAGTTGTGAACTACTCTTAGAGTCATAGAGTGATTCAGTGTGGACACAGGCCCTTCGGCCCAACTTCAATTCAATTCAACTTTAATGTCATTGCACAAATACTGAGTATGGGTACAACGAAATGCAGTTTTGCGTCAGTCCGTAGTAGTGCAATATAGAAATTAAAAAAAAAATAAAAAAAAAAGAGGATACAGAATAATAAAAAATACAGAATAATTAAACAATGGGGACGGAGGGACCGGAGGAATCTATCGGCGGGACTCCGAGCTCAGCAATGCGACGGTATGATTGTAGAAGCTGTTCCTCATCCTACTGGTACGAGACCTGAGGCTCCTGTACCGCCTCCCTGATGGGAGGAGGGCAAACAGTCCATGGTTGGGGTGGGAGGGGTCTTTAATGATCTTCCCAGCTCGTTTCAGACACCGTTTTCGGTGGAGGGCATCCATGGCAGGGAGCGGGGCACCGATGATGTGCTGCGCGGTTTTCACCACCCGTTGTAGTGCCTTCCTGTCCGCAACAGTGCAGCTGCTGTACCATACCGTGAAGCAGGCGGTCAGGATGCTCTCGATGGTACACCGGTAGAAGTTGGTCAGGATCTGGGGGGACAGGTGGGCTTTCTTGAGCCTCTTCAGGAAGTAAAGGCGCTGCTGTGCCTTTTTGATCAGCTTGGAGGTGTTGAGGGACCAGGACAAATCCTCCGAGATGTGTACCCCGAGGAATTTGTAGCTGGAGACGCGCTCCACCTCAGTCCCGTTTATATGGATGGGGGTATGTCTGCCCCCTCTGACCTTCCTGAAGTCGACAATAAGTTCCTTCGTCTTCTTGGAGTTGAGGACGAGGTTATTATTGGCACACCAGGTTGTCAGGTGCTGGACCTCCTCTCTGTAGGCTGTCTCATCGTTGTCACTGATCAGTCCTACCACCGTGGTGTCGTCAGCAAACTTAATGATGGCGTTGGATCCGTACTTAGGGATGCAGTCGTGGGTGAAGAGGGAGTAGAGGAGAGGGCTGAGCACACAGCCCTGTGGCACGCCGGTGTTCAGTGCCCACACTGGACAACATGTCCCAGCTAACTGCGGACTATTGGAGATTTACTGCAACCTTTTGACTGTGGGATCAAACCAGAATCAAATGGACAGAATGGTGCCATGGTTGGTTCTCAGGATGCATTCCCATGATTGAGAGCTCCAGTGGAATTGGTGCTGAAAGAGGCCACGATAGCATTTAAATTAGACGTGTCACTGACAATACTGCAGGTATGCTCCCCACAGTGGAGTCAGATTCTGAATGTAGAATGATAAAATCAGGAGGGTGTGAACACTTCTTCTCTGCGTCGGAGAATCAAGAACCAGTGGATGTAGGTTTAATTTGAGAGGGAACCTGAGGAGTATGAAAGGAACTGCTAGAGGAACTAGCTGAGGCACGTCCAATAACATCATCTAAAGGACATTTGAACAAGTACAAGGATAGGAAAGGTTTAGAGAGATATGGGCTAAACATGAGTGAATGGGAGTAGCATAGATGGCACACCTTGGTCAGCATAGATGAGTCGTGTTGTGGGGCCTGTTTCCATGTTCTCTGACTCTGAATTGGATTCGGGTGTGAAAGTACTTGTGATATGTTTTCTGCCAAATACTTTGGATAATCAATCATTATCATCCATTGGAGACCTGGACTTGGAGGGAGCATCCAGAGAATCCAATCATTGGTAATGTGGGATTGGTCTCCTGGTTAAAAGTTTTTATTTGCTGTTGTAAGCTTAAATTGTTGGCCTTTGTTGTTCCTGGTTCATTATTGTTGATAATTCAGTAAAGTCTGTACATCCTTGTGGCTTTTGCTTGTTGGGTGATCTCGGCCTCAAACCTTTCCATCACTGGTCCATTCTTACAGATTATAGTTCGGACAACATGTTCTGTAAATATATTTTGTCATTACCACCACTTGGGATGTATAAAACTCCTTCGTCCAGAGTTGCCACGTAGCATGGAAACAGTTCTTTTGGCCCAATACGCCAATGCTGACCAAGGTGCCCTATCTACGCGTCCGTTAATGGCTGTTGGCTCATATCCCTCTCGGCCTTTCCTATGCATCATCTTGTCAAAGTGACTTCTATGTGTGACCATCTAGTGTGGTTTAGATTTAGATATATGATTATAATGTGTACTGAGGTACAGGGAGGAGCATTGTTTTGTATGCTATCCAACGGAATCAGTAGCGCAGTGATGGAGTTGCTGCCTCACAGCACCAGAGACTCTGGTCCGGGTGCTGTCAGTGTTCTTTCTGTGACCATGTGGGTTTTCTCTGGGTGCTCTGGTTTCCTCCCCCATTCCACAGACGTGTAGGTTTGTTGGTAAATTGGCTTCTCTACATTGCCCCTAGTGTGTAGTGGTTTAACATAGGACTAGTGCAAGGGTTCCCAACCTGGGGGAAATTTCGCCTACCCAGGGGGTAAATTTGTTGATTCTGGATCTGTACATATTTTTTCTCATTGACTGACTGACTGTTTGGTTCTGGTATAACAACTAATCTGTTCATTATTAGTTGTTCATAAATAAGTGAAATAACATTGTTGTGTGCTATTAAAGTTGCCGGGTTACCCCAGAACTAGTATATGGGTGATCGACGGTCGGTATGGAATCAGTGGGCCGAAGGGACTGTTTCCACGCTGTATTTCTAAACTAAACGGGATACTATACATAAATACAATCAATTCAAACTCGAGCACAAAAGGTTGAGCAAAAGGGCAAATACAGAGTGCAGAATTGTTCTCAGCGTTGCGATCCACCAGTTCCACAGACAAAGTCCAATGTCTACAATGGGGTTGAGGTGAATCAGGCAATTCTGTAGCTTTTGGAGGAACGTTCAGAACCCTGATAACAGAGGGGGAAGAAGCTGCTCCTGAGTCTGGTAGTGCATGCTTTCAAGCTTCGGTATCTTCTGCTCAATGGGAGCAGGGAGAAGATGAAATGACCAAGGTTTAGTGTAAACAGCTAGTTTAAACTCCTTGTAGTTAGGCTGGTCATGAAATATTATTCAATTTTTTTTCACTTATCCAATCTCAGACAGTGGGTGGTTGCTGATAGTGCCAGCGCTTGCCTGTCCTATAATTGCCCCTGAGCTGCAGAGGTATTTAAGAGCACATCACAATGGTGGGCATGGAGTCTCGTCTAGACCAGACAGGGTGGGGTCAACTGGTTTCCTCCCTGGAGGATGTTTGTAGACCAGGGGGATATAGCAGGATCTGATCATTTCCTTGTTATTTACCGCCTTCTGTTTTATCCACCGCAGACTTTCATCCTCTATCGATCCTCTAATGACACTGGGTTGCCCTTCAGTTGAAACCTGGAGGTTGAAGCCTGTGCGTAACATGTTAACCACTTTGTGCAGGCCATTTTATTATTGATTAGCATTTTACATTATAAATCCAAACACAATTACGTGTGCATATTTAAAAAAAGTATGTTCCTTTTAAACTAAATGAGACAATACAAGCTGTGATTTTCTTTCTTGTTCTGCAGAAACTTTGCGACATAAATGTGTTGAATTAAAATGACAGCTCAATGTACATAACTTGAAGAGTAAGTGTAATCTTGAAGGATCAATTTGCATTCTTGCTTTGCAGCCCATTGTTATGCAAGGAACCAGATAGGGCATGAAGATGACTGAGCCGTGCTGGAAGCACTCTATTTAGCAAACTAAATCTAATTATAGTACACTTTTATATCTGGCCCAGATATTCTGTTAATTCAATTTTCCTTTTTCGGGAATGTTGAGACATGGAACAGCTTGGGTTGGAAAGCCATTTGGATTAACATGATACTTTGGTTCATTGATTGGGATGCTGACTGTAATGTGGTTAGTTGTTCATTCATTGTTCAGGTTGCAAACTGAATACAAATCTTGTCTTTACATGCAGAAAAGTAAATTTAGTAGAACTGTAGCAATCCAGCATCCTTCAGGGCCTGTCCCATGAGCATGCGACTCCATGCGGCAAGCGCGACCTAACGTGGTCTCTTGAGCCGTACGGCCTCGCGGGGCCGGTCCCACTTCGATCGCTGGAGCCTTATGGAGTTGTCCCAACATCGCGCGGGGCTCCGAAAAACTGACCGTGTACAGCGTCAAGGCAGCCCGCAGCTGCCTTGACGCCGTACGTACAGCCTCGACGAGCGTGCGCAGCGTCTCGACGCAGTACGTAGAGTCTTGACGCCGTACATCACGCGCAAACTTCCCACGGACTTCGCTCGAACTTCACGTCACTCACTCGACCTCCGTGCGGCCCCTGCTTCCGGTTTGGTCGCGCTCACCGCATGCAGGCGCATGCTCGTGGGACAGGCCCTTTTGGAAACCACTGCTGGATGAACTGAATTTCCAGACTAGTGTGCAGTCATGGACGCAGCCCAGTCCACCGCGTAAACAAGTATCCTCTCTCTCTCCCCCCACCTCTCCCCAATCGACTCCATCTATACTTCACACTGCTTTGGGGAAAGCAACCAACATAATCTTGGATAGACACAATGAGCTGAAATTCCAGCATCTGCAGACTACAGTGTTCAAAGTTTTTATATAGAATTTATTCTCGATCCAGAGAAGAGACAAAGTGCTGGAGTAACTCAGTGGATCAGGCAGCATCTCTGGAGAAAAAGGATGGATGACGTTTCGGTTCAGAACCCTTGTTCAGACTCGTAGACTACTTCAGTCTGAAGAAGGGTTCCGACCCGAAATGCCACCCATCCTTTTTCTCCAGAGATGCTGCCTGACGCGCTGAGTTACTCCAGCACTTTGTGTCTATCTTTGGTATAAACCAGTAGTTGCAGTTCGTTCCTACACATGATCATGGATCAGTCACACCTGGTCATTCCCTCCTCTCCCCTCGGGCAGAAGATGCAAAGCATGTCCCACCAGATTCAGAAGCAGTTTCTTCACTGCTGTTAACAGACTTCAGAATACCCAATGAAGTCCTGATCTTCCAGTCTACCTCGTTGCAGCCCCTGCCCTTTTTAAAAAAAACCTGCACTTTCTCGGCAGCCATATTCTGCACTCTGTACCCTTTGTCTTTATTGGCTGCCTGTTGTACTTGCATGTGGCATGATTACAAATGTGTGTGCAAATTGGTGTGATCTGCCTAGATAGCATGCAAAGCAACGTTTTTCTCTGTGTCTTGGCACATGTGATAATAATAAACGAAATGTCAACGAAAAGCCAAACAGTTAATTTCACTTATATGGTGTGTGTTAATGTGATTTTCCATTGAATCTGATGTGTTTATAGTGTGGGAGCTTTGCATGCACGCTAGACTCTGCATCTGCTGTAAACCTACATGTGTTTCTGAGCACTGATGGTGCAGAGCCAACCCCTGGCCTATAGACCGACTGGGCTCTGGATCTAGACCCCTGTTTGTTCTCTGGACGCTTGGCTTCCATTCCAGACTAATGAATGAGACAGATGCTGAAGCTACAGGATCTCTGAGCAATTCAGAGGACATGGGTTTAAGGTGAGGGGGGAAAGATTGAACAGAAATCTGAGGGGTAACTTGCTTTACACAAATGGTGGTGTATGTATGGAACAATCTGCTGGAGGAGATAGTTGAGGCAGAGACTACCGCAACGTTTAAAGAACATTTAGACAGGTACATGGATAGGACGGGTTTAGAGGGATATGGGCCAACTGCGGGCAGGTGGGTAGTGTAGATGGGGCATGTTGGTCGGTATGGGCAAGTTGGGCCGAAGGGCCTGTCTTCGTGCTGTATTACTAACTCTCATCAGATGCCAGAGTATTGGATTTCTACTTTAGTCTGTTGCAATCTATAACGCAGTATTGAATTGATGTATTCTGCTAATTTGTCATTTTGAGGGGAAATAATTTCCATGGGAAAGAACTGTGTGGACTGCTCTTGAGGCAGCAAACAAACACAAGATAGACACAAAACTGCAGTAACTCAGCGGGACAGGCAGCATCTCTGGAGAGAGTGAATGGGTGACGTTTCGGATCGAGACCCTTCTTCAGACACTCAACCCGAAACGTCACCCATTCCTCTCCAGAGATGCTGCCTGTCCCGCTGAGTTACTCCAGCTTTTTGTGTCTATCTTCAGTTTAAACTAGCATCTGCAGTCCCTTCCTAAACAAACACAAGATGTGTCAAACATGTGTCTCCTGTGCTCATATTTCGCGTGGGCAGCTTACAGCCCAGTGGTATGAATATTGATCTTCCTCACTTCAGGTAGCCCCAGCATTCCCTCTCTATCTCTCTATTCCTCCCCGATCCAAGTCAGACTAGCTTATCATTTTCACCCTACAAACAGCTTACAATGGCCTGTTTCCTTTATCATCGTTCTACTTGTTTGCATATCTTTCATTCAATTATTCTTTATCTCTCCATATCACCATTCTCGACCCGAAACGTCACCCGTTCCTTCTCTCCAGAGATGCTGTTTCTCCATCTTTTTGTGTCTATCTTTGGTTTAAACCAGCATCTGCAGTTCCTTCTTAAACAGTCTCCTGTGCTGTAACGGGCATGCGACTGATTCTACAAATAAATATGCTGCTTGGGATAATGTACAAGTAGAGTTGGTACTGGTGTTTGGAAATAAATGTATGTTTTGATGGATCTTTTAAACCAAAATATAAAATATTATCAGAGGAGATGCACAGTTTTTTCCCCTGCAATGATTGATGTATGAAATTACTTGTGGCCTCAGAGATCTGCATTGAAATGTTTCTGCTGAATATTTATTTCACATTATAACTTGTCAGTATTTGAAGTCTTTCATGAAATGCTGTGTAAAGCTGGAATCCAATTTAATCTGCCAGGAAGGCCTTGTATAAAAGGCAGCAAAGATAACATCCTCATGCGGTGACAGCACCATTGATTCAATAGATTAACATAATCCTGCCAATTCAATGCTGGGAATTGTCAGCCAGTCGATGACCAAATGATCCAAGTCCGATGGAGTTAGCTATTTTGTAACGGCACAGGTTCGATCCTGACCACAGGCGTTGTATGTGTGGAGTTTGCACGCTCTCCCTGTGACTGCATGGGTTTCCTCCAGGAGCCCTGAATTCCTTCCACATCCCAAAGACGTGTGGGTTAGTAGGTTAATTGGCCTCTGTAAATTGCCCCTAGTGTGTGGAGAGTGGATGAGAAGTTGGCTGATCAGGATTTTAATGCATTGATCTAGTTACGTCCATTTTTCTGTGGTGGCAGGAGAACCATTTGAAAAAGCATTTAAAGTTACAGTCACGAGTCGACGACCAAGTGTAATATGAGTGACATTTAGTTCTGCCTGACAATTATTCACTCTGATCTTGATGACTGGATATCGTTTCCTATGCGTTTGTCTCCACTCTTTCTGAGAGCGAAGTGATGAATCCCAAGTACATGTTCTTGAACGTGCAGTGCTGAATGCATACACGTCGTGTCCAGGTTACAAACGCCCTGACGTCAAATATGTGACGCATGTAGGTACATATCGAGAGAGATTTATGTATTTTTTCCAATGGGAGTGATGGAGAGAGAGGAAATGCAGGGGTTACTTGAAGTTAGAAAAATCTATATTCATACCTATTGATTTCTCTCACCAAGTAACCCCTGCATTCCCTCTCTCCATCCCTTCCCCACTCAAGTCACACCAGCTTTTCGTTCTCACCTATAAAACAGCTAACAACGGCCTGTTTAAATATTGTTGTTACTTTTTTGCATATCTTTCATTCATATGTTTTCTATCTCTCTACATCATCGTCTATATTTCTCGTTTCCTTTGCCCGTGACTTTCAGTCTGAAGAAGGGTCTCGACCTGAAACGTCACCCATTCCTTATCTCCAGAGGTGCTGCCTGACCTGCTGAGTTACTCCAGCATTTTGTCTACCTTCGATTTAAAGCAGCATCTGCAGTTCTTTCCTACACATGCTGCCCGTCCTGCTGAGTTACTCCAGCTTTTTGTGTCTATCTTCAATATTAATACTTGCTGTTTCTGCAGTGTGCCGACTTAAAAAAATCAAATCACTTAAAATAATGTGCTTTATAATTACTGGTATATTCATGTATTTGATAACATTCATATAGTTAAGCTTTTTATACATTTTATTTGCATATACACAACTCTATGTCGAGAACCAGAGGCCACAGTCTAAGAATAAAGGGGAAGCTAGATGAGAAAATACCTTTTCACCCAGAGTTGTGAATTTGTGGAATTCTCTGCCACAGAAGGCAGTGGAGGCCAATTCACTGGATTAATTTAAGAGAGTTAGATAGAGCACTTGGGGCTAGCGGAATCAAGGGGTATGGGGAGAAGGCAGGAACGGGTTACTGATTGTGGATGATCAGCCATAATCACAATCGAAGGGCCGAATGGCCTCCTGCGCCTATTTTCTATGTGCTTGAGAAATCCAGTTGTGCCTTCATGTATTGCCCAGTTTATGGTAACTGTAGAGGTATGAGCAGCTATCAGGCACTTCTAGATATATGTGATTACGTGAATATTTGTCTGCAGTTTCCTGTTTACATTGAATACAAGGTTTGGCGTCTTAATGTCACTTAATCGGCGATTATTCAACAAAATGTCAATGTTGCTCTGTTCTGCTGGAGGAGTTCAATGGGTCAGGCAACTTTATTCTTTGTCGGAGGGAAGCTGGTTGTAGTGGAATATCTATGAATATGAAAGTCTAGATTTTGACTCCAAAAACACCAGCTCATGTTTATGGTGCTGTATTAATGCAAACACAGGAAGAGACTTTTTTTTGATACTGATTAGCTGGTTTGCAATATTGATGAACTTAGCTGTCATGCAAATGCAGAATCGCTGTGGGTGAATATAAGTGGGTGCAAAGGGCTTGAGCTCAGTCCAAAATCAGTTATTTATTTGCCTCCAACGGGACCTGTTCAATCTTGCATCAATTTAGCGCGGCACGGTGGCGCAGCGGTAAAGTTGCTGCCTTGCAGTGCTTACAGTGCCAGAGACTCCTGGTTTGATCCCGACCACGGGAGCTGTCTGTACGGAGTTTATACATTTTCCCCGTGACAGCGTGGGTTTTCTCCGAGGTCTTTGGTTTCCTCCCAAACTCCAAAGATGTACTGGTTTGTAAGTAAATTGGTTTGGTATAAGCGTAAATTGTCCCTAATGTGCGTAGGATAGTGTTGATGTCTGGGTGTCACTAGTCGCTGCTGGCTCGGTGGGCCGAAGGGCCTGTTCCCCCGCTGTATCTATAAACCAAAGTATAAACTAAACCATGATATAATCTTGCTTCCAAGTTGGAAGGTTGCAGAATTATTATCTCCTCCCGAGACTGGAATGAAAGTAGATGCTGTGGTGCAGTACTGAAGCTTGGCTACATCGCCAGAGGTGCTGTCATTCAAATCCATCATTTAATTGAAATCCTATCTGGCCTCTTGGGATCATAAACATTCCCATCTTGTCTGTGAAGTACTTTGAAATATCTGGAAGTCGTAAAAGAAGATTTATAAATCTGTCTGTTTCATTTATTTTTGTGTTCTCACCAGACACAATAGCATATGGGCCAAAGCACTGATACTTTTCATAGCACAGGAACAGGCCCTTCAGCCCACAATGTCTGACAAACATGATGCCAAGATAAACTAATTTTATTTTCCTGCTCGTAGCCCATATCCCTCCATTCCTTGCATATCCATGTGGCCACCTGAAACACCACCATTTTATCTACTCCACCATAAGGCCAGCAATGCGTTTCAGGCACCTACCACTCTGTATATTAAAAAAAAAAACTCGGCCTGCGCATTTCCTTTAAACCTTGTCCCTTCCACGTTAAAGCTATGCCCTCTAGTCTTTGATGTTTCAATCCTGAGGATAAATGTTCTGATTGTCTGCCCTATTGATGCCACTCGTAATTTTATGGGCTTTTATCAGGTCTCCACTCAACCCCCAGTGTTCCAGAGACAATAATCCAAGTCTGTTCAATCTCTCCGTATTGCCAATGCCCGCTAACCCAGGCAGCTTCTTTTTCCTTTTGCAACAGCAGTCTGACGACATCTTGTTTGAAATCATCGGATTTCCTGTTGGGTTGCAGTCATAGACACACAGCATGGAAACGGGCTCTTTGCCCAACTCATCCATGCCGACAAAGATGCCCCATTTAGTCTTGTCTTATTCAATTCAATTCAATGTTACTTCATTGTCACATGTACCAAGGTACAGTTAAATGCTTTGTTTTGCATACAGCCCAGTAAAGTCAGGTAGCAGACCTTGCCTAGGCACTACACAAGCTCACTGAACAGTCTTATTTACTGCCTGTAAACGCAGATGGCAGTGGCCCCACCCGTATTTGGCCCATTTCCCTACAAAACCCCTCTCATCCATGTACCTGGGCGGCATGGTGGCGCAGCAGTAGAGTTGCTGCGTTAATGTGTTTACAGCGCCAGAGACCCGGGTTTGATCCTGGTTGCGGGTGCTTGTCAGTACAGAGTTTGTACGTTCTCCCCATGACCTGCGTGGGGCTTCTCCGAAAACTTTGGTTTCCTCCCACGCTCAAAGCGTGCGGGTTTGTAGGTTAATTGGCTTGGTATAAATTAAAAAATTGTCCCTAGAGTTAATGTTTGGGGATCGCTGGTCAGTGCAGACTCGGTGGGCCGAATGCCCTGTTTCTGCACTACATCTCAAAACTAAACTAAACTGGGCCCAATGTATATTAAATTTCATTATTGTACCTGCCTCAGTCCATGTACCCACCACCCTCTACGTGAAGATCTTCTGCTGAGAACTGCCTGTTTTGACTTTTGACTGTCAAATGCGAAATAAATTGGCCCTGCTTGCTAAGCAAAGTGTCGGATGTGGGAGGAAGCGGTTTCGCAACTTGATGTGGGCAATACTTGCAGTGCCAACAACTTGTAGTGCGAATACTTGCTGCAGTTCAACCAAACTCTGGAAAAATCCACATCCCCGGCATTGGATCGCCACTGAATAATTGCCAAGACTGTAGAGTGCTGGAGGAAACCATGGCAAAAAAAATAAATCAAAATAGGCCATTCCTCAGGAAAGAAACTGCGTGAGAACATAAAGGAAAATGTAAGAGAAAATTAATAAATGTGAAAAAACAATGGCTTATTTTGATTAAACTTTCTACCTTTTTATCAATAGCATCCGATCATAATATTATAATTCTTCTAACTCCTCCTGTTGAAGTACTTTTGGAGTAGGGGAAAGTACAAGGTTTTATAATGCTTGCTAATGTTTCGTGAAATATTGGTTTGAGTTGGATGTAAAGAACAAACTGTACCAATTGCTTAAACCACAAGCCCGCTGGGACTGCTCTGAAGCATTGGTAGATTTAATCTTTTAATGTATTGGGCTTCTGGGGAGAGATGTCTTTGGTTTGTGATGATGGAATGCAGAGTGTTGTATGGTGCAATGGGACATGTCCATGTGATGGCTTCCCTTCCTATGTGAGTGAGTGAGTGCGATTAATCTTTGAAATATTCAGATTAAAAAGAAAAAATACACAAATTGCTGGAGTAATTGTGGTCAGGCAGCATTTTTGGAGAACAAGGAGAGGTCTGGGCCCTTCCCCCTTCCTCGCTGATTGTGTGTGTGTGTGTGTGTGTGTTGGGGGGGTGGGGGGAGGAGAAAGCTGGAAGAGAGTAGGGGCCGGACAAAACCTGACGAGTGATACGTGGATACATATAGGTGGTAGGCTGATAATAGACAATAGGTGCAGGAGGAGGCCATTCGGCCCTTCGAGCCAGCACCGCCATTCAATGTGATCATGGCTGATCAGCCCCAATCAGTACCCCGTTCCTGCCTTCTCCCCATATCAATAGACAATTGGTGCAGGAGTAGGCCTGGTTGGTCAAAGGCTGGAGATTAACGGACAAATGTTTGGTAAAGGGCCTGTCCCACTTACCCAACCTTTACAGGCGACCGCCGGCACCCGACGACCAGAAAGACGCTATGACTCTTTGGAGACCTCTCACGGCCATAGGAGAACTCTCACGACCGTGGTCATGAGAGGTGAAATTGTGAAGCCAGAGATAGGAATATATGTTGTAAGCTATCCAAGTGGATTATGAAGTGGTGTTCCTCTAGTTTGCATGTGGCACACCCAGGGCAGAAAGATTAGTCTACTCGCATGATGCTTGAATCAATCTCCTTAGGCCTGGCCAGTCAATGTACTCCAGTGACGTGGATTTAAAAAAAAATCTATTAAGTTTGCTGCGTTTTACAAACCTGTTTTACTGCTGTTCATTGGTTTAATGTAACTGTCCCGTTTTGGAACATATGACAATAAAACGATCTTGGCTTTTAGAGAAGAGGCTCCATCCTTTCCTTTTCCCCCTTCACAAATTAGGAAAAGTAAGCTTGGCCCACGGCTCTCGTCACTGGCTGCCAAGTTTAATTTTGCTTCTTCAGACGGTCTAATTTTGGAATATCATGACAACATCTGCAGCATATGAGCATTAGTCAGTTCAAGAATCCCTGACGAAATACATAATTAGCGGACTTTGACTCTGTTTCATCTGGGGCCCTGAATGGTTTTGATTTAGAATTGTGCTCATGTACGAGGTGACTGCTGGTCAGTGATGGCTCGGTGGGCTGAAGGGCCTGTTTCCGCGCTGTCTCTCTAAACTAAACTAAACTTAGCCCAGCATGCCCTATCGATCCTCATTTCCATATTTGTCTGAAATTTCTTGGAAGCAACCTCCTGGAAATATATTTTGTGTTTCTAAAAATGTTTTTTACTTCTTGGCTTCTATTTGAAGTGGAGAGATTTGCATGTTTGTCCTTTTAAATATATGCCAAATTATTAATAAATCAGAGGAGGCTTGTCCTGATTGGACACGTCCTTCATTGACCTAACTGTAAATGGCTCTGTCTCTCTCGGGTACAAAAATCTTGGATAATGTTTTGAATATTGTGTGAGTGATTGGTTGGTGAAAATAGATTATGGCGACAATGTTAAAAATGGCGAAGGATCCCATCTCCTCCCCTCCATTCGTTCTTGGAAGCCTGCTGTCCTCCTGCCATTCCCAATGTTGGTTCAAAAGCGGTGAAACCCTCTCCTGATCCCAATAGCAGTTTCACAACAGCCTACGAAGAGTATTCCCACTTATTCACTATGGATTTTGAATTTCCCACGACAAATCATTTGGGGATTGGTGAGAAATGCTCACCTTCCCAATAGTTCCTCTGTCTCATGAGGTTCTATTCCTGTCACACTGACTTGAAGGAGACATTCTGCTCATTCCTCACTGTGGTTGGATCTAAATCCAAGAGCTCATTCCCTGGAAAGACTCCAGTGGTTTAAGGCCCAGGTCTATCACCGAGTTTTCAAGGGTAGATACAGACTGGGAATAAACGGCAGCCGTGACGAGGGCCACAACATCCCCTGCACTGAATCAATTGCTGTCTGAATTAGCCAGTTATCAACTGGCAGGTACTTTCGTGCAAACTTCACAAAATAATTATTGACTGTCTACATTAATTATATATTTTTATAATCAATAATCTTAGCTCAAATTGCTCTTCTAATTCAGAGCAGAAAGATTTCTGAGTGCATTATGACCTCGCCTGTATCCACCTATCACTTGGTAGACACAATGCTGGATTACTCAATGGGACAGGCAGCATATCTGGAGAGAAGTAATGGGTGACGTTTCGGGTCGAGACCCTTCTTGTCTGAAGAGAGGTCTCGAACCAAAGCATCACCCATTCCTTCTCTCCACAGATGCTGCCTGTCCCGCTGAGTTGCTCCTACTTTTGTGTCTACCTTTGATTTAAAGCAGCATGTGCAGTTCCTTCCTCCACCTATCACTTGCCAGGCTTTTTCCCACCCCCACCTCTCTACTAGGTTTCATCTCCCCCCCCCCCAACCACAATCAGACTGAAGAAGGATCACGACCTAAAACGCCTCCTGAGTTCAGCAAGTCAGGCAGCAAAGTTACTCCAGCACTTTGTATACCAGCATCTGCAGTTCCTTGTGTCTTGTTCTCTCCCCTTGTTTACCTTGACGCTCCATACGATCTACTGCTTCTCTCTCCTCTGTCTCTGCTCCGTCGACACTCCCAGTCCTCACGCAGGGTCTCGACCTGAAACGTTGACCATCCCTTTGCCTCTACAGAGGCCTTGTGACCCGCTGAGCTCTTCCAGCAGTTTATTGCTCTGCTCCAGGTTCCAGCATCTACAATCTCTTCTGTCCACATATTTTATAACACTATGATTTTATTCATAGTTATAGTTGGTTAATATAATTCTTGTGTATGAAAACTCTATGCCTGTGGTTTGATACAGAGGTGAACATGGTTCGGGGTGGCACAGCTGGTAGAGTCACTGCCTCACTGCGCCAGAGACTCGGGTTCGATCCTGACCTTGATCTATCTGCGTTTAATAGGTCACACAGTACAAATAGCCACACACAGAAGGAAGCTGAGCACACGTTAAATACCATGAACTGGAGGGTCTCCAATAGTCAAACCACGAGAGAAATGCTCAGAAGCAATCTCAGAAATATTTGACTACAACCACTCAAGGGTGGTGCAGCGGGTATAGCTGCTGCCTCACAACGCTGGAGGCCCGAACTCCATCCTGACCACGGGTGCTGTCTGTGCGAAGCTTGTACCTTCGCCCTGTGACCACCTGGGTTTTCTCTGGGCGCTCCGGTTTCCTCCCACATTCCATAGACGTGCAGGTTTGTAGGTTATTTGGCCTCATTAAAAATTACCCTGAATGTGTCGGGAGTGGATGAGAAAGTGGGATAACATAGATCTAGTGTGAACGGGTGATCGATGGTCGGCGTGGACTTGGTGGGCCGAAGGGCCTGTTTTCAAGCAGTAAATTTCAATCAATCCCACATGCCCAAACTGGTATATCCTGTATGTCGTTGACCTTTTTATATCCCCACATCTGCTGAATCTCTCTGGTACAGTAAGCAGAGAAGTCATCGCTGTCTCTAAAATTACTCCGCACTGCTGAAGCGGCATATTTAATTGGGCAGCCAGGGTAATTACTGACTTGAGCAATCGGTAAAGTTGTAGAGGTTTCAGTGGACGTATCGGGGCCATGTGCTCACCAGGTTGCCCACCGGCCCGTGAGCTGTATTTATAGTCCGTCTATCTGTGCCGACAGCTGAAGCGAGAGCTGGCAAGTGCATGTTAATCCCTGTAGTTCAGTGAGGATAGCAGGGATTTGCAGACACACCTGTCTCCGTTTTTTCCTTTTATCTAATTGTCTGCTTGCAGCTATCATTCACCTGAGAATAGAAGCAGTCCCTGTGAATTATTTGTGCCTCGTGTGTGCGTTGTGCTCAGTGTATTTAAAATTCCAATGAGAATTGTTGCCTCACGGCGCCAGAGACCCAGGTTCGATCGTGACTACGGGTGCTGTCTGTACTGTTTGTACCCAGTGACCGCGTGGGGTTTCTCCGGGTGATCTTGTTTCCTCTCACACTCCTAATAAATGCAGGTTTGTAGGTTGATTGGCTTCTGTAAATTGCCCCTAGTGTGTAGGATCGTGTTAGTGTGCGGGGATTGCTGGTCGGCGTGGACTCGGTGGGCCGAAGGGCCTGTTTCCACTCTATCTAAAATTAAAATAAACTTTGGTGGATGAATTGTGTGGGTAGTGGATGGATGGAAGCAAAAGGAGTTGCGACACGCTGCAAACACCAACTATACTACCCACTGTCTTGTGTAGGAAAGAACTGCAGATGCTGGTTTAAATCAAAGATGGACACAATGCTGGAGTAACTCAACGGGACAGGCGGCATCTCTGGAGAGAAGGAATGGGTGATGTTTCGGGTTGAGACCCTTCACTCTGAAGAAGTCGAGTTCCTCCAGCATTTTGTGTCTCCCAACTGTCGTGATTGCACCAGGGACTCTTGGCATTTGCTTTGTTTTGGACTATATTGTGATATTTTATTTATTGAACCTTTTCTTTTGTTTATCGTTATCTATTGAGTGCAGTGTTTACAAATCTGCTCTGCTGCTGAATTAAAAAAATTATTGTTCTGTTTCGGTAAACATGGTAATAAAACATTCTTGTCTCTTGACCTTAATGGGCGATTGATGAACTGTCTTCACCAGTGTCTACACCTAAATGGCGGTTAGATGGACAATGCAATGTCATGAAATAAAATGATGATAACTACTCCTGATTGCCCATCTGAACGCAGAGAAAATGATCAAAACTAAAGGCTGTATTGACAATCATTGTGTTAAACCTTCCAGCTTCCTCTAGGGAACCGGGGTGGATAGTCTTTTGATACAATGGGGTTTGGATATACCCCCATCACCAAGCTGTTCGATGGGAAAGGGTCAATAATATATACACTTAAAAATAAAAACTATTGGCCGCCACTAAGGCAGGTGGAATTGAGGAAGTTCCACTTGTTCTATTTGGTCATTCATTTGGGTGGCGCAGTGGCACAGCGATAGAGTTGCTGCCTTCCAGCACCAGAGATGCGGGTTCGATCCCGACGACGGGTGCTGTCTCTACGGAGATTGCACGTTATCTCAGTGACTGTAGCGTTTCTCCGCGATCTTCGGTTTCTTCCCACATTCCAAAGACGTTGAGGTTTGTAGGTTAATTGGGTTGGTATAAATGTAAATTGTCCCTGGTATGCGTAGGGCAGTGTTAATGTGCGGGGATCGCTGGTCGGAGCGGACTCGGTGGGCCTGTTTTGTTGTTGTATCTCTAAACTGCTCAGAGTAGGTGAAGGGTCCTGCCCCATCAGTAACATCTCAGCAACTGGTCCTCTCGTACAATGGGTCAGTCGGAGTTTGTTCACCATGATGAGAAATGTAAGTTGCCTCATGATGCACGACACAACATAACTAGATGTCATGTCTAGTGGTTGTTCACTTTTAGTTACCAGGGACAATCAATCCTTTGGGCTTGAAGACAAAAGTACGTTAAATAGGAATAGATAGGGTAGAAAATCAGATTTTTTTTCTCATGGTGATGTTGTCAAGAACTAGAGGGCATAGTCTTCCCACAAATCTCTCCTATTTGTGATAAATGTCTACATCTAGAGGCTAATTTAACACATACGTTTGCAAACTGTATAAAACTTAAACATTTTTGGACTGATATTTTTGAAATAACTTCAGAAGTTATTAATACAAAACTGGACCCAGACACAAAATTAATAATACTTGGAATATCAGAACAAAGCTTAACACTTACAACAAACCAAAGAAACTTCCTCAATTACAGTATAATAACCGGAAAAAAATTAATATAAAAATTTTGGAAAGGCCCTACAACTCCCACAATTAAAATGTGGATTACGGAAATGTCGGAGACCCTATACTTAGAAAGAATTAGACTTGTCTTAATGGACAAACAAGATCTTTTCCATAAAATTTGGGCTCCATTCATTAACTATCTGAAGGGATAGATTGGCACAGCACGAGGACCCAACTGAAACTTGAACTCAGGAATAGATGAAAAGCTATACTTTTTAACCTACGAACCTATCTCCATTGATGTATTACAGGTAACCCATTCCACCTCCCTTGTTTTTCTGTTGTGTTTTTTTTTTTTGCTTTCTTTTTTATTTGTAACTTTCTACCCTCTCTTTTTCCCTCTTTCTATAAAAAATTATAACACTAGAAGCAGAAGTAATTGATAATGGAAAATTTTAATAATGTATGACTGATGTATATGAAAAGTTTTTTTTACTATAATATGTAACTACATTTTATAATATGTCTACTTCTAATAAATAAATTAAAAAAAAAAAAAAAAAAAAAAGAACTAGAGGGCATAGCTTTAAGCTGAGAGGGCCAAAGTTCAAAGGAGATGTGAGAGGCAAGTTTTTTTGCACACAGGGTGTTGGGTGGAGCATGGAACTTGCTGCCAAGGGTGATGGTGTTTTAGAAGCTTTTCGAAAGGCAAATGCACATGGGGGGGTTATGGATCAGAGGAGATTTGTTTAATGCCGTCATGTTCGGCATGGATGCTGTGGGCCGAAGGCCATGTTTCTGAGCTGTACTATTCTCTAGACGAACACAAAATGCTGGAGTAACTCGACGGGTCAGGCAACATCTCTGGAGAAAAGGAATAGGTGACGTTTTGGGTCGAACCCATCTTCAGACCGTGGGTTCTTCTAAAGAGCCTTGTCCCAAAACGTCACCTATTCCTTTTCTCCAGAGATGCTGCCTGACCGACTGAGTTACTCCAGCATTTGGTTCTTCCCTAAGCATTTTGTCTGTATTATGTTCTATATAAAATGAGAATCCCTTTTTCATTGTGAAGAATGCTCTTTATCAATTGCATAAACAATCCATACCTCGTTAAACAGACTCCAATTAGTTTATTTTTGGGTTTCATTAGAGTCCTCGTTGGATCCCACAGAAACATGTCCACCAGTTCCCCAACTGTACAATAATCCTATACGAATCCCATCTTCCCATGATCTCATCAGTACTTCCTCCCCCCCACCCCAGTCAATGCCATAGAGTTCATCAGCACACAAGGATCAGTTTACAGTGGCCTGTTATCTTACCAACAACCTTCGGCAGTTTACACCCCAGCTGTGTGATCATTGACTTCTCTAACTTCTAGTAATCCATGCTTTCCCCCTCTCTCTCCATCCCTCCCCCTTCCCAGTTCTCCGAGCAGTCTGACTGATTCAGACTACATTTTACCTCTGTTTGCTTTGTTGTTACCGTCTCCCATCTAACAGTGATCTATTCTACATTTCCCTTGATCTCCAACCCCTTTGCCCTGGTTTCACACCTTACACTTCCTTATCTATGCATCTCCCTCTCCCCTGACATCAGTCTGAAGAAGGGTATCAACCCGAAAAACGTCATCCATTCCTTCTCTCCAGAGATGATGTCTGGCCCGCTGAGTTACTCGAGCATTTTGTGTCTATCTTTGGTTGAAACAAGCATTTGCAATTCCTTCCTACACATACCGGATGTGGGATGAAGCCGGATCTTTCCGAGAAATCCCACGTGGTCGCAGGAAGAACGTGTGAACTCCACACTGACTGCAACGGAGATTATGATTGAACCCGGGTCCCTGCGCTGTGAGGCAGCAACACCAATAGCTACACCAATAGACAGTAGGTGCAGGAGTAGGCCATTTGGCCCTTCGAGCCAGCACCGCCATTCAATGTGATCGTGGCTGATCATCCCCAATCAGTATCCCGTTCCTGCCTTCTCCCCATATCCCCTGACTCCGCTATCTTTAAGAGCCCTATCTAGCTCCCTCTTGAAAGTATCCGGAAAACCGGCCTCCATCGCCCTCTGAGGCAGAGAATTCCACAGACTCACCACTCTCTGTGAGAAAAAGTGTTTCCACACAGCTCTGTGTGGAAAAAGTGTGCCACGCCTTGATAGCTTTTGACTTTAAAATTATATTACCACTTTTTTGTGCGTACAATTACAGTAAGTGACTGACTTTTACATTCAGCTGCTTATTCTGTGCTAATATTAGCCTATTGGCAAATGAAAAAATGGAATTTGCAATGATATATATAGCCTTTATTGTGAGATGAGAAAGCATTTGGAAGCTACAGGGGTGTCAACTGTTCAGCGTGTGAGGGAAAAATCTGATAATGAAACAGGTGTATTTCTAAATTTCTGTCATAAAAATAATTTGGATTTTTTTTCAAGCTGAAATGATTTGTGCATTAATGTGGGGAGGATGTTTCCACTTGTGGGGGAGTCTAGGACCATGGACCATAGCCTCAGAATAAAAGGGCGTACCTTGAGAAAGGAGATGAGGAGAAATGTCTTTAGTCAGAGGCTGTTGAATCCGTGGAATTCATTGTTGTAGAAAGTTGTGGATATGTTTAAGACAGAGATTGCTAGATTCTTGATTAGAACGGGTGTCGGGAGCTATGGCCAGGAGAGCGAAAGATAGACCAGCCATGATTGAGTGGCGGAGTCGACTAGATGGGCTCAATGGCCTAATTCTGCTCATATCACTTATGAATGTGGTTCCAAGTCATGGAAACAAAAGAATGAGTTGAGGCATCAAGTTAACAGAAGATGGGCCGCACAATGACAAGGGAAGAGGTGCTACTCCCTCGCAGCTCCAGACGCCCCTAGATTCAATATTGGCTTCCAAAGTTGCCTGGAGTTCTTCCTGAGATCATGTGGGATTCCTCCAGGGACTCTGGTTTCCTCCCACGTCCCAAAGACATGCTGGTTAGATGGATTGAATCTGGGTGCTACTGTAAAATTACTCACTCGTGTGGGTGTGGCTAGCAGGTAGAGATGATGGGCAAGGGAGAAAGAATGAAGCTGCAGAGAACATGTGGGGGGGAATGGGGAATGGGGGCGGTGAGACTCCCCCGAGAGCTGCTGGCTTAAACTCGATGGGCCAAATGGTCTCCTGTATTGTGGGGGAAATGATACGATCGTGTTGAAAATATAGGAACAAGCAACTGCAGATGCTAGTTTACACAAAAGGGCACAAAGTGCTGGAGTAACTCAGCGAGTCAGGCAAATCCTACTGCCGGCCCACTCAGTTACTCCAACACTTTGTGTCACATTGAACAATAAAATGGTCATCAAACTCTTCTATGTCGTATTCATTGAAAATTGTTAGCATTTCAGTTTTGTAATATAAAATTTGTTCCATGGGTCATTTGGGAGGTAAGGTTACATTCTGTATAGCAAAATATATGTTCTCCAGAGATGCTGCCTGGCTTGCTGAGTTAGTCCAGCATTTTGTGTCTGTATTTGTTTTTAACCCAACACACATCCATGGGATGCAGGGGGTAAACCCACACGGTCACTGGGAGTTTGTGCAAGCTCGCCGCACGCATGCACGCATACACACCACCACCCGAGATTGGGATTGAACCTGGGTCTCTACCAGCTGTGATTCACTCTGCCACTGTCATTAGCTGGGTACATTTTTCCCCCCTCTAATCCCGTGGCTTTGAGTTGATTTGTATTCTTCCCGTAGTTTGATGAATGAGCTGCATCTTTACTATGAGGTTATGTGGTGGTTATCAAGACCATGGGCACATAGTGCTGGAATAACACAACGGGTCAGGCAGCGTCTCTGGAGAAAAGGATTAGGTGATGAACCCTTCTTGTTGGGCAGATTGTCAAGGCCCTGTTGCATTCAATGGTCAAGAGTGTTTAATTGTCAAATGGAACAATTAACTTCTTTCTTGCTCTAGCTTTGTAGCACCTTGACCCAACAACAACAATAAATAGATATACAGTAATCAGTAATACTAGGTACCCAGTAATACTAGGCCACTACTTTGCCATTTATCAGTGTGCTTCTGTGGGGAAGTGGTGTTGCCAGCAAGTACAGTACGATGCTTCAGCTCCCTCTAACCTCATCTACTGCATCTGGTGTTCCCGATGTGGCCTCCTGTACATCAGCTATACAAATCGTAAACTCAGCTTTGCCGAACACTTGCGCTGGGACCGCCAAGGCCTGCTGGATCTCCTGGTTGCTGTCCATACCAACTTCCATTCCCATTCCCCTAGTTCCCTTTCTCTCCTGGGTCTCCTCCATTGCCAGAGTGAGGTCACACGTCAAACTGGAGGAACCGCACCTCGTATTCCACTAGGGTAGCTTATAACCCAACGGTCTGTATGTTGAAGGTACACAAAAAAGCTGGAGAAACTCAGCGGGTGCAGCAGCATCTATGGAGCAAAGGAAAAAGGCAATGTTTCGGGCCGAAACCCTTCTTCAGACTTCCGAAACGTTGCCTTTTTCCTTCGCTCCATAGATGCTGCTGCACCCGCTGAGTTTCTCCAGCTTTTTTGTGTACCTTCGATTTTCCAGCATCTGCAGTTCCTTCTTAAACGGTCTGTACGTTGAGTTCTTCAATTTTAGGTGAACTACAAATCTCCCACACCCCACCCTTCCACATCTATTTCTCCCCTCCCCATCCACCTACATTCCTTCCTCCAGCTTCACAATTTGCATCTCTTCAATCCTTTTGAATCGCACCCTCTGTCTTCTTCTCTCATCTTTGTCCATCCATCTACCTATCTAACCCAGCTCCTCACCTGTATCAACTCATTACCTGCCAGACTTCGTTCTGCCTCTTCCCCATCCGTCTTTCTTCCTTCCCCTACAATCAGCCTGAGGAAGGGTCCTGACCCGAAACGTCACCTAATGTTCTCCATAGATGCTGCCTGACCCATGGAGTTACTCCATCACATTGAGTCTTTTTTTTAATTGTAAACCAGCATCTGCAGTTCCCTGTTTTTACATTCTGATGCAACTTCTTGACTGATTTTTAAAACAATATATTCTTAGATATACCTAAGTGGGACAGGGGCATAAAAGGCAGCAACTCTACCGATGTATTTGAGTGTAACGAACCAGGCTGTGATACACTCTCTACCAAGCCAGGGTGCTTTTAGATTTTTTTTTAAGCAGGGATCATTTGTAGGGAGCAATCATTGACGTTCCCTGAAGTGTTCAGCTCGTTCCCTGAAGTGTTCAGCGGGGCTTGACGAGGTGATTACTGGCGTCAGAAGATATTTTCTTTCTTTTCTCCTTGTAGCTGTTCCACCCCTCCCCCAACCCTTCCGTGACTACAAGCTGTGCCTCTGCGCTGAATTAACAAAGCTCTTCTGTCTGCTCCAGAGAGACAGCCTGTAAAGTCTGAGAAGCTGCATTAAAGTGGATTGTGATCGAGTCAGCTGATCCCTTCTTCTCTTCTCTCAGTGTTGACTACTCACGAGTGCTTTCTAATAAAATGATAACTGGGATGGCAGGTCATATAATATATCTAGCTTATTGTCCTTAGAGAAAGCAGCTCAGATTGAGCCCACGGCTTCTATCCACATTTTGTTTCTTTTTATTTTCTACGCAGGAAAATGGAATATCTCGTGCTTCAGAGCTTTGAGCAAATGATTAAAGAAAAATTGAGCATAAGAATGAAGCTGGCTTTTACTCTGCACTGGAATAAGTAATAATTTATACAATTATAACTGCCTTTTGATAACGTTAAAGGTGGACACAAAATGCTGGAGTAACGCAACGGGACAGGCAGCATCTCTGGAGAGAAGGAATGGGTGACGTTTCGGGTCGAGATCCTTGATCAATCCGAAGAAGGGTCTCGACCCAAAATTAGTCTGAAGGGTCTCGTCCCGAAACGTCACCCATTCCTACTCTCCAGTGATGCTGCATGTCCCGCTGGGTTATTCCAGCATTTTGTGTCCACCTCTGATTTAAACCAGCATCTGTAATTCTTTCCTTCACATTTTGATAACATTAATACAATTAAAAAGACTTTTGGACAGCTACTTGAATAAGAAATGTTTAGAGGGATATGTAGATTGGGCTGAAGAAGGGTTTTGGCCCGAAACGTTGCCTATTTCCTTCGCTCCATAGATGCTGCTGCACCCGCTGAGTTTCTCCAGCATTTTTGTGTACCTTCGATTTTCCAGCATCTGCAGTTCCTTCTTAAACAGATTGGGCACGTTGGTCAGCATGGGCCAATTGGGCCGAAGGGCATGTTTCTGCGCTTTATGACTCCAATTTCTTTACTGTACCAAAACATGTCTAGATGCATTATCAAACTTAAGTTGCGGTTAGTGTGGGCATGAATGCTTCCAAATTAACAGCAGTTATACATAGGCATTCCTGAACCTATTTGGCTTTGGACAAGTTCATGTCACAAGAAGCACAAAGAGTCGAACAACACAGAAGTCTTCGGCCCAACTCAAGAATCAGGAGTGTTTAATTGTCATGTGTTACGACAATGGAACAATGAAGTTCTTACTTGCAACTCTTTTACAGTCCACAAATGCAATACACACAGATAATAGGATTAGGTCTATTATTGTCACATATACCGAGGTACACTGAAAAGCTTATTTTGCATGCCATCAAAACCCGAGACCGAGGATCTCGACCCGAAACTTCACCTATTCCTTCTCTCCTTAGATGCTGCCTCACCCGCTGAGTTTCTCCAGCATTTTTGTCTTCCTTCGATTTTTCCAGCATCTGCAGTTCTTTCTTAAACAAGAGATGATCTACATCACTGGTACCGCCATTGTCCATTTGAACTTAATGATTTGCCACCCTCTTGAACTTAATACATTTTAATAGAGTTTTAGCAGAAACTGAATATTGTCTCCGAAGGAATCCTTGGATCAAGGGAGGGGTTTTTATCCAGTCGCTTGTCTGTGATGACGGTTAATGACTTTATTCAGGATGCTTCACTCTTGCAATAGGTGTGCGGTGCAGTTATTCATGGAAGCAGCAAATAAGACATATTTTATTTGCCTCCTTCTTGAACTTAGTAAATTATATTTTATAATATTACATTGAGTCTGAAGAAAGATCCCTACCCGAAACGTCACCTATCCATTTTCTCCAGAGAATCCTCCTGACCCGCTGAGTTACTCCAGCACTTTGTGTCTAACTAAAGAAGCGGCGTTTGTGGTTTTGAGGTTCCTTGGTGTTTAATTCAGCCAGGTTAGTGTTAACTGCATACATTCCAAAAGCTGGGTTGCTAACTTGTGTTCAGTTGTTGGAAAACTGCTACGTTTTCCCCGAGTTACGTAAGTAATCCTTATCCTTTATTCAGCAGCACTCCTGTTGACTGGTGCCAAGCCATTACTGAATAGTTTCCACTTTACATTTCTGCATTGCGGACAGTCTGTTGTATGCACCTTGTTGCTACAGTTAAGATGGTTCTTTTCCTGGCCACCGATAGTTAGTGTGAAGGTAGAATTACACCAAACATTTCTCAGAGAAATAATCTATGTTGAGTGAAGGATGTTTCCAGAGAGGATGTTTCCACCAGTGGGAGGTCAGCATGAAAGGGCGCAGCCTCAGAATAAAAGGATGCACGTTTAGAAAGGAGATGAGGAGGAATTTCTTTAGTCAGAGGGTGGTGAATCTGTGGAATTTATTGCCACAGACGGCTGTGGAGGCCAAGTCATTGGATATTTTTAAGGCAGAGATTGACAGATTCTTGATTAATGCGGGTGTCGGGTTATGGGGAGAAGGCAGGAGAATGGGGTTGAGAAGGAAAGATAGGTCAGTCATGATTGAATGGCAGAGTAGACATGATCACAATGAATGGCGGTGCTGGCCCAAAGGGCCGAATGGCCTCCTCCTGCACCTATTTTGTAGTAGACTCGATGGGCCTATTCAAATGGCCTACTTCTGCTCCTATGATTTATGAACTTATGATAATGCAGTCTGGTCCAATGCACTAATTTTCCAATTCTGCAGGAGCTGAGAATGTTACAAATCATTACAATACAATACAATACCTTTTATTTGTCATTTGAACCTCACATGAGGTTCAAACGAAATTTGGTTTCTGCAGCCATACAAGAAAAGAACCAAGACACACACCAACACAATTTACACAAACATCCAACACAGTGAGTCTCCTCCTCACTGTGATGGAAGGCAAAGTCTTGTCTCTCCCCTGCTCTCCATTCCTCTCCCGAAGTCGAGGTCAAAGCCCCCTGCGGGCGCTAGCAAGTCCGCGGCAAATCAAAACCGCGCCGGGCATTGTAAGGCCCAGCTCCAGGTCACTCTCAACCCCGCAATTCGGGCGGGAGAAGTCGCCGTTGCCGATGCCCCGCAAAGCAATCTCCCACCGGGGACCCGCGAGCTCCCGGTGTCACCATCCACCGGAGTCGGGTCGCAGCAGCGCGCCACCGCAGCTCTCCACGCTCCGAAGCTGGCTAGCTCCACGGAGGTAGGTCCACAGCTCCACAGCTCCACAGGCTCCGTGACTTGAGCCTCCAGGTCGTTCCGGTTGGAGGCCTGTCCACGGCGCTAGGCCCCAACGGCAACGGAGACCCGACAGGGAAGAGATTTAAAAGTTTCCCCCACTCCCCACATATACACATTTAAAAACCCGCTACAAACTAAACCCTCAACAGGACAAAAAAATAAAAAATACACAGACAGACTGCAGAGGCCTCTGCGACGTCGGTCGCGCCGCCCAACATTGAATTGCAAGTTGATCTTTTAATATCAGCCTACCTTTGTAGAGGTATCACATTATCTACAGCCACCACCTGGGGAATTCATTTAGTGTTTACCAACAGAATATCCCTGTTTCGACGTGCACAATCAAATAGAACAAGCTGTCCTACAACTTTAGGCTGTGCATGCCATACACAAGAAGAAAAAGTGTAAGCCTTGCAATGTGGTGACACAAAGGGAAAGTGTATTAGCATCATTAGGCAGTTAATTCCAATCATGTGGCCGTTTGGTTTCTGGTCTTGATCAGGAGGTCTCAAGAATTCAGGACATATCTCAGTGCATCTGGACAAATGGATTAATTTCCTATCTAACCTATTACATTAATGAAAATATTGTGACATTCTCAATGGTTTGATGCTTTAATTTTTTTCCAAGAGATTCCTATTTTGCATTTGTTAGTGGTCACGTGGAATATTGCTCAAAATGTGAAGTGATGTGCTGGCCTATTCTGGCTTGTAACTGCCGTATTGTGAATGAAATGGGGATGGCATGGTGGTGCAGCTGGTGCAGCTGCTGCCTCAGCGCCAGAGACCCGGGTTCAATCCTGACCTCTGGTGCTGTCTGTGTGGCGTTTGCAGGTTTCCTCTGCGTGGGTTTCTTCCGGGTGCTCCGGTTTCCTCCCACACCCCAAAGATGTGTGGATTTGCAGGTTAATTAGTCCCTGTAAATTTCCCCAGGTGTATAGGGAATGGGTGTGAAAGTGGGATAACATAGAACTGGTGTGAATGGCGGTCGATGTGCGGAATGGACTCTGTAAAGAAAATGTTTTGATTTTGAGGCCTGTTCAGCGTCAACTATTCCTGTGTCTAGATGTCAAGGGTTATGGGGAGAAGGCAGGAACGGGGTACTGATTGTGGATGATCAGCCATGATCACAGTGAATGGTGGTGCTGGCTTGAAGGGCCCAATGGCCTACTCCTGCACTTATTGCCTATTAACTGGTCATTCAGGCTCCCTGTGACAAGCGGGGTTTATTGACGGTCTTGGATCACCATAAAGTGCGGCAGGGAGATGGTTTCTGCGTGTGTCATACTTCTCATACTTCCTCCTTCCGAAGGAGGCCACGGGTTTATAAAAGATCTCAGGCCCATTTGAGCCAATTAGGATAGGATCGGAATGAATATCCAAGGAAGACTTGTAATCTAACATCCTTGTGAGCAGAAGAGATAGAATGCATTGATCTAGACTCACAGAGGTTGTGATATTGAATCTATCTGTACACTGGAAACCATCTTGCACATTAACTTACCTGATTATTTAAAATCAAAAAAAAAACTCGTTGGGAGAAGGACATATGGCCCCTGGAGATGCTCCACACTTCTGTAAAATCCTGAGGTATCTTCTACATTGGGTCAATTTTCCTGCACCAATCCCTCATCCCTAAGCTTTCCCCCCATGTTTCTTGGTTGTGGGTGGACTGGGAGACTGCCTCCTCCCCATCCTCTTGGGTTGTTGGTTCCTTAGACTCTGTACTCTCCAGGTAAAGGACTGTCCTCTCATCTGTCCCGAGTGGCCAGGACCTTATTTTGAGACTGACTCCTGCTTGTAAACACCCACAGCCAGGGGAACGCATGCAGTCTGAGCCAAGCCAGGCACGTCCCATAACAACGTGTAGGAAGGAACTGCAGATGCTAATTTACACTGAAGATAGACACAAAATGCTGGAGTAACTCAGTGGGTCAGGCAGTCTGAAGAAGGGTCTGGACCCGAAACGTCACCTATTCCTTTTCTCCAGAGATGCTGCCAGACCTGCGCAGTTAGTCCAGCTTTCTGTGTCTCATAACAATTGTGGATATTTCATTAAAAGATACAGCACGGGAACAAGCCCTTTGTCCCACAGTGTCCACATCAACCAGTGATCGCTTGTCCACATTGGTTCCATGTTATAGCACTCGGGGCAATATGCAGAGGTCAATTAACCCAAAACCCGCATGTCATTGGGATGTGGGGGAAAGCAGAGCACCCAGAGGAAACCCATGCAATTGCAGAGCGAATGTGCAAACTCCACGCAGACAGCACCTGAGGTCACGATCTAAACCGGGTCTCCTGCGCTGTGAGGCAGCAGCTCTATCAATGGCACCACTGTACTGCATGGGATAAGTGTAACTATGTGTGAGATAATGCACTCATAGGAAGAATAATCTAACTATGTACTCAGTGGAAAATTGCCTAAATGTGATTGGGTATCCAGTCATTATTATTTTCTGTTGGTGGGAGCTTGGGTCTCTGACACTGTGAGGCAGCAGCACTACCAGCTGCGCCCATTCCAAATTTCTGTGAGAGCACCAGTCTTTCATCTGCCCCTGGGGCATGGTTCCGTGTTGCATAACGGCACCTCGTATGACAATCCTGTGATCCCAGGAATCAGTCCGGTGAATCCGCAGAGCCTGGGAATTCATCCGAGATGCAGCGCTTGAGATTCGACCCGCGTCTGATCAATTGTGGTGCAAGGAGGATGCTGTCCCCGTGACCCTGAGTTTGACATTGTTCCCTGGTACAAATGCCCATTGTTGCTCAGTCTTTCTCCACAGCTCCAGAATGACTTGCCATTGCCTCACTAAATGCGGAAGATAACACCATTGTCTGTTTCTTTTGTACTTTTGACTATATTTATTTCTGAGTGGAATACTCGATGCCTCATTTTTGCCTGGAAAATAGTCTTTGAAATAAATGTTAAAGGGAAATGCCAAAACAAAAAGAGACTTTTTACTGTTCGTGCGTAGTAGGATTTCTGAAATGCTCTGCTTTATTTCATATGTGTTGGTTGGCTTGTTTTACAGAGCAGCATCAGCTGACAAGATTAATAGATGCACCAAAGGCAGTTCTTGAGTTGAATCTTTATATCTTATGATTGGAAACTGAGCCTTATTCTTATTTTAAATTAATGCCTTCAAGCCTACAATTGCATTGTAAGCACCCGAGTTGAATTTTTATATCTTGTGATTGAAAAATGAGCCAAATGATTTGTTCTTTTAAAAAATAATGCCTTCTTATTCCATTATAAGTACCTGGGGAGGTTAATGAATTTTTCTTCACATGTTTTCTAATGTAAGATCAGGAGGGGGGGGGGGGGGGGGGGGGAAGGTAGAATGGCACATTATTACATATGTTTTTGAAGCTTTCACCAAAGAAAAGTTTAAATCGGAGTCGAGGGATATGGGGAGAAAGCAGGAGCACGGTACTGATTTTGGATGATCAGCCATGAACATATAGAATGGTGCTGATGGCTCGAAGGGCCGAATGGCCTACTCCTGCAAATATTTTCTATGTTTCTAAATGCCAGAGACTCCTGGCCACACTCGGGGTTGTAGGCTGATGTTTGGTTCTAACTCATTCAGAGTTAAGCACGCATGTCCCCACACTTGGCTTGGTTATACCGTGGTGCACAAACACTGTACGCAAGCCAGGCATAGCCAGTGCAGTCAAACTCCCTGAAGCTGCAATCGGACATGTGATGAGAATGCCTCAAGGAATACTCCGGCACATTGGCCTCGGGCAGCAGAATCATGGCACCGGATTAGCGAGATTGAATAGGAACCTCAGTTTCCCGGCTGCTCAATAGAGTCAACTGAATGAATAAACTGCAATTACATACCTTATTCTTCACAGCATGAGAGCGCGCAATGATGCAGGGCATTGGAATTATCTGGTACACCATAGGAACAGGCCCTTCAGTCCACAATGTCTGTGCCAAATATGATACAGTATTAAACTAATCTCTCTGCCTGCATGTGATCCATAACCCTCCATTCCCTGCGTACCCATGTGTCTATCCAAAAGCCTCCTAGATGCCACTATTGTATCTCCCTCCACCACCACTCTTGGCAGCGTATTCTAGGCACCCACCACCCTCTGTGTGTGGGGGGGAAAAAAAACTTGCCTCGCACATATCCTTTAAACTTTGCTCCTCGTATGTCCTCGGGTCTCGACATTTCCATCCTGGGTAAAAGGTTCTGATGGTCTACTCTATTTGTGCCTCTTATTATTTTATACACTTCGATATTTAAGACCAAAAAGGATTGTTTTTTCTGTGATAATGAAAGAGTTTAGAGATGCAGCATGGAGACAGAGCCTTTGCCCCACAGAGTCCACGCCGACCACTGATCACCCGTTTACGCCTGTTCTATGTTATCCCTCGTTTGCATCCACCTCCTGCACAATTTACAGAGGAAAGTTAACCTACAAACCAGTACGTCACAGGGAGAAAACACAAAGTCCGTACATACAGCACCCGTCGTCAGGATTGAACCCTGGTCTCGGGCACTGTGCCGCCCTTAAAATCAATAACGACTGCAAGCAACCACTGATTAGTCTGTATCATGCATGGATATGTTATCAAGTTACTGTTGGGAAGATCTGCCCCAGTAATTGTTATTGTAATTTTATGCAATTTAAAAAAAATTCAAATTGACAATGTTCAAACTCCACAATATTATTAAAATATAACTTAAATTCTTTCGATTCCTACTCTATCTGTGGCATCCTGAAAAAATGCAACAAGATTCGATCGGACCATCGGGTATATTTTGTGTGTTTGTCCCTGTTTCCTGCTCTACTGAATGATTTCCTTTCCACAAGCATGAATGGAACTGCTGGTAATTGTGTTTAACTCCAGTACAGTGTTTGCTTCCTTCCGCATGCACAATTTTGGCAGCGTCCAAAGATCAGGAATTGGAAGCACAGTGGTGAAATTTGCCAGTGGGTGGAGTGATTTATTACAGAGGCTGGTTGCAACAAAATAAACACGGGCACCAATAGACTGGGGCGATGGTTGGCAAATTATTGATTGATTGAAAGGGACGACATGGAAGCAGCTCCATTTAGTCCATGTTGATCACCTGGTCTTCATGCTGGTTCAATGTTATTCTAGAGATGTTAAGTTCAAGAGTTATTTTCTATTGCGCCCTCTCCCCTTCTCCCCCTCTCCCCCCTCTCCTCCCTCTCCTGGCCCTGTTTCCATTTGTATATGACTCTGACTGTTGAGAGTTTGCTCTCTAGTCATTTTGGACTTTCCTTGCAGTTGAACCAGGATCTAACTCTAGTTAGTAAGTAAGTAAGTAAGTTTTATTTATATAGCACGTTTTAAGTCAACTCGCATTGACATCAAAGTGCTTTACATAAATTGAATAATAAGTTTCCATACAAACCATAGAAAAAGGTTAAAAAAAATAAAGAAAATGGACACAACACTTTATAGAGTTCAACACAAACGTCCCCCCACAGCAGAATCAAAAATGTCCACTGTGGGGAAAGGCACCAGAAAGTTAAGTCCTCTTCCTCTGAAACACCCGAGGTCGGGGCCCATTTGTGGCCTTGCAGCCAGTCCGATGTTTTCAGGGCCCTCTTGCCGTGAAGATGGAACATCCAGCGTCGGGTGAAACATTCCTCAGCGGCTTAGAAAGTCTGGAGCGGCTGCCTCCTCCCCGGAGACCAGGGTACTCGTAGCCCTCAGGCCGCGCCGGTTGGAGCTCCGACCCCGGCCAACTCGATCCCTGGCTCCGCGGCGCTCCAAATCCAGCGCCGCCCGCGGCCGGACACACCCAGCTCCGCGATGTTGGTAGTCGGCGACCACAGCGCTCCGGAGCTTATCGCACGGCGACCCGGTAAGGCATCGCCCGCTCCCTGTTGGTGTCCCAGCGCTGTGCTGCCGCTGCTGAAGCTGTAGTCCCGGCCGGTCCCGACAGGAAACGCCGCTCCACTCTCGATGGCAGGCCGCGAGGACGGGGCGAAGACGCAGCTTGGAGGGATGCTGCCTCTCCGACCAGGTAGGGGACTAAGAAATAAAGTTTTCCCCTTCCCCACCCCCACCCACCACATAAAAGACCTCCACTAACATTTGGGACAGGACTTAAAATAAAATTTAAAAAAAGGTGAAGAGACGGACTACGGGCAGGCTGCCATACACAGACGGCGCCCACTCCTGCACATCCGCCATCTTCAAGTTTTAAGTAAGGCTCTGTTGAAACTCATCCAGCTGGTGTGCAACAGCCAACTCGTGTTAAAAGAAAACATGCTCTGACGTTTTTATTCGTATTGGTTTATTACTCCAGATAGTGTAAAAAGGGAAAAGAAACAGAGTTCAGAATGTTGTTACAGCTCCAGAGAAAGTGCAGTTAAAGTGATGCAACAAAGTAGATTGGGTAAACAGGATCGACACAAAATGCTGGAGTAACTCAGCGGGACAGGCAGCATCTCTGGAGAGAAGGAATGGGTGATGTTTCGGGCCGAGACCCATCTTTAGACTGATAAAACAGGAATATGTCCTAGGCTTATGAAAGGTTCATTCATAGAACATAGAACATTACAGCACAGGAACAGGCCCTTCGGCCCACAATGTATGTGTTGAACACGATGCTAAAACCAACCCTTACCTGCCTGCATATAATCCATATTCCACAATTACTTGCGTATCCATAGGCAAAGGTGTTCAGAGAAACGATTGCCCAGTCTGCGTTTGATCTCGCCGATGTATAAGAGTCCACATCTTGAACAGTGGCTACAGTAGATGGGGGTTGGAGGAGGTGCAAGTGAACCTCTGCCTCACCTGAAAGGACTGTCAGGGTCCCCGGACAGAGTCGAGCGAGGAGGTATAGGGACAGGTGTTGCATCTCCTGCGGTTGCAGGGGAAGGTACCTGGGGAGGGGGTGGTTGGATAAGAAGGGATGAGTTTACCAGGGAGTTGCAGAGAGAACGGTCTCTGTGGAAGGTGGAAAGGGCTAGAGATGGGAAGATGTGACTCGTGGTGGGATCCTGTTGGATTCTCGTTGGATTTGGTTGGATACAGAGTGGGAGGTGGTGGCTTTCTTGAGTTTGGTTAAATCAGAATTGCAGAGTTTTTGGGGAATGAGAACTTCATTCCATGCCTTGGGTAAAGAAATCATTAATAACACCTGCACATGGACCCTGAGGTGTGTGGTTGCATAGAAATGGGATAGAGGGGCAATAGGTGGCGTTTTGAGTCTGAATCCTTCTTCAGACCCAAAGCGTCACCTATTCCTTTTCTCCAGAGATGCTGCCTGTCCCGCTGAGTTACTCCAGCATTTTGAGTCTATCTTCAGTATAAACCAACGTCTGCAGTTCCTTCCCACACTCAATTTTTCTGAAATGGATTGTGAATCTTTGGCATCCTTTACCCAAGGGCCCGTGACTGTTTGTCAGCAAGTTTATTTCATGGAGGGATTTTTGGACACTAAAAGAATTGAGGGAGATTGAGATCAGATGGCGTCAAATCAGCTTTGACTGACCGACTGAGTAGGCTGGAGGGGTGATGGATGTTAGAGTTGGCTGTGTGGCCTCGTCTGCTCCCATTTCCATGGCCGTTATGGATGTGCCGGTGGTTGTGCCGTGTACCATTCTAGCCTTGAATATAGTATTCGATAACCTACTGGAAAAAACTGGATCTTGACAAAATCTGTAGGAAAACAAAGAGCACATTTGTTTTGTTAAACCATTACTCTTTGCCATTGTAGAGTTATACTTTTATTGGTCATTTGAAATTTCAAACATCGAACAATACAACACAGGAACAGGCCCTTCAGCCCACAACCATCTGAACCTTCTGAATTTTGTGGTCGGCAGGGCAGCACTCTGCATATCGCCAACTTGGATAATTTAACATTTTTATCAAGCCAATTAAACAAGCCAATTAACCTACAAACCTGTACGCCTTTGTAGTGTGGGAGGAAACCGAAGATCTCGGCGAAAACCCACACAGATCACGGGGAGAACGTACAAACTCCGTACAGACAGCACCTGTAGTCGGGATCGAACCCGGGTCTCTCAAGTCAAGTCAAGTCACATTTATTTATATAGCACATATAAAAAACAACTCTCGTTGGCCAAAGTGCTTTACATTTGTTATAAGAATAGCACAACAAAACAAACTACATAATATATACATGTAGCCCTCACTCAGAGGACGTCAGGAAAGGCTTAGGAGTATAGATAAGTCTTTAGTCTTGACATAAAAGAGTCGATGGAGGGGGCAGTTCTGATGGGAAGGGGATGCTGTTCCAGTCTAGGAGCTGCAACCACAAAGGCGCGGTCGCCCCTGAGCTTATGCCTAGACCGCGGGATATTCAGCAACCCCAAGTCGGCCGATCTGAGGGGCCTGGAGGTGGAGTGGTGGGTGAGAAGACTTTTTATGTAGGTGGGGGCAAGCCCATTGAGGGATTTGTAGACATGGAGGAGGATCTTGAAGTTTATACGGAACCGCACAGGGAGCCAGTGGAGAGTGGCCAGGATCGGGGTGATGTGGTCCCTTTTGCGGGTGCCCGTCAGGAGTCTTGCTGCGGTGTTTTGGACCAGTTGCAGGCGGGACAGGGAAGATTGGCTGATGCCAGTGTAAAGGAAGTTGCAGTAATCTAGGCGGGAGGAGATGAATGTGTGGATGATCTTTTCGAGGTCATCAAACTGGAGGAATTGTTTTATTTTAGCTATCGTCCGATGCTGTTGTGACTGTCTACCCATTCTATGACTCTCATAATATTATAAACCTTCAGCGTCTCTGGCGCTGCATTTTGCTGTAAGGTGGCAACTCTACCGCTGCTCCACCGTGACTGCCCACAACGTCTCTGCCGACCATGATGGGGAGTTAAACTAACCTGAGAAGGGACCGAAACATCACCCATCCATGTTCTCCAGGGATGCTGCCTGACTTGCTAATTACTGCAGCAGTTTGAGTCTTTAAAACAAATGAATCCCTCTGCCTGCATCTGTTCAATCCCCTTCCATTCCCTGAACATCCAAGTGCCTATCTAAAAGTCTCTTAACACCATTGTCGTATGTGTGCCCCAACCACCCCTGGCACCCACCACCTTCTGTGGAGAGGAAAAACCTGCCCTGCTCATCTTCACTAAACTTTCCTCCTCTGACCTCTAAAACGATGCCCACTAGTATTTGACATTCCCGCCTGGGGAAAAGGTTCTGACTGTCTACCCATTCTATGACACTCATAATATTGTAAACTTCCAGCGTCTCCCCTCAGTTCCCCCACCACTGACCATTCTAAAGCTAATGTCAAATGGAATGATTTCAGACAATTGTTTAATAATCTGCCATTAGGGTTTCTCGGTCTAAACTGTGAAGGCCCTGGTTCTGTGTGCGTGTGTGTGTGTGTGTGTGTATGTGTGTGTGCGTGTGTGCGCATGCGTGTGTGTGCGTGTGTGTGTGTGCGTGTGCATATGATTCATTAAAGGTCAAGCAACATAAAAAACATACGCAAGGCTGCCTTTGCGTTTCATTTTTACTTACGCTCTTCTGCAATAACCTCTAAATAATTAATCTAATTCCTTTACTTCCGAGTTCTGGTCTTGCGGGCGTTTGAAGGATGACGGCAGTATTCAGGGCACTAATTCCGTGCTCATCACATCAGTCGCTCCTGTTTTGTTCGACAGAGCTATTGTGTGACGTTTAGGAGCCGTGCTCTGATGCTGAATGTTCCTTTGCGTTTAGTAACTTGCCTTTTCTTGCATTTGATTAAAAGCCGTTTTAATCCACTGATCGGGTCATTTGTTAATTCAGGGTGACGGTTGGTTGCATATTCCAGCTGTGCTTCGAGACCAGACGATGTAAATGGGTTGCCAAAATAAATAGACTGATCTGGCAATCAAACTGCTACACGGTCTATTGCCTGTGGTCTGTTCCACCGGTCTATAAGTGGCAGTGAAATATAAAATCACTTCATATTTTTCCGTCTGGACTGGTCTCCAAATAGTATTTGATCCATCCTTCTATGTTGCTGCTAGTTTGACGGCTCGGGATTGTAGGTGTTATTCGGTGAAGATTGACAGGGAAGCATGCTGGATTTGCAGTCTGTTGGAAATCTGTGCATCTCAATTTGCTGTGGGTTCAGCACATTCAGCTCTCCTCGATCCATATAGAAATGTGATCGTGTTAACAATTGTTAGGTAATGAGCTAAATTTTGCTCTTGCACCTTAATGATGGACACTGCAGCAGAACAAATGCTGTAAGTCGAATCAGGGCTGACTGCTTATTGTTTCTGAGGTGGCGTGGAGCGGTTATGCAGGGGGGGGGGGGATGGATGTACTCGATAAGAAACCTGACGTCCCTCACTTTGTCTGTTATGGTTTAGTTTAGGGAGACAATGTGTGGAAACTGGCCCTTCAGCCCACAATGTACGTGAGTTCTATCCTACACTCCACGGATAATTTAGAGGCCAATTAAACTACAAACCCACACCTCTTGGGAATGTGGGAGGAAACCGGAGCACCCGGAGAAAATTCATGCAGTCACAAGGAGAGTGTACAAGCTCCGTACAGACAACACCCATAGTCGGGATCGAACCTAGACAGGGCGATGTGAGACATCAGCTCTACTGCTGTGCTGCCCTTTAGAGGAATGGCATTTTGTTTTTAAAAGGACTGGGTCAGATTTGGTGACACTAGGAACTGCAGATGCTGGAGCTTCGAGTAAAACATAAAGTGTTGGAGGAACTCAGTGGGTCAGGCATCTTTTGGGAGGGAATGGTCAGGTAACGTTTCGGTCAGGGCCGTTTTTCAGACTGATTGTACAAGGGGGGAGAAAGCTGGAAAAGAGCTGGTACACTCCGGATCTAAAATACAGTTTTTAACAAATTCCGAATCAACAAATTTACCCCCTGGGTAGGTGAAATTTACCCCCTGGGTAGGTGAAATTTACCCCCGGTTGGGAAGCCTTGGTTTACAGTGTCTATGCTGAACATGATATCAAGCTAAACTAATCTCACCTGCTTGCACATAATCCAGACCTCTCCATTCCCTGCATGTGCCAAGCCAAAATTCTTTTCAACACCACTCTTGTATCTGCTTTTACCACGTTCCAGGTACCCATAGTGTGTGTTAACAAAAAAAACTTGCCCTGCACATTTCCTTTAAACTTTTGCCCATCGCAGCTTAAAAGCGATGCACTCTAATCTTTGACTTTCCCACCCTAGTAACACAGGTTCTGACCATCGACCCTATGCATGCCTCTCATAATTATATATACTTGCATCAGGTCTCCACTTAGCCTCCGACGCTCCAAAAAGGATGATCCAAGTCTATCTAGCCTCCCCTTATAGCCAACCTAGGTAGCATCTGGTAAAACGATTCTGCACCCTCTCCAAAACCTCCGCATCCTTTCTGTAATTGGGCGGCCAGAACTATGTGCAATACTCCAAATAGTTTAGTCCTGTGCTCATACTTAAAAAGTAGGTATTTTCCACAATATTTTTAGAACCTTTCCAGAACCCGGTTTAACAGTCAGTTAAATATCTGCAACGTGATCATAAGTGATGGGAGCAGAATTAGGCCATTCAGCCCATCAAGTCTACCCCGTCATTCAATCGAGGCTGATTTACCTCTCCCTCATAACCCCATATTATGATTTTAATGGTGCTTCAACAAGTGAGATTGCATCAGTTGGATCTAATGAGTACCACTTGAACTGGATTAATGTTAAAATTCAATTGAAGATATTCGATTAACTGGTTTAATTTGCCTTCCTTTCAACCTATTTAACTGAATGAATGTTTTTTTGATTCTGGGCAAAAATGTAATGCTCAAATAAATATAATTGAGTACTTGCAGCATCAAACTTGGGGGACAATGAACCACTTCCTGGGTTGGTTTCAATAAATTAAGTGGATGATGTAGATGTGAGGAATTTGTGTTCCCTTTATTTCTGTTAATGTACAAACCAAAACTGCCGGAGGAATTAAGTGGGTCAAGCAGCATCGTGGAGGCCATATGATTAGCATTATCCCAAGCGGGTACCTAAACAGCCACGCAAACAGCCCTTCCAAGTGAGGCAGAGATTCTCATGCACCTCCACCAACCTAAGCCTGGGCCTCCTCCATTAAGTTGCTGCGAGGCCACACATAAACTAGAGGAGCAGCATCTTTTATTCCACATGGATAGTTTACAGCCCAATAGTTTGAACATTGAACCCTCTGATTTTAGGTAACTAATAATCTACAAACAACCCTCCCCCTCCCACTTCCCTACGCCCCACCTGGATTTGGATCCATTTCTCCCCTTTCCTCTACATTTCTTCCTCAAGGTTAATCAATTCCTACTTCTTCTATCCTTATCTCACAGTTTTTATTTTGTTTTAATCTCTGGCCTTTATCCAATCATCTACCAATCTAAAAGTTCCCTCACCTGTATCCACCTATCATGCCAGTGTTATTACAGCCCCCACCTTTCTTACAGCTCCCCCCCACCCCCCCCCCCCCCCATCACAATCTGTCTGAAGAAGAGCCCTGACCCAAATCGGTCCATATTCTTCAGAGATGCTGCCTGACCCACTGAGTTGCTCCAACACTGTCTTTTTTTGTAAACCAGCATCTGTTAATTTTGTCTCGGTCTACTATTCAACATGGATAGTCTGCACCCAGTGATATGAACGTTTGAATTTTCCAAGTTCGGGTAACTTGCATTCCCGTGTGTCTTTCCCCTATTGTGTTAGTCCACTGAGTCTCCCCTATTAGTTCACCTTCTCTCCTCACGCACCCCTACTGCCTAAGACCAAGTATCTATTTCTGAATTTATAAAACATGCCTGCTGAAAATATTGAATGAATAAGTTTATTGGCCAAGTATGTACACATGCAAGGAATTTGCCTTGGTGCTCCGCTCGCAAGTAACATCACAACATACAGGAAACAATTAAGAATAAAACATTAAAACCTTAAGAATAAAACATTACAGTTTAAACAAATGGAAATGCTGGAAATCTAAAGTTTAAAAAATGCTTCAAGGCACTCAACGTCAGGCAGCATCTGAGGATCAATATTATTGTCTCAGGTCACTGACCCCGGCGAAGGTTTTCTGTAATTTCTGGTTTCCAGACAGCTGCGTCTTTTTTTTAATCTTTTCCCTCTATTCCCTGTATTTTGGGGAGAAGGCAGAAAGTGAAACTGGGAAATTAATCAGTAGGAAGCCTTTTGATTTGCTTTCTCCCTGTAAGATTGGCAGTGCCGCCCACCCTCAGTTTACCTTATCGAAGTCCTTGTGTTCTTGGATCAGCGCCATCGAGCTGACAGGAGATCGTTGCCCTCTGTGATCCTGAATACCGATTGTGACTTTGGGATGCATTTCAAGAATTCAGGATGGGTCGCGCTCGTACACACCTCGTAAATCCTGCGCTGGTATCAATCCGGTTTAGCCCCGTGACTTGGCATTTAATCAATCTGAGGCTGCTTGTAAAATGGCAAAACTAAAATATCTCGTCCTGCAACAGTGTTCTTGATCTTCTCACGGAAAGGTTGCAACTCATCAGCCCAGCTCGGCACAAGAATATTTCAGCTTGTCCCACCTCGTTGCTGTGAACCCATTGCCCTGCAATTTGGTTTTCCTTTCAAGTGCAGAGCATGTTCCACTTTGAGCACACGATGGGAACGGCCTTCACTGTTCACCTTGCCACCACATTCATACAGTAGGATTGCACGGTGGCGCAGAGGTAGAGTTGCTGCTTTACAGCGCCAGAGATCTGGGTTCGATCCAGACTGCAGGTGCTTTATGTACGGAATTTGTACGTCTTCCCCCCCCCCCCCCCACGTTTTCCTCCCTGGTTCCAAAATGTACAGATTTGTAGGTTAATTGGCTAGGTAAAATTATAAATTGTCCTTAGTGTATGTGTGTGTGTGTGTGTACTTGTATGTAGGATAGTGATAGTGTGCGGGGATCGCTGGTCGGCACGGACTCGGTGGGTCGAATGGCCTGTTCCCGTGCCGTATCTCTAAACTAACCTAAGTAGGTGGGACGAGTGTAGACGGGACATGTTGGTCGGTGTGGGGAAGTTGGGCCGAAGGGCCTGTTTACATGCTGTATGACCCTGAATCAGATTCCAGATTCCAGATTCCAGATTCCAATTGCTAGCCGCATAATCAAAAAAATGTTTTACCCCCACCCCCCCCGCCCAACTCTCACCCCTTGGGTCTTCTGCCTTTCCTCGGCAATGGGAAATATTTCTGCCTACACTGTCCAGACCTTTCTTGATCTTAAATACCTCTGGCAGATCTCCTTTTAGCTAAGTGTTTAAGAAGGAACTGCAGATGCTGGAAAATCGAAGGTAGACAAAATGCTGGAGAAACTCAGCGGGTGCAGCAGCATGTATGGAGCGAAGGAAATAGGCAAAGTTTCGGGCCGAAACGCTGCCTGTTTCCTTCACTCCATAGATGCTGCTGCACCCACTGAGTTTCTCCAGCATTTTTGCTTACCTTCTCCTTTTAGCTATCTCTGTTCTCTGGAGAGCATTGGAAAGTCAAGGACCAGAGGGCATAAGTTGAAGGAGCGAGGGGCGAACTTTAAGATGTGCGGGGCAAGTTTGTTAAACAGAGTGGTGGATGCCGGGAATGCGCTGGCTGGGATAGTGGTGTAGGTGGATTCAGTAGTGACTATTAAAAAGCTTTTAGATAGGCATGTGGATGTGCAGGGAGTGGCGGGATACGGATCACGTGCAGGCAGAGGAGATTAATTTTACTTGGCAGCGTGTTCAGTGCGGATACTGTGGTCAGAAGGATTTGTTCCTGTGTTGTACTGTTCTCTGGTTCTCCGGACGGCCTGCCTGTGTAAGTGTGTCCTTGGCACAATCCGAGGAAACCCCCTCACGCCTTCTCTCCTTCCTCTCCCTGACTCTTTCACCCCCATTAAGACATGGCTGCAGAGGCAGAGTTGAGCAAGCATTTAATTAAAAAAACATTAACTGAAACACATTTTTTTCAAAGAAAATCTAGCTGACTAAATCACAGTTCACACCATCAAAGTGGGTGGTGATGAATGCCAAGTAGTCTAAGATGCACATGTACAATGTATGTGGGAGTGAGGGCAGATTGTTGTTTAGTTGTCAGTGTTGAACAAACCCTTCATTGGTAACAGGATCTTGAACAGCTCTCTCGTTGTTAACTGGTTCTTGAGCGGACCTCTCATGTGCTAGGTGTGCATTCCCGATCTTCCAGTCTACTCATTGTGGCCCTTGCACATTTCCGTACCTGCACTTTCTCTGCAGCTGTTACACTGTGTTCTGCACTATTTATTTTTTCTTGTACCCAGCCTGATGTACGTATACCCACTCTCAGACCTTCATTGCTTTTCCATCTCATTACATTTCAGGGATTATTCCAGGCATGCAGTTACATGGATCCCACCGGATGTACTGGTATGATATGATTTGCCCGGATAACATGAATTTTGTGATATACCTCGGTGTAGGTGGCAATAATAGACCGATACATTACAAAGTATTTGCGAGGATATTTCATTTAGTTTAGAGATACAGCGCGGAAACAGGCCCTTTGGCCCACTGGGTCCACGCCGATCAGCGATCCCGGCACATTAACACTATCCTACACCCACTAGAGACAATTTTTACATTTACCAAGCCAATTAACCTACAAACCTGTGCGCCTTTGGAGTGTGGGAGGAAACGGAAGATCTCGGAGAACCATGCAGGTGGCAGGGAGAATGTCCAAACTCCGTACGGACAGCACCAGTAGTCGGGATCGAACCCGGATCTCCGGCGCTGCATTCGCTGTACGGCAGCAACTCTACCGCTGCGCCACCGTGACCTCCATAAATGTTGTCAGGACTCTAGGGCCTTGGCTATGGGGGAGGTTGTTCAAGCTAGGGCTTTATTCCTTGGAGCACAGGAAGATGAGGGGTGATCTTATAGAGGATTATAAGGTTATGAAGGGAATAGATAGGGTAAAAGTACAGTCTTTTGCCCAGAGTAGATGAATCAAGAACCAGAGGACATGGGTTTAAGGTGAGAGGGATTTAATATGACTTAAGGTTTAAATAGGGTTTAAGGTTAATAGGAATTTAATAGGACTTTTTACACAGGGCATAGTGGGTGGAAGGATTGCACTGCCAGAGCAGGAATTTAAGGCAGGTACTATCACAACATTTAAAAAACGTTTGACCAGGTACATATATAGGAAAGGTTTAGAGGGATATGGGACGAACATGGAGAGGTGGGGTTAGTGTAGGTGGGGCATCTTGGTCGGCATGGGCAAATTGGGCTGACGGGCCTGTTTCTGTGCTGTATGACTTTGTGACCAATACTTTAGACCTTTCATTGGTGTAGAAGGCATCACATCATGCAACAGAACCATTCAACGTTTATTTCATGAAGAAGTATCCTGCTCAGAGTTGAGGAAAGGGTTAGTCTGAATCTTCCCCTTGATTACTTGTCAAAGTGTATAAAATACTAGTGAAGAATAACATAAAGAAAATGCAGGTGCTGATAATGTGAAATAAAAGCAAAATATAATGGTCAATAGTATTGATGGAAAGAGAAACAGTTAAGGGCCTGTCCCACTTGGCTGTCATTTACCCCTCATTTACACGTCATATGTAAAATAGGTCGACGCGTTGTGACGCATGTATAGCGCGGGACGGGTGCATGGAGAGGTGTGGAGTTGCGTGCGGTATCGGGCGGTGCTCCAGGATTTCGTGCTGAACGAAATCCTCGCGCGCCATCTGCGTGACGTATCGCGTACGCACACTGATGCATTGGCGTTGCATGCTGTGTCCCGAAGTCTCATGTGTATCGCGTGGTGACGCATGGTTACGTCACCGTGCGTAACCATGCGTCACCGCGTGCCGCAGGGTATTCTAATGATGTCACGCGCACCACACGCGTGATGTCGCGTCGACCTATTTTACATACGACTCGTAAATGAGGTGCAAATGATGGCCAAGTGGGACAGGCCCTTTAATGTTTCATGTGGTTCTTCAATTCCAATGAAGAGAGTAAGAGCTGAAAGGTTGGCTGTGTCTTTTTCCATAGATGCTGCCTGACCTGCAGAGTGTTTCCAGCACTTTTATTTGTTTTCAATTGTGTTTTATTTTCCTAACGGTTGATTCCGTTTACTTTGCGTTCGTTGCTCTATGAATGGATATGTGCATTTCAGCTGACGGGTATGCCATGTTGTACGGGTTAGATTCCTGACCAGAGGGCATTGTGTATTCTAATAATACTTGTGTCTGAACTCTTTGCGTGAAATCCGCTGGTTTGTCATAAGGATGAGAAATTACCACTCCCTTCCCCAGTCGGGTTTGTTCCAATTCCAGTCCAACAACATAGTGCTCCCGATAGAATTCACATTCTGTTAATGTAGCAAATCTGAAATTTAAAAAAAAAATCAAGAAAACCATTGTATTAAGTTATGAGCAGTTTAGGTGGGTCAGCTTCTTTCCTGTAGGTGAGGTCAAAAGCCAAAGGCCTACATTTCAGATAATTGGTGGTAGAATCAGACGGGAGATGAGGATCTTTTAACCCCCCCACCCAGAGGATGGTGGGGGGGCTGGAACTCGCTGCTCCAAAGACACTGGTTTCTCTACATCAAGCCTTCCAACACCCTGACCGTTTAACTGTCTCTCCCACCACTCCAGCATAGTGGGGAACAGGTCATTGAGTCCAGCGTTGTATAGCATGGGAACTCACCCTTTGGCCCAACCCATCCATGCCAAATTGCCTAACTGATCCAGTCCCGTTTGCCTGGGCTTCACCTATGTCCCTCCACACCCATCCTATGCATGTACCTGTCTTTTGTCATTGCACCCACCTCTACCATTTTCTCTGACAATTCATTCGACGTACCCACACATCCTGTCGAGGGTCATCGTACTAGTTTCTCTGTCGTCCTGGTGAGATTAATTGTCTGTATAACTCGTTATCATCCAGCCAACAACGGACCATTGTGGGCTCCGCCTTCCCTTGATCGTCATTACTTTTTTTGCATATCTTCCTTTCATTTGTTCTATACCTCTCTTTATCTCGCATTTCCCATTCCCCTGAACGAGGCAGGGTCTCGACCCGAAACGTCACCTCTACCTTTTCTCCAGAGATGCTGCCTGACCCGCTGAGTTACTCCAGTTTTATGTGTCGTGTCTTTGGGGATGTAAGCTGTTTGCATTTCATTCGTCACTGCAAAAGAGGGAATGAATGTAGTAGACTGCCTGTCTTCTGAAATAATTTCCATGACATGTCCTTGCTCATTAGTCACATGCTCTCTGGAGAGGGACAGAAGTCTGGAAGATAGATAGCTGATGGCAATTGAGATAATTACAGATAGAGAACCTCTGTCTTTTGACACCTGTTCTTCTTGCCCTATCACAGAATTCTTCTGTGAACATTGTCTCCTGTTGACAGTCCTAACAAATCTGAACTTTATGAAAGTGGGACATTATGTTTGCAGGTATATTATTTTCTGTCACAATCCCAAACTTCTTTGAATATAGACACAAAATGCTGTAGTAACTTGTTAGGGCGGCAAGGTAGCGCAGCGTTGGAGTAATGCCCCTGTCCCACTTGGGAAACCTGAACGGAAACCTCTGGAGACTTCACGCCCCACGCAAGGTTTCCGTGCGGTTCCCGGAGGTTGCAGGTGGTTGCAGGTAGTGGAAGCAGGTAGGGAGACTGATTAAAAACCTCCGGGAACCGCACGGAAACCTTGGGTGGGGCGCAAAGTCTCCAGAGGTTTACGTTCAGGTTTCCTAAGTGGCGCAGCGATGGAGTTACTGCCTTGCAGCACCAGAGACCCGGGTTCGATCCTGACTACGGGTGCTGTCTGTATGGAGTTTGTATGTTCTCCCCGTGACCTGCATGGGTTTTCTCCGAGATCTTTGGTTTCCTCCCACACTCCAAAGACGTACAGGTATGTAGGTTAATTGGCTTGGTAAATGTAAACATTGTCCCTAGTGTGTGTAGGATAGTGTTAATATGTGGGATCACTGGTTGGCGCAGACCCGGTGGTCCTAAGGGCCTGTTTCCCCTCTGTATCTCTAAACTAAACTCAGTGGGCCAGGCAGCATCTCTGGAGAGAAGGAATGGGTGATGTTCATAACAAGAGGATTTCAGTATGGTAGAGAGGTTCTTCCACAGTTGTATAGGCCTCTGGTAAGACCACACCTGGAGTATTGTGTACAGTTTTGGTCTCCTAATTTGAGGAAGGACATCCTTGTGATTGAAGCAGTGCAGCGTAGGTTCATGAGATTGATCCCTGGGATGGCGGGACTGTTATATGAGGAAAGATTGAAAAGACTAGGCTTGTATACACTGGAGTTTAGAAGGATGAGGGGGAGATCTTATAGAAACATATAAAATTATAAAAGTACTGAACAAGCTAGATGCAGGAAAAATGTTCCCAATCTTGGGCGAATCCAGAACCAGAGGCCACAGTCTTAGAATAAAGGGGAGGCCATTTAAGACTGAGGTGAGAAAATACTTTTTCACCCAGAGTGTTGTGAATTTGTGGAATTCCCTGCCACAGAGGGCAGTGGAGGCCAAGTCACTGGATGAATTAAGAGAGAGTTAGATAGATCTCTAGGGGGCTAGTGGAATCAAGGGATATGGGGAGAAAGCAGGCACGGGTTATTGATTGGGGAAAATCAGCCATGATCACAATGAATGACGGTGCTGGCTCGAAGGGCTGAATGGCCTCCTCCTGCACCTATTTTCTATGTTTTGGGTCGAGACCCTTCTTCAGACTCAAACTGCTTTGGCTTATTTTGACTGCTTTGCAATGGCAATAGGTTTAAGTTCTTGCTTCCTGCATTAATTTTGACAGATTTTTCTTTTAATTGTGTATGGAATTCACACTCCTCAGAATAAAGATCTTATTTGTGTTGTTGGACCAACAAAATTGAATAATTTAACGAATAGCTGTATTGTCAAAACTCCTTCCATCTTTCACAGTAATGCTCTTAGCATCAATATTGTAAGCTTATAAATTTGCAATGAATGTATCTTGGAGTTGATAATTAAGATAACTAGACACATTACCATCCAATCAATAAGGTGCATTAGAAACCTCTGTGCATAAAGTAAAGACTCATCAATCGCAGCTTTACTTATTTGCTGGTCCATCAAATACATAACTGTAAATTATTTTCACAAACACTGCAATATTAAATTTGCATTTCTCCCCTGTGGTTTTGGGAACCAAACATTTTCTGTTCTCGAGGCTCTCGAGTTTAAAAGAGATCCGTATTTCAAATGGCATATTTCTCTGGCAGAACCTGTCAAGATGTGCTCTTTAAAATGTGATCCCTGTCGCAATAGGAAATCGAGCACCCAATTTTGTCCATAGCAAGCTCCTTCAGGAACAAAGTGGCAATGAACCAGATGATGAATTGATTAAAGAACAAATATTGATCAGGACAAGCGGAGTCGGAAAGTTGGGAGGTCACGGTGCAATGGTGAGGCTGTTTTTAGAGTATTGTGTTCAGTTCTGGGTACTGTCATAGGAAAGATGTTGTCAAGCTGCGAAGGGTGCAGAGAAGATTTACAAGGATGTTGCCAGGACTCGAAGGCCAGAACTATAGGGAGAGGTTGAGCAGGCTAGGATACTATTCCTTGGAGCGCAAGAGAATGAGGGATGATCATATAGAGATGAATATAATCATGAGAGGTGTCGGAGGCTATGGTGAGAAGGCAGGAGAATGGGGTTAGGAGGGAGAGATAGATCAGCCATAATTGAATGGTGGAGTAGACTGGATGGGCCAAATGACCTAATTCTACTCGTATTCCTTATGAGAGGAATAGATCAGGTAGACGCCCAGTCTTTTGCCCAGCGCAGGGGAATCGAGAATCAGAGAACAAAGGTTTTGGGCGAAGAGTGAAAGATTTAATATGAACCTGAGGGGTAACTTTTTCACACAAAGGGTGGTGGGTGTATGGATCGAGCTACTGTAGGTGAGACTATTGCGACATTTAAGAAACATTTAGACAGGTACATGGATAGGACAGGTTTAGAGGGATATAGCCAAAAGTAGGCAGGTGCAGATGCTACATCTTGGTTGGCGTGGGCAAGTTGGGCCGAAGGGCTTGGTTCCACACTAACCCTTGAGAACTCTTGTCAAAATAAGGGAATTTATTTTGTAATGTCTGCCTGAAGCAGCCTTGGTTTGCTGTCTTATACACAGGATGACGTCCTCTGTACAACATTCCTGCCTAATATTTCTTGACTTGTGTCTGGAGTGAGATTTGAACACTCAACCCTCTGATTCAAGGCAGTGTGCCGCCCATGAAGCCACAGTGGGCCTCTGCACTGATCTCTGTGTCTCCTGTTTACTCTTCTCGTTGTCCGAGGCCTCTGATAGACAACTCCAATGCCCCAAACGTTGTTTGGTAAGAAGATATGACTCAGATTTATAACTATAGAATAACAGGAAAAGTAATACAGCTGGCATTTTGTCAATGTTAATCTAATCCCAAATGTATTAACACTGGCTGTTGTATTTCACGAATGAAGGATAGTTTGTTTTGTATGAGAGCTTACTTTCTGAAGTTGATAATGTAGAATAGACTGAGATAGTATGGCGTTAACAAAATGCTGCTCTCCCTGAAGTGAAAAACGCAATGCTGCAATCCATTATTGGAGAAAAGCCACTGCCAGCAGTGTTAAATGATCTTGTGCCATGCAGGGGAAGGAACATCTATTTTTGAATACTATGAAGCAAAAGCTATGCTAATGTCGGCAGCTGTTTTGCGGTCTGTCAGAAGTCGAACGTGTTTGCATTCTCGAGATACTGCAGATTTCTTCGTTACATTGACCAACTCATGATGTTTTTGTTTAAATTTATTGTACAGAGGTTTCTATGTTTCTATGTCATCAGCTGTGAAGGACCAGGTTCGACAATTTGGAAGTGCAAGACTTCAACCATATTATGATCAATCTTTCTGGCTTTTCCTATTGTAGTGGTCTGTGGGGCAAAGTTTACTACAGGCATGGACTCTCCCCGTGCCCTGGACATTGTGCACTAGAGCTCCCTCTACACATCGGAGTAAGAAAGTGCAGTAGGCCCTCCCGAATCTTCCTGAGATTAGACCATAGGTTGTTTTTGACTTGGTTCAGTCTGTGGGTTGTCATATGTCCATTGCATTCAAACTCTAGAGCTACTCCAACCAGGTCTATTCCTGTTCTCTCTTGGAGATGCAAGGAACTGCTGATGCTGGTTTACCAAAAGAACTCCTAGTGTTGGAGCCATGGTGTGACCTGACCCAAGATTTCCCTTTTATTTCCTTGCCAAAGTCCAATGATTGATAGTAACAGCTAGAGTAAAACTCTGATAATCCAGCATCTGCTTGAATTAGAAATCCTGATGATGTGGAGGTATGTCCTATTCTCATTTGGCCCATATCCCATTAAACCTTTTCCTATTCATGTACCTATCCAAATGTATTTTATCTACTTCCTCTGGCAGCTTGTTACATATTCGCACTGCCCCAAGTGTGGAAAAAGTTGCTCCTCTGGCTCCTATTAAATCTTTCCCCTCTCACCTAAAACCCATGTCCTCTGGTTGTTGGTAGAGTTCCCCTTCTCCACGTACATTCACCCTATCTGTTACCCTCATGATTTTGTACACCTCAATGAGATCACCCCTCAGCCTCAATGGAACCAAGTGGATTTTGAACCATTTAAGCTGGGTTGCTGTGCCTTTGGATTTGCGTAAATGCTTGACCCAATTAAGGTAGCAGGAAGCCTCCCATACCGCTACTTTCAATTTCAGATTTTTTTTTCTCCCCCCCCCAGCAAAATCTAAATGCCTGGTTGCAATAGTGGGATTAGATCTTTTGTCCTTAGATCTCTCGGTTTCAAACATTAGCTGCTGGGCTTTCTCCCCAACGACTGTTCAAAGTTGGTTTAGTGGCAATCCTGAATGATTAGTGTCTGAGCTTGCAATTCCTTGGGCCTTGCCGACTGAAGCTGCAACATCATAGAATCAGGGAACCCTTACAGCAGGAACATTGACTGGTTGACCTTTGATTCTATGTCAGATCCTTGGAGGGCAATCTTGTTGTTCCCATTGTCCTTTGAATTATTCTCTCAAGTATCTATCCAAATTCCTTTCAGGGCACTGCCTGATTCTGTTCCTCAGGCAGTGCAGGCCATGTATTCCAGCCTATTACCAGTGAGATTTTTTAAAGTATTCGCATTGTCCTTGTAAATGTTGCTCAACATTTCAAAGCTGTGCCCCTGAAATGCAGCCATTTGCTGATGAGAGCATCTTGCCTATTTATCCTATCTCAATCTCTCATAATCCTGTACACCTCTGTCAAAAGTCAGTAGCAAAGAATCAATCGCTCATATATGGGTAAAGTGGGTGTAAAGCATGCATAAACCTGACCACGGAATATAACCCCGATTCCTACTTTCCTCAACTATCAAATTGCAGTAAATCCAGTTCCCCTAATTCTTGTCCACTCTTCCAAGAGAGATGTTGTCTTCTTATTCAATAGGGACTTCATAACATTTTATGCAATTTAATTAAATCTCTCCTTAGCCTTGTAGAAACAAAGAACTGCCGATGCTGGTTTTATACCAAAGATAGATACAAAGTGCTGGGGTAATTCAATAGACAATAGTTGCTGGAGTAGGCCCTTCACTGTGATCATGGCTGATCATCCACAAATTGTACCCGGTTCCTGCCTTCTCACCATATCCCTTGACTCCGCTATCTTTAAGAGCTCTATCTTACTCTCTCTTGAAAGCATCTAGAGAATTGGCCTCCACCACCTTCTGAGGCAGAGAATTCCACAGATTCACGAAGCTCTGGGTGAAAAAATGTTTCCTCGTCTCCGTTCGAAATGGCTTACCCTTTATTCTTAAACTCTGGCCCCTGGTTCTGGACTCCCCTAACATCGGGAACATGTTTCCTGCCTTTAGCGTGTCCAATCCCTTAATAATGTTACGTTTCAATAAGATTCCCTCTCATCCTTGTAAATTCCAGTGTATACAAGCCCCGTCGCTCCATTCTCTCAATATTAGACAGTCCCGCCATCCTGGGAATTAACCTCATGAACCTACGCACATTTATGAAGATATGGCCAGGGATGAGAGAAAACAAATATTCAAAGAGCAGAGAAACCAACGTTTTTTCCCCCCACTATCCACAGGTGCTGCCTGACCCGTGGAGCATTTACAGTAGTTTCTGTTTTTCATTTCTGATGTCCAGTATCTGCAGCTTTTGCACAGCAAAATCTGTTTTGGTCGAATGTTGAGTAAAGTGATAAACTTGTGCGACTACTTCCATTAATTCTGGTAATTTCCCAGTAAGTGGAGGATCATTGCAGAAAACCCATTAGCCCAGCACAACATTGAGATAATCGGGATTGAATGATAGAAGAAATAACCAAGTGTTGCTGTCGGGTTAAGAGCAACATTGTCTCTACATGTAAAAGAAAAGTTGCATCGTGCTGGTGTTACTCAGCGGGTCAAGCAGCAACTCTAGAGAACATGGGTTAGAGTTGGGACCCTTCTTTAGACTGGGGGCTTGCAGTCTGAAGAAGGATCCTGACCTGAAACATCACCTATTCATGTTCAGAGACGCTGCCTGCCCCGCTGAGTTACTCCAGCGCTTTTTTTTTTGTAAACCTGCATTTGCAATTTCTTGTGTCTCCTTGTCATTACATGTAACCTTTCCCACGAGGAGATGTAGATCGAAGAGTTTTTTCAATGAAGCAGAAGTTTTTTTTTAAATATCCAAAGACTGTGAGGTTTATCTTAAATGTGGCTATCGAGGGGCTCCTAATCACCACATTGCTTGTGGGAACTGTGGCCATACCTACAGTGGCTACACTTCAAATATTCTGCACTGGAGGGATTTTCCTTTCAATTTAATTGCTTCTTGAAAGTAAGATAGAAACAAGGCCTGTGATGTCCTTTGAGAGAAGTTGGGTGCAAATAACTCTCACAATACAAGAACAATTATTTTGATTGTAGTTTGGACCAGGGAGAATTTGTAATGTAATCTAGGAGGCCGATATGTGTTCTATATTTCTCCTTAGTGCATAACACAAGAGGGAAGATACCCTCGATTCCTGTTTAAGCCGTGTAGACTATTGTAGAAAATAAACCAGTATGAGTTTTATTGAAAAACGCTGGTCTCTGTTGGAATGATTCTAATGCATTAGCACGGAGATGGATAGAAGCACAAGGGATTACTTCCATTGACACGCCCTTTGAAACTGTGTCTATTTTTGGACGTTGGCCTTTTAAGTTATGAATGTTGTGTGAGTGTTGGATTCCATTTCAGTATTTGGGATGAGGATGGGGCATCTTTCAGTTGATGGTGAACGGTTAGCCCAGATTTTCATGAATGAGCCATTCGAATGGAATTGCCTACAGAATGTAGGCGTGGTTTGCAATGGCATCGGTTCATGCACTGAGATAGCTTTTATTTTTAAAGTGAGATTACAGTTTGAATGAATTTTTATTGCATTGGCACAATCCAATCATTTTTCACAGCTATTATAAAAATGGGAAATGGTTTAGATATTTGTGCCTTTGTGGGTTTAGATGTTAAGTTGACCATTTAACTGTACCTGATGATATCAGAGAGCCACCACCATGTTTAGTTTAGAGATTCAGCGTAGAAACACTAGCTTTGGCCCACTTTGGTCAGACAGCATGGCAACGGGTTCTGCACCACTGTGCTGCCCCAGAGAGACGCCCCACTGTATGAGAAGAAATTCCAATGCACTTCAGTTTTAATCCCCAATCTTATCACTATGTTCCCCTGTCTGAGATTTCCCCCACCAGTGGCACCAGTTGCCAACTACCCAAAGGTGCCAGAAACACGGCGACTCTTGTGTACTGGGTGAGGTCGGCTGTACGATTTTACCGGGTTTCGTGCAAAAACAAAGCATTTCACACTACATGTGACAAGATAAAATATAATTGAATCAATTTGCATCCTCCGATTCGTGTGTTTCTGTAAGATCACCACCCTTCATTCTTCTGATTGCCAAGGAACAGTGATCCAATTTCAGATTAGGACAGATGAACCTATTAAACCATTTTCAGATTGGTTGTCTGTAATTCATAAAAGATTCTTAAAACCTTTAATGGCCTTTACTTTAGTATTAGATTTCAAAAACGATAATGATATGATATCTCTTGTAGTTTGCTTTAAGGACTGTGGTATAATGCATTAATGTTACTGCTCCTGACTAAAACTTGTAACCTAGTGTTTTTATTTTTTTTAAATCAATAATGAGGTGGGATTTTCTGTAAAACGTGCTTGAGCTGTCCCAAATTTTCTTCTGACATTTGCCCAGGTTGAATATGTATAGAAATAAGAAACTGCAGATGTTGGTTACAAAAGAAGAGACAAAATGCTGGAGTAACCCAGCGGGTCAGGCAGCATCTCTGGAGAACGTGAATATGTGACATTTTGGGCCATGACCCTTCTTTAGACTCGCACTTGTGTAACATAAATATCCCAATTCTGGTTGGGATGTAGATGGTCAGTGTGTTCTAGGTGGGCTGAAGAGCCCGTTGCCATGCTGTCTTTCAGTGATTCATAACACCGGGATGCAAACCATTAGGCCTGAGATTCATTGGACCATTAGGGTGGCACGATGGCACAGCAGTAGAGTTGCTGCCTTACAGTGCATGGGACCCAGATTCAATCCTGACCATGGGTGCTGTTTGTACGTTCTCCCCGTGAACTTCGTGGGTTTTCTCCGGGAGCTCTGGTTTCCTCCCACACTCCAAAAACACACAGGTTTGTAGGTTAATTGGCTTGGTGAAATTGTAAATTGTTGCCTAGTGCATGTGGGATAGTGTTGGTGTGCGGGGATCGCTGGTCAGCGCGGGCTCGGTGGTCTGAAGTGCTGGTTTACGCGCTGTATCTCTAAACTAAACTATATTAATTTCTCCAATACTAGCCCAATAACTAATGCTAATTTCTTTGAGCTGCTCAATTCCCACTGAACCTATGGTTCTCTACTGGTACTGGCGGGTTTTACGTGGGTTCTTTTGTAGACAGAAGCACAATATTTGTTCTGAATCAGTCTGCAGCTTTAACTTTATCCAATTTTTTTCTCTTCATATATCTATAGACTCTTTTATAAGGTCATAAGTGATAGAAGTAGAATTAGACCATTTGGCCCAACAAGTCTACTCTGCCATTCAATCGTGGCTGATCTATCTCTCCCTCCTCACCCATTCTCCTGCCTTCTCCCCATAACCTCTGACATCCGTACTAATGAAGAATCTATCTATCTCTGCCTTAAATATATCCACTGACTTGGCCTCCACAGCCTTCTGTGACAAAGAATTCCACAGATTCACCACCGACTAAAGAAATTCCTCCTCATCTCCTTCCTAAAAGAACGTCCTCTAATTCTGAGGCTATGACCCTTGGTCCTAGACTCTCCCACTAGTGGAAACATCCTCTCCGCATCCACTCTATCCAAGCCTTTCACTATTCTGTACATTTCAATAGTGTCCCCCCTCATTCTTCTAAACTGCAGTGAGTATCGGCCCAGTGCCATCAAATGCTCATCATATGTTAACCTACTCATTCCTGGGACAGTGTGCTTTTATGTTTACACAAGGCATCTCTTGTATTAAAAATGACTGTATCAACTCCTTGTCTTCCCTCTGTTAGGTCCCATTCCTTAGGGCATTTTATGATTGGCAATGCAGCCTACTGTATTCCTTTGATGTGATCCTATCTTCAGTGTTCCTTGACAGTGAAGGTGCTTGTGCCTGCTTTACACATAACCAAAGCACTCCTCCTCCAGCCTGCTGCATCTGCCAGATACCTCGGGCTATGGACAGGCTGATGATGTGTAAGATTAGCACAGTGAGAACAGGCGCTCTCATCCCACCTGGCTGAATTATTGAAAGTAGGCTTTTGTCACAGGACATGGTGTCAAAGACAGTGTCATCTCTTGCTTGAAGCAGATATTGAATCTCGCAGCTCATCAAGAAGCCGCTGTGTTCTTTTTGATCAGATTTTGATCTGAATTAGATGGTTGTGTCTCTGGGGAGTGCGGCTAGGATTGAATGTGACGGCTGCTGCTGCTGTTTGTTCCCATTTATTTAATGAGTCACATTGCTGCTCAAACATCTTTTAGCTATGTCACAGTTTGATACGATGTCCAAGAGATTTACACACTGCGCAGCTATTTATAAAATGATCTCTCAAACATTTTAAAATGGACCACAGGGAATCCAGTGGGAGGAGAGAACATTTGTCTCTGCTGAATGTGAAGGACCACGTGGCGTTACTTTTGAGGATGGAGTAGAGAAGTTATCTTGCTGTCTCCACCACGATCCATCAATATTGTTAGTCTACTTGCTTCCCAGTGTTGTTCATGGGTTTTGGTTTGTATACATTTTCTCCTAAGTTTCCTCCAATTCATTGATAATTACATTCCCATAGATGTAACTGGAAGGAAAGTGATTTAGGATGCCCTGAGATTGTCTTTTTTTAAAAAATTTGAAAATTGCAAGTATGATGTAAAAATCACAATTAATTTGAAATGCGGTATATACAAGGTGGAGGGGTATGGTCACTTGCAGGCAGAGGAGATTAATTTGTCTTGGTGTCATGTTCGGCGCGGAAATTGTGGGTTGAAGAGCTTGCTCCTGTACTGCACTGTACGATATTCTAACTACAGTTAGAAAGGAGATGATGAGGAATTTCTTTAGTCAGAAGGTGGTGAATCTGTGGAATTCATTGCCACAAGTGGCCATGGCCAGGTCGATGGTTATTTCAAAGGTGAAGATTGACAGATACTTGGTTAGTTTCGTTTCCAGTTTAGTTTCAAGATGCAGTGCAGAAACGGGCCCTTCAGCCCACCGAGTCCGCAGCGATCCCCACACATTAACGCTATCCTACGCACACTAGGGACAATTTTACATTTACACCAAGCCAATTAACCAACAAACCTGGATGTCTTTGGAGTGTGGGAGGAAGCTGAAGATCTCGGAGAAAACATGCACAGGTCATGGGGGAACCTACGAACTCCGTACAGACAGCACCCATAGTCAGGATCAAACCCGGGTCTCTTGCGCTGTGAGACAGCAACTCTATCGCTGCGCCACCGTACCGCCCCAAGTAAGGGGGTCAAGGGTTATGGGGAGAAGGCAGGGGAAAGGGGTTGAGAGGGAAAGATAGATCAGCTATGGTCGAGTAGGCTCTATGGGCCAAATGGTCTACTGCTGCTCTTATAACTTATGAACATGAATTTATATAATCTGACCACGTCATCGAGGCCTTTTAGCTCCGCAATGCTTAGAAATGAAAATCTAGCTTCTGTGTTACCATTGTATTTTAAACACTAAATTGTATGTCACGAGGACAAGAACTGAACATTAATGGTGATGAACACTAATATTTGAACTGGAGAAATAGAAATACAATACATTGGCGAATGTGGTGTGAAACATTGAATTTCCCTTAACAAAACTCTGAAGTGTCACTGGGATGGTAACTTCCTATTGTATATAGGATTTTCATCTGCTTATCTGTAGTTAGGGACATTCATTCATCTTGATAGGACAGGGAAATTGCATCTTTCTCTCAGCAGCACAACAGTAATGTACTAAACGACACTTCTGTGAATCCTCAACTTGAAATTGAATCCCTCGTTCAATTTCTCGTTTCTCGCTGAGAATTCATTAAAAAAAAAAATTCATTACGTGTAATTTTTGGATCGCTGATGAAGTTTCACTGTACGCTTGTATGGAGCGGGTATCGTCGGTTTTCTCATTCAATATTTGGGGGCCATTATTTTGTTTAAAGTCTTGCTTTCAAGAATTCCTCTTTACCCCTCAATTGACACATTTACACAATTGACACATTTATCTGTGGTCTCTTCTCCACCCTCCCTTTGCCTGCCTGGTGACCTTGATTGTGAATACTAATCTAGCAGTTTGCAATGAATAGAGTTTTTGTATAGCTTGTTCCCAAGAGAATTAGATTTTCATTTTCTCTGTACTTGGGGAATAGAATCTCAACTGTCCGCTCTTAATCGAGAGAAAGTTGTGATTAGCAAGTGTGCAAATACGGAGAACTGTACTGCTGGCAACCATCCAGGATACCAATGGCATGTTTGATCAATGGTGAGATCTTCGGAACACCTCACTGACAATGCTCTGATATCTTTTGTCTTTCAGCTATTTTTAACCCGAAGAATCCAAAGGATTCACCAAAGACCTTCAGCTTCGATCACTCGTACTGGTCACATACTTCGGTAAGAATTATTCGTTCACCAACCTGAACTCAATGTTTCCCTAGAACACCAATTGCATTTCCAAGATGCAGGACAGAACGCCACAGGAGATCCTTCTTCCCTGTGGCTATCAAACTGTACAGAGTTTCAGATTTTCTTGAGAGAGTTTCAGACTCTTGAGAAAGTTTCAGATTTTCAGTAAGCATTTTTCCTTCAGGAATTTCAAAAATATAGTAGTATAAGTTTTTTTTAGTAGATATAAGTTTATGTGACTGAAACCTAAAAATGCTGAAGGCTTATTTTACATTGTCTAATTAAAATATTGTATCAAGCGATTGCTTGTCAATTTCAATGGCCATCTATGGTGAAACTGACAGACTGTGTTCTTCGGAGACAATGGTGTCTGATTACTGCAAGGAGGTTACATGGAAAAAACATTTTCTCTTGACTTTTTATTCCCCGCAAGACAGCTTTTTTTCTGCTTGTCAATTTCCACGGTGACTTGAGTGGTTATCTCGGTCCCGATTGAAATTGTGCTATTCCCAATTCAGCCCAAAAGCAAGCCCTTCAGCCCACACTGACCGTTTGTTTTATAACATGACTTTCCATAACGTGAGCTTTCTGAGATGTGTGGCTGTTGCGTCACATGCAGAACATGTTAGAGCAGGGGTTGCAAAAAAAGTTACAGGTAGTACAGCAGTTTCAAAAGATTCGAGGATGATATTTAGCAATTGACTATAATGGCCAAACAATTGCAAAACAAACTCTATTGCTTAAAGTGATTTTAATACAAGTACTGTTCTTGATTGATCAGTCGCTTTATATCCAATTAGCGTTACGGGGGCATGCACTATGGTAGTGCTACATTTATGAATATTAAGAGAGTTGAGAGAAGTGCTGAAAAGGGTAGTTGAGGTATTGGTTAGTGAAAAAGAAAAAAAGGGCAAACATAACATGTAGTTTCTGGACAAATGGGAGACCCATTCTAACATAGGAGGCAGGTTCTCTGGATGCTTTCAAGAGAGAGCTAGATAGGGCTCTTAAAAATAGCGGAGTCAGGGGATATGGGGAGAAGGCAGGAACGGGGTACTGATTGGGGAAGATCAGCCATGATCACATTGAATGGCGGTGCTGGCTCGAAGGGCTGAATGGCCTACTCCTGCACCTATTGTTATCCAATGATGGAGAGGGAACAAATATTACTGCCGACTCAGAATCCACATCCCTGCTCCAGACCATTTGACCCCGATGCCAATCGGTTTAAGCTATCACAAGCTATGTTTGGAATAAGTCATGGCCCGGTCATTTGTATTTAGATCAAGGATTAGCAACCAGGCAGAGAAACATTGGGAATAATAGATGTTTATATACATTCCCTTGGCCCACGTGGGAAGTCAACTTTTTTAAGATACAAGAAGAGAACTGGCTACAATTCTCACTAAATGGCAGAGAAAAAAAGAGAGACAAAATGTGTAGAAAAGGACTGCAGATGCTGATTTACACGGAAAATAGGCATGAAATGCGAGGGGCAGGCAGCATCTCTGGAGAGAAGGAATGGATGATGTTTCCTACTTCCATTCCTCTTCTCCAGAGATGCCGCCAGTCGTGCTGAGTTACTCTGGCATTTTGGGTCTTGTGAAAAGCTACTCCTTTAGATTCAGGCTTTGGACAAGCTTGCAAATAATTGATAATCAACAGCAGTCACGAACATTCCCCAGAATAAAACGAAAGGAGAGTTGACGGATCTCCAGAAATTATTTTCACAGCCATTGAAAATTCTCATGAATCTGGTGCAATCCCAAAAGACGGTGCTGCATTGGCCATTGTGTGGGTGTCTGTCGCTGCATGTTCTAAAACTCTGCTTCTCTGCTTCACACTTTTCTGACGTTTCCATGCTGAAGTAAAATTTTCCAGAATATTGAAATTAGCACGATCTTCAAGGAGTGGAGATTTTCGGCACCTGTTCACTTTGCCTCTCCATTTCACCCCTCATTTTCTTTCTCCAAAAGATTGCAAAAAAATAATTTAAATTGGGCTCAGAGACAGGTAGGATAGGTTTAGATGGATATGAGCAAACGTGGGCAGGTGGGACCAGTGTAGATGGGGTATGTTGGTCGTCATGGGCAAGTTGGGCTGAAGGGCCCGTTTCCTGACTCCATGACTTTGATATTGGAGCACAAAACTTGGAGGTGCTGGAAATACAAAAAAAATACTTTGCTTTCTGGTTCTGATGACCTGAAGCAACAACTCTGTTCCTCTCTCTGAGTGCAGAGTGCTCCCAGAATTCTGTTTTTCTTAGTGATTTTATTAGGTTTCAGTGAATGGGGAGATAGAGCATAGAACAGTCTAGCAAAGGAACAGGCCCTTCGGCCCACAATAGCTGTGTCCAACATGATGTCAAGTTCAACTAATCTCCTCTGAACATGATCCATATCCCTCCATTCCATACATATCCAAAATCCTCTTAAATGCCATTATCATATCGGCCTCCACCAGCACCCCTGGCATTTGCCACTGTGTGTGTGTGTGTGTGTGTGTGTGTGTGGAAAAAACCCAAGACCTACATGTCTCCTCTCACCTTAAAGCTGTGCCTCAACTTTGCCCCTCTCACCTTAAAGCTATGCTAACTAGTCTTTGATATTAGTGCCCTGGGGAAAAAGGTTCTGACTGTCTACCCTATCTATACCATGACCTTTATCAGTCCTGGCAGCATGTTCCAAGCACCCAACGCTCTCTGTGATTAAACAAAACTTGCCCAGCACATCTCCTTTCATCTGCTGTCGTGCACTTCAAGAGCTTGTGCTCAGTAAGCCCCATTGTACACAGAATCAAATTGAATCAATTGATTTCTTCCCCTTTATTTTCAGACTGAAGATCCATCCTTTGCGTCACAGAGTCAAGTCTACAATGACATTGGCAAAGAAATGCTGCAGCATTCCTTCGAGGGTTACAATGTGTGCATTTTTGCATACGGGCAGACCGGGGCCGGGAAATCCTATACGATGATGGGAAAACAGGATAAAGACCATCAAGGAATAATCCCACAGGTAACATTTGCTCAAAGCCTGTTGAAAGTTTGTTTTAAAATGGATTCTTCTGTGATCTTTTGCCACATTTTCCTTTTAAAGTCGTTTGTTTCAATGGGTCGGGCTGCACAGGTCTGACTTGCAGCGCCAGAGACCCGGGTTCGATACTGATCTCTGTTGTCGCCTGTGTGCAGTTTGCATGTTCTCTGTGTGACTGCCTGTGTTTCCTCCCACATTCCAAAAATGTCTGGGTTTGTAGGTCAATTGGCCTCTGTAAATTGCCCCTAGTGTGCAGGGAGTGGATGAGAAAGTGGGATAACATAGAACTAGTGTGAACGGGTGATCGATAGTTGGTGTAGACTCAGTGGGCCGAAGGGCCTGTTTTCATGCTGAATCTTTCAATCAATATAGCAATAGAAGAAGCAATGTAATAATAAATGGCAAGATTTTCATCAAATGGGTGAATATATTCTTGCTTCATAAAAAAGCAACTCTGGTGATGTATCGGGACATGACTCAGGATCAGGCATTTTCAGTTAGAAATAGGATTTCCATTAACTACAATCCAATGTTTTTAAAAATGAGATTTCCTAGCATCCAATATTAATTATCGAAGCAAGATGTCGGTGAATAGTTGGACTTAATGTGGAAATGGCAACACTATAGAATAGTAACAATGGGTAACATCAACTGTCCTATAGAATCTGTAAAAGTGAGTTGGACATTCACTTATCCCCCAGGGGAGTGATTGAGATTCGAGACCTGTTCATACTTCATGGCAAAACCCATCTTGGTAATTAAAACTGGTCTCATTGGCAGAAGATTTGAGTGCTAATGCAATAGGATAAGGTCCGGAGACGAAAAGCATTACGAATTAAGGGAATTAGATGGGGAATATTGCTGGCGAAGGACAACCTGTCCTCAGGGGACTGAACATCATCTATATGTGATATAACTATTTGTTGATCACATTGGGTGAAAAGGTAATTCCATTGGATGGTGTGGCAATATTCATGCAAGAATCAAATGCATCAATTGGTTGATCATTTTAAACTTTTGTACCTAATATCAAATAGTTGGCATGGTTATATTGAATTATGAAACCAGGGACCGTAGATGCAGGTTTATTCAAAAGGACAAAGTTCTGGAGTGACTCAGCAGGTCAAGGTAGCATCTCTAGAACATGTATGGGTAACGCATTGGGTTGGGAAAGTGAAGAAGAGTTGCGACCTGAGACGTTGCCTATCCAAGTTCTCCAGAGATGCTGCCTGACCTGCTAAGTTACTCCAGCACTCTGTGTCCTTTTATACTGAATTATCACCAATGAACATGCGAGAATATTAAAGGTAGACAAAAACACGCTGGAGAAACTCGGCGGGTGAGGCAGCATCTATGGAGAGAAGGAATTGGCGACGTTTCGGGTCGAGATTTTTCCAGCATCTGCAGTTCTTTCTTATGCAAGAATGTTAATATCCTTCAATGGGAGCGATGCTTCTGGTGGACCCTAATATATCTTTGCTGGGATGAGATTTGATGAAAATTGATTTTCTGATATCTTAAACTGTAATGTGTTCCTTCTGCCTGCAGCTTTGTGAAGACCTCTTTGAAAAAATAAACGACAACAGCAAATCTGACATGTCCTACTCAGTGGAGGTAAGAGCCGATATCAAAAGCATATCTAATGGAACAGTTGTTGGCTTCCCACTTCTGAGAACCCTAAAGACAATTTCAAGGAGATTTTAAGGTGTTTCAGTCATGGCATCACTCAGTCTATCAACTCCAGCTGACCTTTTATATAGACAGAACCAAAATGTTAGCTTTAGGCTTCAGTTAAATTGTTCGGGTAATATATTAGATCAGATTAGACAATGGTTTATCCTCTTTGAAGTTTAATAGATTTACAACTGATGTGGTTTTATAATTCAAGTGACATTTTGTCACTTGTTAAACATTTCCTCTCTGACCTCTTTGTTTGCTGATGTGGAACTGCCACCACTTTTCTTGCATGTCTGTGGGTTTTTTTGTTGGCTGAACTGATTGCGTACGAGTACATTGATAGTGTGGAGTTACACAATTATGTTTCAACACATCAGTGTTCTTCCACATAAAGCCAGCTCTTTAATTGATTGGACATGGCAATAAGGTCATAAGTACTGACACCAGCATAGCCAGTCACATCAAAACATCACGTTTTGCTCCGATCTAAAGCCGAGTTCAGAAGAAGATGAAATCACATCAGCTGCCAGTCATAAATAATGATTTTTTTTCAGGCCTGAGCTGGCTCTACAAAACTAGTCTGAAGTTCATGTTATTCCACTCCTGTGAGATGGTGGGTTATTTTTTTAATAAAGTGATGTTTATGGTCTTCATAAAGTAAATTCATTTCACTGCACCTTATGGTCCACGTGACAAATAAATTTGAACTTGACCTTGAACAATGTCATCTAGAAATCTGTGGTGTATCAACTGCTGATCCTGCAAATCCCTAAACCAAGATTGAGAAATCTCAGAACCCTCCAACACTCCAGTCCCCAAGAAAAGTCAATGTGACCTGTCCCAATGTCTGCCCAGTAGCTCTAACTTTGACCATTATGAAGTGCTTTGAAGAATTGGTAGTGGACCACTTCTGTACCAGTCTTTCGGCCAAACCAGACCCCTTGTAATAACATGAAGGGAAACTAGATCTGCAGAGGATGTCGTATCCCTTGCATAATGTTCACCCCTGGGTCACCGTGACAGTTAGAACACCGATGTTAGAATGTCATTCTAACATCGGTCCAGAACCAGGGGCCACAGTTTAAGAATAAGGAGTAAACCATTTAGAACGGAGACGAGGAAATACTTTTTCTCACAGAGAGTGGTGAGGCTGTGGAATTCTCTGCCGGCAGGTTCTCTGCATGCTTTCATGAGAGAGCTAGATAGGTCTCTTAAAAATACCAGAGTCAGGGGATATGGGGAGAAGGCAGGAACGGGGTACTGATTGTGGATGATCAGCCATGATCACATTGAATGGCGGTGCTGGCTCGAAGGGCCGAATGGCCTACTCCTGCACCTATTGTCTATTGACTTTATTTCAGTCTTCAATACCTTGATATGGAATAAACTCATCTCTCAAATTCTCAACTGTGGCCTCGGGGTATCCATGTGGAACTGGCTTCTGGAATTCCTGGCCAGCAGATCTCAGTGGACAGAATTGGGCATGACATTTCCTCCACCTTGACCCCCAACATTGGTGCTCCGCAGGGTTGTGTGCTCGGTCCCAGGCTTTGCTCTCTGTACAACTGTGTGGCCAAGTACAGCGACAGCTCGATCTTTAAGTTTGTTGATGGCGCTATTGTTGACCAATTCCACTATGATGAGAGGGCACACAAGAAAGAGACCTTGTGTCATAGTCTTAGGTCAAGAAAACAGCTATTAAGAATTGGTTGCTGACCAGAGGAAGAGAGGGGGTGAACACAACACTTTTCTCATTAACGAAGCTGATATAGAGATGGTCGACAGCTTTAAGTTGCCGGTGATATGGATGCCGAGGAACTTAAAGCATCAAGATGCAATGATCACAAAAGTGCATCAGCTCATTTATTTTCTCGGGCATCTGAGAAAGTTAAGGTATGTCCATGATTTGTAGTAATCTGTCTATCCCATCACTTCCATTCTGTTATATTGGTAATGGTTGAATGGAACTTGGCTTTGAACACGTTTGTCTTTTTTTTAAATCAAAGGCAGGCTCTATTATGGGGTTTCAAAGGACCAGAATTTAAAAAATGTACAATTGTAAATGTTTTTCTATCTCCTCCACACCCCAATCAAATTGTAAAGGAAAATTCAGCTGGCAAATTAGTGTTTGGCGTCTACAAAGAGGCCTGTAAGAGGAAAAGCAATAGAATGCTCTCAAAAGTCAGAGGCTGTAGATTAATTATACATAATTTATGATATCCAATGAAGATTTAGTGGACTGTAAAAAGCAGCACTTTTAAGACAGTTAAGTGCTAACATGCATATACATGAGATTGCAATCTTTTAATTTCCAACATTAGCTGATGCAATAAGGCAACCCAAAGACCATTTCATCTTCTCTGAAACATAATTCTGTCAATCTCCTGCTACCATTAATTCCGTCTGATATTAATTGATGACTTATGCAGGATGAATACATAAAATGGTTGAAGTTACTGCTTTCCTACTCCCTCCCCTTGGACAAGTATAGAAACTGTTTCTTTTGTTAGTGTTTAGGCCTTTGTAAAAACAAATCTTCCATGCTTTGTATGCATGTGGATAAATAGCTTCCTGTCAGCTCGCAGCCAGAGAGTCAGAGTGGGCCATCACACATCCACGGCCCTCAGCCTCAGTACCGGCTCTCCACAGGGCTGCGTGCTGAGCCCCCTGCTCTACACCATCTACACACATGACTGCACCCCCGCCCACCACAGCAACACCATTGTCAAATTTGCGGATGACACTACGGTGGTGGGACTCATCTCCGGGGGGGACGAGTACGCCTACCGGGATGAGGCGGAGCAGCTGACAGTGTGGTGTGGAGAAAATAACCTGCTCCTCAACACCTTAAAGACAAAGGAAATAATAATAGACTTCAGAAAGAATAAAACGGACATGGTACCATTAATTATCAGAGGGGACTGTGTGGAGAGGGTGGCGGATTTCCGCTTCCTGGGAATCCATATTGAGGAGGACCTGACGTGGAGCGTGAACACCTCTGCGCTGCTGAAAAAGGTCCAGCAGAGACTGCACTTCCTGAGGGGGCTCAGGAAGACTAACATCACTCAGAGACTGCTGCTGTCCTTTTATCGGTGCTCCATTGAAAGCATCCTAACATACTGTGTATGCGTATGGTACACCAGCTGCACAGCGGCTCAGAGGAAAGCGCTCCAGAGGGCCATTGACAACGCCCAGAGGATTGTCGGCTGCCCTCTCCTTACCTTGGAGGACTTACACAGTTCCCGCTGCATCAAAAAATCCCAGAGTATTATAAAGGACATTTCCCACCCCGGACACTCCCTGTTTGAACTGTTACCGTCAGGCAGACGGTACAGATCTACAAGGACAAGGACAAACAGACTTAAAAACAGTTTTTACCCCACTGCTATAAAGGCACTAAATGTAGCCGCCAAGGAACGCAGGGGCGATACATACTAAGAGACTGTGAAATCGACAGAAGGATGTAGGGCTGGGTGTTTATGCGTGCTATTTTCATGATATTTATTTTAGTTGTTTATCTTTTTTTAAATATTTTACCTTGTATGTATCGTTAGCTTTTAGAAATGTTTGAATGGTGCACTGACTGGATGACATTTTACAATTTCGTTGTACATGGTTCATGTTACAATGACAATAAAGAAACTATTCTATTCTTCTATTCTATGTATTCAAATCCCATCAGAGTTGCTGGGAACTCAAATGCTGTTGATGATGGTAAATAAATCTGAAATAAAGAGCTTGCATCAAGAATGGTGACTGTGAAACTTCCTGAATGTGGTTATATCCCCAACTGATTTGTTAACATCCTTTGGGGAAGGAAGTACTATGTCCTTGATTTGGACAATGTGGTAAATTCTTAACTGCCTTCTAAAATGTCCTAACCAGCCACCTGTGGTACCACTGGTCACAATTCAAGACTACCACCATCTCAGGGCATTTGGCAATCAGCCTTGCCAGTGGCACCCAGGTGAAGAAACAACCTTAGTCCGTACCTAATTCTTGATGTACCGATCATTTTTGTTCTTCATTCCAATCCAGTATTTGTTTTACTTGCAGGTGAGTTACATGGAGATTTATTGTGAGAGGGTTCGGGATCTGTTGAATCCCAAGACCAAAGGAAACCTGCGGGTTCGAGAGCATCCATTGCTGGGTCCTTACGTTGAAGACCTTTCCAAACTGGCTGTTACGTCATACACGGATATTGCGGATCTCATGGATGCCGGGAACAAAGCCAGGTAAGGCCACAAGTGCCTGAGTCAGATTAGTCGTATTGTTATTCAGAAATGCAGCGTGGAAACAGGCCTTTTAGCCCACTGAGTCCGCACCGACCAACGAGTTCTATCCTACACACTAGGGCCAATTTACAGAAGCTAATTAACCTACAAACCTGCACATCTTTGGGAGAAAACCAGAGCACCTGGAGAAAACACACAAGGTCACATGGAGAACATAGCACCCATAGTCAGGATCGAACCCAGGTCTCTGGTGCTGCAAGGCAGCAACTGTGCCACTGCTACCCCGAATATTGTTTTGTAAAGACTGTGTTTTTTCCCCCTTAAATATTTCCTCAAAGGTAAAGGTAATAAGTGAGGAGCTTTGGTTTTGTAAATGATTTTGTACATCCATGCACCTTTCATTTATTGTCAGCAGCCATGCATCAAAGGTTTGGATTCTTAATCCAACTTTCTCATCCACACCCTGCTTGTGATGGTGGTCAAATCCCGGTGGTTTCACTGTGGGGTCTGTGATTACCTCTCCGTTGTTGGTGTTGGCATCTTTCCAGGCTCTGCACCTCTCAGTCTTGGAGTCAAAGTCTTCCAGGGATTGCAAGAAGAAGATCAGAGATTAAACCAACAGTTGAATTCTGTTTATTAAGTTCTTACAAGATATAATTCCTTTCCTTCGAGTTTGGACCTTATGGGGAAGTGTTGAGATATTAGTTTAGCCATGTATTTTAACAGTATTTTAACAGCTGTAACATTAATCCCGTTTTATTATTCCAGAACTGTAGCAGCAACAAACATGAACGAGACCAGCAGCAGATCCCACGCTGTCTTCACCATAGTTTTTACACAGAAGAGGCACGATGTGGAAACTGACCTTTGTACAGAAAAGGTACAACTTGGAGAAGTGAACCCTCGTTTAATTTTCATACTCAGTCTTTTGCTGATTTTCCATTTACTTATGTCCTTTGTCCTTTCCAGTTCCCTTTGTTTCCTTATTCTTACCCATGAGCTCAACACGAGTACACTAGTATTTCCCACGTAGAGACATGCTCTTTCCGTTTTCTGTGGAAGTGTTCTCTTTCTGTACCATATAACTCTACAACCCTAGCGTCAAAGTCGTGTGAAAAATGAAATCAGCCTTTGGTCCTATCCAAAGCATCGTAGAAACATTGAAGAATAGGTGCAGGAGTAGGCCATTCGGCCCTTTGAGCCAGCACTGCCATTCAATATGATCATGAATCATATGCATATTGAATGGCGGACAGTGCTGGCTCGAACCTCGTTAGTCTTTTCAAAGTGCACAGGAGGCTGTGATTCAGGAGAGTGAGTGAGGGGCGATCTTATAGAGGTGGAGAAGATCATAAGGGGAATTGATACGGTGAGCGCACACTCTTTTACGCAGAGTAGGGGGATCATGAACCAAAGGGCATGGGATTAAGGTGAGAGGGGAAAGATAAAAGATTTAATAGGAACCTGAGGGGCTTATTTTTCGCAGAGGCTGGTGGGTATATGGAACCAGAGGAGGTAGTTGAGGCAGGTGCCATAACAACATTTAAAAGGTATTTGGTCAGGAACATGGATAGGATAGGTTTAGAGGGATATGAGGTAAATGCGGGCAGTGGGAGTGGTGTAGATGGGGCATCTTGATTGATATGGGTCGAACGGCCTGTTTCTGTGTTCTGTGACTCTGACTCTAAGTGGTTCTGTGTTTACATCATTCTCTATATTTTTCATCTCCTTAGTTAGCAGGTTGGTAGCTCTCTGTTCTGTCTCTCCTTATTTCTCAAGAAGTGGGGCCACTTTTGCTATCCTTCAATCAACAGGAACAAATCTAGATCCTACAGGACCAGGGGAGATGGCACCCACCATCTCCAAACAACCTCTTTCAAAACTCGTTGGATCTTTATGATTGATCAGCCTTTGGGTTTGTCAGCTTTAGTATGACTCTTCTTTTCTTCAGCTCCTCATTCCCACTGTCCCAGGATTCCTTTGTTTCTGCCAGGAATTATATTAATAAATAAAAATTGGGATAATTGTACAATTGTTCCATTGGTAACTAGATTGAAGAGTTAATCACAATCTAACCACGATGGTGAGAACCATTCTCAGTTAAATGATTATTTCTAAGTGAGAATGCTGTCAATCTGCACTTTTGTATCTATAACCTGTAAAGAATTATTTTCTGAAGATAGACACAAACTACTGGAGTAACTCAGCGAGCAGGTAGCATCTCTGAAGAGAAGGAATGGGTGGTGTTTCGGATCGAGACCCTGAAACGTCACCCATTCCTTCTCTCCAGAGATGCTACCTGTCCTGCTGAGTTACTCCAGCATTTTGTGTCTATCTTCAGTGTAAACCAGCATCTGCAGTTCCTTCCTCCACATACTAAAAATTATATTCTCTTCATCTCTCAATGATTTTTATTTCCTCTTCTTTCCCCTCTCCTCCAACCGATTGGAAGGACAGTTCCTCACCATAGTTCTTCACATTGTTAGACGGTGATTTTATTTTGTGTGGACGAGGCTAGATTTTAGTTCAACATGAAAGACTGATGTTTGTGATGCACCTTTAATGACCTGAAGCAGTTGAATTAGTTTAATGATCAGTTCGACTCAGATAAGAAGCATGCAATCTGCTGTTGGTGCGGCTTACGTTGTAGCCCCTAGGGACAGCATTTTCTTCAGGCCGCCACCACTGACAGGACGCGCTCGGGCACCATAAGGTTCCCTCCCCTCTCACCTTCGGTTTTGTATGCTTGGCCGCTGTTGCCTCCTCCACCTCCGTCAATCCATCCACACAGCCTCTTCCACCCTCCCTCCAATGCTGCCTCCATCTCCCCCAGAGTTGCCGACATGCCCCACCTTGGAAAGGGAGCCTCGCATGTCTGCTAAATTCCACGCCCCACAATCTGACGGTGACCAGTGATGTTGACCGAGGATCCGAACGCTGGAGAGAACCATTTATTCTCACCCGGTTTTAGTTGTAGTTTTAGAGAAACAGAGCAGAAACAGGCCCTTCGGCCCACCGGATCCACGCCGACCGGCGATCCCCACAAATTAAAACTATCAATGTTGACATTTTCCAAGCCAGTTTACCCACAAACCTGTACGTCTTTGGAGTGCGGGAGGTAACCGAAGATCTCAGAGAAAACTCACGCAGGTCACGGGGAGAACGTACAAACTCCGTGCAGACAGCACCCGTAGTTGGGATCGAACCTGGGTCTCCGGCACTGCAAGCGCTGTAAGGCAGCAACTCTACGACTGTGCCGCCCGTTGACTGATCTCTAGTAAGCAAACGTACATTCAACCCACGAACAACTTCCATTTCCTCCTCATTCTGCCTCTACCCTGGGAAGTTTAGAACCAGCTGATGGTTTGGTTAAGTTTAAAAGCTGATTTGACTCCTGTTCCAATTCCATCCACGTTTAGGTCAGCAAAATTAGCCTGGTTGATCTGGCTGGCAGCGAGAGAGCAGACTCCACCGGGGCTAAAGGAACAAGATTAAAGGTAAAGCGAGACAGCAGATTCTTCCTTTAATTCTGCTAATTGAATCCAATGAATGTTTAATGACATCCTCGTCAATATACTAGTAATGACCCTGGCATGTTTTTGCTGGCACTTTGCTTTTGTTGGGAGTTTTAATGGAAAGACCTTTTAATGGGATCTGGCTGTGGAATATTTAATTATTGTTGAGAGCTTATCTGTAAGCTAACCACCGTGAAGTAAACTTTGATACATCAAAACACCTGGATCGTTACCGTAGGATTTGTGCAGAAGTTTGATTTTTTTTGTTGTTGCCCAAATTGGACATTGATCTGAGAGTGGGATTGATATCTTTCAGGAAGGAGCAAATATCAACAAATCACTCACAACATTGGGAAAAGTCATCTCTGCCCTTGCCGAAGTGGTGAGTTTGCAATGTTGCAATATTTGAAGAGAATTTAAAGTGGAGAAAAATTGCTGATTATATATTTTTTGTCTTTTTAAACTGTGCTGCCATTGCAGGATAATGCTCCCAGTAAGGTAATGTTCAGACCATCATTGTATTTAGTGATCATCTAACCTTTGTCTGTTTGTATGTGACTCTTTATATATAGAAAATATAGTTTTAAAAACACATTGTTGTGTGCAAGCTTTCTTTCATTTGGTTTACTTTACATACCTGTTTCAAAAACACCAATTAAACAATCATAATCATACTTTATTAGCCAAGTATGTTTTGCAACATACGAGGAATTTGTTACGTATTTAATCGTAATAATAATTGTCTTCAGTTTGTTTCTAAGTAGTGTGAACATCTTTTACCTTGGTTTACTTCTCCTTTTGAACGACTAAATCACTATTTACATGGTACTAATTTACCTACTTTGCATTCTAACTTTTAATAATTTTATGAAAAAAAAATGAAAATGAACAAATGTGGAATAAATATTATAGTGCAATTATAAATATTTAGATTTATCTTGGGTAAAATATCATAGCCTATTTATATTTAAACCACAAAGACTAAAGACGTTTGACCCCTTTAAATAGAACTAATTTATTTTATTAATTTATTCTTTGTCAATAGACAATAGGTGCAGGAGTAGGCTATTTGGCCCTTCAAGCCAGCACCGCCATTCAATGTGATCATGGCTGATCATCCCCAATCAGTACCCCGTTCTTGCCTTCTCCCCATATCCCCTGACTCCGCTATTTATAAGAGCCCTATCTAGCTCACTCTTGAAAGCATCCAGAGAACCTGCCTCCACCTGTGTCATTTTATCTTCATGCAATAATTTCAATGGAAAGTAGAAAGGATACTTAACATGCGAGGATGTTGAAGTTAGAGGTCCTGTTTGTCAGTATCTTTCTCTGTTCTAGGAAACAGTTGACGCAGTAATTCAGATGAACAACAAACTGATTTCATTAAATAGCAGATGTTTAAAAAGGAACTGCAGATGCTGGAAAATCGAAAGTAGACAAAAGTGCTGGAGAAACTCAACGGGTGAGGCAGCATCTATGGAGCGAAGGAAATAGGCAACGTTTCGGGCCCCGAAGCGTTGCCTATTTCCTTCGCTCCATAGATGCTGCCTCACCCACTGACTTTCTCCAGCGCTTTTGTCTAACTACATTAAATAGCAGTATAGTGTCAGGAAAGCCTTTTTTTTTTTTTTTTTTACCATGAACTCTCTCCATCGAGGTAGATAGCTACCGGAATATTCTATATTAGGAAATGTTGCAACAACATTTAATAACGGGTTGCAATCCTAGCCTATCCCACCATTTTAATAACTTCTAACATTAAAAAAACACTAGGATGTCACAGTAGTGCAGCTGGGAGAGCTCTTACCTCACAAAGCCAGTGACTCTGGTTCGATCCTGACTGAGTGCTGTCTGTGTGGAGTTTGCACGTTCTCCCTGTGACTGCATGGGTTTCCTCCAGGTGCTTCGGTTTCCTCCCACTTCTTGCCATAGAGGGAGTACAGAGAAGGTTCACCAGACTGATTCCTGGGATGTCAGGACTTTTATATGAAGAAAGACTGGATAGACTTGGCTTGTACTCGCTAGAGTTTAGAAGATTGAGGGGGGATCTTATAGAAACTTACAAAATTCGTAAGGGGTTGGACAGGCTAGATGCAGGAAGATTGTTCCCGATGTTGGGGAAGTCCAGAACAAGGGCTCACAGTTTAAGGATAAGGGGGAAATCTTTTAGGACCGAGATGAGAAAAACATTTTTCACACAGAGTGGTGAATCTCTGGAATTCTCTGCCACAGAAGGTAGTTGAGGCCAGTTCATTGGCTATATTTAAGAGTTAGATGTGGCCCTTGTGGCTAAAGGTATCGGGGTATGGAGAGAAGGCAGGTACAGGATACTGAGTTGGATGATCAGCCATGATCATATTGAATGGCGGTGCAGGCTCGAAGGGCCGAATAGCCTACTCCTGCACCTATTTTATATGTTTCTATCGCAAAGACGTGCGGGTTTGAAGGTTAATTGGCTTCTTAAAATTGCCCCAAGTGTGTACGGATTGGGTGTAAAAGTGGGTTAACATAAAACTATAGTGTAAGCGGTTGATTGATGATCAGTCTGGACTCGGTGGGCCGAAGGGCCTATTTCCATGCTGTATCTTTCAATCAATACAATGGTTGAAAGTGAATAGAGAATCTTTGGACTGCAGGAAAATTGAGAATATTTGGTCAATTGGACAGAGAAATGGCAAATGAATTTAGCCTTATGAGCTGTGTGCAATGCATTATCGGAAGGTATAGGACAAGAATAAATAGCAGGATTTTAATCTTGGAGCATGTGTGTACAAATCCTCAATGGCACTCAATAAATTGGCCAAGAGGCATACCTTGCTTTCGGCATACCCATACCAAAGGTATAGAATATAAGACGGAAAGGTAGTGATGAAACTATACAGCACTGGTTCGATCACAGCCCGTGTCCTGTGTAGTTAACACACTGCAGTAAAGCGTGGGAGAAGGAGCAATGGAGATTTGGGGATGTTACGCAGACTGGAGAAGTGGAGCTACGGAGCTATGATGAGAGTTATGAAGAGAAATGGGTCTGTTTTCCTTGTTAAAGAGGGGGCTGTGGCGAGACTGAATGGAGGGGTGTAAAACCATGAGAGAAGCAGGTGAATAATCTGTTTCTCCTGGCAGAGGGATCAAACTCTGGGGGCACGGATGTGAACTAATTGGAGGATGGATTAGAAGGGAATTGATGAAGAGTTTTTTTTTAACACTCGAAAGTTAGAAAGGATGGTAAATATAAAAGAACTCTCCACATTTAAACAAGGCATGAATGTGTGCTTGAAGAACTGTGATTGGAAGAGCTAGTGGTGGAAAATGGATATGGGCTAGATAGTTATATTATAGTAAAACTTCTGTGATTCTGAGTGGACCAAATTTCTCAATTATTTTAGTTAGAAATGGGCGAAGAAATCGATGGAAATTAGAGACACTGTTCAAAGCGGTGTGAATTATACCTTCATGGTAGATATTTGTAGATGCCAAATTTAATTTCTGTAAATTTAAATATATTGATTGAAGCGATAGACTGGTTATTAATTTGATGAATCTTCATAGGCCTGTGGCACGATTTGAGGTGTGAAGTCGTGCAGAGCAAGTGTGTGCCTTTCCATATTGGAGCCCTGACATAATATAAGTGGCCAGCATAGACTGCACACTCGGCAAAGGGAATTTTATTGGAATTAGCTTATCCCAGCTGATTATAGAATACCGTTAAACTGAAGCCTAGGAAGGAGTTGTCTTTTGACCCTTCATGGTTAAAGCAAATATGACGTGTAGCTATAAATTTAAATTTAGTGTAAGTGTGTGAACATAATTATGTATATAGAAGAATGAAATGCCAGCAGCTTTGCATTATAGATGTATTTCATTAGTTTGGGAATATTTGTAAATATTAAAATCACGAGCCAAAACAATGTTAGAGCAGTTATTCCATTAACTATCACTATTGTGTTGTAGGAATTTAGAATTGGGATGATTCAAGTATCAAGCTCTCTTTTTCTTCTCTCTCCTCCCTCCCTCCCCCCACTCATGTTCATAAGCTGTAGGAGCAGAATTAGACCATTGGACCCATCAAGTCTACTCCGCCATTCAATCAATCAGTCTACTTCTCATCTCCTTTCTATTTCCTCACTGTGTTTACAATGAAAATATATGAAATTCCAGAATATAACTGCAAAAATGACCAGTCGTTGATGAAATGGTTACTGAACTTGGCACAAACCATATTTTTAGCTTGCTTGGTTTCCCAACTTATTTCCTGTATGTTCATCAGCACCTGCTTATTTTTGCATCTTCATCAGGTGTTCTGCAATCCTTATTTTGGGGATTTGAAAATTTTTGCAATTCTCCCTGTCTTATTGGCCTTGAAAAATCTAATTATGGTCCTTATCCTGATCACAGTTTTGCTCCTCCATCTCTGCGTTCTCTCTAACCTTCTGCTCACTTTCCATTTTCTATATATAGTATACTACACTTTTTTTCCTACTTGTGGATGTATTTAAATGTCATCAGGGCTGCAGAAATAGTTATCGTGTCACCATAAATAGACGGCTCTAATTACTGTTGAGTAAGGTCTCTAAATTGCTGCTACAAGTTCCACGTAAATAACGTCGCAATTTAGCATTCAGTCATTGCAAAATATCGGCCATTTTAGCACCACCCCATTTAGCTTTGCATTGTTAGGCCAGCAAAATGTTGTGTTTACACTCATAATCTTTTGTAATATGAACAAAGTCGTAAAGTGCTGGAGTAACTCGGCGGGTCAGTCAGCATCCCAGGGGAGCATGGGTCGGTGTTGTTTTACATCGAGACCCTTAAGGTTGAAGAAGTGTCCCGATCCAAAACTTTGTCTATCCATTCTCCATAGATGCTGACTGAACCGCCGAGTTTCTCCAGCATTTTGGTTTTTGCTCAGTTCCTTGTCTCCTTTCCATAGTCATACAGTATAGAAACAGGTCCTGCAGCTCAACTTGCCCAAACTGACCACGATGCCCCATCTACACTAGTCCCACCTGCCACGTTTGGCCCATATCCCTCTAAACTTTTCCTATCGATGTACCTGTTCATGTATGTTTATGAACCACATCTCTTCAGCAGCCTCCTGCTGTGGCCACATGGCCTCTCATTTTCAACAGCGCTGTCTGTTTATAAAGCTGCCCTTTTAATTTCAAACTGCTTGCAATTAGAACAGGTTTTGTTTTTTTTGTTTCATTTGAATTAAAACCTGTTTCAGTAGAATTCCAAAACACCTGAATAATTCTTACACTGTACACAGTTTTGGACCACTTACACAAGAAAGGCAATATGGGCAGTGAGTTGTAGCGAGATGTTTGATAGGCAAGGATTTTTTTCTTTGGAGCTTAGGAGACTGAGGGGTGACCCTATTGAGGTGTACAAAACCACGAGGAACATGGGTAAAGTGAAAGCTCACAGTCTGTATTCCAGGGTAAACGATTCTAAAACTAGAGGGCCCAGGCTTAAGATGAGAAAGGATAGATTTAAGAGAGATCTTAGTGGCAACATTTTTCCAACTGAGGGTAATTCATATCTGGAATGGGCTGCCATGGGAAGTTATGGAAGTGAATACAATTGGGTCCTTTATAAGACATTTGAACAGATGGATGGACAGGAAGAAGTTGGGACCAAATGCAGGCAAATGGGTCGAGCCCAGAATGCCAAGGTCAGCATGGACAAAGTGGGACAATCCATGCTGTGTAGCTCCTTGACTTTCTAACACTGCATTTTTTAAATATCACAGGGAATTGAAGGCTTTGAGGATCTGGCATGGTAACGGGTTGAGCCTGGAGAATGTCAGCTATGATCACATTGAATGGTGAGGCAGACTAGAGTTCCATCAGTTCAAATGTGAGAGGAGAGAATTAGGCCATTTGCCCCATCGTCTACTCTGCCATTCAATCATGGCTGATCTATCTTACTCTTAACCCCATTCTCCTGCCCTCTCCCTATAACTCCTGACTCCCTTACTAAATCAAGAATCTGTCAATCTTTGTCGTAAAAATGTCCATTGACGGCGTCCAAGGCCTTCTGTGGCAACAAATTCACCACTCTCTGTCTAAAGAAATTCCTCCTATTCTTTCTAAAGGTGCATCCTTTTATTCTGAGGCTATGCCCACTGGTCCTAGACGCTCCTACTAGTGTAAACGACCTCTCCACATCCACTCTGTCCTGGCCTTTCACTATTCAGATGAAGCTTTTAATCAAGAATAGAAATTCTTTGTTCCCCCCTAGTTTGACTTGTAACTATCTTGTTTTGGGGATGGGTCTGGTTGACTTACTCAATGAGTAATCGAGAGGCATGTGGTCAAATCTTATCACAACTGCTGGGCATCTAATACAAAATAAAGCAAATATGGGATTAAAAGTTAGAATTAGTGATGGTGATTAGATTGTTGTAAAAAAATCAAAGGTTAACTAATTTTCTCCATGATGGAAGCCTACATCTTTATCCTGCTGTGGCCCACGTGTGTCTCCATAGCCACTAATTTTAACCCAACTCTCCTCTGATCTTGGATAGACTCAGTTTAGAAGCAATAATCTCCTTTCAGGCAAAGCAGAACAATTCTTAATGATTTGGTCTTCTTTTATTGACTTTTTACAAGCGCATGGTGCAACATAACCTTAGAAATTAAACGTTTCAGAAACGGGTGAAGGGTGGATAAAGATATTAAATAGGTATATCTCTTTCAATCACTTTATTTTTATTTCCTTTCTTTCTCTCTAGCTTTTTTTCTCTTCTCTTTTTTCCACTCTATCCCCTTCTACCTTTTCTTCGGGCTTTCTTTACTATCTCACGATCTAACACTATCACCACTGTTTATGATACTCTTCTTCTCTATCTTGGCTTGTCTCATTTCCTGTTCTATTCTGTTAAATTTGAAACAAGAAGTTGTACATGAACTGTAATATCTCATTATGTATTAGGTACTTATGTACTACATTATTGTACTTCTACTAAAAAATATTTAAATATTAAAAAAACAAAACAATAATCGATAAACTTGCCTGGCCGATCGCACCCTGTCTTGGGAACGAAATATAACTGAGTGTCTCCATGACTATATCATAGTTATCAATATTTGGGAAAGACCAGAAACAATCTAACATTTTGCAGAGCGAGAGCCAGTGAACTGCCGACTATAACTTGTTCATTTTATGTGTGTTGTGCAGAGTAAGAAGAAAAAGAAGACTGATTTTATTCCATACAGAGACTCTGTGCTGACGTGGCTTCTGAGAGAGAATTTGGGTAAGTTGACAACAAAATTTAAGTGTTTTCTCAATGTATGTTTATTCCCACCTTAAATCTTGCCATGATTAATCTCTAAAGTCTAATGGTCGCCAAGAATCTTCACCACATGACTGACTGTTACTTTCTGCATTCTGGTGATATTCGTTGTCATAAATCTTCAATTGACCGTATTCATTTATTTATTTTACTTTTCCGTAAACTTACCTGGTGAATTGTAGACTAGGCGGTAGTCTCTCTTTATTATTCTAATGCCCGATGGCCGTTGACAGAATGGGGCTCGAGTGAGATCACATATGGTGTTCCCAGTACATTTCAATTGCTGCTGAGATGGAATGATACGCTTGCTTGTGTGGCAATGGTGCAACGGACTTTAAATGGATTTGATCATTCTTATCCTGCAGGAGGTGGTTGAGGAAAATTGGTCTAAATTCACTGGAAGAACCCTTGAGGTTCCTGGAGGCTATTTTCTGGTTGGAGGGTTGTGGTCCCAGGATGCATGGAACAGCAGGCCCTTTGGCCCACAATGTCTGTGCCCAACATGAGGCCAAGTTAAACTAATCTCTGCCTAAACCATGTCCCTCCATACCCTGCATAAATACCACCATTGCACTGGCCTCCACGAGCACCCCTGGCTGTGCGATCTACGCGCTAACCAACTTCTGTGTCTAATAAAACTTTCCCCACAGATGGTTCTTCATTGAGGTTTGAGATGGTGAGAGGATTCTGTGTGTCGATGAGCTGGGGTTTCTCAGCTGTTGAGTAAATTTAAGACTCTGGTCTGAGGTTTGCAGGGACTCTGCTTCAGAGGTGGATCTAAAATCAAAAAGCCATCGATGTCTGAGGCAGTGCAAACTGGTGGGAATCCTTAGCAATCAGGCGGTGTCTGTGGTGAGGGAAGCAAAGTTAATGTTTCATGCCAATGATTTTTCCATATGTTTTAGACAGGTACCTGGATAGGGCTGGTTTAGAGGGATATGGGCCAAACGCAGGCAAGTGGGACTAGTGTAGATGGGACACGTTGGTCGGTATGGGCCAGTTGGGCCAAATGGCCTGCTTTTACACTATGACTCCTTATGGATATGGAGAGAGGATATGAAGGTTTAGGATGATCTGATTTTAATAGAATGGGAGAACTAGTTAGACAGCACATATGTCCTGTCCCTGCTATTAATTGTCAAAACGAGGAACTGCAGGTGCTGATTTACAAAAAAAAGACAAGGTACAGGAGTAACTCAGCGAGTTAGGCTGCGTGCCTGGAGAACTCATCAGTCTGAAGAAGTGTCCCGACCCAAAACGTCACCTATCCATGTTCTCCAGGGATGCTGCCTGACCCACTGATTTACTCCAGCACCTTGTGCCTGCTACTAATTTCCTGGTCTTGAGAGGTTAAAAGACACAATAGACTAAGCCAATGCTGATCACTTAAAAAGTTTCGGTTCAAATTCAAAAGATTTTGGATAAACTCTTGTGCAGTATTATTGAAACATAATAATAAAACATTTTATTTGGGATGGACGGAGATGAAGAGACTGTGCCTCTCCTCTCTTCCTGCTTTCTCTCCCACACCCTACAATCAGTCTATGACCCAAATCCATGTTCTCCAGAGGCGCTACATGCCCCACTGAATTACTCCAGCACTTTGTGTGTTTTTTTTGTAAACCAGCACCTGCATTTCTTTGTTCCCATAAGACAATGCGGGTATGTTAATTTGCCTTCATCTAACCAGTCATCAGACAATGTAGAAATAAGGAACTGCTGATGCTAGTTTACACAAAAGGGCACAAAAATGCTGGAGTAGTTCAGCGTCATTAACGGTCAGGTTATCGGGCATCATTAATGTTGTGGATCTATAGCTGCTGATTGTGGTATTGTGTTTCTCTCAGGTGGGAACTCACGGACTGCAATGGTTGCTGCCCTCAGTCCAGCTGACATTAACTACGATGAAACTCTCGGCACTTTAAGGTATGTCCATCAGTAACGCTCTCCAGTGCAGACGCTCTCCTCTTGCGGCTGGCTGCGTTTGCAATGACTCTTCCACAGTAGCTTTAAACCCTTTAGTCAGTGACCCCATGTTCAGTTTTCGTGCTTGAACGATCTTTTAATCCCTCCAGCTTTACGTATGCTAGAGTTAACAAAGGTCGAGGAAGAAAGATTGAAGTAAAAAAAAAAATGTAATGTGAATCGTCCAGAATTATGTTTGGAGCATGTGAGGCAGAGGGGCGACTGTTGCAATGTCCAAGATCATGAGGGGCATGGATGTAGTGAACACTCAGTCTTGTTCCTAGGGTAGAGGATTCTAACATACCCCCTCCCCAATCTTTGCACATCCCCCTTTCTGCAGGTCCGTTGAGGTCCTATTTCTGCTCATAGTTCAGATTTTCGCACTTTGTCTTTCCTGCTGTATGATGTAGGTCAGTGGAAGGCAACGCTGTCTTTGACCCTGTAGTTCAAGACCCCGGTCCAGTGACATGAGAAGCAAAATCAATTGCAAGAGTTATGGGGCTGTCCGTCCCACTTGCGCGATTTTTTTTCGCCGACTTGCCGGCACCCGTCATAGTCGCAGCAGTCCGCTGAAAATTTTCAATAAAAATGTTCAAATCCAACGGTGAACAGAAAAAGGACAACTCTTTGTGCGACTACTCACCACCATACAGGCGGCACATGTCGACATGTCGTGAGGGTGACGCCTGTATTGTCGTGAGTAGTCGCCCAAAGAGTCGTACCTTTGTCTGGTCGCCGCTGGATTTTCAACATTTTCAAAGTTTTCGGCGACCTGCTGCGACTATGACGGGTGCCGGCAAGTTGCCAAATAAATCGCATAAGTGGGACAGGCACTTGAGGGAATGCTGCATCATTAGAGGTGCCACCTTCTGATTAAATAAATTTTCACGGGGCCTCTTTGCAATGTTTGAGCGGGTATAAAATATTATTAGTCACTATTTTAAACATAGAACAGTACAGCACGGGGATAGGCCATTCAGTCACATAATTCCTGTGCTTAACTTGATTTTGAGTTAAACTAAACTCTTCTATTTAAAGAGATTTTCTCAGACAACATTACATCACATCACACGATTGCGACATTGGGTTAGTAATTCCACTCCCTGGGCTGAAAAGGTAGTCGTGGAGTCATACAGCACGGAAACAGGCCCTTCAGCCCAACTTGCCCATGCAGGCCAACATGCCCCATCTAAGATGGTCCTATTTGCCTGTGTTTGGCCCATATCCCTCATAACCTTTCCTATCCATGTATCTAAGTGTCTTTTAAATGCTGTATTAGTACCTGCCGCATCTACCTCCTCGGGCAACTCGTTCCATATACTCGCCACCCTCTGAGTGAAATGGTTGCCCCTCAGGTTGGTATTAAATCTTTCCCCTCTCACCTTAAACCTACGTCCTCTGGTTCTTTATTGCCCTACCTCAGGTACAAGACTGCTTTCAGAGGTCTTTGGGGATTCCTGTGTTCTGTGGAAATAGCGACCCAGTCTTCCTCTCACTACTCTGTGTTTTCCTGCATCTTTACTCTGCAGATACGCGGACCGTGCGAAGCAGATCAAGTGCAACGCGGTGATCAACGAGGATCCAAATGCTAAACTGATCCGGGAGCTGAAGGATGAAGTCATGCGATTGAAGGACTTGCTCTGCTCCCAGGGCCTCGGCGATATCTTAGACAGTAAGTAGCTTAAGTACTAAACATAACCTCCCAAGAAATCCCCAATAACTAAAGCACATCCGCTGCTTTTGTATGCAAGGAATGCTTCAGGCAACAAGCCCTTTTATAGATCTGTGTAGAAGGAATTTTTATTGCAGATTATCTGCAAGTTGTCATTTTAGTCGTGTTGTTGGTGCAGGAATTCTCTGTGATTTCTATTTAAATTCTAAGTAATAATCCAATAATCTTCTCATAGTTTGTGTGTGTGTGTGTGTGTGTGAATGGCTTTGAGTTATTCAGGTCAAATACATTTCCAATCATATTCAAGTCCCTTAACTACTTCCCCTCCGACTCTTAGGAAATGCTTTACATTTTTATCTTGTAGAAAGAGCAAATACGAAATAAGAGTCAGTATTTTCTATAGTTCCAGTGTGCTTGTGATTTTATTGAGGGTCTTGAAAAAATCGTGCAGCAAAATGAGAAATCCTTTACCTCCTCAGTCCATAATCTTGACCTTTACTGCTTCCAGATTAGTCTTTAGTGATACAGCGTGGAAACAGACCCTTTTGCCCACCGAGTCCGCACTGATCAGCATTCACCTCATAGACTGTAGATGGACACAAAATCCTGTAGTGAATTACTGATACAGGCAGCATTTCTGGAGAGAAGGAATGGGTGACGTTTCCGGTCGAGACCCTTCTTCAGTTTCGACCCGAAATGTCACCCTTTCCTTCTCTCCAGAGAAGCTGAGTTACTCCAGCATTTTGTGTCTATCTTTGGTGAAAAGCAGCATCTGCAGTTCCTTCCCACGCACCTCATAGACTATACTAGGGACAATTTATAATTTAACCAAAGACAATTATCTGCAAACCTGTACATCTTTGGAGTGTGGGAGGAAACCGGAGCACCCGGGAAAACCAATACAGTCATAGGGAGAACGTGCAAACTCCATGCAGGCAGTACCCATAGTCGGGATCGAACCAGAGTCTCTGGCGCTGTAAGGCGGGTATTGCAAAAGGTTTAACGGTGCGTGGGGAAGTTTTAGCTCCTGTGTAACATACACGTGGGTCCCTCATCTAAAATCAGCGCACCTACTCTTGGGATAGGTTTCTGTGAGCAAGCTGGGCAGGAGCTCTATGGTTACTCGATACACTCTCACCTCTGTGACTGGAGAGTGATAAAGGATGCTTGAGTACAATCCTGAGGACTCTGATTCCAACGCATGAATCCGCCTCTCATGATGTTCTATTGAAAACCTATTATTTGTTCTCCATTACATTTTATGGCTAAACGTTAACCATATTCACGTTTGAGGGCACTGTAGTGCAGCTGGTAGAACTGCTGCCTCACAGCGCCACTGTCCCCTGATCTACGGTGCCCTTTGTGTGGAGTTTGCACGCTCTCCCTGTGGAAGTGTTTCTTTCTCCAGCTTCTTTGCACATTCCAGAGATGTGTAGGTTAATTGGCTTCTATAAAACTGCCCCAAGTGGGTAGGGGGTAGATGTAAAAGTGGGATAACATAGAACTAGCATGAACGGGTGATCGATGGTCAGTATTTCCAAGCTAAACCAAATTTAACCCTTACACTTTATCTTTAGATGATAAATTCAAAATTTTAGACGGCAAAATCTGTTGATAGAATTTAACACACAAATGATTTTGGATAATAGTTCAGAATCGAATATAATTGCATTGCAAAGTGAAATTCATTTTGATCCTTATAATCTCCACAACATGCTTCTGTTTTTACTGTACTCCAACAGTACTTCATGAATATTTTCCTTTTTAATATACACTTGTGGGCAGGTACAATTTCCAGCCCAGAGGCCATCCATCAGTGCAATGTCTTATCCGCTGTGTTGGAACTATTTTCAACTGGTTGGAGTTTGAGTTAGTGCACTGACTTGTGAAGTTCCCTATTTTCAATTCTACTTATACTGAAGGCAGGAGAAATCAATTCTCCTGATTTAGTTTCTCTGTCAACATTTCCAAAATCATTTTTCGAGGACTGCAACTTTCTTTGAAGAAAGTCATCTTCAATAACAGATCTTGCAGTTTACACCCCAGCTGTATAAAGATTGACCTATAATTTCAGATAGTCCCTGCTTTCTCCTCCCCTTCTCAGCTCTCCTTCAGCCCACTGTCTCCGCCTCTTCCTTTCTTCTTCCCCCCCCCCCCCACCCCCCACCCTCACATCAGTCTGAAGAAGGATCTCGACCCGAAACGTTGCCTAATTCCTTCGCTCCATGGATGCTGCCTCACCCGCTGAGTTTCTCCAGCATTTTTGTCTCCCTTTTAATCCAGTCATGTCATAATGCTGCATCTCAGCTGCCTTAACAAAGCTCTTGGTTGTCCTAAGAAGTTAGAATTTGTTATTTATCTGGAGTTACATAAATGATTTAAATTAGTGCCTGGGATATGATATCCCATGACAATTTAAGATATTTAGTGTGTGAATTCTATGGTTGACCTTTCTGAAATACTGTTTGACCCTTGCAGATCCTTCCAATTTAGTCTTATCCCACTATGTGTGTCAGAGGAGTATTAAACATTTCTCTTCCTCAAAGTCTCATTTTTTTTCAATTGCATGCAGAGTTTCCCATGGTTTTTCTATTGAGAATTTTGTCAGAGAGTTTGTAGAAACGAAGGCTGTAAATGCTGATTTTGTGCATACGCTAATGAGATTACAGCTGTTCTTTAATGCATGTGCATGTACCTCACAATTTAATGTCCACCCCGTGGCATGTGAGTTAGTGCAGCCGCCTCACAACTCTCTGGTTTGATCCGGGCCGCAAATGCTTCCATAGAGGAGTTTGCAAGCTCTTGGTGTAACCATGTGGGATTACCCCGGGTGCTCTGCCTTCCTACCACATCCCAAAGATGCACTGGTTGGTAATTGGTCACTATAATAAAGTAGCAAATTAATCGTAGGGCGGGTGGGGTGATTGAGAGAGAGACATTTTTAGGACCACTTGGGTAGGGTAAGTGGTGGCAGTTTTTAAATGGGAGCTGGCTTGGGCCCAGTGGGCCAAATGTCCTCTTTCTAAGTCGTAATATGTATGTGGGCATTCAATTCAATCTTTATGCTTCACCATGCCCTTTAACAGGTGGGAACAAATTCTCACATAAGGTTAATGCTAAATGAGTGTAAAGGTTGTATGAGCAATGTTTTGTGTTGATGTGTGAGATATGAGCTGAGAGTTATTGTGGGATTAGGTCTTTGCCACTTGGTGTAAAGAGACGCCGGACATTTTAAGTTTCAGGGAAGTCTTTTTGCCAGCGTAATTAATGTGTTCATCAGAAAACAACTGTGCCTGAGTTTTCACAATGTTCTTTGACCCTTCTCGTTCTCCTGCATCCCTCCAGTTGAGCCAATGACTGATGATTACTCTGGAAGTGGATTCAAATGTGTGTATACGTGTGTGTCGGTACATTCTAAATCTCCTGCAAACCCGCTTTTAATCAGCCCTGCTTCAACCCGAGCTTTTGCATGTCCAAATCTGCGGTGTTTGTTGCAGGAAAAACTCCGGAGAGATTTCCTGAAAAATGCCTGTTGTCCTGCTTTAAGTATACCACGCAACGTATGCAGAGTAAATGGGATGGTTCCTCAGTACATGTGGATCTTTGGCACCCGGTTTGGAATGGCACAGACGCAAGTGTATGTACAAACCATGCGCTGCAGGGTAATGCACTAACCTTCAGTGAGTGCCTTTCCAACCACCAGCTGCAGCCCTGTCTCTATTTTTCATGCTGCTATTAACAAGGTCCCGTTTAATTTTACAACTTGATTTAAGAAGTGGGTGGCATCACATCAGACTACAGCAGCACAAAGCCAAGCAAATAATTCTTGCCTATCAATGGGGATCAAATGCTTGATATGCACTTGGAGGGCCTGTTTACATTCTGTGTTACTCTATAAGGAAGTAATGTTATGTTGTCTATTCTCTTCAGCATTTTTCTCAGACAGCAGAATGTTTTAACCTGTCGTAAAAACAGCACACACAGATATGTTATTTACAAAGTAATTCTTAAACATTCATTTATCAAATAAGGCAGGTGATTAATTGGCCAGAGCTAAACACTGCATTTCCCAACCATCAGTCCAGAACTACACTCCACTTTGACATGCTCAAAATGCCATCTGGTTCCACATTTCTTTAGCTAATGTGATTACTTTCCTTCCCACTTGCCAAAACACTTATTAGCCCTAGAATAAGCAAGACACGAGGGTGGTGGGTAAATGGAATGAGAGAGAGGTACTGTAGTTGAGGTAGTTGAAGCATGTACTATAACAACAGGAAAGATTTAGAGGGATATGGGCCAAACGCAGACGGGTGGAACTGTTGTAGATGGGGCATCTAGGTTGACGTGGGCAGGTTGGGCATGGTGGTTTCCATGCTGTATGACTGTCTCTAAGAGAAATGTCAGAGAAGAATAGAATTATTTTAAGAGTTGATGCCACTGCTCTGCAGTCCCCTTTTGAACATTGGTTCCTACCTACTATTGCAACAGAAATGTCAGTGTAGATTATCGAATATTGCTGTCATTTGATGTTGCTTTTTTCAAATGTGACAGCAATGAGCAGAAAATACCAGTAATTTCTCATTGCAAATCTCTTTTAGAAATTAAAATCCCAGGTAGGCGTTCAGGTAATGGTTTATTATGAATATTGGCAGAAAGTACTCAGCAAGTCAGGCAGCACAACAGAGAGAAACTGGATTAATATTTCAGGTCAGCAAACTTCTCAACAGGGTCCTGTCCCTGAGAGGAGAACGCTAACTTGCAGTGAACAATTGGTTTGTAACTGGCTGCTAGTACACGTACGCCTTCATTTTCAATGTGGGGACCTTCATTAACTTGCATCGAGCAAGGTCCAAGATTCTGGTTGTAGCAACCAATGACAATGTACATTAATGTCAAATTGGGGTAGGGGGATGACAACAGAAGTGTATTCAAATAGAGAGTCCACAGCTGTACATGAAGAGATTTGTTGCATATCAGATACTTAAAGTAAGAGTTTAAAGGGATGAACCATCTTTGGCTGAGGAAGTACTGATGATTTGAATAAAATTGCCCCAAAGTCAGGAATGATGTTGGTCTCCTTCAGAGCTGACATCCAGAGCAGTCACTTATACAACAGGACAGAATAGATCCTGTGTCTTTGACTCTGTGCACTGTAGAATGATCTGATGCCAGATTTATGATCGCAATTTTATGACTTGGCCATTTTATGAAATGCATATGTTGTTTTCAGCATAGCGGGGTTATTTTGTAAGGCTTGTGTGGGGGAAGTGAGACGTCTGTGGTGTAAGTGCACGTGGAACGATTTTCTTTGCTGAAGCTAAATGCTTTGCTGATCCCTTTGCCAGATATGGACATAACCACACGGGTTACACTGTGTCCTTATTATCAGTAGTGGTACACTGATGGTGGTTTTAAAGACTGACCTGATATATGACCAAATACACTTAAGCACCGTTGGGTTTGTCTTCCAGAGACATCTTAATGTGAGGGACAAAGTATTATTAAAATAATTCTTCTGGGTCAAAGAAATTGATAAATTGAAGAACTGTATTAAAGTTGCTTGAATTACAGTAATTCTGCTAATTTCTTTATATACACCTATGATTCTTGTTTCTCCTGTTTACTAATACCCTAATCAAAATTAAAGTGCAATGTTTTAGAACTACCATCTTGTGTCCAAGCCCGCTCCGTAACCCTGTCTCGTGTGTCTTATGTCTTCCTTTCCTCTTTCTCCTCTTTTTTCCCTCTCCCTATTTTCCTCCTTGGCTCGCTCCTTCTCTTACTCAGATTTGAAAGAGATACAGAACAGTAACCATAAGTACAAACTAGCCTCAGGAAATCAAAGGCCTGGCCATTTCTCCACAGCGCCAGTGGGCTCACTAGCAGCCTCGCCATCTTCCACCTCGCTGAGCAGCCAGGCAGCTATTCAATCCGTGACCAGCCTGCAAGAGCGGATAATGTCTACTCCCGGCGGCGAAGAGGCCATTGAACGCTTAAAGGTATGCGCATTATTCAACGTTTTCATACATCAACCTTGCAATTTGTATCAATTTACTGCCAAAAGGGCATCAATGTAGATTTTAAGTTGCGTTGTGCATTTTTGTGTTGAGTTTTTGCTCCTGGGTGCTCTTAAGACAAAGAGTATCATTTTAATGGAGAGGTTACTACATTTAATCCTCATGTTTTAGCAAATGTGTGATGGGGTCACAGAGAAAACGGACCCAACTTGCCCACACCGACCAACATGCCCCATCCACCTGCCTGTGCTTGGCCCATAACCTTCTAAACCCTTCCTATCCATGTACCTGTCCAAATGTCATCTCTCAAATGTTATGATAGTACCTGTCTCAACTACCTCCTCTGGCAGCTCGTTCCATATACCCACCACATTTTGAGTTTAAAAAAAAAAGTTACTCATTCCTATTGAATTTCCCCCTCCCCCCCTTACTAAACCAATGTCCTCTGGTTCTTGATTCCCCTATTCCTCTCGTGATTTTATACACCTCTGCATGATCACCCTCATCTTCCTCTGCTCCAAGGAATAGAGTCGTGGTCTGGTCAACCTCTTCCTATACCTCAGGCCCTCGAGCCCTGGCAATATCCTCGCAAATCATCTCTGCACCCTTTCCAGCTTGACAACATGGTGACCAAAACTGACCACAATACTCGAAATGTGGCGTCACCAGTGTGTTCTACAACATGACCTCCCACCTTCTATACTCAATAGTCTGACTGATGATGTGGGAAAATTCATCATAAACATTTACCGCATTAACTGTGTACATAATTGTTCTCCTTGCCCAAGGCTAACGTGTTGGATAATCCAGTGATGCTTTATGAGGCTAACAGTTGGATTGGATGATTATCTGATGACAAGAGGTTGGGCACGATATACTTGAGCCTCCAGGGTTTGGAAGAGTGAGGGAACTGGATTGAAATATATAAGACTCTGAGCAGTCTCGGCGGATCAGATAACGAGAGAACAACTTGTACAGTAGTGTGTAATTTAGATGGAATCATCATCATCCCGAGCGAATCCCTCCGAATCATAGAAACATAGAAAACAGAGAAAATAGGTGCAGGAGTAGGCCATTTGGCCCTTCGAGCCAGCACCGCCATTCAATATGATCATGGCTGATCATCTAAAATCGGTACCCCGTTCCTGCTTTTCCCCCCATATCTTTTGATTCCTTCAAGCCGAAGAGGTAAATCTAACTCTTGCTTGAAAACTAGTTAGGGCCGAATGGGCTACTCCTGCACCTATGTTTCTATGATTCTGAGGGATTCGCTCAGGGAATCAAGGATGTGTCGAACATTTTGAAGATGGCTATGTGATTTATTTTAATGTAAGTGGCCATTGCAAACTAGTTACCACAAGGTCTTGATAGAGTGTGGCCTGGATAGAGTGGATGTGGAGACGATGTGGAGATAGTGTCGAGGACCAGAGGTTATAGCCTCGGAATAAAATGACGTACATTTAGAAAAGGGATGAGGGGGAATTTCTTTAGTCAGAGGGTGGTGAATCTGTGGAATTCATTGCCACAGACGGCTGTGGAGGCCGAGTCAATGGATATTTTTAAGATGGAGATCGATAGGTTTTTGATTAGTAGCGGTGTCAGGGGCCATGAGGAGGAGGCAGGAGAATGGGTTTGTGAGGGAAAGATTGATCAGCTATGATTGAATGGCAGAGTAGTCTTGCTGGGCCTAATTCAGCTCCTGTGACTTGTGAATTTATCATAGTCCATAGCAAGGAACATAGAACAGTACAGCACAGGAACAGCTCATAATGGTTGAACAGTTTAAAGGTTGAACAAGTTAGGGCTTTATTCTTTGGAGCGCAGAAGGTTAAGGGGGGACTTGATAGAGGTCTTTAAAATGATGAGAGGGATAGACAGAGTTGACGTGGATAAGCTTTTCCCACTGAGAGTAGGGAAGATTCAAACAAGGGGACATGACTTGAGAATTAAGGGACAGAAGTTTAGGGGTAACATGAGGGGGAACTTCTTTACTCAGAGAGTGGTAGCTGTGTGAAATGAGCTTCCAGTGAAGGTGGTGGAGGCAGGTTCGTTTTTATCATTTAAAAATAAATTGGATAGTTATATGGACGGGAAAGGAATGGAGGGTTATGGTCTGAGCGCAGGTATATGGGACTAGGGGAGAATACGTGTTCGGCACGGACTAGAAGGGTCGAGATGGCCTGTTTCCGTGCTGTAATTGTTATATGGTTATATGGTTATAATGTCTATGTCAACCATGATGCCAGGAGAAGCTAATCTCCTCTACTTATTCCATATTCCTCCATTCCCTGCATATCCATGTGCCTGTCTAAAAACCTCTTCAATGCCACTATCATATCTGTCCACCACTGCTGGCAGCGTTTCCAAGGCACCCACCTCTCTCTGGATAAAAACAAAACTTGCCCAGTGCATCTCCTTTAAACTTCTCCCTCTCGCTTGAAAGCTGTGCCCTCTAGTCTTTGATACTTCCACCCTGGAGAAAAAGGTACAGAGTGTCTACCTTGTCTATGCCTCTTATAATTTCATGTACTTCAATCGGGTTTCCCTTCCGCCTGCAATGCTCCAGAGAAATCAATCCATTTTGCCCAACCTTGTCTTTCTAGCCTCCAAGACACTCTATATTGTTGTTACGACTCCCGAATGCAAGTACTTCAGAGCCACGTAACACAAGTCAAAAACCAGGTTCAGGTTCAAAAAACAGTTTTAATTATTCATTGGAACACAAAACTCAAACCTGATTTAAACAACCCAGTCAGGGATATGGATAAACCGACAAACAATTTAACAATGCTCCAGCCAGCCACGCCATGGGCCGTCGAACCGGAGATTCCAAAACCTGCCCAAAGAGATACAACCCTGAAACCAAAATACACGAAAACTCTAAGGTCAGCCCTTATCCGTCCCAATTCAATATCTGTTAACAAGGAATGGTGAAAATACACAAAGTTCTATGCCATGTGGTCAGGCTTCCTCGGCCCACACCAACAGTCTGCTCATCAGTCAGAGTCTACGACGAAAAAGAGAAGAATCCTGGGAAGCTCTGGTATTTATACTTCAGATGAGTCACCCGTCACCTGACGCAGCTTGGCCAATCGGGTACAGGAGCCTTTAACCCCTCGATTCCAGACTCACAGCCACGAGGCCTGTACTTGGGATAGAAACAGAGAAAGGTTAGTACATAGCATTCACCAGGAGGGGGAAGCGCCTAACACCCCCACCCAAAGATACTGAATAAGTTTCTGAAAATGAACTAAAAAAAACACCACCAAATTTCAGCAACTATTCAGTAACACAGACATCACTGGCGCGACAATGCATCAGCCAATACATTATCCTTGCCACGGATATGCCAGTCAAATGAGACAACCGCAAGGGAAGCGTCTCCAAAGCCTCAGAGTTACTCAGCTTTCCCTGCGTTACTGCCACAGACAACCGTGCCTCCCCCACATCACCACCCGTGTCAGGGGGCAGCACCACTGCAGCCAAAACAGGCTTAGAAGGACATAGCTCCGACCCATCAACCTCCACAGGCTCCTTCCTGTCGAACCAGTCCTTCATCCTAGACTGAGCAGAGGCAAGATTACCCATTGCCAGTTCGCATGCCCTCCTCAGTCTAGAGCGAAAAGTACAGACGTGGTCTAAAATACTACGTTTTGTATCCTCCTGCAACCATTTCTCCTTCAGGACCCTCAGCGGACCACGTACAGTATGCGCGAACACCAGGTCAGCAGGACTGTACCCTAAAGACTCCTGCACGACCTCACGCACCGCAAACATAACTAGATGAACTCCCTCATCCCAGTCTTTTTCAAACTCCAGGCAGTAAGTCCTCAACATAGATTTCAAAGTCTGGTGAAACCTCTCGAGAGCTCCCTGGCTCTCAGGATGATACGCACTGGAGTAACAATGCTTAATATCTAACAACTTAATTACCTGACCAAAAACCTTCGACATGAAGTTAGTACCTTGGTCACTCTGCACAACCTTGGGCAAACCGAACAACGAAAAAAACTTAGTGAGAGACTTAACAATTGCAGGGGCAGTAATTCTACGCAAAGGGACCACCTCCGGAAAGCGGGTAGTCGCACACATAATTGTTAATAAAAACTTGTTGCCCACCCTTGTCCGAGGTAGAGGGCCCACACAATCAACTAGAATCCGCTCAAACGGCTCACCGACCACAGGGATTGGATATAAAGGCGCAGGAACAATCGATTGGTTCGGCTTTCCTGCCACCTGGCAAATGTGACAACACCTGCAGTGCTGTTTCACGTCCTTTTTCAACCCTGGCCAAAAAAAATTCCGTAAGATGCGGTCATACGTCTTATTGACCCCCAAATGTCCACCCAGAGGACCATCATGAGCCAAACAGAGTATCTCGTCCCTATACCGACGAGGCATCACAATCTGATCAACCACGCTCCAATCATCATGCCCAGATACATCCAAGGGAGACCACTTTCGCATCAGTTAGCCATCCCTTAGAAAAAACCCCTTTGCTGTGGAATCCATATCCCCCTCAGGCACTGCGCAGTCGAACAGATCAGATAAACCTGGATCACTCTTTTGCTCCTCAACCAGCCGGTCACGTGACAGTGACACCGGCACATTTCCAGACACTATCCCATCTTGAGATGGAGAAACACCCTTCACAACACAGGATCTATCATCCTGATCCCCAAAAATGCTCTCACTCAGGTCCACCACATCCTCAAACTTCGCCTGGCTCTTAGCCATAGCCCTCGTGACAGCACAAGCTGCGAAGACCTTTGGATGCTGCATAGCCAATCTATCAGGACTCTGCACCATCGGAACAGCCGTCACCTCAGGAGTGACTAAAACTCTACCTCCTGCCAAGTCATTCCCCAAAATCACAGAAACTCCCCCAACGGGAAAACACGGCCGTAACCCAACAGTTACCCGGCCTGAAACCAACTCGGACTCGAGACGCACGGTATGCAAAGGCACTACCATGTCATCCATCCCGAATCCTACCACTGGGACACTTGACCCAACCGATGATTCCCCAGAAAACGGCAGTACACCATCCAATATAAAGGACTGAGTAGCACCAGTATCACGCAAGATGGATACTGGAACTCTGTCACCCCCATCCTCTAGAGAAACAAAACCATTCATGATGAACGCAGAATAATTCCTACACTCATCAGACTCAGGCACCTCAGGTACGACAGGTGCCTTCTGTGCACCCACCAAAGCCACAGGCTTTGCATTTTTCTGCTTCAGAACGGGACACGACTTTAACATGTGCCCTCTCCTTCTACAATAGTAGCACACAGGACCTTCATCAGTCCTTACATTTCCGTCAACCTTATCAGCTCGGACCTCCCCCTGTATCAACGTGCTGCCATTTGCAGGCACAGAAACAGCTTTGACACTGCCCCCGGCGACACCACCACGATCAACCGGCCGTGCACCAAAACTATAGGATCGCCCAACAAAATCAGATTTATGAGTCAATACATACTCATCTGCCAACACCGCAGCCTTAGACCCCTCATTCACCTTCTGCTCATTAAGGTAAGTAGTAACCCTCTCAGGGAGACAGTTCTTAAAGTCTTCCATAATCATCAAGGCCCGCAGTAGCTCAAAATCCTTCACTCCTTGAGAAGCGCACCACCTGTCAAAAAGTGCCTCCTTCTCCCTAGCAAACTCCACATAAGTCTGACTATCAAACTTCCTAAAGCGCCGGAACTTCTGCCGGTACGCCTCTGGAACTAATTCATAAGCCCTTAATACTGTAGACTTCACACACTCATAGTCCAGACTGCTTTCAACAGATAAAGACGAGTACACCTCCTGTGCTTTACCCACAAGGACACACTGCAATAGCAAGGTCCACACGTCCCTAGGCCACTTCAAGGACAAAGCCACCCGTTCAAACACTGTGAAATACTTGTCCACATCCTCCTCACGAAACGGAGGAACCAGGCGGATGTTCTTGCTCATATCAAACTCCCGTTCCCTAGAAGAAACCCGGGAATTATCTATTTCTTTTTCCCGCAGCTGAAATTCAGCCCTTTTGGTTTCCTCCTCAAGCCGTTTCATTTCAAGAACATGCATGAGCTCTTTCTCTTTTAACAAAGAGGCAATTCTCTGTGACTCAAGCTCCATCTCCTTCAGTTTAATGATGGCCTCCATGTTCTGAACTGGCTGAACAGAAGGTGGGGGACTGTCTGCACCACCAGGCAAAACCCCAGCCTCCACCAACGCAGCCCACAACTCCGATTTAATGGAGTGTTTCTTTGAATGCTTGTCAATAGTCACGGCATAGTTCTCAGCCAGCAAAATCAAATGCTCCTTCGTACATCTATCAAACAACTCCCGACTAGGAGCCTCAACAAATTCTTTCACCTTAAATTCCATTTCTAATGTAGCCCCAAACCACCAGCTAAAACCTGGGCACTAATGCTACCACAAACAGGGAAGAAAAACTTCCTTCACAACACACAGACTTCCTCAGTCCAGAAGCCTACCAAAAAAACCCCCTAAAAACGTCTAGGGTCCTCAAAACTTAGGACGAGCCCCCATTTTGTTACGACTCCCGAATGCAAGTACTTCAGAGCCACGTAACACAAGTCAAAAACCAGGTTCAGGTTCAAAAAACAGTTTTAATTATTCATTGGAACACAAAACTCAAACCTGATTTAAACAACCCAGTCAGGGATATGGATAAACCGACAAACAATTTAACAATGCTCCAGCCAGCCACGCCATGGGCCGTCGAACCGGAGATTCCAAAACCTGCCCAAAGAGATACAACCCTGAAACCAAAATACACGAAAACTCTAAGGTCAGCCCTTATCCGTCCCAATTCAATATCTGTTAACAAGGAATGGTGAAAATACACAAAGTTCTATGCCATGTGGTCAGGCTTCCTCGGCCCACACCAACAGTCTGCTCATCAGTCAGAGTCTACGACGAAAAAGAGAAGAATCCTGGGAAGCTCTGGTATTTATACTTCAGATGAGTCACCCGTCACCTGACGCAGCTTGGCCAATCGGGTACAGGAGCCTTTAACCCCTCGATTCCAGACTCACAGCCACGAGGCCTGTACTTGGGATAGAAACAGAGAAAGGTTAGTACATAGCATTCACCAGGAGGGGGAAGCGCCTAACAATTGTACACATAAATATCATACCCCTATATTGCCCTCTAATCCAAGCAGCATTCTGGTAAACCTCTTCTACACCCTCTCCAAAGCCTCCACATCCTTCCTGTAATGGTGTGACCAGAACTGCACACAATATTTCAAATGAGGCCTAACCAAGGTTCAGTAAAGCTGCAACATAATTCCTGACTCTTATATTCAATGCCCCGACCGATGAAGGCAAGCATACCATACTCCTCCTTCTCTATCTGAGTTGCCACTTTCAGGGAGCAATGGACTTCGACCACAAGATCCCACTGTATATCAGAGGTTCAAAACAATTAGACTTTGGTTTCTGCCATGCGTCCAATTGCTTGGACATTTTACAATATGCCAACACAGTCTGACCATACACATTGACGAGGGCACAAAGATGCAGGTATAAAGACATCATCTTTAACCCACCCATCTTTCCATCCCCCTCTCCCAACAGAGAGAGCCTTGTCTCTTCCCTGAGTCACTCCTTTGCCCCCTCCCCCTCTTATAGAACCATCTCATTCCCTCAGTTCCCGTTCCATCTCAGCCGCCTCTTTGTTGTAGTGATCCCCATTATATCAGAGCCAGCGTCAGTGACCACATCACCCAGTGAGAATATTCTTGCCAGAGTCGTGTGACATGGGGATTAGAGCTTTGCTTTGCTGTAAGACGTACACAGTAGCTAAGTGATTACACAAGAATTGGATCAGATTAAATGCGTGCAGTCCTGCTGCACTGTGATGAGTTGAGCATTGCATAGCCTGCAATCTGGGCGGTACCCCTCTGTACATTATTCTCATGCCTACGTTGCATTGTCAGTCACTGCTCTCTGGTGGCTGCAATTTGAGTACATGGAACCTAGACAGAAGCAAAGGAACAGGCCCTTCGGCCCGCAATGTCCGTGCTGAACATCATGCCAAGATAAACTAATGTCGTCAACCTGCATGTAATCCATACACTTCCATTCCTTGCATAGCCATATGCCTATCTAAAAGCGTCTTTAATACCACATATCTGCCTCTACCACATCAGATAAAGCACTCTACGCACTCACCACTCTATGTAAACAAAAAAAAACATGCCCTGTACATCTCCTTTAAACGTTGCTCCTCTTGCTTTAAAGCTATGCCATCTAGTTTTGGCAATATCACCCTGGGAGAAAAGGTTTGGACTGTCTACCCTAAATATGCCTCTCATAGTGTTGCATCTCCCATCAATCTCTGACTTTCCAGAGAAAGCATCCTTATGGGCCTGTCCCACTAACTAAACTTTTTTGGTGACCCGTCATAGGTCGTTGCAGGTCGCCGAAAATGTTCAACATGTTGAAAATCCAGCGACGATCAGAACAAGGTACGACTCTTTGGGCGACTACTCACGACCATAGAGGCTTCACATGTCGCCAGGGTATCGCCTGTATGGTTGTGAGTAGTCTCCTCAGTCGCCCAAAGAGTCGTAGCGTGTTTCTGGTCGCCGCCAACGTGTTGAAAATTTTCCGCGACCTGCAACGACCTATGACGGGTACCGGCAGTGGCCGAAAAAGTTGCGTAAGTGGGACAGGCCCATAAGTCTTCCCAGTCTGAAGAAGGGTTCTGACCTGAAATGTCACTGATACCTTTTCTCTAAAGATGCTGCCTGACCCGCTGAGTTACTCCAGAATTTTGTGTCTATCCCAGTCTTCCCAACTTGTCCCTGTAGCTAATATTCTCTAAGCCAGGCAGCATTCTGCACCCTCTCCAAAGTCTCCATATCCTTCGTGCAATGGACCAACCACAACTACACACAATGCTCCATATCATTTTCCCACCTATTCCCACTTCAGACATAAACCCTCTCCCAGTTGTCTTAACACCCACTTACACAAGACGTAAGTTACAGTGGCCAAGTGATCACCCAATCAGTTCTCCCATCAATCTCTGCTTTCCAGAGAACCCGTTCTAAGTCTTCCCTGTCTGAAGAAGCCTTCCCTGTCGACCCGAAACATCACTTATTCCTTCTCTCCAGAGATGCTGCCTGTCCTGCTGAGTTACTCCAGCATTTTGTGTCTATCTTCGGTTTAAACCAGCATCTGCAGTTCCTTCCTACACGGCACATCTTTGGGATGTGGAAGGAAACTGAAGCACCTGAGGGGAAACTCCGCACAGACAGATTGAACTTGCTGGAGGTGTGAAGCAGTTATCTGCTGATGAAATGCCTTCATTCGAAAAAAAATGCTGTTTCACTCTCCACACACTGCCCGAACGGCTGATAATTTCAAGCATCTAGTATTTTTATTTTTGGATTTCCAGTGCCTTATTTCTTTGTATAAGTTTGTACGTGATGTGAGCAGAATCTAGCCATTCGGCCCATCAAACCTATTCTGAGAATGAGCTATTCTGAGATGAGAAAATCATTTTTTACGCAGAGTGGTAATTCTGTGGAATTCTCTGCCACAGAAGGTAGTTGAGGCCAGTTCATTGGCTATATTTAAGAGGGAGTTAGATGTGGCCCTTGTGGCTAAAGGGATCAGGGGGTAGGGAGAGAAGGCAGGTATGGGATACTGAGTTGGATGATCAGCCATGATCATATTGAATGGCGGTGCAGGCTCGAAGGGCCGAATAGAAACATATAAATAGAAACATAGAAATTAGGTGCAGGAGTAGGCCATTCGGCCCTTCGAGCCTGCACCGCCATTCAATATGATCATGGCTGATCATCCAACTCAGTATCCCGTACCTGCCTTCTCTCCATACCCTCTGATCCCCTTAGCCACAAGGGCCACATCTAACTCCCTCTTAAATATAGCCAATGAACTGGCCTCGACTACCCTCTGTGGCAGGGAGTTCCAGAGATTCACCACTCTCTGTGTGAAAAAAGCTCTTCTCATCTCGGTTTTAAAGGATTTCCCCCTTATCCTTAAGCTGTGACCCCTTGTCCTGGACTTCCCCAACATCGGGAGCAATCTTCCTGCATCTAGCCTGTCCAACCCCTTAAGAATTTTGTAAGTTTCTATAAGATCCCCTCTCAATCTCCTAAATTCTAGAGAGTATAAACCAAGTCTATCCAGTCTTTCTTCATAAGACAGTCCTGACATCCCAGGAATCAGTCTGGTGAACCTTCTCTGCACTCCCTCTATGGCAATAATGTCCTTCCTCAGATTTGGAGACCAAAACTGTACGCAATACTCCAGGTGTGGTCTCACCAAGACCCTGTACAACTGCAGTAGAACCTCCCTGCTCCTATACTCAAATCCTTTTGCTATGAAAGCTAACATACCATTCGCTTTCTTCACTGCCTGCTGCACCTGCATGCCCACTTTCAATGACTGGTGTACCATGACACCCAGGTCTCGCTGAATCTCCCCTTTTCCTAGTCGGCCACCATTTAGATAATAGTCTGCTTTCCTGTTTTTGCCACCAAAATGGATAACCTCACATTTATCCACATTATACTGCATCTGCCAAACATTTGCCCACTCACCCAGCCTATCCAAGTCACCTTGCAGTCTCCTAGCATCCTCCTCACAGCTAACACTGCCCCCCAGCTTAGTGTCATCCGCAAACTTGGAGATATTGCCTTCAATTCCCTCATCCAGATCATTAATATATATTGTAAATAGCTGGGGTCCCAGCACTGAGCCTTGCGGTACCCCACTAGTCACTGCCTGCCATTGTGAAAAGGACCCGTTTACTCCTACTCTTTGCTTCCTGTTTGCCAGCCAGTTCTCTATCCACATCAATACTGAACCCCCAATGCCGTGTGTTTTAAGTTTGTAAACTAATCTCTTATGTGGGACCTTGTCGAAAGCCTTCTGGAAGTCCAGATACACCACATCCACTGGTTCTCCCCTATCCACGCTACTAGTTACATCCTCGAAAAATTCTATAAGATTCGTCAGACATGATTTACCTTTTGTAAATCCATGCTGACTTTCTCCAATGATTTCACCACTTTCCAAATGTGCTGCTATCCCATCTTTAATAACTGACTCTAGCAGTTTCCCCACTACCGATGTTAGACTAACTGGTCTGTAATTCCCCGTTTTCTCTCTCCCTCCCTTCTTAAAAAGTGGGGTTACGTTTGCTACCCGCCAATCCTCAGGAACTACTCCAGAATGGCCTACTCCTGCGCCTATTTTCTATGTTTCTATGTTTCTGCCATTCAATCATGGCTGATCTATCTTTCCCTCTTAACCCCATTCTCCTGTCTTCTCCCCATAACCCCTGACACTGTACTAATCATGAATCTATCCATCTATCTCTGCCTTAAAAATATCCATTGACTTGGTTACCACGGCCTTTATTTAAATGGAATTACATGATTCCTGGAGCCTGTTCTGCCAAATGATCAGATTATGACTGAATTAATCATTGCCTTCAACTCCATTTCCTGCACAGTCTCTTGATCCCCTGCAGTCTAAAAATCTATTCCAGCCTTAAATGTGAGTCATTCTCTGCATCAAGAGCTCTCGAGGGTTGGGAGAAGAAATTTGTCACCTCAGTTTTATGGATCCTTTTACCCTTGAGACTAAGCCCTTCTAGATAGATATTGCCATGGGCCAATGCCCTATAATTGGGTAGGAGCTGTTGTTGTATTTGGTACTGTTGGTGTTGATGGCTCTCGAGGGAACGCTGTATTTTAGGAGGTCTTACATGATGTACGGTCTGATTAGGATAGAAATTGTGCATTTTCAGGGCAGTCTATTGTAACCACATTCCCAAGCATCCAAATCACCTCCACTGAAGTTAGCAAATGAGTAAACAAGTTGCATAAGTTGAGCAAATAGAGCATTCTCTGTTTCTAATTTCCAAACCAGTTGGTGATGGTCACAGCGTTACAGCTGAACCACTCCGGGTGATTTTATTTTGACGTGAATATTACTTGGGAAGAACAGTTTCCCTACATTAATTCGGAACGAGTATTATAAAACCACATTAAAAAAAACAAAAACTTTTACGGCTACCATTCACCCTTGCATTTACTACTTAGAAAACGTCTGCCTTTCTGCCTCGTATGTGTAGGAAGTTCAAGTTCAAGTGAGTTTATTGTCATGTGGAAGGAACTGCAGATGCTGGTTTATACTGAAGATAGGCACAAAATGCTGGAGTAACTCAGCGGGACAGGCGGCATCTCTGGAGAAATACTTCTGCAGTTCCTTCATGCGCACTTTGCCTGCTCTACTGCGGAGTCTGAAGAAGGGTCTTGACCCGAAACGTCACCTATTCCTTTTCTCTTGAGATGCTGCCTGACCCGCTGAGTTACTCCAGCTTTTTTTTTGTCTATCTTTGCGCCTCTTATGCTGAGCAAGAAAGTTTCTGCACCCGTTTCCTATCATATTATTTAAACAAACAGCTGCTGCCAGGTCTTCAATGTTGGCATTTTATTTTGTGAGGAATAGACTATAATGCTGAGGCTTTATAAGACCACATTTGCATTATTGTGAGCATTTCTGGGCCCCATATCTGAGAAGGGGCGTGCTGGCGTTGGAGAGGGTCCAGTGGAGGTTTTACGAGAATGACCCCGGGGACGATAGGGTTAATGCATGATGAGCGTTTGTGACGGCTCTGGGCCTGCGCTCGCTGGAGTTTAGAAGGTCGAGGGGAGATCTCATTGAAACTTGCTGCATGGTGAAAGGTCTGGATAGAGTGGATGTGGAGAGGATGTTTTCACTAGTGGGAGAGTCTAGGACCAGAGGACATGGCCTCAGAATAAATGGACATACGTTTAGAAAGAAGACGAGGAGAAATTTCTCTAGTCTGAGCGTGATGATGAATCTGTGAAATTCATTGCCACAGACGGCCGTGGAGGCCAAGTCAGGGGATATTTTTAAAGCGGGGATTTGCAGATTCTTGATTGTTAAGGGCGTCAAAGGTTATGGGGAGAAGGTAGGAGAATGGGGTTGAGAGGGAAAGGTAGATCAGCCATGATTGAATGGCAGAGTAGACATGAGCCTAATTCTGCTCCTGTGACATTAACTTATTCATTTCAGATGTCACAAATCAAATGCTCCAAAGACTCATGAAACCTGGCATATATTTTACATACAACACAAAGTGCTGGAGTAACATAGAAAATAGGTGCAGGAGTAGGCCATTCGGCCCTTCAGGCCAGCACCACCATATGATATGATCGTGGCTGATCATCTGGAATCACTACCCCGTTCCTGCTTTTTCCCCATATCCCTTGATTCCGTTAGCCCTAAGAGCCATATCCAACTCTCTCTTGAATACATCCAGTGAATTAACCTCCACTGCCTTCTGCGGCAGAGAATTCCACAGATTCACAACTCTCTGGGTGAAAAAGTATTTACTCATTTCAGTCCTAAATGGCCTATCTCTTATTCTTAAACTGTGTCCCCTGGATCTGGACTCCCTTAACATCGGGAACATTGTTCTTGCATCTAGCCTGTCCAATCCCTACCTCAACAGATCAGACAGAGGGAATGGTCGGGTGATCATTTGGTTCGGGACCCTTCTTCACATCCATTCCCTCAACAGATGCTGCCTAACCTGCTGAGTTACGCCAGCGTTTTGTATTTTGCTCAAGATTCCAGCATCCACTGTGCCTTGTGTCTCTATGTATTTTATGTAATTAGACTTCTTGATAGCTTTAAGTGAGCGGACAGGCTGTGTAATTAATCAGCTCCGATAATGAATGAATGAAGAAAGGTTATATAATTTTGGGACCTGATGCGTAACTGAATTCAGAGCTGTCAAACCAATTTATTTACAAAATTGAAGATCGGGTTATGGATCTTGGTGTATATGTGCTGATATGTTTCCTGTTATATATTTTTAATATAAGATACATCCACACAAATCTCCAAATGGCATTATAATTGATCATCCTTTTAAAATTTGCTTGGTGACCTGGAAAATGAACCTGTCTTGTTTGCAGTTAGTTTTCTGTATCCTTCTTTGCTAATTCCAGAAATAGCAACTGGAGTTGTAATGACCAGTGCCTTATTCCCCTCATTATATCCAGCTTCCTTGTTAAATGATGCATGAGCTCAGTGAACATAAGAAATTAGAATATGTTGTGCAGTTGGGTTGATAATGGTTTATATTACCTTAATAATCTTCACTCTGTGAGCACTAATCGGAACGATATGGGCACATCTTTGCAGTATGCTGCACAATGCTTTATAACTGCAGATAATTGTGCTACTTGGCATTAAAATATTCCATTTAAGGCCTGCTAATCACAAACATCACTCGGTGTGAGTAGATCATTAGAGTTTAGTTTCGAGATACTGCCCGGAAACAGGCCCTTCAGCCCACTGAGTCAGCGCCGACCTGCAATCCCAGCACACTAACACTATCCTATACACACACCAGTGACAATTTACAATTATTCCAAGCCAATTAACCTAGCCTGTACGTGTTGGAGTGTGGGGAAAAAACTGGAGATCCCGGAGAAAACCCACGCAGGTCACTGGGAGAACGTACAAACTGCGTACAGACAGCACCCGTAGTCAGGATCGAACCTAGGTCTCTGGCGCAGTAAGGTAGCAACTCTACCGCTGCGCCACCATTCCCTAATAACCTACCCGATGAGTCCCTGAAAATGGTTTATTGCAGAATTTATGTTGAATAAAAGATTTGTGGATTGAGTTGTGTCCCGTGTATTGCAGCATCATCTTCAGCAGCCTCCTCGTTCCCTGCCACCCACCTCGCCTCATTGCAGGTATTGTGGTACTTCAGTGCTCTGTAGGCTGTGCGTGACGAGGACACTTCAAATGATGCACTGCCTGCCATTAGCACGTTGCCATAGCAACCGGAGACGTCACCTTGCCCACTCATTACGGGGAAGCTCACAGCGTGAAAGCGAAAGTAATATTTCAAGGCCGATTTTAAATGAGTGAGAGACTTTGCACGATCATGGATTAACGCATCCAATTCCATACATCGGATATAAAGCAATATCACGGATGTGGTCCAACATCATCGTCACAGCAGGGCATTTTCTGCAGCTTTATACGACGTGCTTACTTTAAATGATGTGATAGATTCCACAACGTGGGCATAGCAGGTGCTCTTAATCCAATTAAGCCAACAAAAGGATATTAATTTTGCAGTACATGGCATCCACAGGAGCAGCTGAGACCCAGTAAATTTACGGCAGCCTTTAAAAATGTAGCCACTGCAGCCCCCATGAACAGTGCTGGCAAACTCTACAGTCAAGCATTCTTAACCTATCACAGACACAAAGCTGGAGTAACTCAGCGGGACAGGCAGCTTCTCTGAAGAGAAGGAGTGGGTGACGTTTCGGGTCAAGACCCCCCCCCTCAGGCACAACAGGTGGCATTAATCCACTAAAGCCACAAAAAAGGATATTAATTTTGCAGTACATGGCATCTACAGGAGCAGCTGAAAGAAGGGTCTCGACCCCAAACGTCACCCATTCCTTCTCTCTAGAGATGCCGTCTGTCCCGCTGAGTTAATCCAGCCTTTTGTGTCTTTCTTCGGTTTAAATCAGCATCTGCAGTTCCATCCTACACATTCTTAACCCATCATCTCCCTTGACTCTATCTCTTCCCATCATTCCATCTTTCTAAGATAGACACAAAAAGCTGGAATAACTCAGCGGGACAGGCAGCATCTCTGGAGAGAAGGGATGGGCACCTTTTCGGGTTGAGACCCTTCTTCAGACAACATCAGGGGATATCCTGCAGAGTGACATCTTCCTAACTCCGTAGTCAATTCCCCCTAACACTCTCTAAACCCCTCGAAACCCCCTCTATCCCCCTAAGATATGGCTCTTAATATTCTGACGCCTTGTCTGTCTCTTAAATCTTCTACCCTTTGATCTTCCCTTTTCTGTAGGACAGAAAAGGGAAGATCATACAGCTGGAAAAGGTCATTTGACTCATTGCAGATAGCTGTGCATGCATCTATACATTCCATTCCATTAACAAGACCTTGGTCAAGTCAAATCAAGTCTAGTTCATTGTTAATAAATAGGAACAGCAGATGCTGGTCTATACCAAACATAGACACAAGCTGCCAGACTGACTCTGGGGGTCAGGCAGCATTTCTGGAGAAAATGGATAGATGACGTTTCGGGTCGGGTCCATCAGTCAATCTGAAGAAGGGTTCCAACCTGAAACATCACTGATTCATGTTCTCCAGAGATGCTGCCTGGCCCGCAGAGTTACTCCAGCACTTTTGTGTTCTGCACGATATTCTAGCATCTGTGGCTCCTTGTGTCTTGAGATTTTTGTTCTGATGTTTTGGGAGTGGGACTTAAACACATTTTAGCTGAGGTTAAACTCGCTGACCAAATGAGACGCCCATCCAGTGGGTCATTTTTCTATTCCCATTTTAAAATGTACGGATTACTCTGTGGTGAATTACTGATTTCTAAATGATACCTACAAATGGTTTTTGAGTAAACCATCAATTTATGAAAATCAAAACATAATGCTGGAAATCTGAAATTCCCTTCTATTGACTCCATTTATACCTCGTGTTGCCTTGGCAAGGCTAGCTGCATAATCAAGGACGAGTCATACCTTGGCCACTCCCTCTTCTCCCCTCTACCGTCAGGCAAAAGGTATAGAAGTGTGAAAAGCAACATCTCCTGATTTGGGGACAATTTCTTCCCAGCTGTTATCAGGCAACTGAATCATCCTACCACAACCGGAGAGCAGTGCTGAACTTCTATCTACATCTTTGGTGACCCTCGGACTATACTTGATCCGACTTATCTGGATTTGCCTTGAACTAAACATTATTCCCTTATCTACTGTAAATTGATCAATAGTAATCATGTATTGCCTTTCTGCTGTACTGTACAGTAAAGCTTTTCACTGTACCTCGGTACAAATGACAATAAACTAAAATGAACTGAAATAAAAGAAGAACATGCTGGATAACTCAAGGTCCAGCAGGTTCTTGAGACAGATCACGTTTCAGATTGAAGTCCATACACTGGCGAAAGGACGATTCATATTGACTCTGTTTCTCTTACAACGGACCAGCAGAATGTTTCCAGAACTTTCTGTTTTTGCAGCGAATATATGTGTTTACATTAAAATAATGCCAGGTGGATGAACTTTTGAGTAAAGTTCTCACTCTTACACATAGACCAACGCATCATGTTACTTTAATCGAGCCACCCTCCAAAAAATGTTGTTTTTCTTTTGTGATGCATTTGCTAAATGAAGATTGTGATGTAATATTTTTAATGGCTCTGTTTTAAATATCTCTCTATTGTAGGAATCTGAAAAGATCATCGCTGAGCTGAATGAGACTTGGGAAGAAAAACTTCGGAAAACCGAAGCAATTAGGATGGAAAGGTCAGGCCTTTTCTTTCTATACAACTCCTTTGTACAGTAAAACCACCTGAATGTTCAGCACTGCTGATGTTTTGACATCTGTCTCACCAGGTGATATTTGTGGCGCTCTCTTTACACCCTTGTCCCAGTTACCAAGCATTCTTTATACTTGTCGAGTTCATTGGAAAATGTATTATGCCTCTGTGTAATATCTGAGGAAAAGTATATTAATAAGAAAACAATTCAATTCTCCACAGATTTCCTAGCGTTGACTCACTCTTTGCTTCCAAAAAGCAGCCAACATAATCAAAGACTTGTCCCACTCCCACTATTTCTCCTTCTCCCTGCTTTTGTAGGGCACGAATTACAGATGGTTGATAGTGTGCACCACCAGACTCTGTTATAGCTTCTTCCCCTCTGTTATCAGTCCTTCCATAAGCCAGGGTACTGTCCGATTCACCGTTACCCCATTGTAGACATTGAACTGCCTATGGAACTGATGCGCTACAATCCTGAGGACAATATTCTGCCCCTTTGCTCTGCCTATTGTAGTTGACGGTGGCTTGATTCTATTTTTCTAGAGTATTATATGGTTTGATTGGATAGCATGCAAATCAAAGCTTTTCGCTCTCCCTCAGTACGTTTGACAATAATAAATCTAAACCTAAACCATTTGGCAGACATGATTAAGGAAGTGGTTGTAATTCAGCTAGCTGGCATTTCTACAAATACTGAATTTAATATTCTGTAGGGGTTTTTTTTTAAATCCATGTTAGTTATTCACCAGCATAGTGCAGCAGATGATAGAAACCTGAAATACAAGCACAAGGTGCTGAGAATGGTGAATTGATTGGGCAGCATCTGTGGGAGAAGAAACAGAATGTTTCAGGTCAATTATCTTTCATCAGAGCTGGGCATTGTTATAGATATGTATTCCAGATTAACAAAGTTACCAAAGTTTGCTTCATTCCCTTAAACAAATCCAACATTAATTATGCAGCCTCAGTCTCAAAGCTTGAAGCTACAACAAGTGGATGTTACCTTAAATGTTAAAAAGACACATAGTAGCAATGTTACAAAATTTTGAGATTTAAAAAATCAAGTCTGTAATTTATCCCATCAGATAAAGCATAAAAAGAAGTTTAATTTGACACCTAATTCACTTTCATATCTCAAGTATTAAAAAAGTTATGGCCATTTTCATACTCGGAAATTAGCATCTTGTTCCCTATTGATTTTCTATGGACATAACAAAAAAGCTGTGATCGTGTGCAGTCAAAAGCCCATAACCTTCTTAAAAATTAAGAGAACTGAATGAAATTTTCAGTTATCGTAGATTGAAGCATTCTGAAACAAATATAAAATAATCTTACTTGGATGACCTGAAATTAAAGCATATAATTAGTTAGTTACCCAAGTGTAGCTAATTTCAAACTTCAATTACTAGATCTAAACATCTATCCATTTCTTAATAAATGATTATCATTTTTAAATAGCCTAAGTGTCCAAATAATATTCATAAATAATTCACAATAAAACATGATTTTCAAATCTCATTTACATTAATTTATAGGCCAAATGGAAGGAATTTAGTGTTCAATTGCTGTAAATTAAAGTCCATTTTAAATCAGCTTTCTAGTGGGATCCTGTGAACGCGCTGGTTTAGAACGTTCACATTGCGCTAGATTTGTGCCCTCAAATGCCCAGAAAAATACTGCGGGATATAATGGGCCCAAAATGAGCTACTCGCAATATTAAACTTTGTATAAAGGGATCTTAAGAAGCCCTTTTTAATGTAAAAATAAGCAGCATACCTTCTATTATTTGCTCTATGCGACCCTGACAGCTGCCGGTGGTCGCGGGTTTAGAGATTGATTTTTAAACTACGAGGCCTTTAAAACTAATAATAGCTTTTGCGACGGGGTCTTCCAGCGATTTTTCGTTAATAATTAACTAGGCTGAACATCTTCGATTTGAACAGCCTAGAGAAAATCGCGTTTTAAACCCGCCCCCCTCTAAACGGCGCCAAAATCGCGCACACCCGCAGCGACAGATTTTCAGCGACGCTTCAGGTAGGCTTTGCAACATACCTACACATAGTGCTGGAGTAACTCAGCGGGTCAGGCAGCATCTCTGGAGAACATGGATAGGTGACGTTTCGGGCTGGGAGCCATCTTCAGGCTGACCCCGATTTCAGACTGAAGCAGGGTTCCGACCCGAAACATCATATTTTCGTGTTCTCCAGAGATGCATCTCCACAGATGCTGCCTGATCCGCTGAGATACTCCAGCACTTTGTGTATTTTTTGTCAACCAGCATTCTTCTTTCTACACTGGACCAGCATCCAAAACGTGATGTGCCAAAATCATCTCACATTTCTTTGTAGAAGCATTATCAAACATAAAAATTGCCGAAATGTGTCATGATACCAGGGAAGATGATGACAGCTAGGTTAGAAAGGATGGTTTTGAGGATGATTAAGAGGGGGGGGGGGGCCACTGACTATTAGAGTTGGTAAAATGAATGACATTTTGATGTTGGGATTTGGGTCAGTAATTGGTCACAAATAGCAAAATAAAAAATATACATATTGGCAGTTAACAAGGATTTCTCTCAATTATTGAAAATGTGTGCAATCATGTCTAGTCTTTCAATTAACACTCAATTTGAGACCCTCTGCATTTGTAGTCACAGCAATTTGACAGCTGTTGTTACTGCTTTGTGAAGAAATCTAACCAACGAGATGCACTTTGAGCGTTATACACCTCATTGTGAGAGGATTAATGGGTTCCGCAGTCACTGGAACTCTGCATTGACTTAATTTTGATTTAGTGTGCACAGTTTCTGCTGATGTATGGTGACATTTAAAAAATGTGTTTTTGTAAAAATTCCTGAAATTATCCTTTTATTTTAAAATGTAATTAAGGCATCTGTTGGTGATTTAAAACAGACGTTATTGCACATCTGCCTGTGCCGTGTTTCCACTTTAAATTGCTTTCTCAATAAAGATTCATCAGTCGCTGTCTCTTCAGTGTGGAATCTCTCAATGGTTCAATTTAACGGTGCTATCACTCAGGGCAGTTTTAAACTGAACTGAAACCGTTCATAACCAGCTGAATGGTTGATATCTTTCTGATTCCAGAGAGGCTCTTTTGGCTGAAATGGGAGTCGCTATACGTGAGGATGGAGGCACCCTGGGAGTGTTCTCCCCTAAAAAGGTAGACGTCTTTTTGTTAATATAAATGCTGGCGGAGCAGCCTTGGCAGTGTTTACTTGATTTACTTCATTATTTATTTGCATCATCTGTTTTGTTTGTGAAACTAGTCAGTATTCTTTATTTGTCCCCAAAGTTTTTTTTAATTGCAGCCATGTTTTTGTTTCTTGTCAGTCAGTCAGTTAGTTGCAATGTCCATTGTGGGCATATTTTGCGCATCGTTCATGTTGCCTTGTGTTTAAAACTTCCACTGGTATGCACTGGCTAAAAGTCAGCTTGGGAAATCTTGCCATATTCCAATCGCACTATGTTTTAATTATCACGTTTTGCACTTGTGGAGTTCCTCCCAATATAGCAAGTTGCTGATAAATATATATTTTTTAAATACGCTAATCGTTGTGAAACCATAACTGGATGATGGGACAAATGAAGAGGGGGCTTATTAAAAGATAGACACACAATGATGGAGTAACTCAGCAGGACAGGCAGCATCTCTGGATAGAAGGAATGGGTGACGTTTTGGGTTTATCTCAAAGATGGAAAGATAGATGGAGACAACGAGGAAGGAACTTCTGGTGTACAGTCTTGTCAATGGAAGGCATCCCCATCAATGGTGGAGAGGTCAGTTTTACAGATGAGCAAAAAGCCTAAATTATAAAAGCACGACCATTTCTGAAGGTCAGAGGAGACTGTCAAGAGTTGTTACATGGTGAGCTGTGAAAACTAGCATTACCTTTATTCTTGATTAACTAGCTGCCAACGCGACCATCAAGCAGAGAGTGATTGGGCTTTGGAGCAGATTTAGTAAAGTTTTGTGTGCAGTAAAGTTCTGGATGACCACCAGTTTATGGAAACCAGGAAGGCCCTCTTGCAGCGTGTTGGAAAAGACTGGTTCAAAGATAACAACACCAACGAAAACATCTGGTCGGAAAATACATTGCCACTTGGGCAATCTGAAAGTATGTTGGCCAACGAGGCAGAGTCTTATCTTAGTTCTTGTCGTCATCTTAAAAAGCAGTCACTATGTTCTATTTTTGAAGAAGTTTAGTGTAGTTTGAAGTTTTCACCTCTTGGAGTTGGACACAATCCCTTCAGCAATAAACTGCGATGGTGTTGATAGATCTCTGGGTTACTCTGAGTGAAACTGACCAGAGTTAGACAATGAGTTTGGGGCTGCTGCTTCATGTGTCTGGGCTGAATGAAACCATTGCATATCAACCTGTCAATGATGTGCCAACCAAAAAGCAAGACGAATAAGGTGGAGACAAAACCATGCCAAACTTTGTTAGATTCAAATACACTTATACCTGGTTGTCGTGGTGAAGATGCTTTTGGATCTGTTTTGTTATTAATGATCCAACATTCTTGTAATTTTTTTTACATATGTTAAGCTTAATTGTGCAGGATTTTAAGTAATTTAATATGTAGATGTCTGTTAATGCCAGATTTTGATCTCTGCCATTGATAAATGACAATGCAGTGATTTATGATCATAGTGCATTTTTAAAGCATTTTAATCTTGAATGTAAAGGCAGGAGTTAATGTGCACCCCAGTGCAAGGGGCTTCAGTAATGGGGTCATCATTATCATGTTCTTCAGCTTCATGTTTTTGTTCCTGTTTTCCATCTTTGCATCCCGCTCAGACTCACAACCAGGATTCATCTGAGTTATTTGAGTCAGATGAAATCTTTGCTCCTAAAAAGGTTGGTTTCTGATATTGGGTTCATGAGACTGAAACTAAACTCATTAGTGGAAAATTATTGTTGGTGTTGTACCTCCTGCGATAATCCTCTATTGAGTTTGATAGGTTAGAGGAGTGTTTAGTTTAGTTTAGTTTAGAGATACAGTGCGGAAACACGCCCTTCGGCCCACCGAGTCCTCGAAGACCAGCGATTCCCGCACACTAGCACTATCCTACACTAGGGATATTTTATAATTATGCTAAGCCAATTAACCTACAAACCTGTAATTCTTTTGAGTGTGGGAGAAAACCTGAGATAATGGAGAAAACCCACGCAGGTCACGGAGAGAACGTACAAACTCCTTTTAGACAGCACCGTAGTTAGGATCGAACCCGGAACTTTGGCGCAAATCTACTGCTGCGCCACCGTGCAGGATTATTTAACTAATATGCCTCAATTGTGGTTTCCTAACTTTAGATTTAATCACGTTAACCAAGTTTCCACCATATACTTAACCACTTTCTCCAGTCCTAATTGTTCTGTCGATAATTGTCCCTCTAGATCCAGCCTCTGCAGCAACTCGATGAGAGAGAATTCCACAGATTCATTTCCCTCTGAGTGAAGACATTTCTGCTGTCCTCTGTGCCAGCCCCTTAGTTTGAGATTATGAGCCTTGGTTCTGAACGCATCAGCAGGTAGAATTATCTTCCCCTCCCTCACCACATCAGTCACAATGAGAAGATTGTAAATTTCAATGATATAAACGCACCTTCTCTAGACTTTAGAGTACTGATCTATTCTGCTTAATCTCTCTTAATGTGACAAGCCTACCCTCCCTGGCATCGAGCACCGCAGCGCTCCATCTGTCTCCCGTATATACTTCCTTGGATGGAGGAGACTCGTTTAAAACACACTATTCCAGATGCATTCACATGGGTTATGTATAAATGGAGCACGATGTATCTATTTGCATGTCTGCTCTTGCACTCAAATCCTCTTACAATAAAGCCTTCCTAATTGCTTGCTAAACCTGTGTGATTTCTATACAAGGGCACCCATATCCCTCGCCCTCTTCACCTCCCAGGTACTCATCCCTTTAAAAAAAAATCTGCATTTTGTTTTAGTGCCTGTCTGTGTCTCTGTGTCGGAGTTTTTGACATTTTTCTGATTGCACGTAAAATATTTGTACGTTATTCTTTTAATTAAATTATGCTTGCCCGTGAATATTTAGTAACTGATCTATCATCAGAGTGCATTTTACAGTTTCCTAATTAATTGATAGATTAAGATTGCGTTACGAACTGTAATTGCATACAATCCACATAGTGCACATTTATATCGCAATTACCAATAGGGCATCAGAACCTGTTCTGTAGTTAGCAAACTGGGGGTAGTCAAGATTCTTAAATAGATGCAAAATGTAAGTTTAACAACCTCGTGCATAGTCCTACTTTACCTGCCTTTCTGTAAATGTGTCCAAAGTGATTCTCGACGTGAAAATTTTAAACAGTTGTAATTTGTTTTGTAATCAAATTGTTCTGGAATAAAATCTGTCATGTTGGGGGTTGCGTTTGCTTCAAGTACGCAAAGTAAACATTTAGATTATGGTGGAATTAAATGGGATAGCATTTAGTTTTTGGTTAATCTTGCTTTATTAAAGTGATGTCCTGCTTTGACTTTAGTGGATTATATCGTCACACACCATTGCTGCAGTACCCTTGTTTCAAGTCTCATGAACTCAAAGTTATTTCCGTTGTGTATACTGTACGGCCTAATTTCTCCCTGCACTGTTTCATGTTTTATTTTTCACCAATTTTATCATTCATGATGCTCTTCATTCTTTGCCCATTTTGTGTAAGCCTCTCCATTGTATGTCCCGTTACCCTTGTGTTTTTCTGTTGCTCTTTACTTTGGGGTTTCTTCTTCCTGCTGTCTTGTCGAGTAGATTTTGACTTCAAGGCCATGTGATCTCTATGCTGATTCCAATGGGGTGTTCTCTCCTCAGAAGGTTGGTATTTGTGGGACTTTGAGATTATGATGTTGAATGGATTGTTCATAACTACTAGTGCTCATTTTATTGCTAAAACACTGTCAGGTTTACTTGTCATTTCCGTTTAATAGTGATACGCGTTACATGAGATGCTATTCAACATATTGCTCCCGATTCACCTCTTGATCAATACTTGATGTTCCATCATGCAGCTTGGGTTGGGGACTGGGTCTCCATCTTTAATGAGCGAAGACGTAAGATTAAAACTACGTCCACCTTGAACTGAAACATCATGGAACAGTACAGCGCAGGAACAGGCCCTTCGGCCCACCATGATTGTGCTGAACATGATGCCAAGACCAACTCATACCTGCCGCCACATAGTCCGTATCCCTCTATTCCCAGCTGTTTTCAGGCAACTGGACCATCCTACCATCAACCAGAAGTACAGCCCTGAGTTACTGTCAACCTCATTAGAGACATGTGGACTATCTTTGATCAGACTTTACTGGACATTTATCTAGCACTAAACGTTATTCATGTTATTCCCTTTATTGTGTATCTGTACACTGTGGACGGCTCGATTGTCATCAAGTATTGTCTTTCTGCTGACTGGTTTGCACACGACAAAATCTTTTCACTGCACCTAGGTCCACCGGTAAACTGAACTTAAACTCCCTGCAAATCCATGTACATCAAAAGTCTCATCCAAACTCCACTATCGTATCTGGCTCAACCACCAACCCCGACATTGCATTCTAGGCACTCTGTGTAGCATCCCTTAGTTTAAATCTGCAGATAATACAAAATGCTGGAGTAACTCGGCCGAGACAGGCAGCATCTCTGGAGAGAAGGAATGGGTGACGTTTCTCGGGTCGAGACCCTTCTTCAGACAGATGTTGGTGGAGTGTGCGATACATAGATAAGGAAGTGTTGGTGTGAAAACAGGACCTGAAGAAGGGTTTCAACCCGAAACGTTGCCTATTTCCTTCGCTCCATAGATGCTGCCTCGCTCGCTGAGTTTCTCCAGCATTTTTGTCTACCAACAATCTGCAGTTAGTTTGAGAAAACGGCTACTCACACTGCTGTTTTAAACTGGTGGAACATCGATGGAGTTTTTTGGGAGCCCCTTGGATGCATTCCATGACGCGTTATAGTATATGCCTTAATGGACTATATTTGGCAAGTTGAGGCAATATAGGTATATGACTAGAGTGCTTGCGAACCTAAACACCCACATTTCTGCTGTTCTATTAATTAAAATGCTGATCCATGCTGTAGTTCCCATTTTTAGACGTGTGCGAAAAGTGTCAAAGCAAAACTTGCGGTTTACTTTCGAGTCTTAAAATTGAATATTGCTGCTAGGTGCTGAGTAAATGGTTGGGATGATATCATTCACCGTTACCTACATATGAAAGTTCAGGCACTGTAATTGGGTTCCATCTTCCAGCTGAGATCATCAGTACTTTTGTCGACCAAATTGAAAACTATAATTCCAACTCTTCCTATTTCAGTTCAAATCCTATTCTAATTCCGGTTCTGCCTATAAATATTGATGAGTTTTATTAAAGTGCAAAGATTTAGCACACCACCACTGTACCCACTTTAATTAAACAGCCATCACTTGGATTTTGAATTGGCGCTGTGGTGAGATAGTGTAATGGCGTCTGCCTCAGTTCCAGCCACCCAAGCTCAAAACAGTTTTGGGTGTGAGATGGGAATTTTGTTGGCATGAATGAATATGACAGGCACACGGATAGGACACGTTTGGAGGGATACAGACCAAACTCTGGCAGGTGGGACTAGTGGAGCTGGGACATGTCGACTGGTGTGGGCAAGTTAGGCTGGAGGGCCTGTTTCCACACTGTATCAGACACTATGACTCTGAATGATCATAAAACAATTGTTATTTTTTTACTTTTGTTAGACGCCGCATCTTGTGAACCTCAATGAAGATCCTCTCATGTCCGAGTGTCTGCTGTACTACATTAAAGATGGCACCACAAGGTATGGAACTGGAGGAGCAGTCTTTACTTGGATATCATAGACAATAGGTGCAGAATAGGCCATTCAGCCCTTCAAGCCAGCACCGCCATTCAATGTGATCATGGCTGATTATCCACAATCAGTACCCTGCCTTCTCCCCATATCCCTGACTCCGCTATCTTTAAGAGCCCTTTCAACCTCTCTCTTGAAAGTATCCAAAGAACCGGCCTCCACCATCCTGAGGCAGAGAATTCCACGGACTCACAACTCTCTGTGTGAAAAAGTGTTTCCTCATCTCCGTTCTAAATGCCTTACCCCTTATTCTTAAACTGTGGCCCCTGGTTCTGGACTCCCCCAACATTGGGAACATGTTTCCTGCCTCTAGCGTGTCCAAGCCCTTAACAATCTTATATGTTTCAATAAGATATCCTCTCATCCTTCTAAATTCAAGAGTGTACAAGCCCAGCCGCTCCATTCTCTCAGCATATGACAGTTCTGCAATCACGGGAATTATCCTTGTAAACCTACACTGCACTCCCTCAATAGCAAGAATGTTCCTCCTCAAATTAGGGGACCAAAACTGCACACAATACTCCAGGTGTGGTCTCACTAGGGCCCTGTACAACTGCAGAAGGACCTCTTTGCTCCTATACTCAACTCCTCTTGTTATTCAGGTTGTTTAGTATTCAACATTTAAAAAATATCGCTGTGTTTGCGAATTATCTGATCTAATGTTTTTAACAGAAAATAGTAGCGAGTAGAACCAAAGAACTGCAGATACTGGCTAATACACTAAAAGTCACAAAGTGCTGGAGTAACTCAGCAAGGTCAGGCATCATCTCTGACGAACATGGATAGGTGATCCCGGGTTCTGACTCGAGATGTCGTCCATGTTCTCCAGAGATGCTGTCTGACCTGCTGTGGGGTCAGTCTACCCCACGACAGAATGGGGAAGAGTTGTACAGTTTGATAGCTACGGGGAAAAGGGATTTCCTGTGATGTTCTGTGCTGTATTTTGGTGGAACCAGTCTGTTGCTGAAGGTGCTCCTCAGGATGACCAGAGTGTCATGTCATTCAACACATGGCTCCCAAATTCACCTCTTCAACACCATTGGGATACGATACGATATTACTTTATTGTCAGAACAAAGTGTGAAATTTATTTTGCATCGCAGCATCACATAAAAGATAAAAGAGACTTGAAAAGTCATGCATTAAGACATCAAGACAGGACCCAAAAATACATACATTCAACACGTCATTACAATAACAGAAGACAACATGTGAGGCCCATCAGCGTGCATTTGATCTGGGATTAGCGGCGTATTTAGTTTGAGGATTGACTGGTCCACAAAAGAGTGCTTCAGTCTAACCTTATTAAATTTTGGAACCCTATATCTCCGGTTTGATGGTAACAAATTATACTCGCTGTTCAGAACGTGGTTGGGGACAGAAGAAATATTGTTGGCCATCCTTAGTATGTTTTTATGGTAGGATGATTCATACAATTTCTGAAGTGGTTGACCTACAATTAGACGCTCTATTAGTTTTAGTTTGGAGATACAGCGTGGAAACAGGCCATTCAGCCCACCGAGTCTGTGCCGACCAGCGATCCCTGCACACTTACACTATCCTACACAAACTATGGACATTTTTACATTTTATACCAAGCCAATTAACCTACAAACCTGTACGTCTTTGGGGTGTGGGAGGAAAGTGAAGATCTCTGAGAAAAGCCACGCAGATCACGGGGAGAACGTGCAAACTCCATAAAGACAAGCACCCGTAGTCTGGATCGAACCCGAGTGTCTGGCGCTGTAAGGCAGGAACTCTACCGCTATGCCACCGTGCCGCCCATTATCCTACTGTAATCACGCAATGGCTGAATTTCGCTCTATATCATTCTTATTACATATCATGTGCATGATCCCCGAGTGACAAGCCATTTACAGCGTGTTCCAAAAGTTCACATCCATCCTTTCAGTTTAGGTTAGCCCGCTGCTTACAACCAGAGGGAAAAGGGCATTTTCAATTCACTTGCATCTCCCAGTTACTTTGACTACCAGTTGAATTTAATTAGCTTTATAATTAAATATTTAACGCAATGCCAAATGGAAAGCTCCTTTGATTAACTGTGTTTCAATGTTGTGAGCGTGTATCTTTTAATTATAAGGGTTGGCCAGACGGAAGCACAGAGACGCCAGGATATTGTTCTCAGTGGAGCCCACATCCGAGAAGAACATTGCAGCTTCAGGAGCGACAAGAATCAAACTGGAGAAGGTAAAACCAGCAAATTACTTATTTTTAAGATAACGCTTGATGTTTACTTGGAAGATCTTCTCAAGCAAACCTTTCATTGGGTTAAAATGTTAATGCCATCTCCATTTCAATAAGATGCCTGGGATCCTAAGTTGACACCACAGGATCTGCAGATTAAAATAGTACATTGGGCTGCTCCATGACTATAGCAATACAACAGTACAGCATAGCAACAGGCCCTTTGGCCCATCGTGTCTGAGCTGACCAAGATACCAATGATGATGATGATGACTAATGGTTTTAACATTGTGGGATATCATTGGTGCATCAGTATTGAACCAAGGAAAGCTTGTGAGCTGGTGGTGTTATCCAAAGAAAATATAATAAAAGCATACCTTTCATTCTCATTCCTTTGAAACAATGAATAATTATGGGCAATTATATTATGTTGTGATGAATGTAGACAATACTCAAACAGCATTAAATAGTGGCGAGTTCAGTAGTTCCATATTCATGCATCTAATTAAGTGATTTTTCTCCTGGTTTTTAATTGGAGTCTTTTGCAGAAGTTGACATTTTTTTTTAAATCTTTGTTTATTTTTCTTTGTACAGTTATCGTGACTTTGGTGCCCTGTGAAGGATCTGAAACCTATGTGAATGGCAAACGCGTCATCAATCCAGTAAAATTACGTTCAGGTTGGTTATCTGCAGATGACGGTATCAGTCTTTTATGTGTGCGTTTCATTTCTTCTGCTTATTTGCTAATGTCATTAAAACTACCAAGTGCTACTTTCCACTGTGACATGAAGCTAGAGGGGGAGCAGGTAGTGTCCCTCTCCCTCTCCAAACCTCTTCCCGGTTTCTTGCCTACCTTTGTGGAAAAATCCCAAGCTTTTTTGACAAAGTGCTAGAGAGTGGCCTTCATCAACAAGAATGTTCCTTCCATAATCTAGCTTCTTCCCCTCTTTCATCAGGCTTCTGAACAGTCTTTCCATAAGCTAGGGTACTGTCCAATTCACCTCAACCCCATTGTGGACATTGGACGGTGTCTGGAGCTGATGCGCTACAATGCTGAAAAATATATTCTGCACTCTCTGCCTTCCCCTTTGCTCGGCCTATTGTACTTGAGTTTGACGATTGTAGTTACAAGGATCTGTAAATGCTGGAGTAACTCAGTGGGTCAGTCAGTATCTCTGGAGAACGTGGATAACTGCTAGACTGAAGAAGGGACTTGGCTCAAACCATCACCTATCCATGTACCACATGTGGTATCTTGGTTGGCATGGACAAGCTGGGACGAAGGGCCTGTTTCTTTGCTGAATGACTCAGTAAACATCCTGCAGTAGACAGAGCTAAGTAATCTCAGAAGCAATTGTTCAGAGCATCTCTCTGCAGTCCTATCACCTTTAGTTCTGAGTGGTGGTGAATGGTTGGAGCTAACATGAGGTGGAAGCTTCAGTAGCATCTCCATAGTGGACAATCACAATGCTGAAGCATTTGCAGCTGTATTTTTCCAAAAGGACTGAGTAGATGATCCATTGCAACATCACTCTGATATCTGCATCATCACAGGAACTAATCTCCAGCCAAATACAGACAAGGCTATGGGTCCACTTGACACCCAGCTGTACTACCAAAGACCTTTGGTCTAGAACTAGCTGTATCTCCAGCCAAGCTGTCACAGTCCCAATACAAAGACGGCATCTCTCCAGCATGATATAAAGTTTTCCAGGTTGTAGGACAATTAGGAAAGGTATTGTCCAGTCATTGTACAAGAGTGCAAAATGATGAAAGGCTTTATTAACCAAGCTCACAAGGGGTACCTTCTTGCCAGATAACCTGGATACCATTGTCCAGTTTGTTTCACTAGTACTGCTCTGCCCAGGACCTCAGCATGGCCTTTGTCCAGAGTGGTATCAAGAACCCTGGTAAAAGCGGGCATCAGAAGGAACATATTCTATTGTTTAGAGTTCCTTGCACAATGGAAGGCGGTTGTTCTTGTTGGAAACCTATTATGCCAGTCCCAGGACATAATTCGTAGCACGAGTTGGTCAATGGCGAATAATTTGTACCGCAGAGTGGCCAGGTTTTGAGCATTTCCTTCAACGATGCCACTTACCCTTGACATTCAATGGCATTAACATAATTGAGTGCCCTGGAGAATTCCAGTTATCAGCCACTCAACTGGGCCTGCCATGAATACACCGTGTAACGAGTAAGCTGGCGAACAGATATCCTGTGCAGGGTGACCAACTTCCAGAGACCATGGAGTCTTAACACCATCTACAAGGCACAAGTTGATGGTGGTCTATAAACTTGCTTGTATGTGTGTAGTGCCGACAACTTGAAGCTTGACACAGTCCAGATCGCGAGAACACCATCTATCATCGTAAACATGCATTCCCTCCATCCCTGGCATGTTGAGGCTGCAATGTGTACCGTCGACAAAACACATAGTGGTTCCTTTCCCTGGCTACTCTTAACAGCACCTCACAAAGCCACGAGGGTTACCAACCAAGATGGACAGGCAACTGGCAATACCACCACCTCCATGCTCACTTCCAATCTACACATCGTCCTAGCTGGAAAATATATCGCCAGTCTTTCATTGTCATTGTGTGGATCGTGAAAGTTCTTTCCCAATGGAAGAGTGGGAGAAAAACTGCCAGGCCTGCACAGAGATAGTCCAGCACCACCACCCTGGGATATGCCATAAATACTGGCCTTGGCGTTGATGACAGGATTCTGAAAACAAGTTGGCAAAAGAACAGAGATTGCAGCTTCAGCTACCCATTCCCATGGCTATAGCATCACTATGATAGCTATGCAATTAAATAGTAAAGGGGATGAAAGGCCACAACAGTTTGTGCTGCTGCTTGACAACTCCTGCGGCCTAGGTTTGTTCCTGACCTTCAGTATTCTCTGTGTGGAGTCCGCATGTTCTCCCTGTGCGTTTTCGCCAGCACTTTGTTTTGCTCAAGATTCCAGCATCTGCAGTTTCTTGTGTCTCCATTAGAATTATGTTCCCATATTAAGGTGTTTTTTTGTGTGTACGTATGTGGGCGTGTGTTTGTGTGTGTGTATATATATAGACACAGTCTATAGGATTTGAGTATAGGAGCAGGAAGGTTCTACTGCAGTTATACAGGGCCTTGGTGAGACCACACCTGGAGTATTGCGTACAGTTTTGGTCTCCTAATCTGAGCAAAGACATTCTTGCCATAGAGGGAGTACAGAGAAGGTTCACCAGACTGATTCCTGGGATGGCAGGACTTTCATATGAAGAAAGACTGGATAGACTCGGCTTGTACTCGCTAGAATTTAGAAGATTGAGGGGGGATCTTATAGAAACTTACAAAATTCTTAAGGGTTTGGACAGGCTTGATGCAGGAAGGTTGTTCCCGATGTTGGGGAAGTCCAGAACAAGGGGTCACAGTTTAAGGATAAGGGGGAAATCTTTTAGGGCCGAGAGGAGAAAAAGAATTTTCACGCAGAGAGTGGTGAATCTGTGGAATTCCCTGCCACAGAAAGTAGTTGAGGCCAGTTCATTGGCAATATTTAAGAGGGAGTTAGATGTGGCCCTTGTGGAAAGAAGGCAGGTACGGGATACTGAGTTGGATGATCAGCCATGATCATATTGAATGGCGGTGCAGGCTCGAAGGGCCGAATGGCCTACACCTGCACCTATTTTCTATGTCTCTATATGTATATGTGTGTATGTGCATTTGTGAGTATGTGCTTAAACACTGTTTAAGAAAGAACTGCAGATGCTGGAAAAATCAAAGATAGACAAAAATGCTGGAGAAACTCAGCGGGTGAGGCAGCATCTATGGAGCAAAGGAATAGGTGACGTTTCAGGTCGAGATGACCCGAAACGTCACCTATTCCTTCGCTCCATAGATGCTGCCTCACCCGCTGAGTTTCTCCAGCATTTTTGTCTATATACACACACTGATCTTTTTCCTCTCGTTTATTATATTGTTTAGGTGTACTGTGTTTACATATCCTGTTGTGCTGCTGCAAGTAAGAATTTCATTGTTCTATCTGGGACATGACAATAAAACACTCTTGACTCTATATAATTCACCTTTCCCGCGATCACTTGTCCGCATTGTAATGCTGTTGCTTCCTATTTGTTCCAGGGAATCGCATAATAATGGGCAAGAATCACGTTTTCCGATTCAACCATCCAGAGCAGGCGCGCGCTGAGCGAGAGAAGACCCCGTCTGCTGAGACCCCGGTCGAACCCGTTGACTGGGCCTTTGCCCAGCGAGAACTTCTTGAAAAACAAGGCATTGATATGAAGCAGGAGATGGAGAAAAGGTAATTCTACACACAGTGTGGCAGGACATTCAATTTTAGTTGTAAATTTTGGGAAAGGTTTTAAAGTTCTGGAAATCGTGGCGCAGCTTTCTAGGACTTTGTTTTTTTTTTATAATTTATTTTTATTAGAAGCAATTGTACAAGGATAAGACGATCGGCATCACAATTATACAATTATTGTACAGCTTCATTTTTAACCTTATACCCTGAATTTTAATAAAAGAAAAAAGGAAAAAAAAGGAAAACAAAGAAAGACAAAGGAAAAGAATGAAGAAAAATGAAATAAAATAGAGAGAGCAGGAAAAAGTCCCCATAGCTACCAAAGCAGTGCAGAAGAAAAGTAAATAAATAAGAAAAGAAAAGATGGAGATTTACCTCCCCCCCCCCCCCCCCCCCCACCACCCATCCTGGCATCGGATTTAAATTTAAATTTGTGTTTAACCATTCTGTTGTAAAAATTCTGTAAAGGGTATCCATGTCTTAAGAAATTGATCTGTTTTTTCCGCCAAGACATTTCTATGACTTTGGTTCGGCTGCATTCGGAATATTGCGTGCATTTCTGGTCGCCCCATTACAGGAAAGATGGGGCGGCTTTGGAGTGGGTGTGCAAGAGGTTTACCAGAACGATACATGGATTAGGGGGTGCTAGCTACAGGAAGAGGTTGTAATGCCAGAGGCTGAGGGGAGACCTGATTGAAGTTTGCAACATTATGAGGGGGTAGACAGTCGGATCTTTTTTTCTAGGTGTTACTGTTGTACAAGACGTAGGTGAGACCACAATTTGTAGTATTGTGTGCAGTTGTTCTTACCCTGCTGTAGGAAGGATGCGGGGACTAGAGGGATATGGATCATGTACGGGCAGATAAGATCAGGCATCATGATCAGCACAAACATAGTGGGCCAAAGGGCCTGTTACTGTGCTGTACTGTTCTATGTGTTATGTTTATACAACAAGTTACCACTTAAAAGAAGAAAGCATAGGATGCCTCGGCAGGCTTTAAGCTGGATAAATTCCCAGGGCATGTCATAATGTATCCATGCTGATATGGGAGCAAGAGAGGAGATTTCTGGGACTCTGATAGAAATCAGGTTAGGAGGGAGAGATAGCGGGTTAGGGTGGAGAGATAGGTCAGCCATCATTGAATGGCGGAGTAGACTTGATGGGCTGAATGGCCTAATTCTGCTTGTATCACTTATCACCTTAAATCTACGTCTTCCCAGGCCACAGATGAGGTGCCAGATTACTGGAGGCCGATGATTACGGTATTTTTATTCAAGAAGGCCAGTAGGGATGAACAGGGTAATTTTAGGATGATGGGTCTAATGTAGGACAATTACAAGAAATTATAAGTTCTTGGGAACGGCATTAGTTTATACCTCGAGAGGCAGGGATTGATCAGGGAGAGTCGGCATGACATTCCTAAAGGAAGGTGGTAAAGTGTCGAACAGGGTGGTGCAATAGATACAGTCTCTATGGAGTTCAGTAAGGCCTTTGATAAGTGCCACAGGTAAAAGTACTTTGAATTCGGGGCAATTTGGTAAATTTGATCCAAAATTGGTTTGGTGACATAGGGTCAGAAAATGCCCTTTTGGCCCAACTCGTTCCTGCCGACCAAGGTGCCCATTGGGGACATCGGAAAGATAATGTGTTTAAAGTAAAGGATGGGAGTTTTAGAGGGGATTTAATGAGAACATGCTGCCTAAGTAAATGGCAGAGGCTGGTACTCACACAGCATTTAATACTTAAGAAAGGATGTTCCATACTTAAGAAAGGATGTACTAGCCCTGGAGGCAGTGCAGCGAAGGTTTACAAGATTAATTCCTGCAATGAGGGGATTGACATATGAGGAAAGGTTAAGTAGGCTGGAACTCTACTCTTTGGAGTTTAGAAGAATGAGAGGCGATCTCATTGAAACATATAAGATCGTGAGGGGCCTTGATCGGGTGGATGCACCGAGGATGTTCCCAATGATCGGGGAAACTAGAACTAGGGGACATAGTTGCAGAATAAGGGGGGGCTCTTTTAAAACTGAGATGAGGAAGAACTTCTTCACCCAGAGGGTGGTTAATTTATGGAATTCACTGCCCCAGGGAGCAGTGGAAGCAGAAACTTTAAATATATTTAAGACTAAAATAGATGGTTTTTTAGCTGCCAAGGGGATAAGGGGCTACGGGGAGAGGGCAGGGATATGGACCTAGGTATGGTTAGTATAGTAAGACCTGAGTGATCTCCTGGACAAGTGTCGATCGCCTGGATTGGGGTCGGAGAGGAATTTCCCGGATTTTTTTCCCGAATTGGACCTGGGTTTTTATCCGGTTTTTTGCCTCCCCCAGGAGATCACGAGGTTCTTGGGGTGGAGAGGGGTGATAGCGGTATAAAGGGGAGGGTAGTGTCTTGTGTTCTGTGTCTTGTGTCTACTGTTTGTGGGTAAGTGTGTCTGTTTAGTGTTCAGCCATGAGCGAATGGCGGTGCGGGCTCGACGGACCTGGTGGTCTACTCTCGCACCTACTTTCTATGTTTCTATGTTTCTAAGTGGATATTTGAAATGCCATGGCATGGAAGGCTATGGCTGAGTGCTGGCGAATGGAATTGGTGTTGACAGATACGATGGGCAAAGTGGACATGATGAGCTAAAGGGCCCATTTACCTACTGAATGGCTCAATGATTCCATTTGGCCCATCTTTTGGAAGTTTGCCCATCCACTCAACCATACTAGTCCACGCTAAATGGGATGCATCTGTTGTTTTCTAAATGAAAGGAACCTTCCCCAAGTCTATGGAAGTTTGTAAATTAAAGCTAATGCATTAGCTGTCTCACTTGGCTTTTTTACAACTTAAGGACAAAATCCATTAGGATTTGGGGGTGTGAGTGCAGTTAAATGCATGGTAAATGAATATCACTGTACCTTAATTGGTACACGTGCCAATAAAAGACCTTTGAACCTTTGATGGTTCCACTACTTGTTCAGTAACACTTTATTGATAATTCTAGGTTTCCTGAGTTCCTCCATCTCTCCCTCCCAATTATCAATTTATGGCTGTTTATCGGACAGCACTTGTATTCTTTGTTGTGTCTACGTTAACTATTGGGTACCTATCAATACTAATCCCAAACTCCACATCATAGATGAACACAGAAGAGACTTCTCGTGGAGCCGGTTGTAAAAAGATCGGCAAAGTCGCTGGGTTTTTTTGTTTTTGAATGGCTCCTGCTGCTGTTTTAGTGATCAATGGCCAGTCCTGATCTCGCCATTACAGGAAGTATGTGAAGGCTTTGGAGAGGGTGCAGAAGAGGCTTACCAGAATGGCGCCGGGATTGGAGGACATTGACTAGGAGAGGCTGGACAAACTTGGATGGTTTTCTCAGGAGCACCAGAGGTTGATGGGGGACTGATAGTAGCATCTAAAATTATAAAAAGCATAAATAGGGTAGACAGTCATAACCTTTATCACAAGGTGGAAAAAGTCAAAGACTACAGGATATCGTTTTAAGGTGAGAGGGGCAAAGTGTAAAGGAGATGTGCAAAGCATTTATTTTTAACGCAGAGAGTGGTGAGTACGTGGAACATGCTGCCAGGACTGGTGGTAAAGGCAGGTATGATAGTTGCATTTAATAAGCTTTATATAGGCGTATGGATATGCAGGGAATGGAGGGATATGGATCATATACAGGCAGAGGAGATTAGTTTAACTTGGCATTATGTTTGGCACGGACATTGTGGGCTGAAGGGGCTGTCTCTCTCATGTACTGTCTATGTTCTGTTACATCTCCCTGTCTATCTGCAGGTAGTAGTGCACAAGGATGAGTTTCAACTACTTTTTGTTACCTCCACAGACTTCAGGAAATGGAGATCTTGTACAAGAAGGAGAAAGAGGAGGCAGACCTACTTCTGGAACAACAGCGCTTGGTAAGGGTTTTTCCTACCTAGAATCTAACATTTCTTGTATGTTGAATGTTCTTATATTCGGTCATTCTGGCCTGAAATGATCGGACTGTTCATGCTTGCTTTGTTGACTTCTGGCCACTACTAATTTGCACCATCGTTTAGCTCTGATGTTTCACTGTGCTCTTTGTTCCGAAATGGACTATTTAAAACTGCATGGTACAATCCACTACTCCTGCATGGGACTTGATCTTCCTTCTGCCTTCTAGAGAAAGTAATGCTTCTGCCATCCTTGAGCAATATCTAAAGCAAGTCTTGACTCAAGGTGGTTTGAGGATTGTTTACTCAACAACCCTTTTGGCTTGTGAGATATTTAATATAAAAACATTGTTTACTTGGAAGGAAAGTAATGATTGCGAAACAAAACTACTCCATTGTAAAATTGAAATTGACATTTTTATATAAAGTAGTCCAGTTTTAGAATAGAACGTCAGCTGAACGTCAGAGGGACAAGATAACTTACAAATAATTGTATTAGTCAGATATATTTTAATTGATTCAATGGACTGGGTAGCTGGGATTTAATTGTAGCCAGCCTTTCATTTAATCCTATTCATGTTTTGGCATGTTGTATACCTATAGGTACTTTAGAAAAACTATGCAACAGTGGACCTGAAGTTTGATTTTTGCAATTGCTGTTAAGATGGGAAGGAAATGGGATTCAATTGGGATCGTGACTAGAAAGTTGGCTTCTGTCAATTTGACTCCATTGGATGAAATTATTCTCCTGTGATGCCCGCCTTTGGGGAATTTTTATGGAGCCCGTTTTAAATTGTGCATCATCTCTGTCGGATGTTTGGTGTGGCCTGTAAAACATACCGGATATGCACTGTAGGAAGTTGCACTGTCTTCCTGGTTTCCAGAGAGAGTACTTGACACTGACAGTAGATGTCGGAAATTGCATTCCCCCTGGTTTTAATGTCCCTCTTCCTAACCTTCCTAACCATTTAAAACAACACAAACCCTTCCCCTCAACTCAACAGTCATGTAGAATGGTCCTTGGCTTGATCTCTAACCTCTGCTGAAGTACCTGGCTTCTAGCATTAATTACAAGGGTCCCATACTTGGGCTATGGGGTAGGTGCAGGCACGAAATCGATCAGATATCTGCTCCCTGGTTGCTATTCCTGACTCGTTAAAGAGCTCAGATGTGTGTGTTTAATAGGCATAGGGTTGCTTGCAGGCCACTGTGCCAGTGTGGCAGAGACATTGTCCCTTAGTATGAAGCCAAAGCCTTCAATTGAGGCATGGGTTATCCCCCTCTCCATTTTTATGAATGTACATGAAAGGCAACACCTATTGGTGATGATCCTTTCAGTTATTGTAACAAATTCATACTTCAAGCAACACAGTTAGAAAGTTACTCAAGAAAGCTGGAAAAACTCAGCGGGTGCAGCAGCATCTATGGAGCGAAGGAAATAGGCAACGTTTCGGGCCGTAACCCTTCTTCGCTCCATAGATGCTGCTGCACCCGCTGAGTTTCTCCAGCTTTTTTGTGTACCTTCGATTTTCCAGCATCTGCAGTTCCTTCTTAAACACAGTTAGAAAGCTATCCATTTTATCTTGTGGAATTGCACTACGAATAACCATTTAAATAATTGGTCTAATTTCATATGTTTATTTAATGACAAATCATTACTTGAAATATACATTTATACATTTGGGTTCTAATTCATTGCTAGGGAGTGAAGTCAGTATTAGGTTGTGGGAATTATTCTGCCTTTTGTTCCCTACTTTGAATAGTACTGCAAAGGTCATTGGCCTTTTCTAAAGCTTGGACTAAAACATTCGATGCACATTTTCAAAGCATCCCACGCTCAGTGTTCATTCCACTGTGCTTGTCCTTGTGAAGTCATCGGGGAGAGGGAGAGAACTGCAGTGTTTAGTTGATATTTTCAAAGTTTACCCATTAAACGCTTTGCTTTAGTCGTTCTTCTTATACATTTAAAAAAATCAAACTATTTGAGGGAAAATTATTAATAAACCATTTTTAGTTGAAATGTAAATGTTATAGCTTTGTGCAGGAGAAAGAGAACCTGATTGTGTGAAGATACTGAATCAAAATATTTAAAGTGACCCGAATTTCTAAATCTCCGCATTACAGTGGTGCAGCTGGTAGAGCTGATGTTTCACAGCACCAGAGACGCGGGTTTGAACCCGATCTCGGGCGCTGTCTGTGTTTGGAATTTGCACGTTCTGCGGAAGGATCATTTGTGGAGTTCCCTGCCACAGAGGGCAGTGGAGGCCAAATGGATTTAAGAGAGTGTTAGATAGAGTTCTAGGGGCTAGTGGAATCAAGGGATATGGGGAGAAGGCAGGCACGGGTTATAGATTGGGGACGATCAGCCATGATCACAATGAATGGCGGTGCTGGCTCGAAGGGCCGAATGGCCTCCTCTTGCACCTATTTTCTAATTTTCTATGTTCTCCCTGTGACTGCAAGGGTTTCCTCCAGGTGCTCCAGTTTCTTACCACGTCCTAAAGTTGTGCAGGATTTTGTAGGTTAATTGGCTCTCTATAAATTGCCCCGCCTGTAGGGAGTGGATGAGAAAGTGGAATTACATAGAATTGGTGCGAACGGGTGATTGATGGTCGGCGTGGACTCAGCGTGCCGAAGGGTCTGTTTCCATGCTGTATCTTTCAATCAATTCAATCCAATCGATTCGATATTGGTACTTTGCTCTTATGCAGCTTAGCAACTGGATTATAATACCCCAAGCTGCTTTTTCTGAAAGGTTGTGCATTGTAAAATGAAATGAATGATGCTGAACATCCTTCCCAATAGCCTTTAATAATGTAGGCTAATGAAATTTCCTCAAATTCTTAAATTTTTCTTTCAAAAGAGGATATTTGTTTACAGTTCCTGTGTGCTAAATGGATTGGCTTGCAATTTATTAAGTGAATTCTGAGTTCAATGTGGTATAAAAATTAAGCACAATTGATAATTGATTAAGTTTAGTTGATGGGCCAATTTACTTTGTCAGTGACTGAATTAAAAAATATATATATGCAGTAAATAAAACTACAAAATCTGCCAACATTTGCCTTTTAAAGTAAAAGACTTGAAGCGTATCCATAGTTTTTACAGATTGGGAATTTAAATGTTATGACTTTTTGAAATGTGTATATGATAAATATAGGCAAGTTGTATTTAATCTGGTAGCTTTCATCTGAATCACCTGAATAGTATTTAAGACAGCAATATGCTGATGACTAAATACTTGTTTTGATACATTAATCTTCCGGATGGTTTGAATTTATGATGTTAATTCTGAACTATTTTGCCTAACATTTAAAAATAGACTGGTAGTGGTTTTGTAGACTTGATCTTTTCCTTTGCAAAATTTAAGAGTTGGTAGAATCTCATTCTTGCTTAACTTGAATCCTATATAATTGAAAATAAACACACAAACAATTTTGGAAAATCAAGTTATTAGAATGTTGTAGGATTGAAACGTTACAAGCAGTCTGCCAAAATCCTTGTTAAATTTGGATCTTTGTATTTCCATTGAAGCAAGTTGTTCACTCTCATATACTCAATCTTTCTCGATAGTGCCAATTGTTTAAAGGAGTGATCTCAAACATTGTTGATCATTGGATCACACATCATCTGTACTAGTTCCCTTTTCTGCAAGGATGAGAAACTACTTAATAAACTTATCTTGCCTTTGTTTTAGTAATGAGACAAGTATTGGCTGCTCTGAACTTAACTGCATTTGTACGTGTACCTGCATACTAACCCACTTTAACTACATTCATCTGACGTCTACACCACACTTTTGTATCTTGACACTAAAATGGAGATCAAAAAGAGACAGCCAATTTTTTTGCATGTTTGTAGCATGATGGGTGCAGCTTTGAAATTCAAAAATGGGGAAAGAACAGATTAAATTTGTCTGAATAAATGGTAAGGGAGTTTTGTATATCATGAAATTAAGCATCAGATTTTTATTTTTTGTTTTCCCTTTTGCAACTTTTCTTTGTCAAATTTAAATAACTGCAGAATTGTGGTGCAAAATATATTTAAAAATCTGATTTTGTTTGTTTCTGCAAATATTTTTGCATGTCCATGGGTCAAACCTTAATCCTAAAATGTAACTCAAAAGCAGCAAAAATGAACAAATAAACGAAATGAACAAATGGAACTGTGTCCACATGTGTGTAAGAAGGAACTGCAGATGCTGGTTTAAACTGAAGATAGACAAAATGCTGGAGGAACTCTGCAGGACAGGCAGCATCGCTGGAGAGAAGGAATAGGTGACGTTTTGGGTCAAGACATGAAACATCGCCCATTCCTTCTCTCCAGAGATGCTGCCTGTCCCGCTGAGTTACTCCAGCGTTTTGTGTGTATCCACATGTGGTTAAATTTCCAATAGGGAGGCTGCTTCAACAGGGAAAATTGCATAAAATATGAGCGAAGTTCAAAAATATTTGCAAAAACATTTTTTATTTTTCGAATTCGGAACCATAATTCTGTGTTTGTTTTCTGTGCCTAAAGCTTTGAGCATGTTCACCTAACTCCATCATGGTTTTCCCACCCCACCTATGTTTTCTACATAACTATAGTTTTTGTTTTCATTCAATTTGAATTTTGGGTTTAATTTTAATTTTGGTTGTTTTGGGGCATTTTGGGTTTTTTTTTTAAAGGACGCAGATTCTGATAGTGGGGATGATTCAGACCAGAGGTCTTGTGAAGAGAGTTGGCGATTGATAACCTCCCTGCGGGAAAAGCTGCCCCCCAGCAAGCTGCAAACCATTGTAAAAAAGTGTGGCCTGCCCAGCAGTGGGAAAAAACACGAACAGATCAAAGTTTACCAGATACCCAAGCGACGTAAAATCACCAAAGACCCCAAATGGGTGACGTTCTCAGACCTTAAGATCCAGGCTGTGAAGGAGATATGTTATGAGGTGGCTTTGAATGATTTCAGGCACACTAGGCAGGAGATAGAGGCACTGGCCATTGTTAAAATGAAGGAGCTCTCTACTGCGTATGGGAAGAAGGATCCCAATGAGAAGGATTCCTGGCGAGCCGTAGCGAGGGATGTGTGGGATACAGTAGGCGTCGGGGAGGAGCGAATCGAAGACTTGGTGTTCACCGTGAAGACTCCCAGTGACGTGGATGTCCTCAAATGTCACGTGGACAAGCTGGAGAACATCTTGCAAGAGGTGAAGATTCAGAACAACACGAAGGAAGAGGAGATCAAGATCCTGCGCGACAAAATGCTGCAGATGGAGAAGGTGTTGCCGCTGATCGAACCTCAGGACCAGCGTGGGAAACCTGCCTCGAGCAGAGACTGGCTGGAAGGGAAACGCTGGGACAGTGAAGATGCAAGGCAGAAAGGCCTGGGCCAGAACGAGACCAGCGATTTTGAGAGCGAGGATCCGTCGGGCAAGGAGGAGCGTGTTACAAAGCTGATGACGGAGGATCCGGAGTTCCGTCGCGGCCGGATGCGGTGGATGAGACTGGAGCAGATCCGCTTTAAGAACCTGCAGCAGCAGGAGATCACCAAGCAGCTTCGGCGGCAGACCGGGCCGCACAGATTCATCCCGCCCTACGACCGCAAGCTGCGCTTCCCCTTCAAAAGCAACCCCAGCCACCGGAACTCCTGGAGCCCGGGAACGCACATCATCATCACCGACAAGGAGGCGGTGGAGTTCGTGGTGGAGAGGGATGCCAAGGATGGGAGCGGCGCGGAGGAAGACGCCGGCGAAATGAGGGAGCGCGAGCAGCAGCCTCAGCCCTGGCACCAGCAGGGAACGGGCAGGGGGCACAACCAAGGCCAACGCAACAGGCAGCACCACAAGAAGGAGCAGCAAGCTCGCTGGCGCAGCAACTCATTCAACGGCGGACAGTACCGCGGCCTGCGTCGGCAGTCTTCACACTCGACGGAGTCCTTGCCCTCCTCCGATGGCCGCCGCACTCCGGAATCTCCCACGTTCCAACAGCAACGCGTCCACCAACAGCCTTGCCACTACAACAACGGCTCCTCGGAAATTTGTTTCCACCCGGTGGAGTACTTTAGAACTGAGCGATCGTACCACAACCAATTCACCACCCCGCCGCGAATGCGCCGGCAGTATTCGGCACCAAACCTTAAAGCGCGAGAGACAACTGTATAGAAGCAGACGCCAAAATGTGCCTCCCACTCCCCGCCCTCTCCATACACATCCCACCCCAACCCAGCCCAACCCAATCCAAACCAACCACCCTTCAAGAGCTTCCAAGGTGCTTCAGCTTCCAGAATTACAGGCTGCCAATCTTCCTACAATGTTAGAATTCTCACCGCACACTGGGCACATTTTTGTCCATCACAAATGTTGGAAAGTGAAAAGGCCAGGTCTACTACAAATGTGTTGATTGTGGTCAGCCAGTTGCAATGCATTCAGTTTTGAAAACTGCCAACTCAATGAAAGATGCACTAAAAATTGGCATTGTTTTTTGACAGTTGTTCAGTAAAGCTATTTTTCTTCTTTGTTTCAAATTCCCATTTTCCCCATTTTTCTCAGTTGAGAACTGAGCAGAATTTTACAAATTCTCAAGTCCTTCTCAAGTCCTGTCAATTGTCTAAAGTACTTGCCAAGATCGCCGCAAGGAGTGCAAGCAGTTCACACCTAACCCTTAAACAGTTGACATGTCTTAATTTTGCCCTTTGATATATTTAGTTAAAGCCCAATGGCCCAAATGGTAAATGCCATTCAAAAACAAGTTTGAACAAAATGTTCCTGTTTCAGATTGCCTTTCAGTTGTTTTTTTCTACGTCTGTCTCATAAGCTCAAGTGTCCTTTCGTAGATCCAAATTGAACGATGTCTTTGAAACGAAAACCCAAATGTTGCCACCTCTGTGATTTTTTTATTTTTAATTTCGAGGTGGTGGAAATGAGTTTTTGTGGGTGATCATTACTGCCGAATTCCATTGACTTCACATAGATCCAACCAAAATGGGCCGGTATCTTTTGTATTTGACTTTGGTATTTGGACAAATTTAGTTCCACAACCAATTCAAAGTATGTGTCATCAAAGTCTTTCACTGAATGCAAGACTTCGTAAAAATACAGATTTTCTACCTGAAATACCATTTTTTAATATTTTTTTCTGCCTTATATCAGTTAATAACAGTTAAAATGTTTAACATAAACCATTTGGAAATTTAAATTGTGTCAACAAATGCTGTTTTTTTATAATTTTTCTTTGTTATGCGGTCTGGTAGGCTGACTAAGATGGTATACAGAAAAACTCCAATAATCCGGCAACCTTGGGACTTTGGTGCCAATCGAGCTGACTACAGACTATTATCTCCTAACAATACCAAAAAACGTTTATTTCAGCTTTTTTTACATGTTACACGGTTAAATAATCCATTATCCAGTAACCATGTGGAGGTTTATAAAATCTCGAGGGGCATAGATAAAGTGAATGAACACGGTCTTTTCCCCTTGTTAGGAGAGTCTAATATAGAGGGCATGGGTTTAAAGTGCGAGGGGACCTTTTGCACATCGAGGATGGTACGTGTATGGAATAAGCTAGCAGAGGAAGTGATCGAGATGGATACGAAAGACATTTCGACAGGTACATGGATAGGAAAGGTTTTGAGGGATATGGGCAAGTGGAATTAGCCTGCTTAGGAAACTTAGTCAGCATGGATGAGTTGGGTCAAATAACTATTTCCGTGCTGTATAGGTCTATGACCTTGACTCCAACCCATTGAGTTTAATGGGAATGGTATGGGAATGGACTAGCTCCAGCCGCACATCTCTCCACACTCCTGATCCCTGGTTTTCTGGACACTAGCTCTGGTTGAGCACCCTGCCTGCACACTGTGCCTCAGGAGATAGACACAAAATGCAGCACCTCTGGATAGAAGGAATGGATGACGTTTCGGGTCGAGACCCTTCTTCAGACCGAGTCAGGCGAGAGAGAGAGAGATACTGAGATAAGGAAGTGTAAGGTGTGAAAACAAGACAAAGGGGATGGAGATCAAGGAACATGTAGAATGGATCATTGTTCAGCTAGGGGAAGGTAACAACAAAGCACACAGAGATAAAATGTAAACTAGGACAGTCAGACTAGTCTGAGAACTGAGAAGGGGGGAGGGATGGAGAGAGAGGGAAGGCAAGGGTTACTTGAATTTAGAGATGTCAATATTCATACCTCTGTCCCTCTGGCTTGTGTTAGTAACTGACCAGTGTTCCAGATGCTGAACCATTTTCAATCGGATGCAGAATTATTGGAGTTTTATCAATATTGCCTGTTTAGTTTTGTCCACCTCCGTTAATAAAGACTTTTGCGATTGACAATTTAGTTCAAGAGAGCATTTGTAGGCATTTCATAGTTTAATGTCTATAAATCCACGAAGATTAGGTATAGACTGTCGGCAAGGAACTGGTAAAGTGCCTTATACGTTTTAATACAGAGCAGCAAGCTCTGAACATAAACTCAATTGTTTTATTTTGTTCTGAACTTACTACAGATATTATTATCACCACTTTCTTTTTAATTAAAATAAGTGCTTTTTATTTTATTCAAATATAGTTTTCTTCAGAAGGATCTGATTAAATGTGCCAACAATGCTATAACAGTATTTGAATTTCATATTTTGAACACAATTAAAAAAATTACACGCTTCCCTAAACTTTACAAACTTTCTACTCCACCAACTAATGCAGATCATTCCAAACTAGGCACTTCCTCTTTGAAAGTATTTGTACTTTTTAAAGAAAAAACTTCATCCCCCAAATTCTGGATGGTTGCTTCCAAAACCTCTTAAAATTCCAGATTTGGCATTTGTAGGATTCGACTCTGGAGACTGATAGTTTTGCGTGTGGACTTTTTTTACTCGGGTATTCTGAAACTTGTAGGTTCCTTCTTGGGTCTTGTTTATCACACTAACACACCATCATGGTTAAATATGTTCTATCACAATATTTGAATGAAGATTATGAATAATGTAAATGATACCAGACATTGTGAAGGGCGTTCATTTTTTGTTTTCTCAATTGAAGTAATGAAGTAGGGTGTCTTAAGTAAAACTTTCTTCGATTTGTTTAATTTTCTTAATGAGCATGTTATCATTTATTTAACTATACACACAATTAGTCTTTAAAATTGGTATATGCTTTAGTTTTTTTTCTAATTTCTGCCTCATCATTTTAAGTATCATTCAATGATTATTATTCTTTTATGCTCCAGAAATTTTGAGTTATTGCTTTGGACAACTGGTGCATTTTGTAATTTGTCGTGTTTCAAAGGAAGATTAGTAATTTCTCTTGTTTTGCATTTTAACAAATATTTTAATTTTTACTTTCAAAGAATTGATTGTTAAATTAACTTAATAGTAGACTTTAAAATGTTGACTCCATTAAAGAACACATAACTGCAAGCAATTATTTCCTCAATATTCATTCTCAATTAATTTGAGGATCATTTCTTGAAGGTGAGGGAAATCGTCTATGCAAGGTAACATCTAGGACAATGACATTCTCATGAATTATTTGGTAAATTTTGGCCAGCTGCTGTAATAGTGTATCATGTTCATAAGGTCATAAGTGATAGGAGCAGAATTAGGCCATTCGGCCCATCAAGTCTGCCCCTCCATTCAATCTTGGCTGATCTATCTCTCCCTCCTAACCCCATTCTCCTGCCTTCTCCCCATAAACCCATGACACCTGCACTAATCAAGAATCTATCTGTGCCTTTAAAATATCCATTGACTTGGCCTCCACAGCTGTCTGTGGCAAAGAATTCCACAGATTCACCAGTTGATGCATAACTTGATATTTTCAGATCTTGATTCTATCTGGGTGAGGGCAGCTTCATTTAACTAACACATTAAAATGTTGAAAGTCCTTCGATTCATGTGCACTCTGGACAATGTAGGCTTTCTGAGAACACAAAATGCCAATACCTCCAAACCTACAGATTGTACACTTGTCTTTGCAATATTTTTTTCACCACTAAATCCTGGTTGAGAAATGTCCTATTTCCCAGCATTGCCATTGCTGTTTGCAGGAAGGTTTTTATGTTGACCCGAATAACAAAGCGAGCGGCTAGTTTTTGTTCCTAGAATTAGCTGGGGTTTTTTTTTAATTGCCTCTGTTCTAAAATAAAGCCGTCTGATGTTAAGGAAATGGTGCTACTCAGCCTCTTGTTACTTTCCCCTCCTGTGGATGGTTCATTACATGTGTTTAAAATGGGTATTTGTGAGCATCCGTACATAAAGGTTTTTAGTGTGCATTAAGAATTAATTCAATAAAAGATAACATTGATTGTATCAGGTTGTTTTCTATTAGTGTGGTATTGTAAAATTGAGAGTTTTTCATAACTCTGCAATCACATTGACTATGATGCCTTTCTCTGTAGCACCAATTTGTTTTGCTGTTTCTGTCAACTGTACCACACCCTTTTTGCCCAGTTCACATTATTGGGAACTTCTGTTTTAAGGGTTTCAGTCAAATAAAGTGCTGAGTTTTCATGTTTGTGTTGGCTTTTCTCATTAAAGTGTTATTAATCCGTTATAGCTGTGATAATATAGGAACTTTCAGTATCACTGACTGGGCTTGACCCTTAGTAGATTTATTCTATGTTGGCCCTTATCTTGCTGAAAAATTGAGAAATACAAGCTGTGGTTTGAGAACACAATGTGAATATAATGTTCATTTTGTTGCCATTCATCAATTAAATCTAACCATTTTTCAAAGCTCCCAAATTTTTTAAATTATCAAATGATAGCTGAATATTTAGTAATTGTTTCTAAATTAGCTTTTCCATTTTGGCATCTCAAATAATAGTGACCTTTTTTCTGCAGAAAATCACTGGATTTAAAGATTTAATCCAGCAATCACAATGGAGGGAGATTCTAATCTTGCCATTGAAGGTTTACTGAGAAAGGAGTATTGAATCATTCATTGTCCTTCAAGACAGTGTCCTTCCATTTTATTGTTTGACCCTAGCCTGGTTGAGCAATTAAGACGGTAGGATTGAAAAATAAAGTTAACAGAGTTAAAGCTAACTAATTGCCACAGCCTTTAAATGTGTACAATTCTGGATGACACAATGGTGCAACTGGTAGAGCCGCTGCCTAAAATTGCCAGAGAAACGGTTTGGATTCTGCCCTTGGGTGCTGCCTGTGTGGAGTTTGCACGTTCTCCCTGTGGCCATGTGGGTTTCCTTCCGGTGCTCCGGTTTCTTCCCACATCCCAAAGACGTGTGGCTTTGTAAATTGGCCTCTGAAAATTGTCCCCGGTGTGTAGGGAGTGGATGAAAAATTGGGATAATATAGAACTAGTGTGAATGGGTGATTGATGGTCAGCGTGGCCTGTTTCTCTGCTGTCTCCCTAAATTAAACACAACTTCTGTAGTGAAATAGCATCCTAGTGTTCTTGAAACTGCTAAAGTCACTGAAGATTATTGAATTTGTCCAAGAGCACAGCTTTGTATTATCAGCAAACTTGGTTACACTATGATCTGTCTTTTTTTCCCCCAAAGTCATTTCTGTAACTTGTATGAGTGTAGTGTGTCTGATTGTGGACCTCCAGGGCTGGTCTTACCAGCCACACTCGGGCTACCACGAAGACTGCAGAACTGGCAGCAATGAACCATGGTCAACCAACAGCGAGAGTAGACAGGAGTCCAGTATGGATCTAGTGGGGCAGCTAGCACCTTTCCATGGTGAAGGACCTTGGTACAGTTGGTATAGCACAATGCCAGAGACCCGGGTTCAATCATGGCCTCCAGTGCTGTCTGTGCGGCGTTTGCACTTCTCCCTGTGATCACGTGGGTTTCATCCGGGTGCTCCAGTTTCCTCCCGCATCAAGAAGACGTGGGTCTTTAGGATAATTGGTCTGCGTGTACAGAGTGGATGTGAAACTGGAGTTAACGGGTGATCGATTGTTGGCGTGGGCTTGGTGGGCCAAACAGCCTGTTTCCATGTTTCAATCAAAATTCAACCAAAAATGTTCGGCCCTTTTAAACAACCTTCTATTCATGTAGTTATATAATGCCTGCAGCCTCGTGTCTTTAGTCAGTTCACAAAAGGTTGTTTCATAATATAATCAACGGCCTTTTGAAATTCCAGATTTAAAATGGCATTTGGCAACTCCTTACGGAAACTAAATTCTCTTGGACTTGTCAAACCATATCTCTCTTGCATTATTCCACATTGACTTTGCTTAATGTGATTCATTACATACCCCTTTACTTTATTCTCAGTAATAGCTTCAAGCATTTTCCCATAGACTAATATCAGCCCGGCCCCTAAACACCTTAAATAATCTGCTCACATGACAGATTGAAGTTGGCAGTATTGCCACTTGCTGAAGCATAGTATTTATTGCTGGATTTTAAAGGACCTAACTAACCACCAACATAATTTGGTCTTCAAGAGGATATGAAAATAGTTCCGTAAAATTGCAACATCTAAATACCACCAATTATATAAGGTGTTTTAATCATTCAAAGCAATGCAGCTGCCAGAGAGAGTGTCTAAAGCTCATCACTTCTTGCCTCAAAAAATAGCGGTGAGAAGCAACTCTCGTGTGACTGTTAGTGGCAAGTTCCAGCAATAGTGAAGGGCCAGTGATGTGTTTCCATGTTAGGATGGCTTGTTACTTGAAAGGAAGCTTGTAGGTGCTGGTATACCCCAGTGCCTGCTGCTAAAGGCTCAAGTCAGGAGTTGGTGCGGTCCTGAACTACTATCTTCCTCACTGGAGACCCTCAGACTACCTGTAATCGGACTTTACTGGAATTTATCTTGCACTAAACGTTATTCTCTTCTAATGTATCTGTACGCTGTGGAAGGGTCGATTGTAATCATGCACAGTCTTTCCGTTGACTGGTTAGCACGCAACAAAAGCTTTTCACTGTAACTTGGTACACGTGACAATAAACTAAATCTAAACTAAACAGAGATGAGCGATGATCCAACAATGATAATCGCACTATTCGGGCAAAGCAGCCTACAGGCCCTCACTCCATCTGAAGCATGCTCTCTTTTCGACACTAGTGTACAGTTTGACATCCTTAGAATGAAGTGCAGCAGCTCTCCAATGCTTCAGCTGCTCCTCCCAATAGAAAAAGAACAACAACATCTGCACAGATGGCCCAATACCTGCTAGTTCCCCTCCAAGCCACGCACCGTCATGTCATTCCTTCATCATCACTACCACGTTATTTTTATCCATCTCTGTGGAACTTCCCACCGAGTGAATCTGTGGCGATTCCTCCACCATGTGGACTGTCGGAGGTTCAATGTGGCTGTTCGCCACTGTCTACTGAAGAGCTGTAAGGAATGGGTATTAAATGCGGGCCTTACTCATAACATGATGGATTTAAGAGAGAGTTAGATAGAGCTCTAGGGGCTAGTGGAGTCAAGGGATATGGGGAGAAGGCAGGCACGGGTTATTGATAGGGGACGATCAGCCATGATCACAATGAATGGCGGTGCTGGCTCGAAGGGCCGAATGGCCTCCTCCTGCACCTGTTTTCTATGTTTCTATGTAACAGCCACGTCTACCAAAAGACCCAGAGGATGCGATTGTGGTGTTTAGCCTTATTTCTAGCTGGTCTTCAGGTTTATTTTGTTACTCTGTGGCAACACTGGTATCCTTGATTCCTGCCCCATAACCAATATTAGATGAACTTGCACTCAAATGCCTTGTTGAGATAATTGTGTACTGTACATTGCAATTTAATCAGGTTTTTGTTTGATGTAGGAAGCTTGACTTTCTCAAAGTAGAAAGAATGGTTTAGCAAACAACTCTGGTTATCCCTGAGAATTTAGAAAGCCATGGGGTGATTTGGTTGAAGATTTGAAAGCAATTAATTAGCACTGATCAGACAGACCCTACAGCAGCAGGTTGGAAAGTCTTGAACCAAGGTGTCCAGTCTACGAGGTCTCGACCCGAAACGTCCCCCATTCCTTCTCTCCGGAGATGCTGCCTATCTCGCTGAGACTCCAACACTTTGTGTGTCTTTCTGAGGGGCGAGGTAACTGGAGATGGAAAAAAGCAATGGTAATGGACAGTGTAGATGGAGAGAATGTCAGACATGAAGCTTTTGTGCGTGTGCTGAACAAAATATTGAAGTGTTTCAGGTAGGTTCAATGAGAGTAAGCAACCAAATAGGGGTGAGGATGTTGGTGTGCACTTTCTGAGTGAGGTTAAAATTCTTCATAGTCATACAGGTTGGAAACGGGCCCTTCGGCCCAACGTGCACACACCATCCAACATCTCCCAGCTGCACTAGTCCCACCCGCCTGCATTTGGTCCATTAAACCGGTCCTATTCATGTACCTGTCTAATTGTTCCTTAAACGTCGCGATAGTACCTGCTCAATTTGTGTTTCTAATTAATCAGCTTGAAGCCGCTCTGGACGATCCACGACTTAATGTCATTCATGCAGCCTACTGGCGGACGATCCACGACTTAATGTCATTCATGCAGCCTACTGGCACAAAGGAGATCCTGAAGCTCATAGAAAGCCAATAAATGGAGGCCGATGCAATGCCCATGCAGAGCTGCCAAGTAGCACGGATGTTCTGTATTTTGTACGGAAATGCGATAAGAATACAGATGTACGGATTTGCTTTGTAACATACGGGTTTTTTTTTAAATCGGCCCGACTTCCTGTTTCATCTTGCAGCTTAAAAAATGCAAGGATATAAAAAAATCAAACTGCAACACTAAAAATTATAGCAGATTCAATCTATTAGTAATTTAAATTTCAAGATCTGGATGATTATTTTTTCAAGCTTTGATCTGCCTGTCCTGCTCCAGGTTTAAACAGCGCTGTCAGTTTAGCGCGTAGGAATTTAAACAAACACGCTATGGGTTCTAATTATAGCGCTACCAACTGGAGCGCTATTGCCTTTATAAAAAGCGCTATAGGCTTTACACATAGTGCTATGGCCACAGCGCTATAGGTCACAGACTTTTCTGGGAGGGAGGGAGAAAAAAAGGAAGGAGAGAAAGGGAGGGGAAGAGTGAAAGGAGGGTGAGAGCGATGGAGGGAGAGGGAGAGAGCGAGGGAGGGAGAGGGAGGCTTCCAAAATGGCTTCTACATCATCATCTGGTGCTAAAAGCAGAAGTAGCCGTTCAAACAGAAGTATACATAGAGATGGCAGTGTCAAGTGAGGTGCGTAGAAGACATGTCAATTGGTAGCAAAGTTATACATTCTTGTACTCTTTCATGGGTATGAACGCACATAAAAAACATTTCTTTCAGCAAAATGGCACCGCGTAAAAATACTGATTTCCTCAGCAAAATACTGATTTTCAGGTACTAGAATACTGAAATGCTCTGACAAAACTTGGCAGCTCTGCCCATGGGAGGTTGCAGCAGTGTTTCTTTGTTACATGCAGAAGATCTGAACCAGAACAATGGCATTCTTACTTGCTGCAGCTCAACGGGTGCATGAGATGCCACAACAATAATTGATCAGTTATTTACAGTAAACTACAGCATGACTGTGCAAAAAGCCAAAGTATGTAGAACCCCCTCAGTAATGCACCATTCATAGTGGTTCAGTGCTGAGACGTGAGGTTGTGGTTAGGTTGTTTAGGGTGGTTGGAGGGAAGTAGCTATTCTTGTACCAGGATGTAACGGAGAGAAGAGAAGGTGCCAGGGTACTGTGGGTCTTTGATGATATTAACTGCATGCTTCCTGCACATCCCATCAATGGTGAGGAGCTGAGTACCGTGATGGATCAGGCAACGCCCACCGGGTTCTGAAGCCTCTTTAGTTCTTGAGCGTTTGAATTTCCGAACCAGGACGTGATGCATGCTTTCTCCTGTACAACTCTGTGGCGTATTCAGCGACGCTCCGAATCTCCACAACCTTCTGAGGAGGTGGAGGCATTAGTGAGCTTTCATTGTGATTGCATCAATGTGCTGGGCCCAGGACAGATCTTCAGAGATCTGCACGCCCAGGAACCATGCTGTTGATCAATACAATACAATACAATACAATTTATTGTCATTTGAGCCCCAGTGAGACTCAAACGAAATTTTGTTTCCACAGCCATACAAACAAAGACAATGTCCTACAGACATACACACAATTAAGTTCACACAAACATCCATCACAGTGAACCCACTGTGATGGAAGGCAAAAGTCTTTTCTCTCCCCTGCTCTCCATGTCTCTCCCGATGTCCAAGCCCCAGGCGGGTGATGATAAGTCCCACGGCCATTTTAGGCCGCGCGGGGCGATTTACGGCCCCGCTCCCGGTCTGAAAGTACAAGGTCGGAGCCCCAGCGTGCGCTGGTGAGTCCCACGGCCATGAAGCCGTGCCGGGTGATGTATGACCCCGCTCCAGGTCGTTCCAACCCCGCGAAACGGGCTGGAGAAGTCGCGTTGCGGGAGCTCCGGGAAGCGGTCTCTCTCTCTCCCCCCGGACCCGCGAGCTCCCGATGTGCCAGTCCACCGGACCTGCGGCTGCGTTGCTGGAGCCTCCGAGCCCCTGGAGTCGAGTCGCAGCAGCGAGTCACCACCGCTCCCCACGTTCCGAGGCCGGCCAGCCCCACGATGGTGAGTAGTCCGCAGCTCCACAGCTCCGCAGACTCCCGAGCCCCCGGGTCGTTCAGGCTGGAGGCCGCTCCACGGTGCTAGGCCCCAACGACAACGGAGACCCGACAGGGAAAAGGTCGGGTCTCCCGTACAGGGAAAAGATTTAAAACGGTTTCCCCCTCCCCCCCCCCCCGCCCCCCACATATACACATTTAAAACCAAGCTTAAAAAAACACAAACACTACATTTAACTAGACAAAAATAAAAAAAAGACAGACAGGCTGTAGGAGCCGCTGCAACGAGTCGCGCCGCCACCCTCCTATTCTGACTCATCATTACCTGTTGTTCATCCAAGGACCGTGGTGTCATTGGGAAATTTAAAGATGGCGTTGGAACTGTGTCTGGCTGCACAGTTGTGGGTATACAGAGTAAAGTACAGGGGACCGCACACATGGCCTTGACGTCCCCCTTTGCAGATGGTCAGTGAGGAGGAGGTTGTTCCCAATCCCTACTGCCAGAGGTCTGCTGATGAGGAGGCCATGGATCTAGATGCACGGGGAGCAAAGACCTAGTTCCCTGAACTTGGCAAGAGGTTCGGAAGGGATGACAGTTTTGAACACTCTGCTGTTGTATTTTAGGCCGTTGTTGAAGTAAGTAAGTTTATTGGCCAAGTATTCACATACAAGGAATTTGCCTTGCTGCTCCGCAAACAAATAACAACATGACATACAGTGACAGTTACGAATTATTCAGAAAACACTAAACATTAATAATAATAAAACATTTATGATAAAACACCATTGATCAAGCATGTGAACCAACAAAATACCAGATCAAAGGGAGGCTACAGATTTTTGGCTGTTGAGTAGAGCAACTACTCGTGGATAAAAACTGTTTTTATGTCTGGCTGTGGCTGCTTTGACAGTCCGGAAAGACTTGGTTTTGATGTCACAAGTGGTGCAGTGCAGAATGGAGATCTATTGTCAGTCCATTGTGGCAGTAGGTAAATTAACATGGGTCCAGGTCATTACTGATATGGTTACAATAATGATTACATGATTTGCGTTGTGATCAACCTCTCGCAGCACTTCATTGCAGTAGACGTGAGTGCCACCCATCGGTACTCGTCGAGGCGTGTCACCTTGCTCTTGTGTACAGGTATTATTGATGTCCTTTTAAACCATGTGGGGCCTTCAACCATGGTGGTGAAAGGTGGAAGATGTGCACAAAATGTCCAGCCAGTGGTACCACAAAGAATTTGAGAACATAGCCGGGTAGACCATCAGGGCCAGACACTCTCTGAGAGTTTGTCATTGTGAATGATCTTCTGACGTTGTCCTCTGAGATAACCATTATTTTCAACTGGCAAGAAATGATGGTGTGCAAGACCTGCCGCAGTTGCCGAGAGTTCGTCTCAGCCTCCAGTTTAGTCCAGAAGTGTCTCTGCGTTCATGAAGGCCATCTGCGGATCATACCTGTATGACTCTAGATCACCTGACTTGAACATTGCAGGTATGGTTCTCAGTAGATTCCGTGTCTCCTGGTTCATCCTATACTTGTGGTTGATGAACAATCGGAAGGTCTTGGTAGGAACACTTTCCATACTTATGAAGTTGGTAATAACCATGACATATCAGTTCGGATCTACTGCAGAGTCCAGGAACATTGCCATCCCACTGAGTCCAAGCCATCACAAAGTTGCTCCTCTGCCTCCCTGACCAGCTCAGTACAGTCTTCCTCATCAGAGCCGCATTCTTCTTTTGTTGCCTCTACATTGGAAGAAGGACCTCTCCTTTATTAAAGTGTGGGTGAGGGATGGAGCGATAGGCACCTGCGATGGTGGAGAGTGCTTGATCCTCTGGTGCTGCAGGAGATACAATGATGATAGTTTGGAAGTCTCGTCTTCACATCAGCCTTGCTGAAGTCCCTGGAAATGATAGCGATGCCATCGGGATACACCAACTGGTGCTTGTTGACCATGGCGTATAGTTGCTCAAGTGCTAGCCAATAACATATCAGTCTCAAGACTGATAGGTCTCCTATCCATGTTCTCCACAGATGCAGCCTGAGCTGCTGAGTTATAAGCATCCAGCATTTTGTGTCTTTTTATTCCGTCATATCGTTTTGGTGAAGTGATCCTTCCCTCAAGTCCTCAAAATTATTCTCCAGGGACTGAACATTGACCAAGAGGATGCGAGGGAGGGGTGGAGGAGGAAAGTCTTGGGTCATTCTAACTTGGAGGTCGACCATATTTCCAGGCAAAATGTACCAGGAATATTGGGAAATGATTTGCCTATTAAATTAAAACAGTTAAGTATCATAATTGGAGCCCAGGAATTTTGCAGAGTTTGATTAATTGTTCAGATATAGAGCTGGGAATTCATTGCTTCTAATGTCAGCTTTCTGCACTGATACCACCGCCGGGCTACCCTGCCTTCTTGTGTATGGCGTGCACAGCCTACAGTTGTAGGACAACTTGTTCTATTTGATCTTATTTGATTGTGCATGCCGGGTTGATTGCATTCGTCGAAACAGGGCGGAACACGTGAAGGTTGCAATCTCCCACCCCAAGGGCTACCCTGTAATGTCGTGTTGATGTGACGTAACACTTGAAGGTAATTTCATTTTTATTTTTCTTTCATTTAAACCATCTTGCATCTGTGTGTAGTGTAGTTGGGTTATTTAAAAAAAACTGTAACCTGGCAATCCAATGCCAAGCTTAGTTCTCTGATTTGTACGACAATCACGTCACTATTGGAAGAACAAAATGCAATGGTTTGTGAACTTTTAATATTGAGATGGTCTCCAGTTCCAACAAGAAATTATTTTTCTAATGCTTGCATTTATTCTGAGGACCCTGAGGTATAACTTTTGAGATTTGAATATACTCGATTAACTCTGATGTTGTGTAATTGTTAATGAACTGATAAAATTAATTACTCTGCTAAAGCCACTGTGAAGATTACCAAAGATTACCAACTGAACTGCAATGATATCAGAATAGTATTAATTGCTTGCAATAATTGGCAGCGTCAGTCACACCATCATTCTCAAACGTCTGGTGCAAAGCTAATGTTTTGCAAAGTGCTTATCAATTTGTTACAGAATGTTTAAGAAAGAACTGCAGATGCTGGAAAAATCGAAGGTAGACAAAAATGCTGGAGAAACTCAGCGGGTGAGGCAGCATCTATGGAGCGAAGGAATAGGTGACTTTTCGGGTCGAGACCCTTCTTCAAACTAATGTGGAAGTGGGGTGGGGGGGGGGGCGGGAAGAAGAAAGGAAGAAGCGGAGACAGAAGGCTGTGGGAGAGCTGGGAAGGGGAGGTGAGGGACGGAGAAAGCAAGGACTACCTGAAATTGGAGAAGTCAATGTTCGTACCGCTGGGGTGTAAACTGCCCAAGCGAAATACGAGGTGCTGCTCCTCCAATTTGCAGTGGGACTCACTCTGGCCATGGAGGAGGCCCATGACAGAAAGGTTGGATTCGGAATGGGAGGTGGAGTTGAAGTGCTGGTCCACCAGGAGATCAGGTTGGTTAGTGCGAACCAAGCAGAACTGAGCGGATTGAATTTGTTACGATCATTTCACATTTTTAAAATCATTTTGCTGATGATATGGCCTTTTTAATGCATTTTCATCACACTTTAGAGCTGGAATGTATTCACCCCGAGTATTTAGTTGTGGAAATGTGCGAACGGATTCTGATTTGGAAGCTCTTATGCTTTCTTTAATTTTGCTTTTTGGGGGAGTTATTTTTCCAAACCTGTCATTCTTGGGTTTCCTTATTATAAAGCTGCAAAAAGTGCAAACCCATAATAGATATGTAGGTACTCAACTATTTGAAGACTTTAAGTTGATTTGATTGCTTTTTCAATCAAGCAAACATACATTCTTTAACTTTTAAAAATGTTACATTTGCAAATTTGATTACATTTAACAAGGAATTTGGATATCTTTTTGCTTCGGTCATTGGCAATGAATTTTGGCACATGTATCTCACAGCTCTGCGAGATTTTTCTGAAGAGCTCACCAAGCGGATTGATGAGTGCAGGGCAGTAGACATACTTCAGCTAGGACTGTGACGAGGTCCTGTATGGATCAGTTGTCTGGAAAGTTGGAATGCATATAATCCAAGGTGACCTAACCAATTGGTTTCAAAATTGGCTTGGAGGAAGGAGTCAAAGGTAATTGTGGAGGAAGAAACTAGGTTGCTGGTTTACACAAAATACACAAAGTGCTGGAGTCACTCAATGGGTCAGGCAGCATCTCTGGAGAACATGGATATGTGAGGTTAGACAGCAGGTCAGGCAAATTCTCAAGAGAAAAAGGATGAGTGCAGTTTCTGGTCGGAACCCTTCAGACTGGAATGTGAAGAAGGGTCCTGACCCGAATCATCACCCAGCAGTCTGAAGAAGAGTCTCAACACTTCTTAACATATGATGAGCGTTTGATGACACTTGGCCAGTACTCGCTGGAGTTTAAAAGAATGAGGGGGGGGGGAACCTCATTTAAACATACCGAATAGTGAAAAGCTTGGTTAGAGTGGATGTGGCGAGGATGTCTCCACTAGTGGGAGAGTTTGGGACTAGAGATCATAGCCTCAGAATTAAAGGATGTTTCGTTATGTAGAAGTTGAGGAGGAATTTCTTTAGTTAGAGGGTGGTGAATCTGTGAAATCTTTTGCCACAGAAGGCTGTGGAGGCCAAGTCAATGGATATTTTAAAGCAAAGATAGATAGATTAGTGATTAGTACGGGTGTCGGATGATGGGGAGAAGGCAGGAGAATGGGGTTGAGAGGGAGAGATAAATCAGCCATGATATTGAATGGTGGTGCTGGCTCGTAGCGCCGAATGGCCTACTCCTGCACCTATTTTTCTGTTTTCTATGTTTCTAACCTGAAACGTCACCTATCCTTTTCCCCCAGAGATGCTGCTTATCCCGCTGAGTTACTCCAGCGTTTTGTGTCTGTCTTCTGTATAAACCAGCATCTGCAATTCCTTCCTACACGTGGATAGGCGAGGTTTTGGGTCGGATGCTCGTGCCCAAAGCAGTGCTGCTACAGTCAGGGCTGTAGGTTAAATCCATTAATGACTTGGCTAACAGTGTTAGTAATTTTGAAGATGGCACCAAAATTGGTGGTGTGGTAGACAGTGTGAAAGACATCTAAGTTTACTACAGGATCCAGATCAGTTGGGAAGGTGGGCCAAGGAATGGCAAATGGAAGTTAACTCTGACAAGTGTGAGGTGGTGTACTTTGCTATGTCAAAGTGGGGCAGGACTTGCACAGTAAATGGTGGAGACCTGGAGAATGTTGTAGAACTGAGAGACCTGGGAGTACAGGTGCATGGTTCATTTAAAGTGGCGAGTCAGGTGGACAGTGCAGGTGGCATCAGTACGATTGGCCTTCATTAGGAAGAGTATACAGTCCAAAGGTTAGGACATCATTGTTGTGTTCGATAAATCACCCAATCCAGACAACAGTGTGAATAACAAGGTATTTTATTACACTACTAAATAAGGCACATGGACTCACGTGTCCGTGTACACACTCGCAACCCCCGAGCACACAGCAGAGCACGCAGCAGGATGTTCCTGTTGTCGATCGCCAGTTCAGTTCTGTTTTATTTGTCATATGTAGGTTAGCACAGGGTCAACGGTACAATGAAATGTGTTTGACAATGACAACGGGTCACCTCAGCAATGATATTACAAGGATAACATTAAGCTTAAAAAAGGATAAGATAAAAGTGACATTGGTAGATAAAAGACAATGATGAATAAAATAATCAACATATATGATTCGTTTATGAGTTCCAGGAGAGAACCTCAGCCTTCAGAATTCAGAATGGTGGGTGTCACCGTTCTGAATTCTGAAAGCTGAGGTTCTCTCCTCCTGGAAGACCGCCCGACACCATCCTTTATGACACTTCTTATCTGAGCAGACCATGCCCTACCCCCTCCCGGAGACAGTCACAAGCCCCCCTGCCTGCAGCGTTTCTGCACTATTAGAGGCAGGTGGTCCACCCAACCTGCTTTATTCAGTAAAACAAGACAGTCCCAGGCATTGTGTGGGAACAGGTGCGAAAACATCTCCCTCCTGTCTTGGGAACATCGTGTTTTCGAAAGGTTTGGGATGCTGTTTGGCTAATCTGGCTGATAACTCCATTGCCTTTAACACTTGCAATCATAATCATACTTTATTAGCCAAGTATGTTTTGTAACATATGAGGAATTTGATTTGCCATACAGTCACGCCAATAAAAAGCAACAAAACACACAAAATACATTTTAACATAAACATCCACCACAGTGACTCCTCCACATTCCCCAATGTGATGGAAGGCAAAAAAAGATCAATCTCCTTCCCTTCTTTGTTCTCCCGCGGTCGGGGGCCTCGAGCCTTCCGTTGATGAGGCGATCTTGGCTCCCTTAGCCGACGATCGTACCCACCGCATCGGGGCGATCAAGCTCCCGCATTGAGGGGGATCTCGGCTCCCCCGTGCCGGGCGATCGGACCCTGGGTCGGGGCTAGTCAAACCTTCTGTGACTCTGGAGCTTTCCGCCATCAGTCTCTACCCGAGATTGCGAGCTCCTCGATTTTGAAATCCGCTGGCTGTGGTTGGAGTGTCGATGGCAGGCTCCGATGGTAAGTCCACGGCCCGGAGGTGGGGATCAAAGTCAGTCTCGAGCAAGGCCCACCAGCTCCATGATGTTAGGCCGCAGAGCGACCGGAGATACTATCGGGAAACAATCGCATCTCCGGCAAGGTAAGAGATTGAAAAAAGTTTCCCCTGGCCCCCTCCCCCCACCCCCACATTAAAAAAAAACCAGAGAACACGAACATAAACTTTTTAAAACACGCAAAAAATAACAAAAAAGATGAAAAGACAGACTGACTGATGGCAAGGCTGACGGCGCAACCCGGTGGAATACAATCACGATGCTGCTGGTGAGGCCACACTTGGAGTACTGTGTGCAGCTCTGGTTACCTGGCGAAAGGAAGGATGCCGTTAAGTTGGAAAAGGTGAAGAGGAGATTCACCAGGATGTTACCTTGGCTTGCAGGTTTGAGTTAGAGAGAGAGGTTGGGTAGGCCTTTTTCTTCAGAGCCTAAGAGGCTGAGGGGTGATCTACTTGAGGTGTACAAGGTCACAAGGGATATAGATAGTTTGTGGTCTTTTCCCCCAGAGTAGAGGATCCTTTAACTATAGGGCACAGGCTTACGGAGAGAGGTGAATGATCAGGATGATCACGTTGAATGGCGGTGCAGGCTCGAAGGGCCGAATGGACTACTCCTGCACCTATTGTCTATTTATATATGTAAGATGTAAGAGGTGGCAACTTTTTCACTCTGATGATAGTCCGTATCTGGAATGAGCTGCCAGAAGAAACTATAGAACTGGGTACAATTACAACTTTTCAAAGACAAGGACAGATATTTGGATAGGGATGGTTTGGCTGGCCAATGGGACTAGCCTAGTGTGCCAACTTGGTCAGCATGGACAAGGTGGGCTGAAGGGCCTGTTTCCATGTTGTGGAACTCCGATGGTAAAATATCAATATATATATACAATACAATATCAATAAAATAATACATTATCAATAAAATATCAATATATATATCACTGTTGCAGTGCAAGCAGTAGCCCGTCCTCTTTAGATTCCCTAGCCTTGGACTGATGGAAATTGTTCACCTGCTTATGTCCTTCTTTTCTACACATGTTCCATCTTTGTTACCAGGACTATGAAAGTAAACTGGAAGCGTTACAGAAGCAAGTGGAAACCCGCTCTCTAGCTGCAGAAACAACTGAAGAGGAAGATGAGGAGGATGAAGAGGAGGAGGAAGGTAACATGGACGAGACTAATCAAGATCTTGGTCATTTAAAAGCTGCTCCGTCAATAAACCTAAAACAGACACAAACTGCCGGATTAGCTCAGCGGGACAGGCAGCATCTCTGGAAAGAAGGAATGGGTGACGCTTCGGGTCGAGACCCTTCTTCAGTCTGAAGTCCCACTGAGTTTTTCCAGCATTTTGTGTCTACCTTCAGTGGAAAACCAGCGACTGCAGTTCCTTCCTATGCCCATCGATAAACCTACTGGTGTCAGCTCAATACATTGATGATAATTGCTTGTAAAACACAATTACAGTACATTCTGTGCAGGCGTGACCAAGGTAAGAATGCCAGCGAGGAGAATGGAAGGATGATGTGACATTGGCACTTTTAGACATTTAATGAGACCTAAAAACAAGGAACTGCAGAGACTGGTTTACCAAGGAGAGACACAAAGCGTTGGAGTAACTAGGTGCGTCAGGCAGCAACTCTGGAGAATATGGATAGGCGATGTTTCTGGTTGGGACGTGGAGAGGTGACCTTTTGGGTTGGGACCCTTCTTCAGGCCTGGTCTTCAGATAGCTGCCTTTTATATGTCATTTCCTTGTCTTGGAATTCTGTTTAAAATTCCCTTCCCAGAATTATAAGGCCTCTTGCATTTTAACTGTGGCAGACTGTCAGGTGGCAAGAGACATCAAGCAAAATCTTGATAACATGAGTCCAGTTAATTTGCCCTTTTGTCACAAGTGAATTGTCTGTAATTCCACAGACGTCGAGATGATGTTGTAACAAGTGGTGCTGGGTGACTTCATGATGGAACTAACACCATAAAGTTTAGTCTGAAACTCTGTTAGAAGTAAATATTGTGCTGCATCTGCATGATCAATATAATTTATAATTAAGGTCATAAGGGATAGGAGTAGAATTAGGCCATTTGGCCCATCTTGTCTACTCTGCCATTCGATCATGGCTGATCTATCTCTCCCTCCTAACCCCATCCTCCTGCCTTCTCCGCATAACCTGGGTGTCATGGTACACCAGTCATTGAAAGTAGGCATGCAGGTGCAGCAGGCAGTGAAGAAAGCGAATGGTATGTTAGCATTCATAGCAAAAGGATTTGAGTATAGGAGCAGGGAGGTTCTACTGCAGTTGTACAGGGTCTTGGTGAGACCACACCTGGAGTATTGCGTACAGTTTTGGTCTCCTAATCTGAGAAAGACATTCTTGCCATAGAGGGAGTACAGAGAAGGTTCACCAGACTGATTCCTGGGATGTCAGGACTTTCATATGAAGAAAGACTGGATAGACTCGGCTTGTACTCGCTAGAATTTAGAAGATTGAGGGGGGATCTTATAGAAACTTACAAAATTCTTAAGGGGTTGGACAGGTTAGATGCAGGAAGATTGTTCCCGATGTTGGGGAAGTCCAGAACAAGGGGTCACAGTTTAAGGATAAGGGGGGAAATCTTTTAGGACCGAGATGAGAAAAACATTTTTCACTCAAAAGGTGGTGAATCTCTGGAATTCTCTACCACAGAAGGTAGTTGAGGCCAGTTCATTGGCTATATTTAAGAGGGAGTTAGATGTGGCCCTTGTGACTAAAGGGATCAGGGGGTATGGAGAGAAGGCAGGTACAGGATACTGAGTTGGATGATCAGCCATGATCATATTGAATGGCGGTGCAGGCTCGAAGGGCCGAATGGCCTACTCCTGCACCTAATTTCTATGTTTCTATAACCTCTGACACCTGTACTAATTGCGCAGAGTAAAGGTCAATAGGATGCGGTTTGCTTTTTTTAATTCTCTCAAGTGTTTAATAATAATAATAATAATAATAAATTTTATTTATTGGCGCCTTTCAAGAGTCTCAAGGACACCTTACAAAAATTTAGCAGGTAGAGGAAAAACATGTAAGGGGAATGAAATAAATAGTAGAGACATGACTAGTACACAAAGTAAAGACAGAATACAATTCAAAACACAATATGAGGCAATTAATGCACAGATGAAAAGGGAGGGGGACGTGGGGCTAAGGATAGGCAGAGGTGAAGAGATGGGTCTTGAGACGGGACTGGAAGATGGTGAGGGACACGGAATTGTGGATCAGTTGGGGGAGGGAGTTCCAGAGCCTGGGAGCTGCCCTGGAGAAGGCTCTGTCCCCAAAACTGCGGAGGTTGGACTTGTGGATGGAGAGGAGACCGGCTGATGTGGATCTGAGGGACCGTGAGGGTTGGTAGGGGGAGAGGAGGTCAGTGAGATATGGGGGGGCCAGATGGTGGAGGGCTTTGTAGGTGAGGATCAGGATTTTGTAGGTGATCCGGTGGGAGATGGGAAGCCAATGAAATTGTTTGAGGACTGGAGTGATGTGATGCCAGGATTTGGTGTGGGTGATGAGTCGGGCGGCTGCGTTCTGGACCAGTTGGAGTCGGTTGATGTAGGTGGAGCTGATGCCAAGGAGAAGTGAGTTGCAATAGTCCAGTCGGGAGGAGATGAAGGCATGGATGAGTCTTTCAGCAGCGGGAGGTGTGAGAGAGGGTCTGAGTTTGGCGATGTTGCGGAGATGAAAGAAGGAGGTTTTAATGACATGGCGGATGTGAGGCTCAAGGGAGAGGGTGGAATCAAAGATCACGCCAAGGTTGCGGGCCTGGGGAGATGGGGAGACAGTGGTGCCGTCGATGGTGAGAGTGGGGTTATTGATTTTGCTGAGTGGCTTTGGAGCCTATGAGGAGGAATTCTGTCTTATCGCTGTTGAGTTTGAGGAAGTTATGTTGCATCCAGGTTTTTATAGCTGACAAACAGGAGTTGATATGGGAGAGGGGGGGGTTGTGGGGGGATTTGGTGCCGAGGTAGATCTGGGTGTCATCGGCGTAACAGTGGAAGTCCAGGTTGAAGTGGCGGAGTATCTGACCAAGGGGGAGGATGTAGATGATGAAGAGGAGGGGGCCGAGTACGGAGCCTTGGGGAACGCCTTGAGTGACTGTGGCTGTAGCAGAGGTGTGGTTGTGGAGAGAGATGAAGTGGGATCTGTTGGAAAAGTAGGAACAGAGCCAGCTGAGTGCAGAACCTTCAATGCTAAGGTCCCCAAGTCTGGTAAGCAGGATGTTATGGTTCACTGTATCGAAGGCTGCGCTCAGGTCGAGGAGGATGAGGATGTTGAGGGAACCAGTGTCAGCAGAGGTGAGGAGGTCGTTGAGGACTTTGAGGAGAGCAGTTTCTGTGCTATGGAGCCAGATTGGAGGGGTTCAAGTAGGTTATACGCAAGGAGGTGAGAATGAAGTTGCGACGCAACGATACGCTCCAGGGTTTTTTAAAGAAAGGGGAGGTTTGAGATTGGGCGGTAGTTAATGAGAGAGGAGGGATCAAGACCAGGTTTCTTTAAGGTTGGTGTGACAGCAGCAGTTTTGAAAGCGGAGGGGACAATTCCTTGGAACAATGAGGAGTTGAAGAGAATAGTGAGGTAGGGGCAGAGAACGGGGAGGCAGGACTTCAGCAGGGGAGTGGGGAGAGGGTCGAGGGAGCAGGTGGTGGGTTTGGAAGAGCTGATGAGTTTGGAGATTTCAGTAGGGGAGACCAGGTCAAACTGGGAGAGGAAGCAGTGTGGAGGAGGGGTAAGGAGGTCAGTGGAGATGTTGAAAGGAGGGGCCTTGGTAGGTGGAGTAGATGCTGGGGAGTCGGGTACAGGGGGTAAAGATTGATAGATGGTGCTGATTTTATCAGCGAAAAAGTGGAGGAATGAGTTGCAGAGATCCGGAGTAGAGGTAGGGAGAGTGTTAGCTCGAGGCTTGAGGAGGTTGCCCACTGTGGAGAAGAGGGTTCTGTGGTTTAGGCAGGGGTCGGTGAATATGGAGGAGAGGTAGGCAGATTTTGCAGCAATGAGGGTATCTTTGTAGTCAGTGAGGTGGAGTTTGTAAGCTTCAAGGTGGACTGTGAGAGATGATTTATTTGTGAGTCGTTCAAGTCGGCGACCAGTCTGTTTCAGTTTACGAAGTGCAGGTGTGTACCAGGGTGAAGATGTGTTGAAAGTTACGGTTCTTGTTTTGAGGGGGGCCATAGTGTTAAGGGAGGTAGACAAGGTGGAGTTGAGATGGTTTGTGAGATCATCAGGTGAGATATGGGTTGAGTCCAGGGGGAGAGTGGTGGAGAGCAGGTCAGAGAGATGGTGGGGATCAATGGATTTTAGATTACGGAAGGTGATTTCTCGGAGGAAGCGGGGGCGAGGTGTCGGAGAAGGGATGGTGAACCGTATAAGCTTATGATCAGAGAGGGGGAAGAGGCATGGATGGAGGTCGAGTACCGGTTGATTTGTGGAGCAGACCAGGTCAAGGATGTGACCTTTGTCATGGGTGGGATAGCTGACGTGCTGAGTGAGAGAGAAGTTGTCCAGTAAAAAGGCGAATTCAGATGCAAGCTTGCAGGTGGGGGAGTCCATGTGAATATTTAAGTCACCAAGTAGCAGCAGACGTGGGGAGAGGGATGAGGCAAGTGTGAGGAGTTCAGTGAAGTCAGATAGGAAGGAGGGTTTAGGTGGCCGGTAAATGAGGATGACTGTCATGGAGGAAAGGGCTTTGAAGGCGAGGAATTCAAATGATGCTACTGGGGGGAGGGTGAGTTCAGAGATCCGAAAGTTCTGGTTGAAAATAACAGCGAGGCCACCTCCATGGCGGGAGGGGCGGGGTTTGGAAATTTAATTAAATCCAGGTGGGATGTTTGATTGAGGGAGAAGAAGACATTGGGTTGTTGCCAGGTCTCAGTGAGCGGAAGGAAGTCCAGAGTGTTGTCAAGGATTAGTTCATGGAGGGCAAGGGCTTTGTTGTTGAGCGACCTGGTGTTGAGGAGGGCAAAGTTGGCATTATGCGAGGGTGGTGGGATGGGGGCAGGCTGGAGAGATCTGAGGTTGTCCCGGTTGACAGTGCGTGCGGTCAGCTGGGGTGGGGGGTGACGCGGTTGAGGGGGGGGGTAGTGCGTGGTAGTGAGCAGATGGATGGAATGTAATGTCCGTGGTTGAAGTAAACAAGCCTGCACCGAGAGCCTCTGTGGATGAAACGGGGTCGACGTAGAAGTCTAAGCTGTTTAATGACTTGGATGCAGGATGGGATGTGGTTGTTGAAGAAACCAGTCATTTGTAGAGTTGAATATTTGAGCATGATGGTGAGGGTGCAGAGAGGTGTCCAGCGGTGCAGGTGCAGGTTACGAGAGTATCCAGCGGTGAGGGAGCAGAGAGGTTGTCCAGCAGTGCAGGTGCAGCGAGGTGTCGAGCAGTGAGGGAGCAAAGAGGTTGACCAGCAATGCAAATGCAGCGAGGTGTCCAGCATTGAGGGAGCAGATAGGTTGTCCAGCAGAGCAGGTGTAGAGGTAGTCCAGCGATGAGGGTGCAGAGAGTATCCAGCAGAGCAGGTGCAGAGAGGTTGTCCAGCGGTGCGGGTGCAGAGAGGATCCAGCTCCCTCACTGGTGCAGGGAGGTGTCCAGCATCGATGGAGCACAGGCACAGGTACAGGCAGGTAACAGACAGGCAGGTAGGTAACAGGTAACAGGTAGGTAACAGACAGGGGGGGGGGGGGAACGGCGGGCGGAGAAGCGGCGAACAGTCAACGCCAGCGTCCTCTCCGGGCAGCGTGAAACATTTAAAACCTAATGTTCAAGGCACAGGTCCAGCACTGATTATCACCGGCACTCTTGGTCCCAGAGGCTTGACATATTATCTGTTTTGCCAGACCAACAGAGGTCAGCGGCCCACAGAGTTGGCAAGTCAGGTACGGGAATGGATGCGGCAGTGTCAGAGTTCTAGAGTCCCGGCCGCAGGCGACAAATTCCACCCACCAATCGGCCATGGAGGTCCCAATGCGGTAGAGATCGGCCACTTCACCTGGCCTAGGCGCCACATTTTCAGGGTGGACTTCCCGGCTGGATTTCAAGTGCACCCCATGTACTTCTCCCCAAATTAAAGGTGTGGATAGGTGGTGTTTTGGGTCAGGATCCTCCTCCTGATTTGACTCTGTAAAGGTCAATGTTGAAAATCCAGCGGCGACCAGAAAGACGCTACGACTCTTTGGGCGACTGAGGAGACAACTCACGACCGTACAGGCAATACCCTGGCAACCATGTGGCGACAGCCTAGTCACCTGTAGTCGCCTAAAGAATAGCCTAAGTGGGACAGGCTCTTAAAGGTATCCTGATCCAAAATGTTACCTTTGCACGTTCTCCAGAGATGCTGCCTGACTCACTGAGTTACTCCAGTACTTTGTGTCTTTTTTAGGGGAATAAAGTAATTGATGTGTTACTTAACAGATGCCTGATTGATGGTAGAGACTGTTACTGACACATTTCTAATTGCCTCTCTAGCACACTGGACCCAGCATGACTTCGAGCTGGCTGAGTGGGCATTCAGGAAGTGGAAGTATCACCAATTCACATCCCTACGGGACTTGCTTTGGGGCAATGCCGTCTACCTGAAGGAGGCGAATGCTATTAGTGTTGAGCTGAAGAAGAAGGTAATGTGGTATGAGTGGTCGCAGCTTGTAGACACAGCCATCACACATTGATTGTCTCCCCGTGACCTGCGTTGGAGATAAGGGTTGCCTTCTTGACAGCTGAGGAGCTCAATAGACAATAGACAATCACATGGCTGTTGATATGGTGTGGACTTACAGGTCTAATAAAACACAGCACACTGGAGGTCCTAAGCAACGCAACTGAAAGAAAGAAAGTTTTATGACAATCCAGCAGGTTCTTAGGTTGATCGAAGAGTTTTTAGTTTTCCGGATTCATTAAATTGCATATAAATTCCCAACCCTTGAAGTACAATTTGAACTCTTTATCAGCTCAAACATTTTTCAAAAGCTGCATTATGTAAAAATCAAGGAGCAGATTGCTGGAAGTGGGCGGGACAGTGGCGCAGCTGGTAGAGTTGCTGCCTCATAGCGGCACAGTGGCGCAGCTGGTAGAGTTGCTGCCTCACAGCGGCACGGTGGCGCAGCTGGTAGAGTTGCTGCCTCATAGCGGCACAGACCTCGTGTGCTGTTTGTGTGGAGTTTACATGACCCCCCCCCTAGACCACGTGGGTTTCCTCCGGGTGCTCCGGTTTCCTCCCACAACCCAAAGAGGTGCGAGTTTGAAGATAGTTTGCCCTCTGTAAATTGTGTAGGGTATGGATGCAAAAGTAGGATAATAACATAAAACTGGTGTGATCTAGTCATCGATGGATGGCATGGACTTGTTGGGCCAAAGTCCACCCGGTGGCACGGTGACGCAGCGGTAGAGTTGCTGCCTTGCCGCGCTTTCAGCGCCTGAGGTGCGGGTTCGATCCCGACTATGGTTGCTGTCAGTACGGAGTTTGTACGTTCTCCCCGTGACCTGCGTGGGTTTTCACCGAGATCTTCGGTTTCCTCCCACACCTCCAAGACGTACAGGTATGGAGGTTAATTGACTTGCTGTATGTGTAAATTGTCCCTAGTCGGTGTAGGATAGTGTTAATGTACGCGGGGATCGCTGGTCCGTGCGGACTCGGTGGGCCGAAGGGCCTGTTTCCGCGCTGTATCTCCAAACTAAACTAAACTTCATGACATTTTTAAATCTTTTGAGCTTTCCAAGTACAGTTATTTAAACCGAATGAATTCTGAGTTGAAACCAATTATCGAAGGCTTAAAATACTAACATTCAGCCTACAGCTGTCCATGCTGGGCACGTGCTGACAGAATGCGTTACTCCAGGATTAAATGTCATCCACGGACCAAGTTTAACTCGTCCATTGAGATGCATTGCTCTTTAGAGGTGATGACGGAATGATCTGGAACAATTGCACTGTGGGGTGGGGGGGAGGAGGGGTGGATGTAAAAATTGTATTTAACCAATCAATCACTGAAAAACATACACAACAAATTTAGTTCGTTTAGGTTTTTAGAAGCCAAGTATCCTCTCTGAATATGTGGTCTGCCATTTCCAATTGAATCCGGTTATTATTTTGGATAAGTTGTAAGTAAATTTGCACAGTGATATCTGAGTTTCCGTCTTTTAAGCCACATAGGGGGGAAAAAGACCAGAGGAGCAGAATTAGGCCATTCAGCCCATTGAGTCATTCGATCAGGGCTCATCTACTTTTCCCCCACAACCCTATTCTTCTGCCTTCTCCCCGTAACCTTTGACGGTCCTAATCACGAAAAGCATGTGATATGTGGATGAACAACTACATTGCTCTACCTCATGACCTCAATGGCACTTTACCTAGGTACAGTGAAATTCCTATATTGCATACAATTCAATAGCATTCTTGCTGTATATAGGCCCAATCATAGGAGTTTAAGAATAATAGATTACCCTGAGGTGGTGCACAAGCATTTTGTTTCTCATTCATATCATTCATTCCTTGAGTTATTGATGATGTGGGCGGAAAGAACAGTAAAGATTTTTCGGAACGCAACAATAATCTAACACTCAGTTTCACAGCTCCTACCAACTTCTTGGTTGTTTTCCTCCCTTCCCCCACACCTTGCATTCAGGTACAATTCCAGTTTGTGCTGCTCACAGACACGCTATATTCGCCACTTCCTCCTGAATTACTCCCTGCTGAGGCAGAGTTGGATCGGGAAGCCCGGCTGTTCCCCAGGACTGTGGTTGCGGTGGAAGTACAGGATCTGAAGAATGGCGCCACGCATTATTGGTCTCTGGAAAAACTCAAGTAAGCACGTCTTCAATCTTTGCCCAATCACTTGGTGTCCCAATGATGTGGTGTGTCACGGTATTTTATTTGATAAAATATTTATTTGTACTTTCTAAAATCAATATTTTATATACGATAGAACTTTATTTATCCCAGGAAGGTGCTCCTCAGGTTGACCAATGTCATGGAGGTGGTGAGCTGTATTGTCCAGGATGCTCCACAAATAAAATGATTAATTTGTATTTTAATTATACATTCCATATTTTACTTTCTAAAATATTTATTTGCCCAACTGAAAATGCCTTTCCTAGATTGCAAATACGAATGAGAGAAAACCCTTCCATGGTGCCCTGTGTCTACTCTGAAACCTCAGTTAATGAGCGAGCTCATTACTCTGTGATGTGCATAAATGACTTGGACATAAACATGACGGGTTGGTTCGTCTTAATGTCAAGACCAACTCTTATCTGCCCGCACATGATCCACATCGCTCCCATTCCCTGCTTATCCATATGCCTATCCATATGCCTACCATATGACAGCAAGATTGCTGGGGTGGTGGACTGTGAGGTAGGCTATCAAAGTATACAGTGGGATCATCTACAAAAATGGGTGCAGATACATACAAAAATGGATGCTTTCAAGAGAGAGCTAGATAGGGCTCTTAAAAACAGCGGAGCTAGGAGATATGGGGAGAAGGCAGGAACGGGGTACTGATTGGGGATGATCAGCCATGATCACATTGAATGGTGGTGCTGGCTCGAAGGGCCAAATGGCCTACTCCTGCACCTATTGTCTATAGAGTTTAATCTGAACACGTGTGAGGTGTTGCACTTTGAGAGGTTGAATACAATGGGAAAATATACAATTAATGGCAAGACCGTTAACAGCATTGATGTGCAGAGGGATCTTGGGGGCTCGTCATAAGTCCCTGAAAGCAGCAACACAAGCAGCTAGAGTGGTAAAGAAGGCATGTGTTGCGCTAGGTTGGGGAATTGCGTGTAGGAGTCAGGAAGTCGTGATGTAGCTTTACAGGACTATGGTTCGGCTGCATTTGGAGTATTGTGTTCAGTTCCGGTCGCCCCATTACAGGAAGGATGTGGTGGCTTTCGAAAGGGTGCAGAGGAGGTTTACCTGCATAGGAGGGCATTGGCTAGAGTGAGAGGTCGGACAGACTTGGATGGTTTTCCTGGAGATTGAGGGGAGACCTGAGAGAAGTATATAATAATGGATGGGATTTATATAGCGCCTTTCTAGAATACTCAAGGCGCTTGAGAATTATGAGAGGCATAGATAGGGCAGTGAAATATCAAATAAAAGAGGACATAACTTTAAGGTGAGAGGGGCTAATTTTAAAGGAGATGTGCGGGTCAAGTGTTTTTATACAGAGGGTGGTGAGTGCCTGGAATATTCTGCCAAGGGTGGTGGTTGAGGCAGATGTGATAGTGGCATTTAAGAGATTTAAGGATATGCAGGGAACGGAGGGATATGAATTATGTTGAGGCAGGGGTCAATCTAGAGCTGGGGGGAGATGGGGGGAGGGATGGTTTGTGTGAAGCAGGTTGGGGTGGTGGGTGAGACCCTATGTGTCAATGTAGCCCCCAGCATGTCTGTGCATAGCGCCATCAACAAAACTGTGGCCACTGACTTTTTACAAGTTATGCCTGTTTCTATTAGTCAAAAGAACACAAACAAAACACAAAAGTCTGCAGACAAAGAAGCCTCCCTCTGTTACTGACTATCACGTGCTTCTGCGAAGGCACAGGCTGAGTCTGTCTGCAGTCTGAATCTGCCTGCTGTGGGCAGGGCCTCTGCCGCTTGCCCTGTGTTCCTCAATGGGCTGCGATACAACAGGCGGAAGGAATGTGTTGTGGCCACGTGCCAGCAGCCCCTGCCAGTCAGCCCATGGGGGGAGCTCACAGAGAGACGAGTTAAAACGCTCGGCACGTTCCCGTGTAGCTTCAAGCTCCGTGGAGATGATGTGCTATTTCAGCTCGAAGTAGCTGAGCTGAAAGCGAGAACACCAAGTCCCTGTTCTGAAGAAGGGTCTCGACCTGAAACATCGCCCATTGGTTCTCTCCAGAGATGCTGCCTGCCCCGCTGAGTTAGTCCAGCATTTTGTGCCTAGCATCTTCGGTTTAAACCAGCATCTGCAGTTCCCTCCGACACACCAAGTGCCTGTGCTGTACTAGTGTTTAAGTAGTTTAATTTCCAATTATCGGCGCGGGTACCGAGGTACAGCGAAAAGCTGCTTTGTTGCGTGCTATCCAGTCAGCATAAATACTATACATGATTACAATCGAGCCGTCCACGTTGTACCTCCAGTCTGCTGCTGGAGGTATTACGAGCAGTGCCTGTTCTAGGCAAGCACCAGGAGGCTGCTGCTGGCCTCCAGCTATCGCCTTCCCTGGACACAGTGTCCTTCTCCTCGCCCGTCCACCTTTGTGCCCTCGGGCACCACCTGCACCTTGAGGTGGGCCAGATCCCGGTTCCCTCTCCTATTAGCATTGCTCCTTGCCCCCCCCCCCCCCCCACCCCCCATATTTGTACACCGCATCCCCACCCCAACTTCGTTCCCCACACTTGTTCCCTGTTTCTCCCCCCCAGCTTGTTCCCCACTTATACTTCTGCCCTTTATTAACTAACCCCTTCATGTGTAAATCCCCTCCTGCATTAAAATTTGTTACTTGGATTGTGGGACCACGCTGAGCATAAGCTCGTTACCTCTTGCTCATTATTTGAATCCATGGAATGCTTTGTGAAATCTGGGATAAGGTTTGATTCTCGTGGCTGTTCTGCCAGCTCAGCTTCTGCTTTCAGTTCAGTGAGAGAAAGAACTCGCAAGTTCAACAGGAAACCAGAGTTACTGTGTATAATCTGTGCTGTAGAAAAAATATCTAATTCATCGAGCTTGTCCTTCTCCGCCCCACGCTAATGTTAGTTTCTAGTTGCAGGCTAATTAATTGCAGGGGCAACTCTCAGTTAAGTGTTTATGGGTTCAAGTCCAATCCAGACTCATGAAAAAATAAATTTTAGGTGACACTGAAGACACTTCATTGATTTTATTTTGGAGATGGGCAATAAATTTCTTCCCAGTTTCCCAGATCAAAAATTCCCTCATTTATTATCCCAAAAGTGATTTACCTGAAAAACATTTTGGATTTGAGAGCTTTTTCTGTTTAAATTGAGCGGTGCATTTCCACAATGGGGCGGCACGGTGGAGCCACCGCCTCACAGCGTCAGGGACCCGGGTTAGATCCTGACCTCGGGTGTGGAGTTTGCACGTTCTATCTGTAACCATGTGGGTTTCCTCTGGGTGCTCCGATTTCCTCCTACATACCAAAGACGTGTGGGTTTGTAGGTTAATTGGCTTCTGTAAATTGTCCCTTGTGTGTAGGTGAGTGATTTTGAGGGGAATTGATGACGATGGAGAGATTAAAGCTGGATCTGATTAGTGTGCTTTAGGTGCTTTAAAAATGTTTAGTTTAGAGATACAGCGATGAAACAGGCCCTTCGGCCCACCGAGTCCTTGCCGACCCGCACATTAAATCCACACACACGCTCACGCTCACACTCACTCACACACCAATTTACATTTATACCAAGCCAATTAACCTACAAACATATACGTCTTTGGAGTGTGGGAGCAAACCGAGAGAAAACGCAAGCAGGTCACGGGGAGAACGTACAAACTCCGTACAGACAGCACCCGTAGTCAGGATGGAAGCCGGGTCTCTGTTGCTGTAAGGCAGCAACTCTACCCCTACGTCCAAGTGTTGTTTGTCACTTTGGGCTTCAGATGACCTTGTGGAATTGTTGAACAAAGATGGTTCCACAGACTTGGTCATATTTCTGTATTAGCCACTGCTTTTATTCTACATTGTTATATTTAAACAGTGAAGAGTCTGACCCTGTCACCGTAAGGAACTGATCGTCCTTCGCAGTGTTCAGGTCCGTTGCCAGATATGAGCTGCTGATCACTTATTAAAATAAATATTGATTGCATTGACTAAATATTTAGTTAGTTTATTGTCACCTGTAAGGAGGAACAGTGAAAAGCTTTTGTTGTGTGCTCGTCCTAGCCAGGCCAACGTCTACCTAGAATGCCGGCCCTTGAGCCCCGTTTAGGTTTTAGTATGGGGAGTTAGTGAATTGTCACGTGTACTGAGGTACAGTGAAAAGTTTTTGTTGTGTACTAACCAGTCAGCGGAAAGGAAATACTTGATTACGGCCGAGCCGACCACTACATGATCAAAGATAATCCAAGGGTCTCCAATGAGGAAGATAGTAGTGTTTAAGAAGGAACTGCAGATGCTGGAAAATCGAAGTTAGACAAAAATGTTGGAGAAACTCAGCGGGTGCAGCAGCATCTATGGAGCGAAGGAAATAGGCAACATTTCGGGCCCGAAATGTTGCCTATTTCCTTCGCTCCCTAGATGCTGCTGCACCTGCTGAGTTTTTCCAGCATTTTTGTCTACCGTGGAAGATAGCAGCTCGGGACCGCTCTCTGGTTGTTGGTTGGATGGCGCATTGGCCTGATAACAGTAAATATGTACTGGTACAAAGAGGATGTGGACAAATGATCTATTCTGGTATATACTAGATGCATAGCGATTATATACAGGAAGAGGTAGGTACACTTGATGTGTAGGAAGGGACTGCAGATGCTGATTTACACTGAGGATAGACACAGATGCTGGAGCAACTCAGCGGGTCAGGCAGCATCTCTGGATAGAAGGAATGGGTGACGTCTCAGGTCGAGGGTCTTGACCCGAAATGCCACCCATTCCCTCTATCCAGAGATGCTGCCTGCCCCGCTGAGTTACTCCAGCATTTCGTGTCCATCTTATAGTAGATACACTTGAATTCCCATCAGTTTGAAGAAGGGTCTCGACCCGAAACGTCACCTATTCCTTCGCTCCATAGATGCTGCCTCACCCGCTGAGTTTCCCCAGCATTTTTATCCACCTTGAATTCCCCGTTATCTTTGTGAAAGAAAGTGGTGTGTGATATCTAGCAATATGCGACTCATGGCCTGAACAGTTCTAACGAACACACTTTTTTCCTGTGCAGGCAAAGGTTGGAACTGATGCGTGAGATGTACGATCGTGCTGGCGAAATGGCCTCCAACGCACAGGATGAGAGTGAGAACGTCATGACGGGCAGAGACCCATTCTACGACCGCTTCCACTGGTTTAAACTCGTGGGAAGGTACGTCAGCCTTTACCCCCACCCCACGTCAGAACCATCTGGCAGACAGCACGACAGCTGCAAGACCTGCAGTGGCTGGCATATCAATCACACTCATGAAATGGATACCTTTTATTGGAGCATTTTCCCTCCAGTGCAATTAATACTGCAGGGGGGGAAAAAAACCCACGTCAAATCCAAAGGGTTATGTGCTGTTGAGTGATGTCAGAAGCACAGGTGATGATTTTTCCGTGGTATTCAAACATGCATGAAACTCAACAAAATCCCAGTTTACAGCCAGCTTTGTATTTTAGAAAGCAGTACTGTTGTTCAGTTGTCATTCTTTCAGGCAACGACTGTGCAAAAACCTTTTCTTTGTATTTAGTGAAATCATTTATAGTCTTTGGTTCTGGAATTGCCTTGACTTTACATCACTACAAGAGCAATCTTATGTTCTGTTGCCGAGTTATGGATTATCAAACTACACACAATTTAATGACTACATCAAAAATTAAAAATCACCGGGCAAGGGAACTTTCAGCTGAGGGTCGTAGGTTTCTTTGTTATCAGGATTGACGGGAGGATATTGAGGGGCTGGTGCCCTTGGTTGTAAGGTCTACAACTGTGGCTTAGGGTCCCAAGGTAAAGACTGGGCCATTTGGGACTGAGGTGAATTTCTAAACACTGTAAACTTCAAAGTGCTGTAAATGCACAGAGATGTGTTTCGAGCTGAGGATGATGGGTTTTGGCACGTCTGATATAGGTGATGGCCGGGTGGGGAATTGGATGATCAGCCTTGCCTTTGCAGACTGGCAGAGCAGCTGGAGGCTGGGATGTCCAGCTCTGGCTTATCTTCCTCAAACAGGGCTGGCCAGCGCATCATAGCTTTGGCAATGAACTCGGCACTCGGCCCAATCGGCGTTTGTACTGGGGCGGCTGGGAAACAGGAGGAACTCAGTGATTCTTCTCATGTGGAATGAGTAATGCCAGCGTGTGGTGCCAAGACTGAACTTTCTTTCCTTAAATTAAAAATTAACTCTTTAGAGATACAGCATGGGACTCCACGCCAACCAGCAATCGCCCCGTATACTAGCACTATCCTACACACTAGGGACACTTTACAATTTTACCGTAGCCAATTAACATACAAACCTGCATGTATTTGAAGTGTGGGAGGAAACTGGAGCACCCAAAGGCAACCTACGCAGGTCACAGGGGGAATGTACTAACTCTGTACAGATAGCACCTGTAGTCAGGATTGAACCCAGTTCTCTGGCACTGTAAGGCAGCAACTGTACCACTGGGCCACTCTGCCGCCTGTCTCGTTTTCTCTTTAAATTGCACACTGCTCCTGCTCGACATGTCCCCACCTCTGTCCCAGAAGACTGACTACGCAAAGACTGGCTGACGATCAAATACTATGAGCTCTAAGAGTTGTATGTCTTGCTCCAGCGATTCAAATAATTACACTGATCAATACATTAATTTGTAGATGAAAGGCCCGCACCAAATGGTTGAAGATTTTCATTCTCCTTCCATCCATCCCGAATCCACCACTCCCACCAGCTAAGGCACTGAGTGTGAGAATAACCCAGAGAATGATCCCAGGAGTGAATGGGTTAATAATAAAAACGATGAGCATTTGACGGTACTGGGATTCTACTCGCTGGAGTTCAGAAGGATGAGGGGGTACCTCATTGAAACTTACCGAATAATGAAAGGCCTGGATAGAGTGGATGTGGAGAGGATGTTTCCATAGTGGGAGAGTCTAGGACCAGAGGTCACAGCCTCAGAATTAAAGGACGTTCTGTTAGGAAAAGAGATGAGATGAGGAATTTCTTCAGTCAGAGGGTGTCTAATTCATTGCCACAGATCGCTGTGGAGGCCAAGTCCATGTATATTTTGACGGGAGAGATAGATTGTTGTTTAGTATTTTTTGTCGCGGTTATGGGGAGAAGGCAGGAGAATGGAGATAGGAGGGAGAGATAGATCAGCCAAGATTGAATGGTGGATTAGACTTGATGAACTGAATGGCCTAATTCTGCTCCTATCACTTAATGAACTTATGAAGCACTAAGAAACTTTCCCTCCAAGTTCCACAGCTCCCTAACTTGAAGAAATATCACAAAAGGCCATTCCATCCACATGGTCCAGGCTGACTCCCAGCAGGACAATCCCATCAGTCCCATTACTCCATCTCCTTATTCCCCTGTCATCCTGCACCTTATTCTCTCTCCCGTGCCCATCAAATCTCATTTTGCTGCTTATGTTCACCAAGGATCCATTTACTGCAGCCGGTGAACCTACCAGCTTGGTAATTTATGTGGTAGATTTACCGTGGCCATTTAGCCTTCGTCTTGGGCGGGGTATTGGAGGATGTGGGAGGGAACGAGCAAAACCTCACAAATAGCATCCGTGGACAGTATCGAACCTGGGTTGTGAGTTAGCAGTGCAATGCTCTGTGCCGCCCATCGACACTGGGGCCGAGTCTGAATCTTGGAGCTACCTCCCATCACCGTGCTGAGGGAGTCCTCGCATCACATGGTCTGCAGTAGCTGAAGACAGTGTATTGAACAAGCTGCCAGAGGAGGTAGTTGAGGCTGGGACTATCCCATTGTTTAAGAAACAGTTGGACAGGTACATGGATTGGACAGGTTTGGAGGGTTATGGACCAAGAGCAGGCAAGTGGGACTAGGCTAGCTGGGACATTGTTGGCCAGTATGGGCGTGTTGGGCCGAAGGGCATGTTTCCACACTGTATTAATCTATGACCACAATGCCCCGATCATTGAATAAATACTAGTCCATCGGTGGGACACACATCCATGCAAATGACAACAAATATATTACCTGAAAACTAAATAAATTCAACGTTGTTACAGCAGCAATGGAGGGTCATTAGGCTCGTGTTGGTACATTGTAGGGCAATCTGTTATGTTCCATTATAATACTGCCTTACTGGTAGTCCTGCAGATTATTTTTCCCTGAGCGTATTATCCTATTTCCTTATTGAACATCCTGCCTGGTAGAAAAAGTAAGATCCAGATCAGAGCCATTCTGCTTTTTTTTTCTTTTCCCCACCATTTTAAAATCAAGTCCCGTGGTCTGTAAAGCATCTGCTGGTAGGAATCATTAATCTCCATTCACAGTATCTAAAACTGTCACAATTCCGTACCCTTGTTAACAAAGCAACATCCCCTCATAGAAACATAGAAAATAGGTGCAGGAGGAGGCCATTCGGCCCTTTGAGCCAGCACCGCCATTCATTGTGATCATGGCTGATCGTCCCCTATCAATAACCCGTGCCTGCCTTCTCCCCATATCCCTTGATTCCACTAGCCCCCAGAGCTCTATCTAACTCTCTCTTAAATCCATCCAGTGATTTTGCCCCCACTTCCCTCTGTGGCAGGGAATTCCATAATTTCACAACTCTGGGTGAAAAAGTTTGTTCTCACCTCAGTCTTAAATGGCCTCCCCTTTATTCTAAGACTGTGGCCCCTGGTTCTGGACTCGCCCAACATTGGGAACATTTTTCCTGTGTTGGGCGAGCCCTCAAACCGTACTGCTCCAAGATTAATAACCTTCACAATCCCATTTTAAAAAAAAATTGGATTCCAGCATCTGCAAAATCTTTTGGTCTTTATTTTCTATCAACTTTTAGGATCACCAAAAGGTTCTATGGTAGATATCCACGTTTGTGTCGCCATTGACCCCATTTTATCTTGTGCTGGCTGGACCACATCTGGCTTGGAGGTGAGGGAAGATGATGTTACTAAACACTGTTGAGATGCTTTGAGCTTCGGAATTGTGCTTTGGTGAAAAAGGAAACTCTCAAAGGTTTGCCACAAAAATTATTTTCAAAAGGAACAATACTGTTTAAAAGGAGACCTCGGCATTCTCTACCCGAATCATATATGGACCATATATAGGCGGACGTGCCACTGATCAACTGCAGCAAATATTTGCTGAACTGCGGCTGAAGAGGGGGATTAACCAGCTGCCAGCCGTATCTCGGGTTTCCAATCTCCCTGTGGCTCAGAACTGCATCCATAACGTGCGCATCTGCTGAAACGTTTGTGTCCATCATGATATTTCACAAGCCATCTGCACTGCCCAAAGTACTATTTTGGGCAAGTAATTCTCTGCCTACTGTTGAGCAACTAGTTAAATTGTGGAAAGAAAAAAATATTCAGGAAATGGCTTGACCTGTCTGTTCAAAAACTAGAAATTCCGGCCAGTGTTTAGTTTTAGAGATACAGCGGGGAAACGGGCCCTTCAGTCAACCGAGGCCGAGCCGGCCAGCGATCCCCACACACTAATGCTATCCTACACAGGCTAGGGACAACGTACATTTATATCGTCAATTAACCTACAAACCTGTGCGTCTTTGGAGTGTTGGAGGAAACCGGAGATCCTGGAGAAAACTCACGCAGATCACGGAGAGAACGTATAAACTCCGTACAGACAGCGCCCGTAGTCATGATCAAAGCCGGGTCCCTGGCGCTATAAGGCAGCAACTGTACCGCTGCACCACCGTGTTCTTGGATAGTGTGGTATGGACATCTCCCAGGGAATCTGCACCTGATTTGTTTACACTCTCCGTGCTGGGGGTGTTCAGATCCAAGATTTTACGAAGCAAAGTGGTGCTTAATTTTATTAGGCTTTGCTCCACAAGTCACTTTTCTGGCTTCTCTCTGGAAAGAAAATGCTTCTCTGTGCTAAATGTTGAGTCCTGCAGAAATTTAATTGAAAACCCAACCAGGATAACCTTCTCATCCTTCTTATTTGTTGAGTTTGTAGGACCTGCCCTCATCATTTGATACTTTAAGCCACTGTTTGAGTCGGTTTGCATTGCATACCCACCGAGCCATTTCCAGAGATGCCGTTTGTGGAGTGAATGCGTTTCACAAGATGGGCTTTGACCGAGGTTCTCAATATCTCATCAGTAAATCCCTCTCCTTTGCCTTTTGACATATTGAAATAAGAAGGCCAATAAAACCTTGGATAGATTTTCTCCTGCTCCGTTAGAGTTATGTTTGGAGTCATCTTTCATTGACACGTTCATAACTTCATAAATTGTAGAAGCACAATTAGGCCATTTGACCCATCAAGTCTACTCCGCCATTTAATCATGGCTGGCTGATCTATCTTTCCCTCTCAACCCCATTCTCCAACCTTTTCTCCATAACCCCTGACACCCGTACCAATCAATAATCTGTCGACCTCTGCTGGAAAAATATCCATTGGCAATGAATGCCACAGATTTGCCACCCTCTGTCTAAACAAATTCCTCCTCATCGCCTTTCTAAAGGTATGTCCTTTTATTCTGAGGCTGCGCACTCTCTTCCGAAACTCTCCCACTAGTGGAAGCATCATCTCCGCATTTGCTCTATCCAAGCCTTTCACCATTCGGCAAGTTTCAATGAGGTTCAACCCCCCCCCCCTCACCCTTCTAAACTCTGAGTACAAGCACAGTGCCGTGAAATGCTCATCATTATACCTTAACCCAATCATTCCTGGGATCATTCGCGAAAAACCTCCTCTGGACCCTCTCCAACGCTCGCACATCCTCCCTCAGATGTGGGGCCAAAAACTGCCCACTGTACTCCAAATGCGGTCTGACCAGTGCCTTATAAAGCCTCACCATTACATCCCTGCTTTTATATTGTAGTCCTCTTGAAATAAATGTTCCTTGGCTTTACCAATACCTGGCCTTTTGGACTGAGAAAATATACAGGCTTTCCTGGATCCCATCACTGCCCATCCATCTGTCATTGTTTTACCCGCCCAGCTGATCGGAATTTGTCTATTAACAACACCCGCCTGCGCTAACTGTTAGTTTTATCAATCTTGTATAATCTCACAACCTGGATATTGAACACTTTCTTTTATCCAATCCCTTTTTGTGTTAATGTGTGTGTGTGTATGCAAGTCCCATTACCCTGGGAAAGGTCATGTGTTGTATTCTGTCAAATAATGTACAGCTCCTCATTACTCCCCTCCCTTGGTTTTCAACCCATCCCCTCCCATGTTACACTTTCAAATTTTCTCACAAATGCCCACATTTGTTCAATATTCAGTCAAAAAGGTTTTGAACCTTTTCATACCTCTAGTTTCCCTCTCCCCTGACTCTCAATCTGAAGAAGGGTCTCGATCCGAAACGTCACCTATTCCTTTACCCCAGAGATACTGCATTTTGTGTCTATCTTCGATGTAAACCAGCATCTGCAGTTCCAACCTTCACCTAGAAATTAAGATCTTTAATTTCTTTAAACTTTTGATCATTGCTTGATGCTACAAAGGCATCAAAATGTTAAAAAGGCATCAAAAGGCATTTAAAAATTGGGATTCTATTCATTGCTCCTGTGCTGTTTCCACATGTATTTTACTACACTAGGGTCCCTTGGGTAGGAGAACACAAGAGATTGCAGGTGCTGGAATCTTGAGCAAAATGCTACCTGCTCGACAGGCAATTTTTCTGGTCAGGACCTTCTGTCCATTTCCCTCCAGAGATGCAAGGGAGGCACGATGGCGCAGCGGTAGAGTTGCTGCCTTACAGCGCCAGAGACCCGGGTTCGATCCTGACTACAGGTGCTGTCTGTACGGAGTTTGTACATTCTCCCTGTGACCACGTGGGTTTCCTCCGGGTGCTCTGGTTTCCTCCCACACTCTGAAGGCGTACAGGCTTGTTGGTTAATTGGCTTTAGTAAAATTGTAAATTATCCCTAGTGTGTATCACTGGGTGGCGTGGACTCGGTTGGCTGAAGGGACTGTTTCCACGCTGTATCTCTAAAGATGCTGCCTGACCACTGAGATCCTCCAGATGTTTGTCCTTGGATAGGAAATCCTTCCCACACCTGTCTTCCACTGCACTTTCTTTCCTGATCTTGTTGATGCCTGTATCATTCAGTGTCTCTCTATCAAAGTAGACCTAACTTTGTAACCTTGGAATCCTACTTTTTAAAGTGTCCAGTTCCTAACATTCCCTTTTATCTCCAATTGTTGGATCTAACATGGATTATCACTCCGACCGAGATCCCCCTCGGCTAACTTGTTATACTGACACCAGCTAAGCATCATATTTCTGGCAAGGTATTCATTGCACCTGCACCTCACTAAGCTTGTGCATATGACAATAAACTCAACTTGACTTGACTGGGACTCGATCTTGATTGCAGAGAATCATAGTTCTGAGGAAGAGTCTTCACCTTTGGGCATTAACTTTGTGTCTCTTTCATTCATTGCAGCGTTGTGAGCATTTCCAGCATTTTCTCTTCATCTTGCAGAGAACGCGCTGATCCATTTTAATCATGAAATCTTTAACTGTTGCCTTGCAGTTTATCTTGTTATGTTTGCATCCTTGTGTTACAATTTCTGGCTACAGGATTAATTGAAGCAGTTAATTAAAATAATTGCACTTTAAAAGGAATTCAGTGATTGGATTACTCAATGGTTGCCAATGAGAATAATTGAAGTCCTCTTGCAGTTTAACCTCCAGTTGTAAATAGTTTTCTCAAAAGTACAGTCAAATAATTTATAAAGGCTTTAACAAAATGCTGGTAAATTGATGAAAATTTGGGTCATTCTAATGTTTTTAACGTGTTCAAGAAGAATGAATTGTAACAGGTCAAGTGTGGAATTGTTCACCCTAGCTTGAAGAGATTGAAGTTTTCATTAACATCCGTTTTTTTTTTTCTCTGAATGAAAGACAGTGGTGACGTGTACAGTGGAAAAATAACCCTTTCTTACCCTTAACTATACTCCAGTTCCCCAATTTTCCACGGCTGTGTGAACGAGCATCTTGCTGATCGCACACCCTCGCCCACCTTCTCCACAGCTGACTCTGACATCACTGAGCTTGCTGATGAACAACAGAGCGAGATCGAAGACTTGGATGACGAGGCCTTTGTGGACGACACTAGCTCAGATCTGGGCAACGAAGAGGGCTCTGACATCTTCAGCGATGGACAGGATCCATTTTATGACCGGTCCCCCTGGTTCATTTTAGTGGGAAGGTTGGTGAGGTTCCTTGGAGAACAGCGGGGAGGGACTAGCTCTTTTCATTGGAAACCTCTATAAATCGAGCATCAAAAACAATTGTATTTAACTGTGTGCCAGAACCTTGGTTTATGCACTGTTTAGCTCATGGAAGTAGGGCATTTCATTCATGCTTTGAAAGAGCACAAATCAGTCCCACAAAAAAAAAAAACATATCCTAGCCCTGTCTTATGTCCTGTTTCTTTACAAATTGGTGCATGCCTCCTCAAGAGTGGGCGTTTAGCATTCCATGAGTTCAAAATATTTCCATTTAATGCTATTGGCGTCAGCTCTCTCCCAGCAGATTAAAGGATTTGTGTTGGCTGCCTTTAAGCCACTAGATGTAAAATTGTGCTGCAGTCACCACCAGTGATAAGAATAATAACTCGAGGGCATTAAGTTGACAAGCTATTGTTGCTCTAATCTGCATACATAGGAACTTTCATGAGAATTACATTTACTTAGCAATATTATTCTTTATTTTTTTTGCCCCCCCCCTCAGTAATCTTCACTTTTGTGCCACCCTTCTGTAAATAATTAAGGCTTGTCGCCAAAAACATGTGCAAATACAACAAAATAGATTGGATTTGAGTTGACATAATCCATTCCTACGCAAAAGTTATTTCAACGTTGATGAGATGAGATGTTGCCGTGTATTGTATCTGAAACTAGGTTTAGGAGCACATTTACTTTTCACTGGTCCGAATATTTTCATGTGATCCAACACTCACTACTTCCCTTTCTGCATTTGGTTTGCACTTTTAATACTTTTCTTAGCACAAAACGGTGGCTGGCAACTGAATGCATGTGTTGATAAACCAGCAGTGCTTCTTTTGAGACTCATTCTTTTTTTTTTAAGTCTCTTGATAATCCTCAATTCATGGGGGTGCAGACCAGAAGATGTGAAATATTTTATAATGATGCAAACTTGGGCATTGTAATGCTTTCATACTGACAAATTATGATACATAGTCGACCACTTAGTTTAGCTTATTATTGTCGTGTATACTGAGGTACAGTGAGAAGCTTTTTGTTTGCGCGTTATCCAGACAAGAAAAGCCTACACATTAATACAATCAAGCCTTGCACAGTTAAAGAATAAAGAGTACAACATTTAGTGCAAGATATAATATTGAAGTCCGATAAATTCCGCTTAAAGATAATTCAAAGATTTCCAATATGTTCAAAGGTTTATTATGTGTTCAAAGGTCTCCAATGACCAATTAGGGCAAAACAGATTTGAGACAAATCTACCTAATTCCGTGAGCTAAACTAAATATATTGTGCTGACTGTGCTATAGGTGAAACTATAATATTACGTGGACTGTACATGACATTCTGAAATAGGATAATACTAATTGATCTCCTTGTAAATTTATACAGCAGAGCCTTCTTATTAGCATAGTAATAAGTGTTTATTTGGGGCTTAAAAGATTGAATTAAATAAAAAAATTAAATTGTATCCTAACTCTTGGGGGGGGGGGGGGGGGGAGGAAAGAGCAAGTGTGAAAATTAAAGATTGTATAAGAAACGCCAAATTGGTCAGTTGTAACTGTATATCTGATTAAGTTCTATTGCAGTCCAAGTCATTTGGATGTTAATTGTATTCCCTGGATCACACCAGCACTTGCACAGAGTGCCGATCTTTTACCGGTGTGATTTTAAAAAAAAATTAAGGTGCCTTTATGATTATTTCAATTTGGATCTGTCTCTATGTCCCTCTGGGTAATCTGATAATCCAAAGCAGAATATTTAGTCCAGAACTGAATGACCTATGTTTTACACTCCGCAAAATGGCGGCACGGTGGCGCAGCGGTCGAGTTGCTGCCTTATAGCGCCAGTGACCCGGGTTCGACCCTGACTACGGTTCCTGTCTGTAGGGAGTTTGTACGTTCTCCCTGTGACCGCGTGGGTTTTATCCGGGTGCTCCAGTTTCTCCCACATTCCAAAGACTGACAAGTTTGTAAGTTAATTGGCTTTGGTAAAGATTATAAATTGTCCCTAGTGTATAGTATAGTGCTAGTTTACGGGGATCGTAAACGTTGGTCGCTGCGGATTCGGTGAACCAAATGGCCTCTTCCGTAATGTATCTCTAAACTAAAAGAGAAAATATATATAATAAGCAGGTTTTGCCGTATGAATGTGTTTGAATTTACTTGGGTTGGTAAAAGAGCTTGTCCCTTTGACCGTCTCCTATGGCATGCTGGGGCAGTACAACAGTTTCATACTTCCAATTCCTTTTTTTTAATTAAAAGGATTACTCCGTAAAAGTTGTCTGCTGTCCTCAAATTGCACGTGTGCTTCATAGTAGTTCTACATTCCTTTCCTATTGGCATAATTTTTACGTTTTGATTAGACTTTTATTTGGACGATTGTTTTGTTTGGAATTTGTTTATCGACATGCCATTTTTTTTGCCTCACCAATCTTACTGCCGATATTGTTTCATCCTCTTCAGTCTGCTTAAAGGGAGGCACATTAAACGTAGACGTTACTATGAATCTCAAGTTGCGTTTCACCAGGGTGACATTGTTCCTGTGGACGACTTGGCAATTTCCAAAATTTCTCCAGTTTGCTCGTGCTTTCCAAAAAAAAAGTCAATACGCTTGCTCAGCAGATCTTGTGTGAGGAAGAGTGCAGGATGGAATGACAGTAAGGCATTCTAAACGTTCTTAGGCCTTTCACACTCAACAAGGCCTGCAAAATACAATTTCTACATTGGAGGTAGCTGGGAAACACATTGCAATAATTTACAGACTGCAATTATGGTATCATAATTTCAATTATTTTTTACCATGCCTTACTACAGTCTAGTTGTGCTGATAAATGCTGCAACAGATACTAATTAATCCTGCCAACCTCTTTTGGATTCTTTTTGATTATTAAATCTGTAAACATTAGTGCTTTTTTGCTTATTTTTTCCTTTCTTTCCGATGATCGTTTGTAGTAAGTGTGCTTACTGACTCGAAGCAGACTGAATAAGGCTCATGCAATTCTTGTTTTGTTCCATTTTAGGTCCTTTTTTTATGTCTCATTTTTAATCTTCATAATGCTAGTTTGCCATAATTTCCCCCTGTTTTTTACAATGTTAATTTCTGTCTGATTATGGTTCACTTTTCCTTTTAGCTTTCATTTTACAGCTCTCTCTCTCCCTCCCTTTCCCTCTCCCACAGTTGGAAAATGTGTGGGTTGGTAAACAAGTACACTCGGCAACGGTGATGGGGGGGAGGGGGGGTGGAAGTGGGTTGAGGCAATAATAGGCCTTAATTATTAATGTTCATAAACCCATCCATATAAACAGCAGGAATTTGCAGATATCCTATTAAGTAATGAAGCATTGCCTTCTGAAGCCTCACTAAAAGTGGCATTTAAGTGTGATTCTGCTATTGCATCTTAAAATCAAGGGTACAATTCCTTCAGTTATCTTCTGCTTCTAATTGTGTCGTCCAGCTTAAGTAAAGAGTTTGGGATGGGTGTAACGTAGAGAAATAGGATCAATAGCATGTAGCAAATCACCCAACTTGCCAACACAGCGTGTTAAGTTGCTGACTAATGGGCACAATCCCTACGATCCCTTCAGTAAAGTTGGCTGTCATCTGTACTCCACCTCAGACTGCTGCTTCAAGCATGTCACCTTCAGCCTGCCTTCATTCAGTTAATGGGCACATATTATAAATGCGCAGAACCAGCTGGGCTAAACTCTAGCTTGAGTTTACAAATCTGAACAATCTTGGCAAATTGGTCTTCCCATATTATTTGGATGACTAACTCCAATTAAACATGTTCAGCAAATCAAAATAACATGAAAGTTTTTTTAAATCCAGATTACGAGAATTCAAATTGATCTTGAATTAAAGAATTCCTGATGGCTTCATAGGATTCCTAGAAACATAGAAAATAGGTGCAGGAGTAGGCCATTCGGCCCTTCGAGCCTGCACCGCCATTCAATGTGATCATGGCTGATCATACCATTCCTAACAAGGTATTTTTTAAAATTCATTGACATTGGCAAGCTATGTTGTACTATGTGTCGAGTTTCTCAAAACACACATCTAAACCCTTCAGTGAGGCATTTTCCCTGCATAGTCTTGATACTTAATGAGCTAAGTTTGCCTTTCCAGCAACCTCGTACGTTCTGTGGATATCTTTAACTAGAAATCTACTTGAATGATGTTTCCTGCAGGAAAAATAATTGGAAATAGTTCTTTGCAATTTCATCGGAGATCAAAGATGTCATGGAATCCAATATGTGGACTTGATTATGCCGATTTCTAAAAGAGATATGATTCAACAATATCTGCACATCCCTGCTGTTAGGTGTTGTGTATGTTCATGCGGCATTTGTGACTTTAATTAAATAATGTGCTGTTCCTGTTTCTCTTTTTCTTTCTCCACAGAGCATTTGTTTACCTCAGCAATTTGCTGTATCCCGTCCCCCTTGTTCACAGAATTGCTATAGTTAGTGAGAAGGGAGAGGTCCGGGGGTTCCTCCGAGTGGGGGTTCAGGCCATCACAGGTGGGTTTACATGGCCTGGTTTGTCATGGTTGAAGGCCGATGACATAGATAGCCTGGTGCTATCCCTCACATGCCATCTTAGGATCGTAGTAATGTTAAATCTAATTGATGCATGAATTGATTTTACTGCTTTATCCAAAGTAATGATTTGATTTCAATACTTTCTGTGATTTCTTAAACCTAAACACAGTATCATTGTAATAAAGCGTCACCTATCTAAGTTCTCCAGAGATGCTGCCTGAGCCACGATGTACTCCAGCACCTTTTTTTTTGCAAACCATCACCTGCAGTTACTGGTGTCAACTACAATTGTAATTTTGTTGTCTGTATTGTAAAAGATAAAACAACAGTGCGCTCAACTGCTGAGAGTTTCTTTCCATCTCCCCAGCATTGTTGCAGAGGCTGAAGCATATTCGGAAATGCTCAGAGGACACAAAGTATTGGGAGTACCTCAGCAGGTCAGGCAGCATCTCTGCACAACATGGATAGGTGGCATTTTGGGTCTGGGTCCTTTTGACTGATGTGCCTGGTGTAAACCAGCAACTACAGTTCCTTGTTTCTACAATGAGGGTGGCTCAGTGGCGCAGAGATAGAGTTGCTGCCTTACAGGGCCTGAGACCTGGGCTTGATCCAAGATCCTGACTACAGGTGCTGTCTGTAGGGAGTTTGTGTGATCTCTCCGTGACCCAGTGGATTTCTCCAGGTGCTCCTGTTTCCTCCCACATTCCAAAGATGTACAGGTTTGTAGGTCACTTGGCTTTGATATAAAATGTCTCTAGTACGTAGGATAGAACTAGTGTACGGGGATCAGTGGTCGGTGTGGACTCGGTGGGCCGAAGGACCTGTTTCCACATTATATCTCTGAACTAAATGAAGCTAAACAATAGAAAATGCTCAACAGGTCAGGTACTTACTGGGGTGGGTGGAATCAACAGTTCTTCCCTTCCGGCAATTCTGCCAAAGCTTTAATTTAGTTTAGTTTGGAGATATAGTGCAGAAACAGGTCCATCATACCACCGAGTCTGTGTCGACCAGTGATCCCTGCACACACTAACGCTATCCTACACACACTAGGGTCAGTTTACAATTTTACCAAGCCAATTAACCTACAAACCTGTACGTCTTTGGCGTGTGGGAGGAAACCTGAGATCCCGGAGAAAACCCACGCGGTCACGGGGGGAACGTACAAACTCCGCACAGACAAGCACCCGTAGTCAGGATCTAACCCAGGTCTCTAGAGCTGTGGGGCAGCAACTCTACCGCTGCACCACCATGCTGCCCACGCTGAGTATTTCAGCCATCTCCTCTTATTATTGCCTTGTGTAGTTTGTGTGACAGTTTGGAGCTCACCTGAATGTTTATAACTCAACTTGCAGCTGATGAAGAGGCCCCAGATTATGGATCGGGCGTGCGTCAGTCCGGGACTGCTAAAATCTCATTCGACGATGAGTACTACAGAGAGGTATGGCAATCTGTCAACCCCGCCCGCCCGCCGCAGTTGAGTTGTACGCCAATGGATGTCGATCGCTGTAGGTTCTCACCACCATGTTGCTGTCTTTGCAGAGTGGCATTTCTTCCATGGTAATGTCACGCTCAGGGCTGTCGATGGAGGAACTCAGGATTGTGGAAGGGCAAGGTCAAAGTACAGATGTGGTAACCCCATCAGAGGAGATGAACAGATTCAACGAGTACGGTAAAGCATTTACAGCAAGCCCTACTAAATTCACTAACAGCCTTCCGCTGGCTGGTAATTGATTTACCAGACAATGGAATTAATTGACGTCAACTTCTTTGCAATATTCAGTGTAATCCGTCATCAAAGGGGAAAGCCATTTCAATTACCTTGTCAGGGTTTAGTAATGTGAATCGTAATACAGCCAGCTGGATAAATCTTCCTGTTGAGAATGTCTTCAAAATCTTACTAAGTATTGTGGAGTAGTGAGCAGATCTGATGCCTAAAGAATCATTTAGCCGTACTTAATCTACCTTCTAGAAAGCAGGGGATTTTAACTGAGTCAATTTTGACTGTCATTGTCGTAGCACAAGGGGCTTGGATGGGTGTAACTTGAGGGTAAGAGAGATTTTGAGGCAATGTTTGGGCATCCCACGAGAGATGGTGCAGTACTTGACCCGCAGAAGTAAAACTGGGACGGTTGAGGATGTGAGTGGTGGAACATTTTGGACCAGTGATGGGGTAGCTTAATGCAAGGCAAATCCTGTCTTGTTAATTTGGTTGAGTTTCTTGAGGAGGCGACGAAGAAGATTGATGAAGGCGGGCAGTAGGCGTTGCCTGAATAGACTTGCATCGAGCAATGCAGCACAAGAATGTGCCCTTCGGCCCACAGTGCCTGTGCTACACAAAGTTCGGCAGAGCACTAGCAGATTGAATTTAATCCCAGCAAGTGTAAAGTACTGCATTTGGGAACGTCATGTATGGTAGGAGATATACAGTAAGGCATGATGGAATGTTGATGACCATTCTGCCAAAGTGCCAAAACCTCACCCTTACTCGGATTAAACACCATCTGCCATTTTTCCGTCCATTTCTGCAGCTGATCTATATTCCTGCCGTACACTTTGAGAGCATTCCTAACAGTCTGTAACCTCCAAGTTTGGTGTAATCTGCGAACTTACTAACCAACCTATCTACCTCATTGAGATCCATCTCAAACATCAGTGCTGTCAGCACTGCGGAACTCCGCTGGGAATCAGACCTCTAGCCAGAATAACACTGTTGTATCACAACTTTCTGCATCCTGAGTAAGCCATTCTGAATCAAAGCAACCAAGTCACCATGGCTCCCGTGCATTTTAATCTTCTGGATAAACCAACCATGAGCGTTTATCAGATGCCTTATTAAAATCCATGTAGACAACTTTACTACTACACTCTCATCGATCACCTTTGATATCTCCTCAAAAAAATCTTAAATCAGATTTATAACACATGACCTGCCGCAGACAAAGCCATGTTGACTGTCCTTAATTAGCCAATTCCAAATGCGAGGAATCCTCTCGAATAACTTCCCGCCGGCTGTTGTGAGCCTCGCCGGCCGATAATTTGCTGGATTATCGCCACTTCCTCTTTCAATGTTATGAGAACAACATTGGCTACTCTCATCCTCCAGGAACTCACCTGTGGCTAGAGAAGACACCAAGATCTTCGTCAAGGCCCAGGCAATCTCCTCGTGGTTCTCAATAATCTGAGATCGATCTCACCAGACCCTGGAGATCTCTCCACCCTCAACCCCGCCAGCTCCTTTATCTCAAGCTGCCCTGGCATAATAGTATTCTCCACACTGATCTCATTGTGCTCCATGCCCTTCTCCTTGGTGAATACAGGCGCAAAGCACTCATTAGTACCTCATCTACATCCCATCATTCCAAGTGTAAGTTCCCTCCTTTATCCTTGAAGGGGCCTACCTTCTCTCCGGTTACCATCCTTTCTTTTTTTAACTCCTATTGTCCTTACTATTACAAGTATTAAAGTATGATCCCAATTTTGAGGTGACATGATAATTTGAAAATTAGCAAAATGCATTTCTGATTAATAAATTAGTTTTCCAAGTGAATTTTAATCCTATGGCATTTGATCCTAGTGTGATCTGGCCATGAGCTGGGTTTATTTACTATGGTTTATTTTTGGTCTGGACGTAGTTTAATATATCTGTTTTGTGAAGCATTTTGTATTTGGTTTTGCCTGGGCATATTAAACGTGGAAGCAAGCAATAGGTTTAATGAAAGAGGGGTTATTAATCTGGTCCAATTTGGTTTGCATTGCATACTTACTGATTTGAAATGAATTGTGTTGTGTTTAATAACTCGTTGCAATTGTTTTGGTGCCTTTTGGACAACAGGTTTTAAATCAAGTACGGAATTGGACCCCAAGTTATCTTCCGAGGGGATATCTGATGAAGGCGTTGAACATCTAAAAATCGGCAGCGTTTTCACTTTCCGGGTGACGGTGTTGCAAGCCAGTGGGATCCCGGCTGAATACGCAGACATCTTTTGTCAGTTCAAGTAAGCATCTGCTTTGCAAATGTACTCCACATTCTAGATCCCTTCGCAAGCATCGTCCCAAATGTACCAAGTGCAGCAACACTGCGCTGTAGATTCAGCTGGTGCACAAATCATGGAATCTCTTCGCAGAGAGTTATATGGGAAGAGGGACATTCTGTAGATAGTCACAAAATGCTGGAGTAACTCAGCTGGAGTAAAACAGGCAGCATCTCTGGAGAGAAGGTTGATTCTGTAAACGATTGCACACAAATGTCTGTGTTTAAGAAGGGACTGCAGATGCTGGAAAATCGAAGGTCGACAAAAGTGCTGGAGAAACTCAGCGGTGCAGCAGCATCTATGGAGTGAAGGAAATAGATCCTTCGCTCCATAGATGCTGCTGCACCCGCTGAGTTTCTCCAGCACTTTTGACTGCACACAAATGCCTTGTCCTTTTAGACCATAAGACATTGGAGCAGAATTAGACCATTTGGCCCATCGAGTCTACCCCGCCGTTCAATCATGGCTGATCTATCTTACCCCCTCAACACCATTCTCCTGCTTTCTCCCCATAACCTTTGACAATCTCCCTAATCAATAACCTATCAGTCTCTGCCTTAAAAATACCCAATGTCTTGGCCTCCACCACCATCTGTGACAATGAATTCCACAGATTTACCACCCTCTGGCTAAAGAAATTCATCCTCTTCTCCATTTGACTGCGTGAGTTAAGCTGATAATATTCTTAAGCATGTGAACCTATAGTTTCCCCATTCTTCCCCACAGCCATCAGGCTATTGAACTCCTCAAACAAAACTCTGAACATTTATAGCCCATTATCTGTTTATTTGCATTTTATCTGTTTTGTTTATTCATGTGTGTATATATTTATACAATGGTATATGGACACACTGATCTGTTCTGTATTCATGCCTTCTATATCCTGTTGTGCTGAAGCAAAGCAAGAATTTCATTGTCCTATCTGGGACACATGACAATAAACTCTCTTGAATCTTGAATCTTGAACAACTGGTGGCTATAAAGCAACACAGTGTAAGAACAGGCTGTTGTTTGCACCAAGCTAAACTGTTCTCATCTGCCTGTACATGATCCATATCCCTCCATTCCCTGCATGTCCATGTGCCTATCCAAGAAGTCTCTTAAACAGCTCCATCAGATCTACGCCCACCACCATCCTTGGCAGCATGTTACCCTCTGTAGGTGTTTAAATAAATAAAACATTAAATAAATGAATACAGATAAATAAATAGACAAATAAATGGATGGATGGATGGATAGAAATCACAACAAAGCAAAGCTTGCCCCGTATATCTCCTTTCACCATAAAGCTATGCCCTCTAGTATTTCACATTTCCATTCTGGGGGAAAAAGGTTCTGACTGTCTACCCCCTCCATGCCTTGCATAATTTGATATACTTCTATTATGTCTCCAATCAACCAAGAATATTCCAGGGAAAACAATAGAAGAATAACAATCATTTTGTCCACTCACTGGAAGGATCAGCACTTGCCATGCATCATGTGTTGTCCATGGACCAGTGCTCACTCCACTGCTGCACTTCAGAGGAAATCTCAGAGCTGTTTGTTGTTTAATGATCTGATCAGGAAAGTGCCTGAGTTTCCTCCACACTGTAGCTTAAGTACCATTAAACTATCGGTTCCAAACACACCCACCATTCCTTCCCTCCCCCAACCCTTTTGCTGCTTTTATAAGTACTCTGACTTGCTGTCAAGAGTACTAAGTAAACCGATGCAGTTCCATTTCCTTCCCTGACCAAGGCAGAGTGGCGCAGCAGTACAGGTGCTGCCTCACAGCGCCAGAGATCCTGGTTTGATCCTGACTATGGGTGCTGTCTGTACAGAGTTTATACGTTCTCCCTGAGACCGCGCGGGTTTTCTCCAGATGCTCCGATTTCCTCCCACGTTACAAAGACATACAGGTTTGTAGGCTAATTGGCTTCAGTAAACAAAATTGGAAATTGTCCATCGTGTATAGGATAGTGTTAGTAAAGAGATGATCGCTGGTTGGTGTGGACTAGGTTGGCCGAAGGGCCTGAATCTGCGCTGTATCTAAAGTGAAGTATCTGTTTACTTTAAAGGCGGAGTTCACTAATGCAGTACAATGCACCATCTAGTGGAAATACCAAGGGCTCATCGCTTTCACTGGATCAGCCATCCGAGCATTATCTGTTGCAGTTTTCTTACTCTGTTTGACAAAATGCAACATTCGGATTTTATGTACTTTTGTAGTTTTGATGCATGTGCAAATTTTCACATGCAAAAATTTGACTTTTTTTAAAGTCAAGTGGCAGATGAAGGCGACAGTGGCGAGCGGGTAGAGCCAGAAACCCGGGTTCGATCCTTTGTGGAGTTTGCACGTTCTCCTTGTGAACACCTGGGTTTCCTTTGGGTGCTTCCGGATTCCTCCCACATCCCAAAGATTTGCATGTTTGTAGTTTAATTGGCCACTGTACATTGCCCCAAGTGTAGGCGAGAGATCGTTTTTAATAACTATGAACACCACGACTTTGCCAAACACTCATTTTTTTTTATATGCCGTGAAGTGAAGCCAAATCATTCATGCCTTAGGTAGAACCAAGGGCCGAAAGGTAGGAATTGTTGTTTTTAGTGTCTAAACATTCCGCTTGTATACGATTCCTCCCCTCCTTCAACCAACCCACGCCTTCTAATTTTAATTGGGGTATTAGTTGATTTACGATGATTTTCGCTCTTTTGAACAGTTTCCTACATCGCCATGACGAGGCCTTCTCCACGGAGCCCCTAAAGAACGGCGGTCGAGGAACACCCCTCGGCTTTTACCACGTACAGAACGTGAGTCTGAGTTAGGAAACATTGGCCCATGCCGTCACCGGTCATGTCAGTGCGCTAATTGTTGTAACAAGTCTCCGTGAACTTGCCTTGTGACATGGCCTTTGTCATCCACTCAGATTGCTGTCGAAGTAACGGAATCCTTCTCTGAATACATCAAGACCAAGCCCATTGTGTTTGAGGTGTTTGGACATTATCAGCAGTACCCTTATTATTTCCAAGGACAGGATTTTATCAGGTAAGATTAAGATCAATGCAGAGGTTTTCCAGCCATACATGAACTAAATCATTGAATTTGGTATGGCACGCTTGCCTTCATTGGTCGGGACTTTGAGTAAAAGAGTTAGAATGTCATGAGGCAGCTGTATAGGACTTGGGTTAGGCAACATTTGAATTGTCCAGTGGTACTTTATTGTTACATGTTCCCTGAAAGTGACGTCACACGTAGATGGGGTCGTCAAGAAAGCTTTTGGCACATTGGCCTTCGTCATGCAGGGTATAGAGCATAGAGGTTGGGATGCTATGTTACAGATGTTGGTGAGGCCACACTTGGAGGACTGTGTTCAATTTTGGTCACCCTGCTCAAGGAAGGATGTTGTTAAGCTAAAAAGAGAGCAGAGAAGATGTATGAGGATGTTGCAAGGACTTAAGCTGAGCTACAGGGAGAGGTTGGGCAAGCTAAGATGTTATTCCTTGGACTGCCAAAGACGGTGGAATGATCTTCTAGAGGTGTATAAAATCATGAGGGGAATAGATAGGGTGAGTCTTTTATCCAAGCGAGGGGAATCAAGAACAAGAAGACTTGAAGGTGAGAGGGGCAAGATTTGATACAAACCTGAGGGGCAACTTTTTCACTCAGTATATGGTACGAGCTGCCAGAGGAGGTATTTGAGGCAGAATCTATAATCGCATTTATACACAGACAGATACTGTATATGGACAGGAAAGGTTTAGATGGATCTGGGCCGAATGCAGGCAATTGGGGTTAGGGCATCTTAGTTATATGGTCAAGCGGGGCTGAAGGGCTTGTTCCCTTGTGGTATGACTCTCTGTACCTGGATATATAACATTCTTTGCTTTGTATACAATTCAGTAAGATCTTACTGGAGGAGGGGGTGAAATACTGAAGATTAAAGAATAAAGTCACCTCTTTAATGTTTGTTTCCCTAGAACACCACAACCAGCACGCAAATATTTCCCTCCTCCGATGCCTCTCTCAAAACCAGGTGAGTCTGAATGGAAGTTCCCTGGTAATGTGAAATAAGATTTTAATTGTGTATAAATGGAGAAATTGCAGTCAACTCCAATATTTTGTCTCATCATTTATGAGATATTTGAATAATAAATTCTCACAGGCTATTCTGCTTATGATCAAGTTTGCAAAATGGAGAACTAATTTCTCATAAGTTTCACTAAGGTACAGGTAGCAGTTCACAGACCATGATTTTTTAAAATCTGCTTAATCGATAATGTTTTATTATCAATGTTTTATGTGTCATTCCTAACTGTCACTGTATGTCAAGTTGTCGCTTGCGGGCAGAGCACCAAGGCAAATTCCTTGTATGTGAATACTTGGCCAATAAACTTATACTTACAATGATTTCACCTGGCCAGTTCTACCCTGGGGAGTTGGTGCTTATTAGAACATAGAAAAGTACAGCACAGGAACAGGCCCTTCGGCCCACAATGTCCATGCAGCATGTCGTACAGATAAACTAATCTCACCTGCCTGCACATTCACCAGACCTCTCAATTCCTTGCATATCCATTTGCCTCCGAAACCCCACAATTGAATGTTCCTTCACCGCCAATATGTTATGGCCACATTGACAACAACGTCCCAGATACAAATAAAAGCATTCAGCTGATTGGACTGGCAATTTTCAATGCCGACATTGAACATCTATTTTTCTCCCATTTTTCTTTCCCCTTTCATTCTCTCACCACCCCTCCCCTTTCTCTCATCCATCTCTCCCTCTTGTTTATCCTTCTCCCCTCCTTTCCCTCTGCCTCCACCATCCTCTGCTTCTTTATCTTTCAGTCGCTCATGTAGGATAGAAAGAGAACTTTGTCATTTGTTTGTACGGTGCAGTCCGGACTATTTACTTTTCCTCCTATTTCCTATTTAATGGTCTTCACTCCGACCCCTCAGTTGAGTGCTGGGCCACACACCGATGTTCAGTAAAGAAATAAAACTATTAACTGTGTTCTAGTTCATTATTGTTATTGATCTCAAAGTCCTTCTGTCGTGATTTAAATGTTATAACATCGAACCCTGTCTTCAATATTTTATTTGTATTCCATACCTGATGAAGATATGTGTAACATTTAATTTTCAAAATAAATATAATGATGAGGTGTGGCAATGAGAGTGGCGTGGCAATGAAAGAGACCATACTTTGCAACAATCCAACAGCAGGGTTCTCACCCTGTCATGGCAGCTGATGAATTTCAATTCCGTTCATAATCTGCAAATGATGAGCATAAAAACCACAGGAATGTTGGTTTAAAGTGATGTCCTACGGGTAAGGAAATGGTCCATCCTTGCCCCAGATGGTGTATGTGGAGCACCAGTTCCTTGTTTCTACATGAAAACAGGTCCTTCGGCCCACTAAGTCCGCGCCGATCGTTGATCACCCATTCCCACTAGTTCTTGGTTATCCCACTTTCTCACCCACTCCCTACATGGTTGGGGCAATTTGCAGAAGGCCAATCAACCTACAAACCTGTACATCTTTGGGATGTGGGAAGAAACAGGAGCACCTGGAGGAAACGTGAGCGGTCACAGGGAGAACGTGCAAACTTCACACAGTCCGCACCCAAGGTCAGGATCGAACCTGGTGCTGTGAGGCAGTAGCCCTATCCGCTGCATCACCATGTGGCCACATCACAAAAAAATGAATACATTTTTTTTTTTTAACCCGAAATTAGGTCTTCATCTCATGTCACTAAGACAATAATTTTCAGATGGATATTCAGTAATTTGAATAGTTTCCTGAGCATGGCTTACCGAACGGAAAGACCATTAACATTCATGTAATGCTGTAAATCTCATGCACCTGCACATTTTATGGTAATCTCTAAGGTTTACTATTGCAAAGAGTTATAATTAATTTCAAAGCTTTCACAACAAAACATGTATAATTTTATTTTTGTGTTAAACATTTTTCTATTTCTATTTTTGCATGTTAAATATTTTTCTGTTCGTTCCTTTTTCCTTTCCCACAACCCATGATCTCCCCCCCACCACCTACCACCCACCTCCTGTGATTTCTCTTCCATTTCAGACCATTACCGAAAGATTGAGTTGATTAGATATCTGATGTCTGGCTATGTCAATGTGCAGTTGCTTGATGCTCTGTCTGAGAATGCCAACACGTTTGTTACATCTGCTGCCGGCCCGTTCATCAACACCGCCGATCAGCTGCCGGCTTTCCTTTTGCATCCACTTCCCACCTGTCACATACTGAAAGTCCCAAAACATCATGGTTGGTAACTGGTGCAGAGCCATGGCAAATTAGCGACATCTAAAGATCCCGTTTAGTGTAGTCTGTCCCTGTCACACACCCGTTTGTATTTTGGATGTAGCAAAGTTGCAGCTTTGTGATCAGCCAGTGTACCGTAGTGAAATAAGACCTCTGTGTGTAGAAAGAGTGTGTAGATAATTCCTCTGTGTGTGAAGTTCAACCCACATCTTAAAACCTACTATCACTGTTGATTATCTTGTTCATTCATTGCCCTGTCATTTAAGGGGAAATATTGGTCCCTGGTTTAGTTTCAGTCTTGCAGATACAGCAGGGGAACACATCCTTTGCTTCACCAAGTCTATGCCGATCACTGATCACCAGTTCGCACTATTTTCTATGTTGTCCAACTTTCTCATCACTAGGGGGCAATTTGCAGAGGCCAATTAACTTACAAACCCACACGTCTTTGGCGTGCGGGAGGAAACTAGAGCACCCGGAGGAAACCCATGCGGTCACAGGGAGAATGTGTGAACTCCACGCAGACAGCACCCGAGGTCAGGATTGAACCCGGGTCTCTCGCGCTGTGAGGCAGCAGTTCTACCCGCTGCACTTGTCCGCTCATGGTGTGTCCAAGTGTATCAGCCATTGCCATTGTTGCTCCATGTAAAAAGAGAGTTGTTTTGTGAACACTCTTTTTCCAACCTACAGCTTAAAAAATAATACCGCTGTTAGTTATTTTGTTCATTCATTTCCCCAACATTTAAGAGGTAAAAAAAATTGTCCCTTGTCTACGTTTAGTTTTAGTTTTACAGATATAGCATGGAGACAGGCCCTTCGACCCATCGAGTCCATGCCAACTATTGATCACTTCAGTTCCGTTTAGTTTATTGTCACATGTACCGGGGTACAGTGAAAAGCCTTTGTTGCGTGCTATCCAGTCAGCAGAAACAGTCAGCAGACTTCATGCCATTATACTCAATGGAACCAGAGATGAGTACAATCTCTGGCCAATAAGTAAGCATAGCTTTAGCCCTGACAAGCAGATTTCACTTGCCTTTCAATATTAAGCCAGTCATTTGTTTCATTTCATTTCCATCCCCTCCTCTTCCGCCACCACCTTCAACCACTAAAATTCTTAAGTGTCGGTCAAATCAAATGAATCAGGATTTGAAGCTGTAGAAAATGTCAAATATCCTGGTTCCAGATTTTCTATTGAAAGAATATTCCTTCCTTTGAAGTTTACCTTCAACTGTCCAGATTCTGTGTTTAATCTATTTTAGTCAAGAAATATCTATATTAGTTAAGGTGCCTCTTTGTGAATCTTGATTTTAATTTCCTAATAGCAGCTTCCTCCTATTTATAATTTGTAGGACGATGAAATGTTGCGATCTATCAAGAACCAAAAAATTCAACACGTTTTATTAAGCTGAGACGTTGAGGGCTAAATTAAGGGCTAAAGAGATCATGGGCTAAAGAGATCACGGGCTAAATTTGCTGTTTATTTGTTTTTAAATGGGATAAACGTTCAATCAGAAAGTAACTAATTTAGCGATCTCTGTTGTCATGAGATTCTGGATTGGATAAGGTGACAACATGCAATAAATCTTTTCTTACTGTTGGTCAAAGAAAATATAATTTGACAAGCAAATGTTCAGTTTCAGAAATACCTGTACAAAGGAAGATTAATTGTAGGAATGTTCTTAGGAAGATCATTTAATGGCGGCACAGTGTCACAACCGGTAGAGCAGTTGCCTCACAGCGCAAGGAACCTGACCTAGGGTGTGGCGTGTGTGGAGTCTGCACACTCTCCCGGTGACTGCGTGGGTTTCCTTCGGGTGCTCCGGTTTCCTCCAACATCCCAAAGACGTGTGGGTTTCTAGGATAGTTGGCCCACTGTAAATTGCCCATAATGGATGAGAAAGTGGAATAAGATAGAACTGGTGCGAACGGGTGATCGATGACTGGTGTGGACTCGATGGGCCGAAGGGCCTATTTCCATGCTGGATCTTTAAATCAGTGAATCAGTTGATAAAATCATTTGCAGGCTTGTAGGTAAATTGGCCTTTGTAAATTTGCCCGGTGGGGGGAGGGTGAGAAAGTGGGATAATATGGTGTGAACAGGTGATCAATTGCCAGCATGGACTGTTGGCCGAAGGGTCCGTTTCCACACTACATCTCTAAACTTACAAAAGAGCTGATAAAGAGGGCATAACAGAGTCTATAATTGGGAAAACCATCAAAAGTGGAATTACATTCTGCAATGATGTAATTGGATTGAATCGTGAAAGAGAAGACTATTTGAGGAATGAAGTGAAACGCAGCGCTGGGAATCTCCAGGATTCTTGACAAGAATTGTAATCATTTTTTTGGCTGCAGAGCAAGGAGCATAAAATAAATCAGTGTAAAAAAAACTAATCTAGAAATGAAACTCACTGGATTGTGGTAGAGGTGATCAAGGGATGTTGATTGCAACTTTTGGATTCACCTTGTTTGCTTTTCCTTTTGCAACCTTTGTGTTAAGATATAATTGAGCGAGTTTAATTATCATAGACACGGGAATGGAACAATTAAATTCCTACTTGTTGCAGCTTTACAGGCACATTAACGCAGCAACATAGGAATAAATGTATACTAAACAGTGATACAATATATTATCATGGTACATGGCCCTTGACATAACGGTTGGAACTAAAAATAGTCCTTGCCTTGCTTTGCATTTAAAAAAAATGATATTATTCAGGCAATATTTAGTTTCATAAATAAATCATTATTCGGAAGAAACCTATTTGATGGCTAAATTAACGGTTCGCTTCAAGATTGCTGATTGCCGCCCTGTGATAGCTGAACACTCTCCTCATCTCAATCAGCTGTCTGCCTTTTGTAAATCAGCAGCAAGGTTTTTTTTTTGTAAAGAACTCCCTTGGAAGTGCAAGGTGATCTAGTTTATCGGTAGGTTTAACCCAACTCTAAAATATAGCAGCCAGCGTTAATTTTGAAACAATGATTAAAGTCTTCTTCGTGATTAGCTCTAAAAGCATTGTTAGTGGCTTTTCCTTTGTGTAATTCCCTGAACTTCTGGAATTCTTCCAACATCAAAGTCCTCCCCCAAGAATAGACCATAAGACGCAGAATTAGGCCATTCGGACCATCGCGTCCACTCTGCCATTCGATCATGGTTGATCTAGAAACATAGAAAATAGGTGCAGGAGGAGGCCATTCGACCCTTCGAGCTAACACCGCCATTCATTGCGATCATGGCTGATCGTCCCCAATCAATAGCCCGTGCCTGCCTTCTCCCCATATCCCTTGATTCCATCTATTTTTCTCTCTCAACCCCATTCTCCTGCCTTCTCCCATTTGACTTCCTTAAGCAAAAATGTTAATTATTTTTATGTACAATCAAATATACGAGCTTTGGTGATAGGTGTTCATTACGCAACATAGATATATGTGTCAATTATACTGCTCCTTCCCTGCTCTCCCCATTAGGTTGTGTTTATGTATACCTGCATTTAAAACTATGTATGTCCAAAGTTTGCCATGGTGGAAAACAATTTATTTTTTTGTATTTTCCTTTTCTTAGATATACTGCATATTTCTTAGATGTAAAACTGCTTTTTAAGAATGATGCTAATATTACCTATCACTTGCCTGGCTTTGTCCTTCACCCACTCTTTTCCAGCCATGCACACAGATCTCAGGCCACTTTCTTATGAATACTTATCGCCTCCATTAACACATCATGGAATTGTCAATACCGTGTACAAGCCCGTGTAGGAAGCAACTGCAGATGCTGGGTTACACCGAAGATGACAAAAAATGCTGGAGTAACTCAGCGGGACAGGCAGCATCTATGGAGAGAAGGAATGGATGACGTTTCTTCAGAAACTTTCCCCGAGACGTTACCCATTCCTTCTCTCCAGAGATGCTGCCTGTCCCGCTGAGTTACTCCAGCTTTTTGTGTCTATCTTCAGTTTAAACCAGCATCTGCACTTCCTACACAAGTGATAGGTGACACAAGTTGGGGGGGGATTGATGGACAATTGGTCAGACAAAGATCAGAGATGAAAAGACAAAAGGTGTGAGGTAAAGATAGAAGCGGTGCGAATTGTGAAGCCAGAATGTAGGTTGTAGGGGAGAGGAGGGGAGAAATGGGTGCGAGTCTAGGTGAGGCACAGGGAAGAGACTGGGCGAAAAAGGGGGGAGACAAAATCAGGGTGGGGCTAGGTTAGTTACTTAAAACTGGAGAATTCAATGTTAATCTCATGGGCTTGTAAACTACCAAAGCTGAATATAAGGTGGTGTTTTGCCAGTTTTGGGAGGATTACGGTTTTGCAAGTCGAGTCAAGATGGTTGTAGGAAAGTAGAGGGCCTGTCCCACTTGGTGATTTGTTTCGGGCGACTGTTGGCATCATTGACTGACGTTTCTGGTCACCGAAAAATATGCGGCGAGATGACGTGTGACGCGGCGGTGATGCGGCGTGATGATGTATGATGCACGGTGTTTTTTCAAGTGTCGCAACTTTCTTTTGTAGCGGCTAGATTTTGAAATGTTCAAAATCTTTTGGTGACCGTGATATGACGCCGGCAAAATCGCCAAGTGGGACAGGCCCTTAGCTGTTCCTGAACCTGTTGGTGTGGTAAATAACCGAGAAGCTGCAGAAGGGCAATGGGTAGTAGGGTGATGCCAAGTAGGTAGTAGGTAGTGTCAAGGGTTATGGGGAGAAGGCAGGAATATGGGATTAGGAGGCAGAGATTCGTCATGATTGAATGGTGAAGTAGACTCGATGGGCCAAATGGCCTAATTCTATTCCGATAACTTGTGAACTTGTCCATGTCGCGTATTGCTAATGCAGTGAAGTCTGGGTGATGTTAAATAAACTGGTCTGCTGGCACCTGCTGAGCAGACCAGAATATATATAAATGAAAAGGAAACGAAATTGGAAATTGGAATTGATTGCTTTATATTTTATCGACCACTGCTTCGAATGAGTGAATAAATGACTGCACCTGAATGTGTTGACGTGTTTTCCTGCTTCAGTTCCAGCCACCAAGGTGAATGCCGTGAGCAAACCCAGCCGGGGGCAATGCGTTAGCAAGTACGACCTCCTCGTCTGGTTTGAGATCAGCGAGCTGGAGCCGACAGGAGAGTAAGTCGATAAATGGCGATGTTTGTTTATCTGATCAATGCTGCCAACTGTCAGGCATTTTACAAAAGCTTTTCTCAAAAGGCTGGGTGTGTGCAGGGTGGCACAGTGACGCATCGGTAGAGTTGCTGCCTTGCAGCGCCAGGGACCTGGGTTCGATCCTGACTGTGGGTGCTGTCTGTACAGAGTTTGTACGTTCTCCCCGTGACCTGCGTGGGTTTTCTCCGGCTGCTCAATTTTCCACCCACACCCCAAAGAGGTATAGTTTTGTCAGTTAATTGGCTTTGGTAAAATTGTCCCTAGTGTGTGTAGGATAGTGTTGGTGTGCGGGGATCGCTAGTCGATGCAGACTCGGTGGGCCAAAGGGCCTATTTGCGTGCTATATCTTCTAAACTAAATTAAAAGTTGTCCTGGGTAAATCTCATAAATTCTTGCCTGGCTTTGGTTATGAAAACACATCAAAAACTATATGTTTTGAGATATCTCAGTGTGGAAATTGCTGCAGGTGATCAGAAGAAGGAAGAGACTCAAAGAGAGAACAGCCACAAGACAGATTATAGTGAAAGAGTAAGGACTTATCCCATATAGAATAGCACTGGGAAAAAAGACACAATGTGCTGGAGTAACTCAGCAAGTCAGGCAGCATCTCAAGAGAAGATGCATAGGTGACGTTTTGGGTCGGGACCCTTGAGTATATGTTTTTCATCAGTAAGGCTTTTTGATAAGAAAAATAGTTAAAACTATAATCATTTCATAAAACCATGCAGGATTTTGCTTGTGCAAGTTGATTGGGTTGTGAGCACAAATAAATTTTAGTTCAGAGATTCAGCACGGAAACAGGCCCTTCAGCCCACCCATTCCATGCTGACCAGCAATCCCCGCGCACTAGCACTATCCTGCACACGAGAGAAAATTCACAACTTTACCAAGCCAATTAACCTGCAAACCTGTATGTCTTTGGAGTGTGGGGGGAAAGGAGTTCCTGTGGAAAACCCACGTGATCACAGGGAGAACGTACAAACTCCGTACAGACAGCACCCGTGGTTAAGATCGAACTCTGGTCTCTGGCACAGTATGGCATCAACTCTACTGCTGTCCCACTGTGCTGCCTAGAATGTTTTATTTAGATTTTCCCCATTAGGCTGTGCCTACATTGATGAATATTTCCTCTCTCTACAGATACATCGCTGCTGTTGTGGATCACAGTGGAGGGATGCCCTGTCAAGGCACTTACCTGCTTCACCAGGTAAATGTTTTGGATAATCTCATCTCTTTAATTCTTGTTTGATAACTCTTAACTGATAACTCTTAAAGATAGCGGAGTCAAGGGATATGGGGAGAAGGCAGGAACGGGGTACTGATTGTGGATGATCAGCCATGATCACATTGAATGGCGATGCTGGCTCGAAGGGCCGAATAGCCTACTCCTGCACCTATTGCCTATTGTCTATCATCTGAAGTTTTTCTGGCACAGGTTATTATCAGTTAAGAGTTATCAGACAAGATGTCTATTGTTTACTGTGTTAAACTTTCAATGGAGTACAATAGTTAAATGACATCTTGGATTAATGATCTAACAGCTCCGCCATTGATAATTAAACTCTACTAGTTAACTAATTCATTCTCCTCATGCCTCTGATGATAAAGCCTCATCACTTGGGTATTTTTCTAAACTAACCCAAGTCTGTAGTTATCCTTTGTTACCAGAGTATTCATCTGCTCTTCCACCTTCTTTGAGATCCCAGGAGAAATTGAGATATCGGGACCCATTATTTCCAAGTTAGTTACTATGAGATGTTGCTATCTTATTGCTTCCAATTTATTAAGTATATCTGAGAGTTTTGCCTTTTATAAAGCAAACTAACTTCCCAAAAGCTTGTGTCTGCTGGTCGGTGATGTTGAGAGAATGCTGCTGTGAGGGGTTGTCCCTTATCTCACACCGGTTTGACTCAATCCTGTAATTAGCCCTTCATGGGGATTCACTTTTTCAATTAACCTCCTTCCTTATATTTCCTTAACGTTCTCAAAGACCGCAATAGACCATTAACCATCCTGATATGTGGCCAACCCTAAATGTTTCGGAGGGCTGTGAATACTTCCCACTCTTTAGTTTGAAAGATACAGCATGTAAGCAGGTCCACCAAGTCCACGCCGACCATCGATCACCCATTCACAGTTGTTCCATGTTGTCCCACTTTCACACACACACACACACACACACACACACACACACACACACACACACACACACACACTTGGACAATACACACAGGCCAATTAACCTCCAAACCCGCATGTCTTTGGAGGCATGTGTGAGGAAACCCATGTGGTCACAGGGAGAATGTGCAAACTCCACACGGACAGCACCAGAAGACAGGATCGAAACAGGGTCTCTGACACTGTGATCCATCATACCAAATCGATTGAGATTGATTTAGAACAGCTCTTCTATTCTGCGGTGGATGTCTAAAGCTTCAGAATACCATAGGAACTTCAGTATCTGGGACCTGCAGCAGAGATGGGATGGTGATAGACTTTCAAGCTGGGGCAGCGCCTGATTTGGAGTGGAAGTAACAATGTTCCCACGCACCTCCTGTCCTGGGGCGTCCCGGTAGTATAGATCTCAGGTTCCCCTGTTGTCTCAGTTCGCCAATGTCGGCTGTGGTTTAGTAGGTAGCACCTTAGCTTCGTCAGATCAAGATATGTCATTGGTAATCCAGTCATTTAACCATTGTACTCCTTATCCCTAATCAGTCTGAAGAAGGGTCTCGACCCGAAACGTCACCAATTCTTTCTCTCCAGAGATGCTGCCGGTCCCGGTCCTGTTGAGTTACTCCAGCATTTTGTGTCTGTCTTCGGTACTCTAAAGAAAGTTTGACATAGTCCGCAATAGACATCTTGTCTGATAACTCCTAACTGATAATAACCTACGCCAGAACAACTACACAAGGCAGAACAACTTCATGTTATCAGATGACATGATAATCCAAGCCCGTCTACCATCTTGTATAGAAACAGATTCCGCAGCAGTCTGACGGAGGAATGGCGGGAATTATTCCTTGTGTCATGCCCGTCGATTAGCCCTCAAAGAAGATACAATTTTTTGGAAATACAAATAAAACTGTAGGTGCTGGACTGTGAACCAAAACCAGAAATAGTGGAAGAACTCAGTCGGTTCATCAGCATCTGTGGAAAGGAGAAGCAGTTTTTGTTTCAGGTCAGGGAAGAGGTCCCAAATTCTGAGGAAGGGTCCCCAACCTGATACGTTAACTGGTTTCCCTTTCCACACTTACTGGCTGAATGACTGAGTTTTTCCAGCATTTCTGTGTTTAGTTTTAATCACAGTGCTTATGCCTTTTTATATCAAATTTTCTTTTTAAATGGAGGCTTATTGAATGGTTCTTGAAATGGAGAAAATGCGGCAGATAATTTGTGTACTGTAAGCTTCCACAAAGAGTAATCGGAGAATGGGCAAAAATACTATTTTTGGTAAAGATAGACACAAAGTGCTGGAGTAACTCAGCAGGTCAGGCAGCATCTTTGGAGAAAAAGGATGGGTGAGGTTTCGTGTTGGGACGAAACCACTGAGTTACACCAGCACTTTGTGTCTATCATTGGTATAAACCTGCACCTGCAGTTCTTTGTTTCTACACTATTTTTGGTGATGTCGATTGAGGCAGAAATATTGACTGGGCACCAGGTTAATAACTGGCAGTGGTGATGAAAGAATGGTTATATGTGGCACTTTGACAATACTTTATCACAATTTTCAGTTTTATAAGAAACCCTTAAGCCCACTATTTCATGATACGATGCAGACTTCCAGCAATGTACTTTCCTTTTAAGTGCAATTGCTGCCGGATGCTTTTATTCAACAACAGCTCGACTTCCAGAGGGATTAAAAGCATTCATTCAACTCCATCCCCCGTCAAACTGTGACATTGTACCCACAGCACCCGTGATGCTGAAATTATAAATAGACGTGCTGTTTGAAGAGAGTGCAGGATTGTGTCAAGGTTACCCATCAGTGAAGGACAGTCTGAAGTGTTAACACAATATTGTGTTTGTACCAACATTATAGACACTCTCGCACTGTCATGAGATTTACTAATGGTTTTGCGGCACAATGGCGCAGTTGGAAGAGCTGCTGCCTCGCTGCGCCAGAGACCCGGGTTCAATCCTGACCTTGGATGCTGTCTGTGTGGAGTTTACACGTTCTGCATGTGGTCACGTGGGTTTCCACCGGGTGATCCGGTCTCTTCCCACACTCAAAAAGATGTGCAGATTTGTAGGGTAATTGGCCTCTGTAAATTGTCCCTAGTGTGCGGAGCGGATGAGAAAGTGAGATCATGTGGATTGAGAGTGAACGGGTGATCAATGGCGTGGACTCAGTCAGATAAAGGGCCAGTTCCCATGCCAATGTTTTTCAATCAATCGATTTTTAGACAGCAAGAACTGATTAATTAGCACCACGGTGGTTTGTTGATATTGGTGGAGGTAGAGATATCGGACTGGACACCCTCTCTCCTATTTGGAAAGTTCACGGGAGCCTTTAGAGAGAAGGCATTCATAGCCTTTGAGTGCTGTGGTTAAGGGTCAAGCTTGATCCAGAACCCAAGGCCTAACTCTCGGCTTGGTCCTCCCGACACTGGTGTGAGATTGCGGTAAATAAGCACGGCCGACACAGCATGAACTGTACATTTTGATTTCGACAGGGAATTCAGCGCAGGATTACGGTCACTATCGTGCATGAGAAGGGCAGTGAACTTCACTGGAAGGACGTTCGAGAGCTGGTTGTCGGTGAGTTTAATCGGAGATTTTTGATAACAATTTGTTTCGTTCACATCTCGTCTGATTTTACACTTTCTGCTTCTTTTATCTTTTTGTGCCAATTTTCCCCAACATTGCGACTGTTTTTGTGCCAATTTTCCCCAGCATTGCGACTGTTTTTGTGCCAATTTTCCCCAGCATTGCGACTGTTTTTCGCGATTGACCGACAGAAAGACTATGAATGATGATGTTTAGATCCGTAATAAGAGCAAGGAATTTGCTACCTCAATTTAAATTAACTAAATTCACGAATGGCTGCGATCTTTAGTGTGGCACAGTAGTGCACTGGTAACCCGCTGCCTCACATCGCTAGAGACGGTTCGATCCTGACCTTGGGTGCTCTCTGTTTGGAGTTTGCACGTTCTCCCTGTGACTGCATGGGTTTCTCCCGGGTTCTCTGGCTTCTACCCACATCCCAAAGACATACGGGTCTGTAGGTTAATTGGCCTCGGAAAAATTGCCCCTAGTGGATGTAAAAGTGAGATGACACTGAACCATTGTAAGCGGGTGTGCGATGCTCGCCGTGGACCTGGGGGGCTGATCGGCCTGTTTTCCTGCTGTATCTCTCTCTTTCCCACAAAGTGCATTGATTTGGAACGCGGTGTTATAATAAATGTCCGTTTGACTTCACACATGAAGGGACAAAATGGAAATTCACAAATCCAGAAATAACGTGCTTCCCTCTGTTTTCCCAGGACGCATCAGGAATAAACCCAAGGTGGATGAAGCTGCTGTCGATGCCGTTTTATCTTTGAATATTATTTCTGCAAAGCATATCAAATCTTCAAATGACGCTCACAGGTACGCACGTGTTGTCTGTTGTTAGCTGGAGAGATTGGACATCTTGAGATCCAGTTCTCTCGCCCACATGAAAGTGCCATGCCTTATTAGATGGGCATCTGAAGTAAGGTCCTGGCGTGGAATGGCCGTTGTGCCATGGAAAGTTTGATCAATAGGACCTGATTGACTGATCACAGGTTTTTTCAGTTTGGAGCAACTATTTGTTTAAATTATCTTTTATCTACTGTTCCATTATTCCATCTCCGTTAAAGAGCAGCTATTAAAGTCACACTGTTGAAGATTACTGCGATCTGTGCTTTTGTTAATATCAATCTTTGTGAGTGTGGCAACAGGTCAATGCAAAAGTTAGCATCCAATAATCCCCCTGCCTATGGGGATCCTATACCATGGGGTCATTAATGAATCCTGTTTCATTGCCCTGTACAAAGACAGCCTGCTCTCCTGTTGGTGACTCAGCATGTTGCCCTCAGCAACCATGCCAAATATATTCATAAACTCTTCCTCAAATATATCTTGCCAGTTTCACTTTCCGATCAATGTATTGATAGAAATCGACCGTGTTTACGTTAGTCACTCTTTAGTTTAGTTTCGAGATACAGCACAGAAACAGGCTCTTCAGCCGACCAGTGATCCCTGCACACTCTTAACACCATCCTACACACACTAGGGACAATTTACAATTATACCAAGCCAATTAACCTACAAACCTGTACATCTTTGGAGTGTGGGAGGAAACCGGAGATCCCGCAGAAATCCCACGCAGGTCACAGGGAGAACGTACAGACAAGCACCCGTAGTCGGGATCGAACCCGGGTCTCTGGCGCTGTAAGGCAGCAACTCTACTGCTGAGCCACCGTGCCGCTCAGCTCTCAATGTCTTGATTTATAACTCCATGTAGCTATCTCTTAACCTTGCTACATTTAATTTCCACCCAAACTCATTCTACTCATTACTGCATCTTGAGCTCCTGAGCCAATATCATTCTACAACTCTGCAGTGATCCTGTCCTTCATTAACTGAGCCACTCCACTTTCTTCTCCATCCTTCCTACTGTTGGGTTCAAATGTTGAAATCAAGTCATGGTCTCACTTCAAACTGTTCAGGATTCAAGGAGTACCATGAACTGATATCCAGGGCTATTGATGAAAGCGCTTGACTTTTTTTTCCAGTTTCTTTTATCGCTTGTGCGAGTTGTGGCTGGCTGTTTTCACCCCTGATGTGCATAAACTGTGTTGTTCCCATCTATCTTCCTCTGTTGCTACTAATGATGCTTCTTGTATTTTGCAGGCTATTTCTTGATTTGGATTTACCTAGGTATTTTGAGTTTTTCATTGCTGCTTGTTGATTAGATTAGAGCTTCATCTCTTTATTTTGTTGTTCATTTGCCTTTGCTTTTTATGTATTCATTCGTTAGTGTTGTACCCAGCTTGTCTTTATACCACAGGCACAGGAATAATTGGGGAAAACACTTAGTTTTAGTCCATCCATGGGCACGGCTTTGTGTCAGAAGTCCAAAACTTCCTCAGTGGTCTGAAAGTTCAGGAGCTACTCTTCAGTTCCACACAGCTTATGAATGCAAGGGCTGAGAGAGTCGTTTTTAGTTTTAGTTTACAGCATGGGAAAAGGCCCTTCAGCCCACCCAGTCCATGCTGACCATCGATCACTCATTCAATGTGTTGTCCAACTTTCTCATCCACTCCCTACTCACTAAGAGCAATTTACAGAGGCCAATTAATCTACAGACCTGTACTTCTTTGGAATGTGGGAGGAAACGGGACCTACCCGGAGAAAATCCACGTGGTCACAGGGAATACATGCAAACTCAACACAGACAGCAACCCAACTCTCTGGCGCAGAGAGGTAACGGCTCTACCAGCTGCGCCACTGTACCACCCATTGGTTGGCTAAACAAATAATCCTGGTGGAATTAATTAAATGCAGAAGATCATTTGCTGGCATCGTTATTGATCTATTGGTGTATATTACTATTAACAGGGTACAGGCAACTATTTTCACTGTATATTGATAGTAATATAGAATTAGCTTGATGAGAAATACCAACAAGTTCATTAAAAAAAAATTAAGAACAAATAAGGCAGGAATTGGTCAGAGGAGCCTCACATCTTCTCTGTCATTCAATAAGAAAGTGACTGATTTGAAATGGCCTCAGCACTTTCTTGTCCTTTCCATTCAACCCTTGAGTCACCTGTAAACCAAAAATCTGCCTCAGCCTTGAATATACTGAAAGACACAGCATCTACAGCCCTCTGAGGTGGATGATCCAAAACATTCCCAGCCCTCTGAAAGACAAAATTCATCTTCTGTCTTAAATGGGCGATCCTTTGTCAGTGCACAGTGGCGCAGCAGTAGAGTTGTTGCCTTACAATACCAGAGATCTGGCTTCATTCCTGACTACAGGTGCTGCCTGTACAGACTTTGTATGTTCTCCATGGGTTTTCTCCGGGTGCTCCGGTTTACTCCTACGTTCTAAAGACGTGCAGGTTTGTAGGTTAATTGGCTTTGGTAAGTTGTAAAATAGTCCCTAGTGTGTTGGGTAGTGTTATTGTACGGGGTGCAATAACACTACAGGAGTCAGTGGGGCAAAGGGCCTGTTTCTATGCTGTATCTATAAAGTCTAAAGAGGATGATCACAGGTTTGAGATTTCATGATGCTTGGTGTGAAATCCTTTGTCAAGCTGAGGTGATGCTGAGTACAAGTGTTGGTGCTGACAAGACTAGCGAGGCCACATGCTTAAAGGGGGATAGGGAGGACTCAATGGCACCATTGGTGGAAGGGCTTTACCTCTGAGGCACTATTCACTGGAGAAATAATCTCTAGATACCTTCTGTATAAGGACCGAGGAAGAGAGATCAAGGATTTAAATCGAGTTTTGTGGCAATGAAATATCGTACAGGTTGTGCTTGCCCAAGTTATTCCAACTGCAGCAATATCAATATTTTCTGGAGTTATTTATACTGGAGAGAGGTCAGTTACCAGAGCTGAGGGTGTGGGATGGTGTTGGACGACGAGAGATCTGAATCTTTACTCCACTTTCTATTGTAAAAGGTTCAAATCAAGACTGCCTGTGGTATAAACGAAGTAGGTGTTGCATGAACATCACTTCCAGTCGCAGCACTGAGTCGGGGTTAGACATGCCAGCAAAACCCTCACCCAAGAAATAGCTCCTGCATCTTTACACTGCACCCTCTTACACTGGTTTGCTGCATCCTCTAACACTCCCTTGGTCTGTTGCCATGTGTGCTCAGTGTAGATCTCCAGACACATCCTGGAATGCTCCACTTAAAGGTCAAGTATCAACTGTTCCTGCAAAGTCTCTTAATCAGACTTAGGTTTAGGATTATTATTGTCAAATGAACCAGGGTACAGTTTAAAGCATTGTTTGCAAGCTGTCATAAAAATCAGATACACCACACATGAAAACAATCATCAAACTCAAACACAAAAGGGAAGATACAGAGTGCAGAATATAGTTCCCAACATTGCAATGCACCAGTTCCATAGACAAAGTCCACTGTCTACAATGGAGTAGAGGTGAATAGTACAGCACCCTAGCTTGTTGAAGGGCCATTCAGAAACCTGATGACGGAGTTTGGAAGGATGAGGGGGTTTCTCATTAAAACTTACAAAATAGTGAAAGACCTGGATAGAGTGGATGTTTCCTCTAGTGGGAGAGTCTAGGACCAGAGGACACAGCCTTAGAATAAAAGGACGTACCTTTAGAAAGGAGATGAGAAGGAATTTCAGTCAGATTAGTCAGGGTGGTGAATCTGTAGAATTCATTGCAACAGACGGCTGTGGAGGCCAAGTCGGTCGGTATTTTTAAGATGCAATTTGACAGATTCTTGATTATTAACGGTGTTTTGGGGAGAAGGCAGGAGAATGTGGTTGAGAGGAAAAGATAGATCAGCCATGATTGAATGGCGGAGTTGACCGGATGGGCCGATGGCTCAATTATGACATGAACATGTGGGGAAGAAGCTGTTTCAAACCTCTGTACCTTCTGCAAAGCAGAATCAGGGAGAAGAAGTAACGTGTTTGATGATGTTGTCTGCATTCTGAGGCAGTGTGAAGTGTAGATGGAGTCGATGGTGGGAATTCTGGTCCGTGTGATGGTATTTAACGATGAAGTCTGCAATTCATGTCTGTCAATCAATCCTCATTGAGCCCAACCTGCAGGGCCAGAGCTTCCAACCCTGAGCACTAACAGCTATGACTGAAAGCAATTTTCAAAATATAGCAGTAACTCAAAAAATTATTGTTAAGAAACATTTTTAACACTGATGTTCAGCTTATTAACAGAAGTCAACAAAAAGATACGTTTTCAATTATTGTCTGCATTTTCAATATAATGCCACCATGTAATGTAATAATCTTTAAGATAATTAGGCTGGTTGAATAATTTAAAAAATATAAAATTAAAAAATGTTGCCTGGGTTTCAGCACCTAAGTTACAGAGAAAGGATGAACAAGATAGGTCTTTATTCTTTGATTCGCAGAAGGTTAAGGGGGGACTTGATAGAGATCTTTAAAATTATGAGAGGGATAGACAGAGTTGACGTGGATAAGCTTTTTCCATTGAGAGTAGGGAAGATTCAAACAAGAGGACATGATTTGAGAATTAAGGGACAGAAGTTTAGGGGTAACATGAGGAACTTCTTTACTCAGAGATTGGTAGCTGTGTGGAATGAGCTTCCGGTGGAAGTGGTGAAGGCAGGTTCGTCTTTATCATTTAAAAATAAATTGGATAGGTAGATGGACGGGAAAGGAATGGAGGGTTATGGTCTGAGTGCAGGTAGATGGGACTAGGTGAGAGTAAGTGTTCGGCACGGACTAGAAGGGCCGAGATGGCTTGTTTCCGTGCTGTAATTAGCTGCACTACTTTTAATCTCGTAATGGAAAACTAAAAATGTTGCAGGTTGTTGAAGGAAAACATTTTCTTGGAGAGGTTGAGAGGGTTGAGAGGACTTGATGGACTGAAGGGCCTGTTTTCATGCTGTCTCTTTCATTTCAATTCCATTCAAACAGCGAACCCCTCGCTGAGCCTCGGAATAACGTTACTGAAATGCCCATGAAGTCGTTTGCCCAGCCATCTCTGTCAATTTACATCATTTCTTGCAACAAAATGTTTTCCAAGAAGGTGGCTTTGTAATTCGATGAATGACTGCGATTATATTGGTGCAGGAGCCATGGAATAATTTTCAGTTTCAAGTGTCTAAAGAGCAAAATCTAATTGTTAGAGTCGCAAGGAACTGCAGACGCTAGTTAATACAAGAAAAAGACATGAGGTGCTGGAGTAACTCAGCTGGGTCAGGCAGCATCTCTGGAGAACATGGATAGTTCACGTTTTGAGCCGGGATCCTTCTTCAGACTGATTCTAGTAGGGGGGGGGGGGACGCTTGAGAGGTGGGGCAGGACAAAGCCAGGTGTCCCAGCATTTTATCTATTTTTGTATAAGCTCTAATTGTTACTTGAATCCCTTAAATAATGTCCAAAGGGGGGACTTTATAGAGGTTTTTAAAATGATGAGAGGGATAGACAGAGTTGACGTGGAAAAGCTTTTCCCACTGAGAGTAGGGAAGATTCAAACAAGGGGACATGACTGGAGAATTAAGGGACTGAAGTTTAGGGGTAACATGAGGGGGAACTTCTTTACTCAGAGAGTGGTAGCTGTGTGGAATGAGCTTCCAGTGAAGGTGGTGGAGGCAGGTTCGTTTTTATCATTTAAAAATAAATTGGATAGTTATATGGATGGGAAAGGAATGGAGGGTTATGGTCTGAGCGCAGGTATATGGGACTAGGGGAGATTATGTGTTCGGCACGGACTAGAAGGGTCGAGATGGCCTGTTTCCGTACTCTAATTGTTATATGGTTATATGGTTATAAGTTCAAGAGTCAGACATGCAGTAAAAGATTTTCAGCATTTATTTGTGCAGGGTGTCACTGGGGATTAATTTCTGAGCTTTCAGGTGGAAAGTTCCCTTCAAATGGCAGTTCTGGGGTGTGAATTCAGAAGACGGAGACCCCCTGAGTTACTCCAGCACTTTGTGACATCTTTTTGTCAACCAGCATCTGCAGTTCCTTGTTTCTCCATAAGAAGGTGCTAGTTGGTTTGAGGTGGGAACAGAAAAGATGTTTTGTTTAACATAAATATATTCAGAATTCCTCAGGGATAGAAGAGAGTTTACAAGGTTAGGATATGGATTCGCGTTGGGAATTCCCATACCTTGACAGAGTTTATCTCTATATATTTCCCTACGGTGACTGGGAAAAGGAAATGATGAGCATCGTGCTGGAAAAAAAATTATGTGCAGAAAATGAAAGCAGTGGAACAGGACTGACTGGATCAGTCTCTCTAAAAATTGCAACGCCATCACAGGCTTGATGGATGGAATGGATTCCTTGGCTGCAGGGATTGTGTTGCCTTAGGCCGCTCTTGATTACAGAGCAGTATTTGCAAATTCTATAGTGACGATCTGCTGCCTATGTTATGAAAAACATGAGGTGCTGGAGTAACTCAGCGGGTCAGGCAGCGTCTTTGGAGAACATGGATAGGCAGATGGTTGGGACCCCTTCAGATTTCAGGAGGAAGAAAGCTCGAAGGGAGTTTAGTTTAGAGATACAGCGTGGAAACAGGCCCTTCTGCCCACTGAGTCCATGCTAACCAGCGATCACGCACACACTGGTTCTAGTCCAACACACTAGTGACAATTTACAATTTACAGAAGCCAATTAACCTACAAACCTGCATATCTTTGGAATGTGGGAGAAAACCAGAGCACCCGGAGAAAACCCACGTGGTCACAGGGAGTACAGACAACACCCGTAGTCAGGGTCGAACCTGGTTCTCTGGCGCTGTAAGGCAGCGACTCTCGCACTGCGCCACCGTGCCGCTCCAGAGATGGAGGTGGGGCAAAACCTGGCAGGTGATAGGTGGGCACACTAGAAAAGGGTTTGATTGGCAAATGGGTGGAGGAAGGCTAGAGTTGAAAGAAGACAAAAGTGTGTCACCTGAAAATGGAGAGGAGGAGTGAAATGTAGATGTAACATAAGGGTCCTGACTCGAAACATCGCCTATCCATATCCTCCAGAGATGCTGCCTGACCCGCTGAGTTCCTTCAGCACTTTATGTCCTTTCCTGAAGATTCCAGCATCTGCAGTTCCTTGTGTCAGCCAGAGACATTACAGTATGGACAGGGCTTCACGATGATAACGTTTTGGGGAAATAAATGTAGTTAGATCTTAATAGTTTCCATCCAAGTATTGATCTTCATATTGTGGCATGACATGAGAAAGTGTTGCTAGAAAGACAGGCAATTTTTTTGTAGATTAACTGATTAAACTTTTGGCCAATCTCACTCACGAGAGTGGTGAGTCTGTGGAATTCTCTGCCTCAGAGGGCGGTGGAGGCAGGTTCTCTGGATACTTTCAAGAGAGAGCTAGATAGGGCTCTTAAAAATAGCGGAGTCAGGGGATATGGGGAGAAGGCAGGAACGGGGTACAGATTGGGGATGATCAGCCGTGATCACATTGAATGGCAGTGCTGGCTCGAAGGGCTGAATGGCCTATTCCTGCACCTATTGTCTATTGTCTATTGTCACAGTTTCATTGATATCACTAAAAGTGACTGAATGCCGCAAGGCACGATGGCCTGAATAAAATGTGCCTGCCCCTTCAGCATTGATCACAACATCCATGCCGGACCACATAAAGAGTCTGAAGAAGTGTCCCGACCTGAAACATCGCCTGTCCATTCCCACCACAGATGCTGCCTGACCAGCTGTGTTCCTCCAGCAGTTTGTTTGGCTCATGAAGCTGTTTATACTTCATCGTTTAATACTTTGTATAAAACAGCCGAGCCTTAAACATTTATAAACTGTAGGTAGGCAGGAACTGCAGATGCTGTTTTAAACCGGATAGACACAAAAAGCTGGAGCAACTCAGCAGGTCAGACAGCATCTCTGAAGAAAAGGAATGGGTGACGTTTCTTGAGACTGGGTCACTTCGGGGATGGGGGAATGAGTGTATGAAGGACACAAATGATTGTCACGAAAATAGGTGTGTGCAAGCGTTCTGAATATAATAAATTATAGCCCCCCCCCCCCTTACAAATGTTATTTCTTAAATCAACTTCTTTTGTTAAAAGTCTTTGTTATATTTATACTTTTCATGTCGGTTGGATTGTGAATTCATGAAATGGCTCAATTCGTAAGAGTAGTATCACAAAAATGGACAAAGCCAACAGTGGTACAAATGTGTAAGAAGGAACTGCAGATTTTGTTTACACCAAAATTAAACACAAAATGCTGGAGTAAAGGGCCACTGTACGAGGTAATTCAAGAGCTCTCCCGAGTTTAACAAAAATCAAACTCGTGGTAAACACGTAGAATGTACGTAGCGGGTACTTCGGAGCTCGGGACATCTCTTAGCGGCTCAGAACGCTAACGGCAGGTACTCGGGAAACGCGGTAAGCTCGTGAAGACTCGTGAAGATTTTTCAACATGTTGGAAAAATGTACACGAGAGCCCCGAGTACCTACGAGCGGCTATTACCGTAATTCTCCGAGTTCGAATCGGGAAACTCGGGAGAACTCTCGAATTAGCTCGTACAGTGGGACAGGCCCTTGACTCGGAGCAGCAGGCAGCATCTCTGGAGAAAAGGAACTGCAGATGCTGGAAAATCAAAGGTAGACAAAAGTGCTGGAGAAACTCAGCGGGTGCAGCAGCATCTATGGAGCGAAGGAAATAGGCAACGTTGCCTATTTCCTTCGCTCCATAGATGCTGCTGCACCCGCTGAGTTTCTACAACACTTTTGTCTACCTTCTGGAGAAAAGGTGTCTGAAGTACCATAAAGAAACGTAACCTTTTTCCTTTCCTCCAGTTGTATAAATGATGTCAGCTCACACGTTGTTTACCTTTTATAAGCAGTCTCCAGGGGAATCATCCAGTGATCTAACCAGCAAATAATTTTCCTGGTTACACAAAGAATAATGATGATTGGGCAAGGCATTGCCTTTGGGAAAGAATGATGGAAGTGGATTCGATACTTACCATTCAAAAGCAAATTAGATATCCTCTTGGAAAAGAATTATGGGATTCTGAAGAGAGAGTGGGGAAGTGAAACTAATTTAATGGGTCTTTTGGGTATCGTCAGGTGATCTTTTGAATTACTTGACCTAACCTTTAGTCATCTCTCTGGTAATTTCTGTCTTCATAGTCTTAAAGGCACTTTAAGTGGTCATCAAGGTACAATATATATACTCTGTCTTCTCTCCTACTGTCTGTCCATCTGGTGCTCCTCTCTGAGTAATCGGTCGTCATTGGAATCTATGTTCCCTTGTTGGCCTCTCTGCTGAGGATATTAGGTCTTTATTATCTATCATCAATTGGCCTTTTTACGTGATTGTGGTTTGGGAAGCGTGCTGGTTTTGGGGCAGGTTGGAGGAAAGGTGTTCTGAAAGTAGAATCTTGGGTCACTGAGAGGTGGGGGGGGAGAGGTGGGCAGTTGCGGGGTTTGCTCTTTGCCAGTTGTCTCGGAGCCCCCTCCTGTGTAAAGCTCGATGGGCAGAAACTGAAGCCACGATGTGTGTAAAGTGGACAACCTCACACCAGGAGAGTGAACAATTTAAACAAAACGATTGAGGCAAAGCACCCAGCAGCAGCCTGACAAGATTATATTCACTGAGAGACAGTACCTGATTATTCTGGTCCGTGAATAAACCTTGGACCATAAATGTCCTATCCGGGCTTCCTGTTCATCGAACCATGGGGTTCATAACAGGAAATTATCTTTGGGACACAAATTCGAAAGCGGGAATAGTTAATCAAAGTAAAGTGATCAACAAAATAATATGATGTGTAGATTTATCAGTTTCTGTAAATTGACCGTGTTGTGAAGGGAGTGAATGAGAAAGTGGATTAACAGAACTAGTGTAAATCTAGTTAACTAGTTCACCAGATTAAACTAGTAAACTAGTAAAGAAGGGCCTGTTTCCGAGCCGTATCTTTCGATCAGTCCTATAATGGAGGCGCAAGAAACTGCAAATAACAGATCTAAAGTGAACATGTGCTTGATGGTTAGCATGGACATGGTGGGCTGAAGGGCCTGTTTCCATGCTGGATCTTTCAAGCAACAAATCAATCAATAAAACAAAGAAGTGACCACCAAACCTGGAGAATTAAAGTGATAAAAGGGAGCAGAGATAAGCCACTAGCCTCTGACTGCTCTGTCATTCCAGACACCATTTTGTGTCTCAGGGTCATTTACCTGCTTTAAGACCATATCCGTTCATATCTTTCCTATGCAAACGCCCATCAGTCTGATCTTTGAATGGACACTATGACTAGTTAATACACAACCCTCTGAGGCAGAGACAGGCATGAAGTTATCGGTCTCTGAATTAAACACTCATCACGAACATTATGGTTTGTAGGTTATTTGGCCTCGGTTTCCTCCCAGTGGGTAGGGAGTGGATGAGAAAGTGGGATAACATAGAACTAGAGTGAACAGGTGATCAATGATCAGTGTGGGCCGAAGGGCCTGTTTCCATATTGTATCTCTAAACTGATTATAATGATCAGAAGATTATGGAGAAAAGGTTACAGCGGAGAATAGGAGAGATAGTGTTTGAATGCTTCACTCAGTTTGCTAGAATTGTCTTTTTTAATCATCCGCATTTAATTATTTAAATGGAGAGAGTGCTTGCAAGCAACGAGCGTTTGTAATGATTTATTTGGGAAAATGGGAGCGGCGGAATTGGGAGAGAAGTTGAACTTTTATATTGGTATAGCCTCAGATTGTTGGAATTCTCCTCAACACAAGGGCGTGAGGTTGAATAATGAGTCCCAACACCTATATTTCTCCATCAGAAGGACAATGAAGTATCCTGTTCCTTGTTCTGGTGAATAGTGTGGAGAGCATCCTGCCTGAAGAAAGGTCTCGACCCGAAACGTCGCCTATTCCTTCGCTCCATAGATCTATTGCCTCGCCCGCTGAGTTCCTCCAGCATTTTTGTCTACCTCGCCAAAGAAAGCCTCCACAGAACATAATGATAAGGCAATAGATCTGCAGTAAGACACACGTCACGTTTGTCACGTTTACCGAGACACAGTGAAAAACTTTGCGTGCCATCTAGTCAAATCATACCATGAGTACAATCAAAGGTAGACACAAAATGCTGGAGTAACTCAGCGGGACAGGCAGCATCTCTGGAGAGAAGGAATGGGTGACGTTTCAGGTCGAGACCCTTCTTCAGATTTAAACCAGCATCTGCAGTTCTTTCCTACACATGAGTACAATCAAGCTGTAACACCGATAACACAGTTAATGCAAAGAGAAAAAAACCACAGTGCAGAATGTAGTGTTTCAGTATTATAGCATTACAGTTACAGAGAGAATGCAGATTTTAAAAAGTGCAAGGGTGTACATGAGGTAGGTTGGAAGATTGAGACGATACCCTTAGTTTATGAGAGGACAGTTCGGTAGTCTGATAACACTGGAGAAAAAGCTGTTCCTAAATCTGGTGGTACGTGCTTATAAGATTTCTGTTGCGACTATGACGGGTCGCAGGCAAGTCGCCGAAAAAAATTGCATAAGTGTGACAGACCCTTAAGTTTCTGTGTGAGGTATTTCTTCACTAATAAAACTCACTTTTCCTATCATTATCTTTGTTCCCCTCAGAAGTTTTTATCGGTTCGAGGCCGTTTGGGACAGCTCCTTGCACAATTCCCTCCTTCTGAACCGCGTGACTCCATATGGAGAAAGAATCTACATGACCCTTTCAGCATACCTGGAGGTTTGTCTGCTCAGCTCCTTCTAAACTCTGCAATGGTTGCTGCTTCAATTCAGACTTGTTTTACATCTGTGTAAATGCAAGAAAGGTCCAGGGACAAGGAATAGTTGAACACAAATCAAGGGCGATCAGATGAAGTCCACTGCCAATGTTTAACTCCAAAGATAGACACAAAAAGCTTGAGTAACTCATGCGGGTCAGACAGTATATCTGGAGAATAGGAATGGGTGATGTTTCGGGTCGAGACCCTTCTTCAGACTGAGAGTCGGGGGAAAGGGAATCGAGGGGTATAGACAGTGATGCAGGGAGATGTAGCACAAATAAATGAAAGAGATGCAGATGGTAAAGGAAACAGGCCATTGTTACCTGTGGGCTGGGTGAAAATGAGTTACCGACAATGAAGGCGACAATGACTAGGGTGGGGGAGGGACAGAGAGAATGGGGATGCTTGGGTTACCTGAAGTTACAGGAATCTATTCATACCACTGGGTTGTAAGCTGCCCATGCGAAATATGAGGTGCTTATCCTCCAATTTGCGTTTGGCCTCACTCTGACAATGGAGGAGGCCTAGGACGGAATGGTCAGAACTGGAAGGAGAATTAAAGTGTTTGGCAACCAGGTGATCAGGTAGATCCAGGCAGACTGAGCAAAGGTGTTCAGCAACACGATTGCCCAGTCTACGTTTGGTCTCACCGATGTATAGGAGTCCACACCTGGTACAAAGGATACAGCATGTTTAACTCCAGTGGGGACAAGAAAATTGTATGTTAAATGAGATTTGAGTTTAGTTTATTGTCATGTGTACCGAGGTACAGTGAAAAGCTTTTGTTGCGTGCTAACCAGCCAGCGGCAAGACAATACATGGTTACATTTGAGCCATTCACAGTATGCGGATACATGATAAAGGGAGTTCAGGACTGCTCTCTAGTTGTGGTAGAATGGTTTAGATTTGTAACAAAAGTGACAATATTGGTTCATTATTTGTTTAGTATGGCCACAGTATCTCTTACCCCTAGTTCAGTGGCTTATGCGAAGTACATGTTGTTATTAGTTTGGGATTATGTTAGTGCTTATCCCCAGATGCCTTTGTGTGGAGGTTGGAGATGGGGGTTAGGCTTGATCCACCCCATTTACAAGCAGAGCATCTCTGTATCAATGCAGACACACATATTACCAGGTTAGACTCAATGCACAACGTGAATGATGGCTGTGTCAAGAGTGTGTAAGTCATATGTAAAGACAACAGAACAATTAAGTTCTTACTTGCAACAGCTTAATAGGGCGGCAAATGCAATACACACAGAAAATATAATTTTTAAAAATTCAGTAATTAATAACAGTGATAACTAGCGCAAAAAAACAAACTGCTCATGGTGACCAAAGACGGTCCTTAGAAGTTCATAGTTGCTGAGGTTTGTGTTGTGAAGTGTCAAAGAGCTTGATGGTTGTTGGGACGAAGCTATCCTTGAGCCTCGTGGCCTGGGTTATCAGGCTCCAAGCACCTTCCCAATGGTAGGAGCGAAATGAAATCAGCTTCTGACATATGTGTGCTATTGACTTTGGTGGAACGCAGTTTTGGAGCCACCTGTATCAGACTTTAAGATTACAGTATTTTGGCTGCACTCCTGATTGTAATAATTTTCTGCGCCCTTTCAACTTGCAGCTGGACCATTGCATTCAGCCAGCGGTGATCACCAAAGATATCTGCATGGTCTTCTACTCCCGGGATGCCAAGATCTCGCCTCCACGTTCCCTGCGTAACCTGTTTGGCAGTGGCTACGCAAAGACACCCGACTGGTACGCTCAAAATCAAAATGGGGTTTGAAAGTGCTGTCGTTAGTAAATTGGAATGGGAGAAATGTTATTGATCGCTTTAATTTGGAGTTTAGAGATACAGCGCAGAAACAGGCCCTTCGGCCCACCGAGCCCACGCCGACCAGCAATCCCTGTTACGCTGGCACATACGACACACTAGGGCCAATTTACAATTTTACCAAAGCCAAACGCACAGGTCTTTGGAGTGTGGGAGAAAACCGGAGCACCCGTGGGAAAACCCGTGTGGTTACCCGGCGAATGTACAAATTCTGTACAGACAGCACCTGTGGTCGGGATCGAACCCGGGTCTCTGGTGCTGTACGGCAGCAACTCTACCGCTGCGCCACCGTGCCACTTTACTTGAGAATTTTACACATATGTAAATGGACGTAAAATATTTTTGATAAAAATGTATTGTGGTTGCAAATGTAAAATGCTGCAGATTGTGCAGGCAGACAGTAAAGGGCCTGTCCCACTTACGTGTCCTTGGCACACAAATTACGCAACCTCGTGGTCGCGTTGAATCGCACGGGCATCGTATGGTCGGTCCCACTTAGAAGTGCGGAGGGGTATGGAGTTGTGCGCGACATCGCGCGGGGCTCCGAATTTTTTGTAGTGAACGAAATCTTCGCGCGCCAACGTAAGTGGGACAGGCCCTTAAGGATGCAAACAAAACTAACAAGCTGTTTTTCTTTGTTTTATTTCAGTAACCGAATAAGTGGGGTTTATGAGCTTAGTCTGTGTAAAATGTCAGACACAGGGAGCCCTGGTAAGTGCAAGATTCCTCATCTTGGTTATGCAGATTACTGCTCTGTGGTATTAACATGCACACAGCTTTGGTTGGAGCCTCCACATGACCAAACTGCTTGGGTTTACTGAAGACAGACACAAAATGCTGAAGTAACTCAGTGGGTCGGGCAACATCTGGAGAAAAGGAATAGGTGACGTTTCAGGTTGCAACCCTTCTTCAGACTGAAAGCTGGGTGGGGGGGGGGGGGGTGGGAGACGGAGGCAAGATAAGGCTAGAACAAATCAGGGCTAGAATTTTCTGGGCTTTTCTCGCGTCCGGTTTCCCCCCCATCTTTCTGAAGGACCCGAAACATCACCTATTCCTTTTCTCTAGAGATGCTGCCTGACCCGTTGAGTTACTCCAGCATTTTGTGTCGATCTTCAGTATAAACCAGCATCTGCAGTTCATTCAACCACATGCTTGGGTTTACATGTGTCTTTCCTCATGACAAGGGAACCACAGGCACAGCCAGCATATTTAGCACTTTGCCAGTTGCCATGAAAAGATAGGTGAGCCATGGAGCCATACGGCATGGAAATGCTCATCTATTCTAGTCCAGTTTGTCTGCACCAGACTCTCAATCATCACCTCAAACTATTGCAGTCCATGGGATGTCACAGACCCTTAATCATCACCTCAAACTATTGCAGTCCATGCTATGTCCTTGATTCAACTGAAATATCCCCCTCCACTCTCCAAGCCCTCGTGTAGACTGACCCGACTTTATTCTCCAAACTTTCCCATCAAGATTCCATCACCCACCTACATGCCAAGGGAGATCCCATCACGTCCGTGGGATGTGGGAGGAATCCCACTCAGTCACGGGGAGAATGTGCGGACAACGCGCGTGGGGAGGGGGGGGAGTTGTGTTTAGTTTTTAGTTACGTGAACTGAGGTACAGTAAAAAGCTTTTTGTTGCGTGTAAGCCAGTCAGTGGAAAGACAATGCAAGATTACAATCCATAGTGTACAGATACATGATAATGGGAATAATATGAATAACGTTAGTGCAAGATAAAGTGTGATCAAAGATAGACCGAGGGTCTCCACTGAGGACGATAGAAGCTCAGGACCGCTCTCTAGCAGTTGGTAGGATGGTTGTGTTGCCTGATAACAAGGGAGAATGTGTGGACTGCACACGTGAGGAGAGAATGTGCAGACCACACACAGACAGCACCAGGAGTCAGGTTTGAACCCAGGTCACTGTACATTGACAGAAGGCCTCTGCATGTAACACATTGTTAAATTGAGTCATTGAGCTGTACAGCATGGAAACAGGCCCATCAGCCCACATTATCGATGCTGACCAGGTTCATGGGCCAGTTCCATTTGCCTGCATTTGGGTCGTAGTCCCCTAAACCCCATTCAAATTGCTGTCCAAATGTCTTTTAAAAGTCATCATTGTATCCATTTGTATAGTTTCCTCTGGCAGCTCATTCCAGATATGCACGACCTTCTGAGTGAAAAGGTTGCCCTTGAGGTCCCTCTTTAATCTCACCCCGCTCACCTTAACCCAATGTTCTCGACTTTTAGAGTCCTCTATCCTTAGGAGAGAAAAAGTTGAGCATTCACTTTATCCGTGTTCCTCGTGTCCTTGTTAATAAGTGACACACTTCAGTCTCCAATTCTCTAAAGGAGAAATGTCCCAGCCTATCCAACCTGCAACCCCAGATAACATCCTGGTGAATTTATTCTGCACCCTTTCCAATGTAATGGCAACCCGTAGCTGTGCCAACAGAACTGCACACAGTCTCATCAATGACTTGTACAGCTGCATCATGATCTCCCAACCTATGTCTCAATGTTATTCTCATTGAAGGCAAGCATGTCAAATGCCTCCTTCACCACCCTGACCACTTGATTTGCTGCTTTCAGGAACCATGCACCCCACTCCCAAATGCAAACAACTCAAGACATTTATGGTTGAATGCAGGAAAAAAAAACTAAATTATGAGACAGTGGTGTGTCTGAAAACTCTTCTCAAAGCAACGGGTGTGGTGTTCATGGAGACTGGACCACTGGGTGGCATAATGCTCTGATATGTTCCAGGGATGCAAAGAAGGAGAAGGAAAATTTTGGATACCTCGGTTGCCTACGTGAGAGGAGAGGAGAATTTGGCCGGCTGGAGGCCCCGTGGGGACAGCCTCATCCTGGAACACCAGTGGGAGCTGGAAAAACTGGACATCCTGCATGAGGTAATGTTCAAACTGCCTTAACCCAGGCCTGGGGGTGGTTTGTGTTCTGGAGCTGGGGATCTAGGGAGGTCTGATTCCCAGGTCTGAAGATCTGGGGAGGTCTACGGCCCAGTATTGGGGATAGGTATAGGTTTATTATAGACACACATACCGAGTTTTAGAGTTATTATTGTCACATGTACTGAGGTGCAGTGTAAGGTGCCTGTGCCACTTGCCGAGTGTCGCAACATTTTTTGTTGCCGCTGGATTTTGAAATGTTCAAAATCTTTTGGCGACACTGATATGGCGTGGGTAGTCGCCGAAAAAATCACCAAGTGGGACAGAATCATAAAGCTTTGTTTTATATGCTACCCAATCGATCAGATATACCACATATAAATACAAGCAAGTCAAACTCGAATACAATGGGTAAAGCAAGGGGGAAGATACAGACTGCAGAATACAGTTCTTAGCATTGAAGTGCAACAGTTCCATAGACACAGTCTAATGTTTGCAATGGGGTAGAGGTGAATTGGACAACACCCTGGGTTATGGATTTACCACTCAAAAGCCTGATAACAGAGGGGAAGAAGCTGTTCCTGAGTCTGGTGATGCGCGCTTTCAAGCTTCTGCACCTCCTGCCAGACGGGAGCAGGGAGAAGAAGAAATCACCAGGGTGAGACAAGTCTTTGATAATGTTGGCCGCTTTTCCAAGGTTGTGTCAAGTGTAGATGGAGTCAATGTTGGGAAGTCAGATCAGTGTGATATGGAACTCTGGGCCAGAGGACGGTGACCCCAGTAATTCTAGGGACCTGTAGAGTTCTGTCACCACAGAGGGAAATTATAGTAGTTGACTTGTTCAATGTTTGGTCGAGATGAATCCAAGAGGTAATTTACAGTTGTCATTGAACCCACCAACCCATTCCAGGGAAGTGGGAATACACCAGTGCACTGGGGGGGGGGGGGGGAGGAGCCAACAGGTCACACAGAGAATGTGCAAACTCCACAAACACTGCACCCCAGGTCGGGATGAACCCAAGTCCATGGGTAGTGCACTGCCCACTGTACTATCGTGCTATTCCTCAGGATGAACGGCACCGAAAAATTGGAATAAATTGGAAAAAAGGGGTACGCTGAAAATATGTAAATTGCATGCAGTGTGTTTCAGGAGAGAATTCCAGATTGATTGAAAACATTTTGCATTGTGGTCTTTAGTGGGTCCCACCAGCTAGATAAAGACCCTGAATCCATTGACCGAACATGCTCCGGATTCCCAGTTCTGTCTGTACGGAATCAGGGGCCACAGTTTAAGTATGAGGAACAAACCATTTAGAACGGAAACGAGGAAACACTTTTTCTCACAGAGAGTGGTGAGTCTGTGGAATTCTCTGCCTCGGAGGGCGGTGGACGCAGGTTCTCTGGATGCTTTCAAGAGAGAGCTAGATAGGGCTCTTAAAAATAGCGGAGTCAGGGGATATGGGGAGAAGGCAGGAACGGGGTACTGATTGTGGATGATCAGCCATGATCACATTAAATGGCGGTGCTGGCTCGAAGGGCGAAATGGCCTACTCCTGCACCTATTGTCTATTGTCAGTGCAGATTTTTTATCTCCGGTCCAATTTGCCCAGGTTGAGCGGACTCGCCATCTCCTGCTGCTGAGGGAGAAGCTGGGTGAAGCGCCGCCCAAGTCTCTCTGCGACTCCATCTCTCCGAGTATGAGCAGCGGCACGCTCAGCACCTCCACCAGCATCTCCTCCCAGATATCCACCACCACCTTCGAGAGCGCCGTCACACCCAGCGAGAGCAGTGGGTACGACTCTTCGGACATCCAGAGCCTGGTGGACCGTGAGAAGGAGCTGGCGACCAAGGTATGGCACTGTGATGAACCCCCCCCCCCCCTTGTGGAGTCGGTCAAGAGAAAGAACGAGAAGAGTTCCAAACAATTGTTGCCATCATTATTCCCGGCAGGATGCCCCAGGTCACTTCACACAAAATAACAAACGGGATGGTCAACACAAAGTGCTGGAGTAACTCGGTGGGTCAGGCAATATCTGGCAGACTGGATAGATCAGGACCCTCGTTCAGACTGATTGTAGGGGCTACAATCATCCTTCAGACCAATTGTAGCCCCCAACAAACAGTCTGAAGAAGGGTTCTGACGCAATACGTCTCCTATCCATTTTCTCCAGAGATGCCGTCTGACCCGGTGAGTTACTCCCGCACTTTGTGTCTATCTTTGGTATAAACCAGCATCTGCAGTTCATTTTTATTACAAATAAGACGATAATGACCAGATAATATGATTTAATGATGTTGAGCGAGGGATTGAAAATTGGTCCAGACAGGAAGGTTAGATCCCCGGTACACAAAAATGCTGGAGAAACTCAGCGGGTGCAGCAGCATCTATGGAGCGAAGGAAATAGGCGGCGTTTCGGGCCGAAACCCTTCTTCAGACTGAGAAGGAAGGAAAAAGGGAGGAGGAGGAGCCTGAGGGCGGGGGGATGGGAGGAGACAGCTCGAGGGTTAAGGAAGGGGAGGAGACAGCAAGGGCTAGCAAAATTGGGAGAATTCAATGTTCATGCCATCCGGACGCAAACTACCCAGGCGGAATATGAGGTGCTGTTCCTCCAATTTCCGGTGTTGCTCACTCTGGCAATGGAGGAGACCCAGGACAGAGAGGTCGGAATGGGAGGGGGAGTTGAAGTGCTGAGCCACCGGGAGTTCAGGTAGGTTATTGCGGACTGAGCGGAGGTGTTCGGCGAAACGATCGCCCAACCTCCGCTTAGTCTCTCCGATGTAAATCAGATGACATCTAGAGCAGCGGATGCAGTAGATGAGTTTGGAGGAGATACATGTGAACCTTTGTCGCACCTGGAACGACTGCGTGGGTCCTTGAATGGAGTCGAGGGGGGAGGTGAAGGGACAGGTGTTGAATTTCTTGCGGTTGCAACGGAAAGTGCCTGGGGAGGGGGTGGTACGGGAGGGAAGGGAAGAATTGACAAGGGAGTTGCGGAGGGAGAGGTCTTTGCGGAAGGCAGACATAGGGGGAGATGGGAAGATGTGGCGAGTGGTGGGGTCATGTTGGAGGTGGCGGAAATGGCGGAGGATTATTTGTTGTATTTGCCGGCTGGTGGGGTGAAAGGTGAGGACTAGGGGGACTCTGCCCTTGTTGCGAGTGCGGGGATGGGGAGAGAGAGCAGTGTTGCGGGGTATGGATGAGACCCGGGTGCGAGCCTCATCTATGGTGGTGGAGGGGAATCCCCGTTCCCTGAAGAACGAGGACATTTCCGATGCCCTGGTGTGGAACGTCTCATCCTGGGAACAGATGCGGCGTAGGCGGAGGAATTGGGAGTAGGGGATGGAGTCTTTACAGGGGGCAGGATGGGAAGACGTGTAGTCCAGATAGCCATGTGAGTCAGTTGGTTTGTAGTGTATGTCGGTCAGAAGTCTGTCCCCTGCGATGGAGATGGTGAGGTCAAGGAATGGTAGGGAAGTGTCGGAAATGGTCCAGGTGTATTGGAGTGCCGGATGGAAGTTGGTGGTGAAGTGGATGAAGTCAGTCAGTTGTGTGTGGGTGCAGGAGGTGGCCCCAAAGCAGTCGTCAATGTAACGGAGGTAGAGGTCGGGGATGGGGCCCTGGTACGTATTGAACAAGGATTATTCAACGTACCCGACAAAGAGGCAGGCGTAGCTGGGGCCCATGCGTGTGCCCATAACTACGCCTTGTGTTTGGAGGAAATGGGAGGAGTCAAACGTAAAGTTGTTGAGGGTGAGGACCAACTCCGCTAGGCAGAGGAGGGGTCAGTGGCTGGGTATAGGTTGCTCCTCTGGTCGAGGAAGAACCGGAGGGCTTCGAGGCCATCCTGGTGGGGGATGGAGGTGTAGAGTGACTGGACATCCATGGTGAAGATGAGGGGGTGAGGGCCCCCCCTTGCTCCACTTGGAGGTGACGTAGTGGAGATCTTTACCTGTCGCTGAGAAGACAGATATTTAGTGCTCTTGTATGAAACACAGCACAGGAACATGCCCTTCGGCCCACAATGTCTGTGCCGCATATGATGTCTAGTCCAATTCTTACCTGCCTGTACATGATAGATATCCCTCCATAGCCATGTGCCTATCCAAAACTCTCTTAAGCACCACTATTGTATCTGCCCCCACCATCACCTCTGGCAGCTTATTCCAGGCACTCACCACCCTCTGTGTAAAATAACACTTGCCCTGCACGTCTAACCTTTGCCCCTCCCACCTTACCCCTGGCATTGCTGCACTATTTGAGCCTTGCACTGGGGCACCAGCCTCTATTTGTGCTCCGGGATTTGAACCCATATCACCTGTCTTACCACTGCTGCGTAGGTGATGCTCTGAAAGTAGATACAATAACAGCATTACAGAACAAGTTGAGAAGTTAGCCACTACATTTTTTGGCAGTGCTTTATAAAAACAATATGCAACTTGTGTTAGTTTGTGTGTTTCATCCACAAATACGTTTGTTCTGAAAGTGAATGGATGTCTCGGCTCCGATTGCCCAGAATAATCGGTCGTAGGACTGATCGCCCTTTAGCCGCTTCTCAGTTTGCAGATAGCAAAAAATAATTATTGATGCTCTGATTCCTTAGCCAAGTATTCTGTGTTTATCAGTAGCGTGGAGCTGTTTTATACCCGGTTGGCCTGTTGTTGATGCGCATTAATCTCTCTGTTCCAGTGCCTGCGACTTCTAATGCACACCTTTAACAAGGATCTGAACCAGGTGTGCAGTAGCATCAGTGACAGTAAGGTAAGCACCCGCTCGCCTTGTGGAAGCACAAAAGGACACAAAGTGCTGGCAGGACTCAGTGGGTTAGGCAACATGTTCTCCAGAGATGAGACGGCACGCCTTGCAGCACCAGAGACCCGGGTTCAATCCTGACAACAGGTGCTGTCTGTACAGAGTTTGTACGTTCTCCCCGTGACCTGCTGGGTTTTCTTCGGGAGCTCTGATTTCCTCCCACACTCCAAAGACGTACAGGTTTGGAGGCTAATTGGCTTGGTAAAATTGTAAATTGTCCCTAGTGTGTGTGTAGGATAGTGTCAGTGTGCGGGATGTGACGAAGTCGATCCTTTAATAAGAGTCAAGAAACTATTAGATTAACCATCAGCAGTGAGTTTTACTTGCACAAGAGGAGAAATGTCTCAGTCAAAGGTACACAAAATTGCTGGGGAAACTCAGCGGGTGCAGCAGCATCGATGGAGCGAAGGAAATAGGCGACGTTTCGGGCCGAAACCCTTCTTCAGTCTCAGTCAAAGGTTGTGATCACAATTACAAAGTGAAGTCGGTACAGCAGGACATTTATACACCAAAAAAGATGAGGAAGTACAGATATGAAGTAGATTGATATGTTCATTACAGGAATTGTATTTACATTTACATTGTAACAAAAGTCACAACTTCTCGGTTCTGAATGCAACAAAGGCAACGTCAATGAAGGTGTTAATGGTGAGTCTGTGAGAACCAGGGTATAGTGGAGCTGACAGTTAATATATTAATGGAAGATAGCTGGCAGCTTGAACTAATGTATGAATAAACACCTCCAACTGTTATTGGGACTTCCACAGACGATCACTGGTTAGCATGGACTCGGTGGGCCGAAGGGCCTATTTCCTCCCTGTATCTCTGCACTAAACTAAATAAGGTTCACCGTCCCCACATCCCTCGATTCTCCTAATGTCCCTTGGTTTTGCTCAGTCACAAAGCTTGAGCTACATAACTAGTTTTTGATTCCTGCCAATGCCTATTGTTGGGTCTGGATAAACCTCAGGCTTGAGTCTGGCTCGGATTGCCCACGGCAGGATGGGTTTTAATCTTGTAGGGAGCAGGCCTTCGGATGAAGGGATGAGGAGACGGTTTTGGCGGCTGGAGCAGGCAAGGGGGGCATCACTCATTGTTGGGTGCTCCTGGCAGAGAGAGTTGGTTCAGAACAGTAACTGCACGGGGGGGGGGGGGGGGGATGTTTGTACACGTCCTCCACCTGTTAGTTACACACACACACACACACACACACACACACACACACACACACACACACACACACACACACACACACACACACACACACACACACACACGGACACACAACCGCACGTACAATTGACACCACACGCACAGAACACCGTGTTCACACGTACACTGACACTACATGCATGGACACCACACACAGATTCATGCACTCAATGCGTGCGGTACCCGGGTGCATGCAGTGCTCCATGTGTGTTTGTGGTATCTATGTGCATGTGCGTGGCATTTCCGTGTGCATGTTGAACTAGCAGGTGAAGGGAGGACAAGTGGTACCATATCCAACAGTGTGCATCATTCAGGTGACCCAATCCTTGCCTCACTTGCACCACTGACTCTCTGAGTTTTAATTGCATTTATTATTTTTCATTGAAACTGCATCAGAAAGCACACTAAAACGCAACAATGTGGGATGCAATTTCCAAACACCTATATTTTATTGAAGCACAAAAATGCAAAAGAAATTGCTGTTAGTTTTGAAAATAGGAAAATTTCAGAAAATAGGATGTCTGACAAATCAGTTCATGTAGAGGGTGAGTGAGTTTATGAAAATCTGTCTCGTTGTTGAATATTCTACAATATTCTGCCGGTTGTAATAAGTCCTACTTATCTCAATATTTTGAACAGACCCCACCACCTCCCAAAAAATAGAAAGAAGTGGGCGGGCAGACAGATGAATGAATGAATTAATTAATTAATTAATTAATTAATTAATTGATTAATTAATGGATTAATGAATGAATGAATGAATGAATGAATGAATGAATGAATGACAAATAAATAAACTGGTAGGAATATCGGTGGATAGATAGGTAGATGGATGGATATGCCCATCACCTTGTATAGAATATCTTTATCTTTGAACATGTCTTTTGGCATCTCCCAAAGTAGTACTGCTCCCCTGTTAAGCAGTGTAGATTCCTGTTACTCCATTGAAAAAAAGCATCCAGTGCTCAAATCTGTAGATAAATCAAGGAATTGGATATTTCAACATTTCCACCTATTGAGTAATATTATTCTGTAGCCAAGATATTATTTACCAAGAATATTCCTTGCCTTTTGAGGAGAATGCAGTGGAATTTGAGGATTACAAATTAACTCAGCCTTCTTGAGATGGCGGGGATCTGCTGTGCATCAAACCAAGTGTGTGTTTAAAGACAATGAACTGCAGATGCTGGTTTACGAAGAAAGACGCAAAGTGCTGGAGTAACGTGCGGGGGTGGGGGTGGGGGGGGGGGGGGCTGTCAAGCAGCGTCTGGAGAACATGGATAGGTGACGTTTTGGGCCGGAACCTGCTTCAGTGTACGTTTGACATTTTTATCTGTGTCGGGGTTAAGCACCAGAAGAAGGCTGCTGACATTTGCTGTGTGTTTCAGCTGTCGGATGTCAACTCCCCCATCGGTCGCGATGCATCGGTCTCCAGCTTCAGCAGCAGCACACTGACCCCCTCTTCCACCTGCCCATCACTCGCAGACTCCAGGTGTAACTCGGTCGACCAGAAGTAAGTTCAAAACAAAGGGCTACTGCTTCATCATGCAAATAAAGTTTGGTTGTGTTTCTTGCATTTGTTGAAAGAAAGTTTCCTTGCTGACCTTCAGCTAAATATATCAACCTCCTTTTCCAGTGTTAACGATGGGATATAGTCGTGGCTGTGTTTTAACTTTCCACTTCCCAGCTTTTCTATTGTTATTTTCATTTTCGGTATGTGTGCATTGTCAGCATTGACTGACTTTCCTTGTGAGAAGGTGATGGTAGCCTCGGATTTAAATTCCGTGGTGAAGCTCCTCTCACACAAAGCTGAGAGGGCCCGGCAGCAGCAATAAAGGACCGATGTCCACATTAGGATGGTGTGAGATTTGGTTTGGTTTATTATTACTGTCTCCTATACCTTAATAAAGTGAAATGTTTTGTGTTTCTTGCCATCTGAATAAATTGAACCATATTCAAACCATTCACAAGGACAATGGGTAGTGAAAAAAAGGGGGGGGGGGGGGGGGGACAGAGTGCAGAATGTAGTGTTACAGCTACAGAGAAAGTGCAATTTTTTTAAAGTGCAAAGACCACAACTAGGTAGGTTGGGAGATTGGGAATAAATCCTTAGCTGCATGAAAGGACCATTCAAGAGCCCAATACGGGGGAACGAGCTTCTGAAATCTGATGGGACGTGCATTGAAGCTTTTGTATGTTTTGCCCAGCAGGAGAGGGGAGAAGAGTGAATGGGGTGTGTGTGTGTGTGTGTGTGTGTGGGGGTGTGTGTGGCAGTGGGTGTGTGTGGCGGTGTGTGTGAGTGGGGGTGTGTGTGAGTGTGTGTGTGGCGGTGTGTGTGAGTGTAACATTCTTCATTTTGTTGACATAACAAAGTGCAGATGATGGAACAAAACTCAAGTGCTTGAGGAACTCGGTGAAGTCAGTGCGTTTTCTCCGGGTGCTCCGGTTTCCTCCAACACTACAAAGATGTGCAGGTTTGTAGGTTAATTGGCTTTGGTAAAGAATGTAAATTGTCCCTAGTGTGTAGGATAGTGCTAGTGTATGGGGATTGCTGGTCGGCGCAGACTCGGTGGGCTGAAAGGCCTGTTTCCGTGCTGTATCTCTAAACTAAGCCACCGTCAGTAGCAGTGCCTTGTTGGTGTTTCCAGCTTGACGTCTAAGATGAATACATGTTCACATTACAGGACTCCTGATGCCAACACTAGATCATCCAGTCCCTGCATGGAGTTTGATGGCTTCCCTATGGTTACGCGAGTGGAAACCTCATACTTGGCCAGAGCTGGGAAGAATGAATTCCTGAACCTTCTTCCTGACATTGAAGAGATCAGAACTGGGTAACGGCCTCTTGCTAATCCCAAATTAATCAACCTCAGTCTATTCCAAGATTCGATCAATGTTTTGAAGTTAAGCCGCCACTTATTTATTTCTTCTCCCGCTTTAGCCCTGTGGTGTCAAAGAAGGGATACCTGCACTTCATGGAGCCACTGTCTAATTCTTGGGTGAAACACTACGTTGCTATCCGGCGTCCCTACGTGTTCATGTACAACAGCGACAAGGACCCCGTGGAGCGAGGAATTCTGAACCTGTCCACTGCCCAAGTGGAGTACAGTGAAGACCAGCAGGCAATGCTGAAGGTCAGTCACACAGTCGCACAGCACGGGAACAAACCCTTCGGCCCAACTCACCCATGCCAACCAAGATGCCCCATCTAAACTAGCCCAATATACCCGCATTTAGCTTGTATCCTTAGCCTATCCATGCACCTGTCCAAATGCCTTTTAACCTGTTCACTGCCAAGTTTTTTCTTCACAATTGGCCATGACGCGAATATACTTGGGCATTGAACAGGTATTGTTGCTATTGTGTCCACTTTGATTACTTCTTCTGCCAGCCTGTTTTATATACTCGCCAGCCTCTGTGTGGAAAAAGCTACCCCTCGGGTTCATATTAAATCTCTTCCCACTCGCCTTAATCCTCTGCCCTCTAGTTCTTGATTCTCTTATCATGGGAAAATAAATGTGCATTTACCTTATCTATTATCTTAGTGATTTTCTATAGGTCTGTAAGATCACCCCTGAGCCTCCTGCGCTCTAAGGCATAAAGTCCCAATTACTCAATCTCTCCCTGCAGCTCAGGCCCTTAAGTCCTGGCAAAATCCTCGGCATTTGTGGCATTGCTTATCCGTGCACATTCCCTTGTGAACGGTGGCTGGAAGAGCTGCTGCCTCACAACGCCAAGGACCCGGGTTCGATCCTGACCTCGGATGCTATCTATGTGGAGTTTGCACCCTCACCCCGTGACCGTGTGGGTTTATTTCCGGGTGCTCCGGTTACCTTCCACAACTCAATGACGTGCGGGTCTGCAGGTTAATCGGCCCTCCTGTAAATTGCCCCTCGTGTGTCGGGAGCGGATGAAAAAGCGGGATAACATAGAATTAGTGTGAACGGGTGACCGACGGTCGGCGTGGACTCGGTGCAGGGAAGGTCCTGTTCCCATGCTGGGTCTTTCAATTAATTCAATCAAAACAATAAAAAGCCATTGAGTTGAAATGGCGCAGAATTTTCTAAAGAAAGCCAGCTCTCCCTCCAAGATTGTGCAGCATTGTGTTAGTACTGTTACTAGAGGGTGGGAATACTGAACTTGGGCACAACACTGGAACTGTGCATTCCTGTTGGAGTCCTGGGATTAATCTTCTAGTTTCCCTGCAGTTACAAAGGGAGTCAGCAACTCCCTTCATTTCAAGGCAGATGAATGGATACAAGGGAGGGAAGCACGTTTTGGGTGAATTACATTTTCTTGGCTTAAATGCTTGAATGCTATTCTGTTTAATTATTTTTGCTCTTTCTAAATCTATTTGTTTTTAAATAGAGAGTTCAGTTTTTAAAAGGTGTTGAATATTTGTGAATTTTCACACATTTTAACGGCATATTCAGTCTACAGATATGGCTTCACTGTCAAAAAAATTTCAGTCAATGAGAAGACTTAAAGCTTACAAATGATTTCCAGTTAATAAGATCCCAAGATTTAGAGTCATAGAACCTTAGTGCTTGGAAACAGGCGCTTCCGCCCCCTCTATGCCATCCAAGATGTCCCATTCAATCTAGTCTCTTTTGCCCGTTTTCGGTCCGTTTCCTTCTAAAACTTTCCAATCCATGTACCTGTCCAAGTGCCTGTTATGTGTTGCTATAGTACCCGCCTCCTCTGGCAACTCGTTCCATGTACCCACAACCCTCTCTCCCCCCCACCTCTCCCCCTACCCATCTCTGCCTCTTCCTCCACTCCCCCTACCCCTCTGCCCCTCTTCTGCACTCTTACCCTCCCCCCCCTCCCTCACCCAATTCCTCCCTCCTCTCCCCCCCTAACCACGCTCCCCCTCCAACACGCTCCCCCCTACTGCTCTCCCCGCCCTCCGACACTTCGCCCCTCCCTCCCCTTCCCCCCTCTCCCCTTCCCCCACCTCTCTCTCCCCCCTCCCCCTCTCTCTCTCTCATCCCCTCCCCACCCCACTCTCCTCCTCCCCTTCCCCCTCTCTCCCCCTCTCCATCTCCCTCTCTCCTCACCCACTCCCTCCTCCCCTCTCACCCCCTCTCTCCCCCCCCCACCCCCTTCCCCTCTCTCTTGCACCAGTCCCCGCTACGCCTCCCCTACCCCTCTCCCCCCCTTCCAGCCCTCCCTGCTCTCCTCCCACTCCTCACTCTCCCCCTTCCCATCCCCCTCTCTCTCCCCCTACCCTGCTCTCCTCTCCCTCCCAAATCTCTCCCGTTTCCTCCTCCCCCTCTCCCTTCCCTTCTCACCCTCCCCTCTCCCACCCCGTCTCCCTCTACCCCCTCCCCCCGCCTGGGTGTTTGGGGGGTGGTTAGTGTAAAGTGTGATGCTGCAGCCCCTCCCCTCCCCCCCACAAACGCGTGTTGGGGAAACAGACCCAACGGGTCTGCACTTGGTCTAATCTAACCTTAAACCTAAGATAGACACAAAAAGATGGCGTAACTCAGCGGGACAGGCAGCATCTCTGGAGAGAAAGAATGGGTGACGTTTCGGGTCGAGACCCTTCCTCAGACTGCCTCCATAAACCTTAAACCTATGTCCTCTGAGGCAGCAGCTGAACTAACTATTTTGCTGCTGCCCCCATTATATAGCAAACTAAGACCTTTCTTTCTTTTGATTGTCACCTGTGACACCTGGACTTGCAAGTGAGTTGTCACAGCTAAACACTCAGCACCTTGGTAAGGCTCAAGAACGTTGGCTACTTGGCATAGATACATAGAAAATAGGTGCAGGAGTAGGCCATTCGGCCCTTCGAGCCTGCACTGCCATTCAATATGATCATGGCTGATCATCCAACTCAGTATCCCGTACCTGCCTTCTCTCCATACCCCCTGATCCCTTTAGCCACAAGGGCCACATCTAACTCCCTCTTAAATATAGCCAATGAACTGGCCTCAGCTACCCTCTGTGGCAGAGAGTTCCAGAGATTCACCACTTGGCTTAAGATTAAAAATCTCTCAAGGAACCTCAGCGTCTCGGTATCCCTTTCAGTAATTCCTAAAAAAAATACAGCTTTCCTCTGCATTAATATCTCCCTTTGTGGCCCGGAGACTGATTTAAAAATCGTGTGGGATATTTCCCTATGTTGAGGCCAACTTATAAATTAAACTTGTTTTTCATCTGCAAAAGAAAAATGAAGCAGAAGTGAAAGTTGGTTGTGAGGAAACATTTATTTATTACATGTTCAGTGTTGCAACACTCCTTGTTCTTGATTCACAGCTGAAACTCTTAAGCAATCAAAACCGTTTGAGTTTGGAGATTCTGGGAAATAACCATATGATTATTTTTCCCTTCTCAGACGGCTAATACATTTGCAGTGTGCACAAAGCATCGTGGAATCCTGCTGCAAGCAAGCAATGACAAGGATATGTATGACTGGTTGTATGCTTTTAATCCATTGCTGGCCGGTTCAATCAGGTAATGCATCAGTTTATGCATTAGTTACATTTTTCTCAGGTCATTTTTGTCACGTGTACCGAGGTACAGTGAAAAGCTTTTGTTTGTGTGCTATCCAGTCATAGGAAAGACTATACAGGAATGCAATGAAGCTGTCCGCAACGCACAGATAAAGGATAATGAGTACAACATTCAGTGCAAGATACAACATTAGATTCTGATTAAAGATATATCAAAGGTCTCCAATGAGGTAAATGGGAAGTCAGGACTACTCTCTAGTTGGCAAGAGGACGGTTCAGTTGCCTGATTACAGCTGGGAAGAAACTGTTCCTGAATCTGGAAGTATGGGTTTTCAAACCTCTGTACCTCTGGCCTGATGAGAGATGAGAGAAGGGGGAATGACCGGGGTGAGACTGGTCCTTGATTTTGCTGCTGGCCATGCCGAGGTAGCATGACTCATAGATGGAGCCAATGGAAGGAAGGATGCTTTGTGTGATGGTCTGGCCACATCCACAACTCTCTGCAATTTCTTGTAGTCTGGGATCGACCTGTTCCCAATCTAGGACGTGATGCATCACGATGAGATGCTTTCTATCCCACAGTGGAAGTTGGTAAGGGTTGTTGGGGACATGTCGAACTTCTAAGCCTTCAAAGGAAGTAGAGATGTTCTGTATTTCCTTGGCCATTGCTTCGATGAGACTGGTCCAGGACAAATTGCTGGTGATGTTAATTCCTCGGAACTTGATCGTTCCTTTTTTTTTGGATATCTTTAATTCATTCGTTCTATATCTCTCTACATCACTGTCTATAGCTCTCATTTCCCTTTCCCCTGACTAGTCTGAAGAAGGGTCTCGACCCAAACCGTCACCCAGTCATTCTCTCCAGAGGTGCTGCCTGTCCCGCTGAGTTTCTCCAGCATTTTGCATCTATCTTCGGTTTAAACCTGCATCTGCAGTTCCTTCCTACAATTTCCGACCATCTCTACTTCGATGTCATCAATGACTCATCTTCTGGCAATGTCTTTAAAGTCTTCCCTGGAGTTACAGGAAGTAACTCATTGTTGCAATTGTAGGGCAAAGTTCTTATTATTATTAATGGAGAAACAATTAATTGACAGTTGCTAACTGATGATGCACTACCAGAGAATTTGGCATTGTAAAGGAAGCTATATAATAAGTAACAAGGAAGAATTTGCAGGGTTGGGCAGAGAATCAATGGTGTTGAATTGTCATTTGTACTGACAGCAAAACGATGAAATGTAAACACTATACACATAGATGTTATATAACAAACAAAAAAAATAAACATGAATAATGCTAATTCGAGTGCAAACAAAACCCCCTAGGTGCAACCAACTACAGTCCACAGTAATGCACAAGTTAGTGTTCTGTCCTGCTCTAGAGCCTGATGAAGCTGTTCTAGAACCTGGAGGTCAATAGACAATAGGTGCAGGAGTAGGCCATTTGGCCCTTCAAGCCAGCACCGCCATTCAATGTGATCATGGCTGATCATCCCCAATCAGTACCCCGTTCCTGCCTTCTCCCCATATCCCCTGACTCCGCTATTTTTAAGAGCCCTAACTAACTCTCTTGAAAGCATCCAGAGAACCGGCCTCCACCGCCCTCTGAGTCAGAGAATTCCACAGACCAGGCAGAGAATTCTACAGGTCATGGGCTTCAGACTCCTGCACCTTCTTTCCGATGGTAGGAACGAGATGAGAGCATGGCCAGGGTGGTTTGGTCCTTCATGACATTGGCTAAAGAAGGATGCCGACCCGAAACTTCACCCATCCTTTTTCTCTAGAGATGCTGCCTGACCCGCTGAGTTACTCCAGCACTTCATGTCTATCTTTGGTATAAACCAGCATCTACAGGCAGAGGGGTGGTTGATGTTGCGGCTCAGGAGTGAGAGGGCAGGGGGAGATTGTCTATGTAAGGAGGTGGGGGGGGGGGGGAGGTCAGGAGTAAGAAGGTGGTTAGAGCAGTAGTAGACAGAGAGAGGGAGCAGTGAGAGAGGCACTCGTGGAACTTCCAGTGAAGAGAGAAGGAGAATCTCTTCAAAATACCACCCTATTGAAGCAATGGCCAAGAAAACACACAAACGCCCCTACTTTGTTAGAAGGCTTTGGAAGTTCATCATCTCCCCAACCAACAACTCTCATCAACTTCTACAGATGCGCTGTAGAAAGCATTTTATCGAGATGCATCGCATCGTGGTTTGGGAACAGCTCCATCCAAATCCGCAAGAAATTACAGAGAATCGTCAACGCTGCCCAAACCGTCACACAAACCAACCTCCCTTCTAGTGACTCCGTTGACATCACACGCTGCCTCGGCAAGGCCAGCAGCATCATCATGGACGAGTCGCAACCAAGCCACTCCCTCTTCTGCCCTCTCCCATCACGCAAGAGGTACAGAAGTGTGAAAACCCACACCTCCAGACATCGGTGAGACTAAGCGGAGGTTGGGCGATCATTTCGCCGAACACCTCCGCTCGGTCCGCAAGAACCTACCTGACCTCCCGGTGGCTCAGCACTTCAACTACCCCTCCCATTCCCAATCCGACCTCTCTGTCCTGGGTCTCCTCCATTGCCAGAGTGAGCAACACCGGAAATTGGAGGAACAGCACCTCATATTCCGCTTGGGGAGCCTGCATCCGGAGGGCATGAACATTGAATTCTCCCAATTTTGTTAGCCCTTGATGTCTCCTCCCCTTCCTTAGCCCTCGAGCTGTCTCCTCCCATCCCCCAGCCCTCGGGCTCCTCCTCCTCCCTTTTTCCTTCCTACTCCCCGCCACCCCCTATCAGTCTGAAGAAGGGTTTCAGCCCGAAACGTTACCTATCTCCTTCGCTCCATAGATGCTGCTGCACCCGCTGAGTTTCTCCAGCATTTTTGTGTACCCTCCAGATTCAAGGCCAGTTACTTCCCAGCTGTTTTCAGGCAACTGAACCATCCTACCATAACTGGAGAGCAGTGTAAACTACAATCTACCTCATTGGAGACCCTCGGACTATCTTTGATCGGACTTTACTGGAATTCATCTTGCACTGAACATTATCCATGTTATTCCCTTTATCATGTGTCTGTACACGGTGGATGGCTTAATTGTAATCATGTATTGTCTTTCCGCAGACTGGTTAGCACACAACACAAAGCTTTTCACTGTACCTCGGTACAAGTGACAATAAACTAAACGTAACTAAACTGAAGTATGTTTCTGCTGACATTACATTACCCACTGTAAAATTTCCACGTGTATCCCTACTTTGATGAAGTTCTTCTCTTCGAGGATTGTTCGAGACTCTCACTGATTTTTTCCCCCCCTATGCTTCTACTGGTCTTTGACCTCGCTCTTGCTTCACCTACCATCTGCCAGCCCTGGTCTCATCTTTGCCTCCACACCCCCGCCCAGGTCACCTCCTTATACTGATTATCATAACTCTACATCTCTCAGGCCTGATGGAGGGGCTCGACCGCAAACAACAACCGTGCTTCTTCCTCCACAGCAGCTCCCTGACCCGTAGAGTTCCTTCAATAATTTAGCTTTCGGAACAAAAACTGCATTCGGATATTACTAACGGTAACGTCCAAGAGTCCTGATAATCTTCTAGTGTGGCACTTCCACAGTCCCAGGGGTGCCGGTTGATGGAGTTTGGTTCCCCTTGTGATCAAAGATAGACTCAATAAGCTGGAGTACCTCAGCGGGACAGGCAGTATCTCTGAAGGGTCACGACCCGAAACGTCACCCATTCCTTCTCTCCAGAGACGCTGCCTGACTCGCTGAGTTACTCCAGCTTTTTGTGTCTTTCTTCGGTTCAAACCAGCATCTGCAGTTCCTCCCTACACATTTTGTCTCCTTGTAATCTTTTCCTTTCTTTCGATGGTGACCTTGCTGCTGTGATGAGTCAGGGCAGTGACCATGCCCAGATTTATCGATTATAAATGGCAGACCTGACCTTTGACGTTTAATCAGTTCCCAGTCGATACCTTAAACAGGGCTGGAAATGTAAAGAATGTTAGTGAGCAGTGATGCCTGTTCACATTTTAAAAATCAATATAGTTCTGTTTATTTCTGACAAAGTTTCATCAGTTGCATTTAGCTTTATTCCTAAAATTCCAGAGTAGTAATTTAGATGTTTGCCAGGTAACCCCTTTTCATTGCTCATACATATTACAATCAACAATTATATAATAGTAAAACTAATGTAACATCACATTACATTTAGAAACATAGAAAATAGGTGCAGGAGGAGGCCATTCGGCCCTTCGAGCCAGCACCGCCATTCATTGTGATCATGGCTGATCGTTCCTCAATCAAAAACCCGTGCCTGCCTTCTCCCCATATCCCTTGATTCCACTAGCCCCTAGAGCTCTATCTAACTCTCTCTTAAATCCATCCAGCGATTTGGCCTCCACCGCCCTCTGTGGCAGGGAATTCCACAAATTCACAACTCTGTGGGTGAAAACGTTTTTTTCTCACCTCAGTTTTAAATGACCTCCCCTTTATTCTAAGACTGTGGCCCCTGGTTCTGGACTCGCCCAACATTCCGAACATTTTTCCTGCATCTAGCTTGTCCAGTCCTTTTATAATTGTATATGTTTCTATAAGAGATCCCTCATCCTTCTAAACTCCAGCGAATACAAGCCTAGTCTTTTCAATCTTTCCTCATATGACAGTCCCGCCATCCCAGGGATCAATCTCGTGAACCTACACTGCACTGCACTGCACTGAAATTGACTTAATTTCTTAAGATTCCTGAAAGTGCCATGGTATGTTTTATAACATAAACATCGCTCAATAAATGCAAGTTACTGGTGCTTTTCTATTTTGGAATGGGTCGGCGCCTTCACATTAGTTAAATTAATGTTGATTTTTTTCTTCCCTTTAGGTCGAAACTCGCTCGAAGACGTTCAGGGCAACCGACAGTGTGAAGGCGAACCTTCTGCGGAGAGCAAGAAATGACGTGGATATTCTGACTTGCCCTCTGAACATTCAAGTGTTGCTGTTAACCTTTGTGATCCTTGACTATTTCTCCCGTACATGTAGACCTGTGGCTTAACTCTCTGTCTGACCACCTTTTTTTATTTTCTAGTTCACAGAATGCTTTTCCGTTACATCCGTCCCAATCTGGTAGTAGCATGTTGTAAAATAGTCAAGTGCCAGCACGATTAACCACTTTCCTCCACTCTCCTGCTGTTTTTCTCGTGTCTGTAGGATGTCATTGTCTGTGCTACCTAGCGAAATGCAGCCTCTGGACTGTGACTGCATGATAACCACAACTGGCATCAGGCTGTAAGTTGAGGCAGGACAGAGAGGGGCAGACTCCTGCCCGATGAGTGATGTTATAGGGTAGCTGTTCCTTTCAGGAACAGGGTTGTGCGTGTGTGCTGGAATATTGTTTCCTGATCCCCGGTACTTGGGAATGCTGCAGTTACCAGGGAGGCAGCAGCTGTGAACTTGGCGGGATTACGCTGGTCTAGTGTGGTAGAGGGTGAGACTCATTCTGGGGAAACATTGTCCCTCTACACATGATGAGAAAGCGAGCGGCTTTGAACAGATGACTCACTTTTAACATATGACTCGCTAATCAGTCGCGTTGCAGGATAGCACTGAGAACTACCAGGGAAAACGATCGAAGTTCTATGCCGCTGTCCACACAGAAGCTGGGGTGTTGGGGCTCTCCTTGCCCTGTCCATGTTTGCTTTGAGTGTGCTTGTGTACCTACCTACAGGGACAAGTTTGCCATGGGCCTCTCTGTACGCAATGGCTGGACTTGGCCGGCAATGCATGTATGTGGCTGAGGCTTGTTGGTGAGAAGATGCCTGTGTTATTTCAGTGAGGGAGTGTTCTTTGGAGGGTAGTCATCGCGGGTCGGGAGGAATGTCCTGAAATAGCTGACCGCCATGCCAAATGGGGAACTGGAAATGCTCCACAACTCATGCACCAAGCTGCATTTCCCTCATACTCGCACATGTCCCACAAACAACGTTGTTTTTTAAATCTGCTAAGTCGCATTAAGGTGCTTATCCACTGCCATCCCCTTGTCTTGCTGAGTAACCTGCAGCTTAAGCTACTATTCTGAAAGGAAGGGGCAACTTAGAAAGCAACAGGATACAAAGTTGGACCAGGGTTTCATTGAAGGTACAAATCTGTACCTGGATCTATCTGAGTGAACGCAAGGCAGATGTTTCAAGGCCGAGGTTCTGGGTTTGGAGATGTCATGAGATGTTCTTCAAAGAGTTGCCGCCTTGACAGTTTAGCTGGAAGCTGGGTTTGTTGCAGATTATCCTCCTGTCTTCACACATTCATATTCTTTCCCAAGTTTTCACAACCTATTTATTGTCTCCCCGGTCAATGAAGAATCCTTCAGGTATCACCCACACGTTACTTGCCAAATGCCTTCCCCCAAACCCAGCATTTGACAAGCTGGCCACCGATCAGGCAATTGCATTCCAGTATTTCTCAAATCTCTTTGCGTTTCCCCCCCCCCCCCCCCTTGATTGTATCGCCAAAAGCAATCCCTCCAACTTGCATAGCTGCCTAACGACTGATTGAAACAAAAAATGATATTGAAGATACTCCATCACTGAGGATTATAGGCTGAGGGCATTGCAATGAATGACATGAAAACAGAATGGTACTTGTACATGTTCATTCTTCAAAAGGTAGAAACATTCAGGGTTTGGCAATATTGTGGCATCCTGCTAAACTGTTGTGGCAGGGAAGTGTATCTGGCTCATGACTTTGGCTTCTCTTAAGCAGGTTCAAAGCCCTCCATTCATTGTAGGACGTTATTTGCCTGATTGTTGCCAGATAAGGAATTGCAATACAACCACCTACAATGCTATCTGTGTGACTCACATTTCCCCAGTATTGACACAGACAATGGAACTTGACTTCACTGAGCATTTATGGCCAAGTGTAGTTAACAGACCCACATCACTGCTAATTATCGTACAGTATGTATGCACTTTTTCTTATAAGTCACTGAAGGTCATGATTTCCACGGTAGCGTTTGATCAAAATGGATCCTGTGATGTTGTCAACTGGACTTTCTTGGAACAATTATCGGGAGACCAAGCTGCTTTAGTTACTGATCGGCACTGATTTACTCGAGTAGAAATGAAGGAAATATTTTGAACATTGTGATTGAATTGTTTACTACAAGAGTTACCGGGATGGAAGTTGTTTTGGTAATTCGCTTGGAATTTGCCAACCTTACTTTTATGGTGCACTTTTTACAGTTTTGTTTTCTTCTGCTCCAACCCCAGTTCAATCTTTGCTCTGAACCTGAGAAACAACACTCTTGTCTAATCCTAGAAACTGGATTTTCAATCCTTAATTAGTATCCGATTCCATAAATTCTAGCTTGACTTTACCTGCTATCATCAGCTTTTTTTAAAGTTGAACTTATAATTGAAATGATCCATCGTAGAAAGGTTGAAGACAAGTGCATATTTATTTTTATTAGTCTGGAAGCATCAGGGAATCGATACTTGCACAGCATCTGGTGCTTGTTTAACAGGGAATAAGCATATCGATAAATTCTATAAACCCAGTAAATCAAATAATAATATCCAACTCCAATATCAAATCCATTCAGATGGAACATAACTAATGTGAATGGATAAATGATTGTGTCCTTCAATGCACTCATCATCAATGCTTGGATACCTTTAATGTACATTACCTGTGGACCTGTAATTAAGCATTGGGCTCACAGATGGATTAGGGCACAGAAGAAGACTATTTGTGTCTATCTTTTTAAGCATTTATCTCAAGACGCCTAAATGTGTCACCATGCCTCCAGTCCACCCAGCTTTATGTTTAATTGGCCTCGGGCCCTTTGTCTAAGCTACAGAAACCTCCTGAATGGACAGGAGAGCACGACTGAGGCCGGCAAACCTACAGATCATGGTGTTCACTGATGTAACGGTCACATTCTGTGCTAAACGCAGATTAGTGCGCATAATGAACCTACCTCTTGTAAACACAAGCACGTTATTTTATAGTTTAAATTAATCCCTTTTTTATGTTGCAGGCTTTGCTTAAGGTGAAATAGTATTTTGCTTTATTTCTGTCAAGACATTCTGTATGTCCCCGTACCTCAGATGTATTTCCTAATGAGACTTGCATTAAAATTGGTCAAGTCTCGATGAAGGAATGAAAGGGATAGCTTTTACATTACAGTCTCCAAAGTAAAATAGATGACATGAAACTAGAAGCTGGTAAAATTGAGCATGTATGTCGCTGTGTCTTTGACTGCAGAATGACAGCCGGCGTCTGTGCAGGGTTTTGTAGATGTAATCCATTGCAGCACACGTGGTGTGAAGAAAGCAAGGCAAATGAAGTAAGCTTGTCTCGTTGACTCAATGCATTGGGTTTCTGAAGCCAGCCAGCCTACAGAACATTCAGTGAGCTGTCTGTGCCAGACTCTAAGCAACCTCCAGAGCATAGGCAACAGCAGAGTCGATTGGGACAAATAATTGTACCATATAATGGTCAGTTATTGCTTCAATGCCTGAAAAATAAGACTGCTCAACTTCCATGCACTGAGCCACTGGATATTTAAACCCATTGCAGCATGCTGAGGTCGTACCTCAGGTTCCCATTCTTGGTCTGAAGGTGATAAGCAGCAACAGGCATGAATTAAACATGCAGGATTAGTGAGCTGGAGGACTTCACTGGACGCATGAAATGGAATTTGAATGTCTTACATTTTTTCCCTGTTTCCAGCTGCCTCCTGGGTGAACAACATGAGTTCTGCAAGAGTGCAAATAAATCAATGAAGAGCTGCATTGATAACATATACATTTCTATTAGAGACGCAGTAATATCCCACCATGTCAGCGTAGTGTTCACACCAACAGAAATAATAATGCTTCCAATATTTTATAACCATGACTTTTTTAAATATTGCATCTTATTAAATTAAATCAATAGTTTGATAAATCAGGGTCTATTTTACTTCTATAGTTTAATTAGATTTACCAAATAAATAATACCAATATATTCGTACATGTTCCAAAAAGAGTTATTTAACCTGTAATGATGTTAGATTGGGTGAGAAAAGTAAGATAGTGGATTGATTTAAAACATACCTGATTATGTTCACTTTACTAAACAGAAATCCTTTCCTTCATCTTCTGCCAATCTCAAGTTTAGTAGAAGTATATATTCACATTTTATAAACTTTACATGGTCTTAACAGCTAGTTTCAGATTGAAGATCCAGTTTCATTCAGGAGCCCAGAATCTGTTATCCGTTTGTATCTTAAAGGGTGTATAATAGTTTTATCAGAGCAAAGATGTCCTCCCTTCATCTCTCTCTCTCCCCCCCCCCCCTCCCCCCTCCCCCCTCCCCCCTCCCCCCACTATATGCTGTGTAATTGTTAGCTAGTGCATAACAAAATGCACTATTTTTTTTAAAGATTTGTTTGCGGTAAGTTGCACACCTAAGGAAGTAGTTGTTACAAAAGAGAATAAAAATTGCTGTTTAAGAAGGAACTGCAGATGCTGGAAAATCGAAAAATAGCTGTGGGATTTTGTGTACCCTCTCATCATGCTGCCCCTTGAGGTGTGAAATTGTCACAGCCACTTGGTTTTTGTGGCGGGAAGGAAGAAAACGGTTCCAAGAAAGATAGAATTTTTATTTTTAATGTCTTTTTTATTTTTCAGCTTAATAATATTCCAAGTTAGCACTATTCATCAAACAAACCTATTGGTAACATTGGTTTATTTTACATTGTAAAACAAGAAGTGTAAATCATATAAACCACTGGTCAAATGTGGAAACAAGGAACTGCAGAGGCTGGTTTACGAAAAAAAGACACAAATTGCTGGAGTATCTTAGCGGGTGAAGCAGCATCTCTGGAGAAGAGAGAACATGCTAGAGTAACTCAGTGGGTCAGGTAGCATATAGTGTCTATCTTCGGTGTAAACCAGAATCTGCAGTTCCTTCCTACACACACAGCGTCTCTGGAGAACATGAATAGGTGACGTTTCGGGTCCCGACCCAAAATGTCACCGATCAATGTTCTCCAGAGATGCTGCCTGACTTGCCGAGTTAAGGAAGTGGTCAGATCTCCACCGATACTTCAGCTACATGGTAGCCATTGAGACCACTTCAACCGCACGTTATTTATTGGAAGTCATGCGGAGAGGACATTACTTTGTAGATTTTTGATTTTGTTCTTTTTTTAATTAACTTGAAATTCAACTAGTGTGAATGAATGAGTTGCGCAGTCTCGCTCAAAATAAAACTAGGAAGCAAGGCCAGTGAAAAGGAAGATATCATAGCTGCTGTTGGTAGGTTTACTGAATGTACTGAATGTGATCTGTTTACCTGTGTGTTTTTACTTTAACTTTAGTCTGGTTAACCACAATCCAAGGTAGCTCGAGATAATATTTTAGTTTGGATTGCTTTATTGTGCTTCCTATCAACACCTGATCCTTCAGAGGAGTGCATCAACACTGTATATTATTTATTATACTTCATAAGGGTGGCTACACATTCATAATTTTTATTTTGTAAATATATGTTGAACCAAGCTTGAGGTATAAAGACTTAAATGTAAATATTTCATGTATTTGTACTAATTATAATCCATTTGCTGTATAGCATAGACGTGTAAAAGAGATATCTAATTCTGTGTAGGGTAAGCTGCAGCTCCGACATGTTTAGTGAATGAAGTAACAATAAAACTACAACCAGAGCATATCGAAGATAAAATTGCCTTTTTATTTACACTTCATCCATGTATAATGTCGGGAGTAGCCATCCGAAGAATTCTTCAAGCAATAATTTTGGGTGTCACAGTGGCGCACTATTTTTGGCTTGTAAATAGTAACTTATGATATCCCCTTCAACAAGGGAGATGGAGGAATTATTTGGGCGGCATATCTGGTGGAGCTGTTGCCTCACAGCGCCAGAGAGCCGGGTTCGATCCTGATCTCGGGTGCTGTCTGTACAGAGTTTGGACGTTCTCCCCGTGACCGCGTGGGTTTTCTCCAGGTCCTCACCGGCGGTTTCCTTCCACACTCCAAAGACGTACAGCTTTGTAGGTTAATTGGCTTCTGTAAATTTTCCCTAGTGTGTAGGATAGAACTAATGCACTGGTGATCGTTGGTCAGCATGGGCCAAAGGGCCTGTTTCGATATTGTATCTCTAAAGCTAAACTAAACATTCAAAGTGGCACAGCTGGGAAAGTGTCTGCCTCAGCACCCGAAACCCGGGCGCAATCCTGACCTCGGGCACGGTCTGGTGTAGAGTTTGTACGTTCCCCCTGTGACAGCGTAGGTTTTCTCCAGGTGCTCTAGTTTCCTCCCCTATCCCAATTTGTAGGTTAATTGGCCTCTGTAAATCCCCCCCCGTGTGCTGGGAGTGCATGCAAAAGTAGGATAACATAGAACTAGTGTGAATGGGTGATTGATGGTCTGCATGGACTTGGTGGGCTGAAGGGCCTGTTTCCATGCTGTATATTTCAATCAATTCATTATTTTAATTGATAAAAGACACTGCGTTTATTTAGTGCCGGGGATTTCCCTGCATACTGTACTGCGTACACATTTTTACAGTAAGGGAAGTATTCTTGAGAAACATTAGGAAAAGAATCTTTCTTCTCTCGAGAACCATTAGCAAGAGCCAACAAGCTGAGATACAGCACAAAGAATCGTGTGGGTGGGAGTGAAGTCCTGAGGCTCAACCTCCACAAAATGCTGACCGTTCATTTCCTCCTCCACAGATCTGCTCAACGTGCTGAGTTTCTCCAGCGGGTTGTTCTTTGATTAGGGTTTTCATGTGGGTTAGAAAATAGACGCTAGGACAATGTGAGAACTCGCTGCTCTTCCAAATCTGATCAAGATGAGAAAATGACTTTCAACGTGTAGGAAGGAACTGCAGATGCTGGTTTACACCGAAGATAGACACAAAACATTGGAGTAACTCAACGCGTCAGGGATGGGTGACATTTCAGGTTGAGACTCTTCCTCAGATTATTTGAGTCTGAAGAAGGGTCTCAACCCGAAACGTCACCTATTCCTTTTCTCCAGGGTTGCTGTCTGACGGGCTGAGTTACTCCAACATAAAACGAGCACCATTTGCACTGTTCTACAGAAGTATCATGATGGTTGAATAATCCCCAGCCCAAACTTAACATAAAGAAACACAAATTCAAATCTACCGAAGATAGACACAAAATACTGGACAGCAGGACAGGCAGCGTCTCTGGAGAGAAGGACTGGGTGATGTTTCGGGTCAAGACCCTTCTTCGGACTGTGACAGCCAGGGTATTTTTGCTGGCCCAGCCTGTGCCTGGACTCTTACAAAATTTCAAAGTGTTCTAACATAATTAAATTATCTACACTTCCCCACCCAGCTCGGACCTGCCCCGCAATGAGTGGGTCGTCCTGAACCCGCTCCGTACAGGGGTCGAAGGTACACAAAATTGCTGGGGAAACTCAGCGGGTGCAGCAGCATCTTTGGAGCGAAGGAAATAGGCGACGTTTCGGGCCGAAACCCTTCTTCAGACCCGGTTCAACGCCAACATGCATCACTGCGTTCATCAGCAGCCTGCGTGTGTGGAGCAGACCAGCAAACAGCGCAGCAGCACGTCATTTTCAACTGCGCTGTCCTCCGCCCCCCTGGTGGAGGGGTAGACCTCACGGCCCTCGACAACAGCACATTGAACCAAAGATTATAGAGGGGCTATAGGATCTTTGCATTGAACTGGCGTCAGCGCCTGGAGGCCGTTACATAACCTGCTGCCTCCAACGCAAGAAGAATATCTATACTGCCGAGTCTTAGCAAATCACCTTGGATTCTAAATGTTCGCCACAGCAACGTGTCAGTAACAAAAATGTATTTTAAAGATCTGATCAAATCCTAATTTAGTTCAGAGATACAGTGTAGAAACAGGCCCTTCGGCCCATGGAGTCCGGACCGACCAGCGATCCCCACACATTAACACTATCATACACATACTTGGGGCAATTTACACCTATACCAAGCCTATTAACCTACAATCCTGTATGTCTTTGGAGATTTTAAATTAGTTGTATTCACTAGAATATAGTAAGCACTGGGCCCATATACATTAGCACACGTGCAGAAAGGAATTGCAGATGCTGGTATATACTGAAGATAGACACAAACTGCTGGGTCAGCAGGTCAGGCAGCAACTCTGGATAAAAAGGTTAGGTGATGTTTCGGGTTTGGACCATTCTTCGGACTGAAAGTAGGAGGGAACTGGAGATAGGAAAAGGCCAGAACAAAGCAGGGTCAGCAACAGATGACCAAGGAAGGATGGAGCCCATAATGACCCATGGTTGGCTGGGGAAGAGGTGATAATGAAGTGATACAAGGATGCGAACAGTGGAACTCGTAAGTGACTAGGGTGGGGGAGGGGAGGGAATGCAGGGGTTATTTGAAATCAGAGAAAGCAACTTTCATATCTGTAGGTTTTAGCTGCCCAAGCAAAATATGAAGTGCTGTTCCTTCAATTTGCATGTGGCCTCACTCTGACAGTGGAGGAGGCCCGGGACAGAAAGGTCAGTGCGGGAAGGGGAGTTAAAATGCTTGGCAACCGGGAGATCACGTAGGCGAAGGGCCTGAGCGTAACTGAATAGAAGTGTATTATGACACAGAAGGAAGCATTGGCCCATTGGATCCATACAACTCGTTGCCAAGCAATCCCTTCAGTCCCATCCAATCCTCATCTTAATCTCCTGCAATGAGAGCTGTCTCACATGGCCACCATCGTCTCTTTGTTGAGGTTTCTTTGCCGCTTAACCTACAATTAAGAATAATTTACAGTAGCCAAGTAACCTATCAGTATGCCTTTTAGATTTAAAAAGAAATCTGAGCATCCATGGAGTATGGTGTGTGCACATAATGCACGCACACGCACACACAATGCACGCGCACACACACAATGCACGCGCACACACACAATGCACGCGCACACACACAATGCACGCGCACACGCTCACACAATGCACGCACACACAATGCACGCGCACACATACAATGCACGCACACACGCACACAATGCACGCGCACACACACACAATGCACGCGCACACACACAATGCACACACACACACACGATGCACACGCTCACACACACAATGCACGCGCAAACACACACGCACACACAGCATATGAGGGCAGAATTGAATGCAGCTCCATGGGGCTGTGAGGCTGCAGCACTACCCGTTGCACCACTGGATATAGATTAGCAATACAACATGGAAACAAGCCCTTTGGCCCACCGAGTCCACGCTGCCCATGGATCACCCATTCACACTGTTTCTATGTTACAATTTTAAAGAGGCCAATTAAACTACAAACCCACATGTCTTTGGGATGTGGGAGGAATCTGGAGCATCTGGAGGAAACCCACGGGGAAATATGCAAACTCCACACGGACCACACCAGAGGTCAGGAATGAAACCCACATCTCTGGTGCTGTGCGGCAACGGATCTACCTGCTGCGCCACTGAGCTGCCCAAATAATCTCTCCCCCCCCCCCCCCCCCCCCCCTTCTCCCTTATTGAGGGGGATATGATAAGCCAGCACTCAATGCTCCTCTACACTGAGCGTTGAGGTGCTCATGAGAAGCAACATTTAATTATTATAGTATACATATTTGCAGTCCTCTTCCAAAGGTGAAATTTGAGAGGGGGAAAAAAAGAAGAAACTGAAAATCTGAAATAAAAATAGAATGCTGGAAAAACTCAACAGGTCAAACAGCATCTGTGGAAAGTGAAACAGTGTTCACGTTTTCACTTCCCAGTTCTGATGATGACTTAATTTCTGCAAATGCTACCAAAAGTCAAAGTCAATTTTATTTGTCATATGCACACGAAGGTGCAGTGAAATGAATTTGCCAGCAGCGATACATTTAAAAAGAACACACAATACACAATAAGATTTAACACAAACATCCACCACAGCATTTTTCAGCCAGTCCTCCTCCTTTGTTCACCCGTGGTCGGAGCCATAAACCATCCATAGTAGTTTAGTTTATTGTCACTTTGTGATAATGTTGTCACTGAGGTACAGTGAAAAGTACAGTGTTAATGTTGTTACAGTGAAAAGTTATTGTGTGCTAACCAGTCAGAGGAAAGACAATACATGCTTACATAGAGCCATTCACAGTGTACAGATACATGATAATGGAATAATGCAAGGTAAAGCCAGTAAAGTCTGATCTCTCGACAGACTGCTCTCGAGTTATGGTAGGATGATTTGGTTGTCTGATAACAGTTGGGAAGAAACTGTCTCTGAATTTGAAGGTGTGTGTTTTCACACTTCTATACCTTTTGCCTGATGGGAGAGGGGAGAAGAGGGAGTGGCCAGGATGCGACTCGTCCTTGATTATGTTGCTGGCATTGCCGAGGCAGCATGAGGTATAAATGGAATCAATGGAAGGGAGTGTGTAAGAAACAACTGCAGATGCGGTTTAAACCAAAGATAGACACAAAAAGCTGGAGTAACTCAGCGGGACAGGCAGCATCTCTGGAGAAAAGGAATGGGTGATGTTTCGGGTCGAGACCCTTCTTCAGACTGGTTAGGGATAAGGAGAACGCCTTCGCTCAGCCCGCTTGAACCAACCTGATCTCCTGTTTGCTGGACACTTTAATTCTCCTTCCCATTCCTGCACAGACCTTTCTGTCCTCAGTCTCCTCCATTGTCAATGAGGCTAAATGCAACTTGGAGGAACAGCATCTCATATTTCGCTTGGGCAGCTTACAGCCCAGTGGTATGAATATTGATTTCTCTCACTTCAGGGAGCCCCTGCATTCCCTCTCTCTCTGTTCCTCCCCCACCAAGTCACACCAGCTTCTCGTTTTCACCCAACAACAGCTTACAATGGCCTGTTTCCTTCATCATCGTTACTTCTTTAATTCATTGTTCTTTATCTCTCCACATCACCGTCTATATCTCTCGTTTCCCTTATCCCTAACCAGCCTGAAGAAGGGTCTCGACCCGAAATGTCACCCATTCCTCATCTCCTGAGATGCTGCCTGTCCCACTGAGTTACTCCAGCTTTTTGTGTTTATCAATGGAAGGGAGGTTGGTTTGTGTGACGGTCTGGGCTGCGTCCACAATTTGCTGCAATCTCTTGCGGTCTTGGATGAAGCTGTTCCCAAACCAAGCTGTGATGCATCACTATAAAATGCTTCCTATGGAGCATCTATAGAGGTTGGTGAGAGTTGTTGGGGACTTGCCAAACTTCCTAAGCCTTGTAAGGAAGTAGAGGTGTTGGTGTGCTTCATTGGTTGTTGCTTCAATATGGGTGGTCCAGGAGTAATTGGTGATATTGACTCCTTGTAATTTGAAGTTTTCAGCTATCTCTACTTCGGTGCCATCAATGCAAAGTGGGGTATGTGTACCGCTTTGCTTCCTGAAGTCTATCACTGTCTTGCTGACATTGAGAGAAAGGTTGTCGTCTCGACACCAGGACACGAGGCTCTCAATCTCCTTCTCATCATTGTACTCCGTCTCATCATTATGAAATTAAATGCCTTTATTTGTCGTTGTAACAACGAAATTGTTGTTACCACTCCATTGGTGCATAATATACAAACATAAAAACACGGGACACAATTTAAAAACAATGTTAAAAACTAGGTATTAAAATAAGCATCAGCACTGTACATGGTGATAGTAAACATTCAAGGTGGGTAGCAGCATGGAAGAGTGCAGCATGAATAATCTTTGTGTTTTTTCACGTTGAGTGTAAAGATTGCTTTGGGGAAGAAACTTTCTCTGAGTCTGGAGGTGCGTGTTTTGGCTGACCTGTAACGCCTGCCAGAGGGCAGCATTTCAAAAAGGTGGTGTGTGTGGAGTATTTGATGATTTTAGTGGCTCTGCTGAGGTAGCGCAAGGTGGCAATATCCTCCAGAGAGGGCAGTGGGCAGCCGGTGATTCTCTCTGCTGTTTTTCTCACTCTCTGAAGCGCTTTCTTATCTGCAGCAGAGCAGCCTGCATACCACACTGACATGCAATATGTCAGTAGACTCTCAATGCTCGCCCGGTAGAAGGCCACCAGTAGCTTCTTCTTGGTGTTGTGCCTCCTGAGCATTCTCAGGAAGTGAAGTCTCTGTTGTGCTCTTTTGACGGTTGCAGTGGTGTTGGCCGACCAGGAGAGATCCTCGGATATTTCCTAGGAATTTGAAAGTCTGCACCCTTTCCACACATGCCCCATTTGACATCTGGCCCACAATGGAGGTATCTATAAGCTACAGGTAAGGGAAAAAAGTTCAAGTTAAGTTTATTATTATATGCACAAGTACAATGAGGTACAGATTCTTTGCTGCCCTCTATAAAAATCCACCAAGCAAATCTATGCAGGTGAAGATACAACAGACTGCAGATGATGGAATCTTGAGCAAAATACAAAGTGCTGGAGGAACTCAGCAAGTCAGACATCATCTGAGGACCCTTTTTAAAATTAGGTCCGATGGGTCTAGTCTGAAGTAGGATCCTGACCCAAAGTGTCATCTTGGTCCATTCCCACTCCAGATGCTGCCTAACCCGCTGCATCCGCTCATCATTCTGTATTTAAATCAGTTCTGGTGTTGAATAAAGAAAACTTGCCTTTCCATCACTATCCAAATTCTCAATGAATCATTGAGTAAAGACTCTTCAGCCCATTGTGTCGAAGCCGACTATCAGTCGCCCATCCACATTAATCCCATACACCAACGCTTGGCCTGTAGCTTTCTAAACCTTAGCAGTTCAGATGTACCTCTGCATGCCGCTTAAATGTTGTGTGAGTATCGGCCTTCATCATCCAGTGTGTTCCAGACGCCAACCACCCTTTGGTTGAAGAAAGTCTTCCTCAAATCCCTTCTGAACATCTTAGATGCCCTTTCGATTTGACACCACCATTTTCAGAAAAAGATTCCTGTTATCTCCCTTGTCTATATCTCGTAAATCCTGTGAATGGAATCATCGATTTAAACCTCTAAAATCGTTAAGTGCGGTCATTACAGGTAAGAAGTTCCGGAAGGTTAATTTTGCAACAGATTAATATTTCCCTAGAAACGTAGGCCGTGCTTCTTTGCTTAGCTATTTTCACTGGGTGGAGCATGCTAAATAATAAGCGAGTTCAGTATTCCAAAAAACACAAGGAATCATGGGATTTGTCAAAGGACACCGGCCCGGAGCAGTGGCGGCCCAGGCTTACAGCCAGCGCAGAGAAGAAGCGCTAACTCTACTGCTCCAGGCTGGTGTCCCGTCAGTCCAGGGCTGTCGGTTAACCCAGCGGGACAGGCAGAATTGAGCTGGTGCTAGCACTTCTTCTCCGCGCTGGCTGTAAGCCTGGGCCGCCACTGCTCTGGGCCGATGTCCCGTCAGTCCAGGGTCACCCCGGGTATCTCCGGTCGTCCCCGGACAGGGATGGGAGACTCAGGAGGGGACGGGGATGGTCCAGTAGCGATTCAACAGCGCTTGCAGCCCCGGGTTCGATCCTGAATACAGATGAAACGCAGGGCTGTATACATGCAGCAGCACAGCTGCCCAGAATGTTTATCGCGAGTGACCTTTGACCTGGGCATGCGCAGTCGGAATACCGAACTTGTTTATCGTGCAAAGGTTCTGTGAGGGAGGATCACTGTTTAAGGTCCTTCCGCTACTGGACATTGAGGACCGAGTCTGGTGAGGGCACCTCTCAAACAAGGGAAGGGATATCACCCCTGTTGGCCACGTGAGAGGCAAGGGTGTTTTGTTTAAAGATAGGTGTGAATACTACTGAGTGTGAATCTACTGAATGCACAGACACAGATAATGTATGAAGAGTTTTTGTTTTATATTTATTTTTATTCTGAATAAAATTTATTTTTGAGATTGAAAATTGGGCTGAAAAACCTAAGGTGACCCTCCAGTGCAGCACTTCCAGAGATGTGGCGGAAGGAACTGCAGATGCTGGTTTACACCGAATTCTGGAGTAATTCAGCTTGACAGGCAGCATCTCTGGAGAAGGAATGGGTGACGTTTCGGGACGAGACCCTTTTCAGACGTCACTTGTTTAAGAAGGAACTGCAGATGCTGGAAAATCGAAGGTAGACAAAAATGCTGGAGAAACTCAGCGGGTGCAGCAGCATCTATGGAGCGAAGGAAACCCCGAAGAAGGGTTTCGACCCGAAACGTTGCCTATTTCCTTCGCTACATAGATGCTGCCTCACCCGCTGAGTTTCTCCAGCATTTGTGTCTACATTCAGACGTCACCTATTCGTTTGCTCCAGAGATATCGTCTGAGTTGCTTCAACTTTTTGTGTCTAAAGCAGCATCTGCAGTTCCTTCCGGGCTCCTCTATAATCTTTGTTCCTGGCCAAAGTGTTAAGTCATGTTGACTTGCAGGAAATTGATTCAGCCTCGCTCAGCTGACCTCATTGGTTGAGCTCGGGCTATCCGTCCGAAGCAATGGAGCAGAGATGGAGTCGATGGGCGGCCCCTAATCCAGGCCTCGGAGGGTCTCCCCTGCACCGCCAGAGCCGGCCCCTCTCCGCTCAGGCACCTCTTTCATTGCCCCTCGCCGGCCGCCCCAAAGATCCGCTCGATGATGTCTGGAGGGGACCATGTATGTCTGGGCTGCGACCACCAATCGATGCGTTCCCGCGCGGCCGGGACTGATACACGGCGCGGCCAATCACAGAGCGCCGCTGCGTGGAACGCGGTGTAACAATGCGGCGCTGGCCAATGGGAGACGGAGGGTGAAGTGATACAAGCCGGGTGATCCTTTGGGTGAAACTACACGGGCGGCACAAGACGACATCTCCATCATGGCTCAGTGAGTTTTAACCCCGCCGCATACACACACACACCAGCGCCACACACACCACATACACACACACACACTCACCATCACTCACCATCACCCCCCCCCCCCCACCCCCCACCCCCCACACACACAGACCATCACACACACCACCGCCGCCACAACACTGCACTCAGACTGCCCCTCATGTTCACTGTGTGAATGCCTCCACGGTTAACTTTCAACCACACCAATGTCCGATCAACTATTGATCCAGAAACAAAGAACTGCAGATGCTGGTTTATACCAAAGATATTTTTTAAAGGGGTTAGGAAGGAACTGCAGATGTTGGTTTAAACCGAAGATATACACAAAATGCTGATACACGGCGCGGCCAATCACAGGGCGTCGCTGCGTGGATCGCGGTGTAACAATGCGGCGCTGGCCAATGGGAGGCGGAGGGTGAAGTGATACAAGCCGGGTGATCTTTGGGTGAAACATACACGGGCGGCACAAGGGGACATCGCCACCATGGCTCAGTGAGTTTCAACCCCGCCACATACACACACACCATCACACCATCACACACACACACACACACACACACACACACACACACACACACACACACACACACACACACACACACACACACACACACACACACACACACACACACACACACACCACTGCCAGACACACACACACACACACACCATCACCACACACACCAACACGCACACCATCACACACACACACACAAACACCATCACACACACACACACACACAAACACCATCACACACACACACACACACACACACACACACACACCACCGCCACAACACTGCACTCCGACTGCCCCTCATGTTCACTGTGTGAATGCTTCCTCGGTTAACTTTCAGCCACAACAATGTCAGATCAACTATTGATCCAGAAACAAAGAACTGCAGATGCTGGTTTATATCAAAGATTTAAAAAAAGGGTTAGGAAGGAACTGCAGATGCTGGTTTAAACTGAAGATATACACAAAATGCTGGAGTAATTCAGCGGAACAGGCGGAGAGATGGAATGGGTGATGTTTCGTGTCGAGACCCTTCTTCAGACGGTCCCGATCAGAAACGTCACCCATTCCTTCTCTCCAGAGATGCTGCCTGACCTGTTGAGTTACTCCAGCACGTTGTGTGCCTATCTCCACTATTGAAATATTTGAGAACGCGATGCCGAGTAACTGGACCTGAATCTTACTGAAAGTTACTTTCTGGTACTGTTCCGTGATATTTACTGTGTGATTGCTGCCTTGTTCGACTGCCCCCATTATTCCCTTCGATCATCAAAGAACTGTGCATTTCTGTAGCGCGTAGCAAGATGTCTCAAAGTAGCGATGGTGCGATGTAACCAGTGACGTCATGAAGACCAGGAAATTTCCTTTCAGTGGTGTTGGATGATCAATATTGGCCAGGACTCTGCATATAACTCTTCTGTTTAAGAAGGAACTGCAGATGCTGGAAAATCGAAGGTAGACAAAAGTGCTGGAGAAACTCGGAGGGTGCAGCAGCATCTATGGAGCGAAGGAAATAGGCAACGTTGCGGGCCGAAACTCTTCCGCTTCTCTTAGGAATGGTACTTGTGGAGTATTTACGCTTCCACTGTATTCGTTGTAGCGCTTGGAGTGTTTTGCCTAGCTTTCACTGTGTGAGGTTTTGGGGAGGTCTTTAATCCATAGCCTATTGAATAGTGTAAGTGAATAGGGAATTAAAGGTAACAAAGTGCTGGAGTAACTCAGCGGATCAGGCCGCATCTCTGTTGAATGTGGATAGGTGATATTTTTTTCTTCTTGGTTTCTTGGTCCTCCAAAATATTCCAAATGGAATTTAAACTGGAGGTGGTGAAGGGAGGGCTTAAGCCAGAAAGGGTTATTGGGTAGAAAGAGCTACTTTAAATTTAGTTGCATCTGGTTGGGTAACTATAGTTGGGTGGAGATTATTCCATGCTTTAATTGTGCGGGGGAAGAATGAATTGCTGTACACATCTGTCTTTGTAGCTGGGATCACAAATTGGATCGAATGCCCTCGTCTGCTCCTAATTGGTTTGGGTTTGGTGTAGGTCTTGTAGTCTATGTCGATCTGAACATTTAACATTTTGTAAAAACAGATCAAACAGTGAGCTTCACGTCTGTCTTGGAGAGGGTTCCACCCCAGAGAATTCAGAAGTTTGGTGACACTCGCTTCTCTCTCATAGGTGTTAGTGACAAATCGAGCTGCCTGTCTTTGGACACGTTCGATGGAAGAAATGTTTTTATTTGTGTATGGGTCCCATGCTGCAACTGCGTAGTGCAAATGAGGTCTAACGAGGGTGAAGTATAGCTTCTCCTTGACAGAAGTTGAACAATGATGAAAGTTGCGCCTCAGAAAGTTTAGGACACCTGTTGCTTTCACTGTTGCATGATGAGTCTGACCATTCCAACGCAGATCATTCTGCAATTTGATGCCAAGATACTTGGTTTGTTTGGATTCTTCAAGGTGGCACCAAGTATATTGTAAGATTTTGCCTGGATTCCTCTTTCTGGTGACACGCATAGTTTCACATTTGGAAGGGTTGAACTGCATGCCCCATTGTTGTGACCACTTAACCATAGTATCGAGATCCTTTTGGAGAGCATCTTCATCATCAGCTGACTTAATTGGAAGGTTTCACCTATCTTCTTCCCCACTTAAGTGAGTTTCTTTTCTTCACTCGCTCACAGCACAGAAACAGGCCCTACTGCCCAACTTATCCCTGCCGACCAGAATGCCCCATCTATGCTAGTCCCATTTACCTGCATTTCCCTGTAAGCCTTTCCTATCCACGTACCTGTCCCCCAATATCTTTTAAATGTGACAGTACCTGCCTCAACCACCTCCTCCGGCAGCTGTCTCCACATACCATTCACCACAATGCTAGAAAAACACAGAGATTTGGAGCCAAAATTGACATCCAATGTACAATATAGTCTTAAAACTGTAGTTAAAAGAGTTATTTTTAATTTAAAAGAGCCAGAGTAACCTATATTAGTCAAGCCTCATCTGCCTGATTGGCTTCTGTGCATGTGTCTTTGAGTGAGGAGTGGAGCGAGATGGCTGCTTGGGTGTCAGGTTAAAACCTGACACCACCATGGACATTCTGAACCCTACCCAAGCCCAAATATTTATCATGTTTTCTCGTCACTTCACTTCATTTTCCCCTCATCACTTCAAGTATAACAAGATCTGATCCACTATTGAACTGAGGAGGCAATGCCAAATAATTGCACCTGAAGCTTGCTGAAAGTCACTTTCTTAATTAGCAAACAATACAATACAATTCAATTTATTGTCATTTGGACCCCTTGAGGTCCAAACGAAATGTCGTTTCTGCAGCCATACATTACAAACAAATAGACCCAAGACACAACATAATTTACATAAACATCCATCACATTGCTGTGATAGAAGGCCAAAAAAACTTCTCTCTCCACTGCACTCTCCCCCCCGATGTCAGAGTCAAAGTCAAAGCCCCCGGCGGGCGATGGCGATTGTTCCGCGCCCATTAAAGCCACGCCGGGTGATGCAAGGCCGCACACCGGGTTCTTGATGTTAGAGCCCCCGGCGTGCGCTCGCAGTCCCGCGGCCATTCCAAGCCGTGCGGGGCGGTGCTGTAAGGCCCCGCTCCAGGCGCTCCTCAACCCCGCAACTCGGGCGGGAGAAGTCGCCGTTGCGGGAGCCCTGAAAAGCGGTCTCCCTCCAGGGACCCGCGGGCTCCCGGTGTCACTGTCCGCCAGACCCGCAGTTGCAGCCTCCGAATCTCCGGGGGTCGGGTCGCAGCAGCGTCCACCACAGCTCCACCCGTTCTGGACTCGGCCAGCTCCGCGACAGTGAGGTGAGTAGTCGGCACCACAGCCCCCGGTCTTCCTGTTGGAGGCCGCTCCTCGTTGCAGCCCCAACGACAACGGAGACCCGACAAAGAAAAGGTCGGGTCTCCCGTGCAGGGAGAGATTTAAAAGTTACCCCCTCCCCCCCACACCACCCCCACCCCCCCACACACATACCCCAACAAAAAATAACAAAAACTACATAAAAACAAAGACATAAAATAATAAAAACGCAGACGGACTGCAGAGGTCGCTGCTGACGAAAGTCGCGCCGCCCAACTCAGCAAATCATCCTGTATTGGGTCGGTGTGGCCTGACCTGTCGACCTTTAAATTGTGACATAATGTTTTATCAGCCTCTATACCTGGCCCAACCTGCACTCGGCTCTTATCAAGCTCGTCAATGCTGGGAAACAAAGATGCAGAAAACAACTGCAGATGTTGGTTTGTACCAAAGATAGACACAAAGTGCTGGAGGAACTAAAGTGCTGTTTGGGGAACTTTTGTAACTTTGTCGGCAACAGAAACATGGGGCTATTTGTGTTCTGCCTGGGTGAGGTCAGCTGTATGATGTTACCAGGTTGAGGTAAAACAAAGCATTTCACTGTACCCAGGTACATGTGACAATAATGTATCATTGAATAACTCAGCAAATCAGGCAACATCTCTGGAAAAAGGATAAAAGATGTTTCAGGTCAGGACCCTTCTGCAGTCTGTATTGCTTGTTTGTATTAAGACTGTTTTAAATCTGAAGAAAGGTCCCGACCGAAAAAGCCACCTATCCTTATTCTCCTGAGATGCTGCCTGACCTGCTGAGTTACTCCAGCATTGTGTCTATCTCAAGTCAAAACTTCTCTGATTCAAAGCACAAGCTGATTTTGAAGAAAACATATGTAATTCTACCCTCAGATGTATTTTTCATAAGGAGTAAATCCTCCCCATAAACTAAGATCCAGTGACAGCCCTAACTTTTAATGGATTAAACCACAACTTTGAAAGGCGTTTGGCCATTAGCTAGACAGAGAGTATTGCAATAAAGGAAGCAGATGTGATGGTGGGGGTGCAGAAATGGGAGGCCATCAATCATAGGCATTGAGTCGTAGTCAAGAGTGTTTTATTGTCATATGTACTGACACAGAGCAATGATATTCTTATTTGCAGCAGCATAACAGGTTTGTAAAACAGTACGCAGTAGATATATAATAAACATTGAAAAAAAGCTCAATTTAAAAAAAATCCAAAATGGTGCAAAAATACAAAGCAAAGCCAGAAGTCCCTAGTGTTATCACGACACTTTAGTTTAGACTCGTACAGCATGGAAACAGGCCCTTCGGCCCAACTCATTCTTGCTGATCAAGGTGCCATGTTTGCCCACGTTTGGTCCATATGCCTGTACACCTCTCCTATCTGTGTAGCTGTCCAAGTGTGTTTTAAATGGATAATATTTGGATTACTATCCCCTGCACAGTCCTTTTGAGTCCTTTTACATTTTTGGCTGTGCAGTACACTGGAAGGCTGATATTTCCTCATTGCACAGGTGGGTTGGTATCAGGAAGTTCCACCATGAGTTATTGTGAACATCTATTGCTCCACTTCACAAGAATCCTGCTGGGAGTGTCTGTCCTGTTTTGCAATACCACAGTTAAGATTTTTGCAGCAAGTATTGAATTAAGAATCGTGTCACACTGCCAAGGGGAAGTTGTGCAAGAAGAGAACTATCAGCATTGATATTTGTAATTGCTATCAAACTAAACTTGCTGTGGGGATGATACAATGCAGATTTCACAATGCCTAACCTGGTGCTGAGTTAAAATAACCTTTTGCAATCGCAGCATTGATCCCTTTCTTTAATGGAGATGACTTTGCTTTTCCGCAAATGTTTTTACAATGACTTTTCTCCTGTACCTGATATTACTCTTATAGGCCTCCTTGTACTTTACTTCTGTCAATCTGCCTCAGGGAGTGGGTCTATTTTGTCCATAATTTCTCAGAGCAGAATTGGGCCATTCGGCCCATCAAGTCTAATCCACCATTCAATCATCTTTCTCTATGATCTATCTTTCTCTCTCAGCCCCATTCTCCTGCCTTCTCCCCATAACCCCGGACACCCGTACTAATCAAGAATCTATCAATCTCTGCCTTAAAAATATCCACTGACTTGGCCTCCACAGCCTTCTGGGACAATGAATTCCACAGATTCACCACCCTCTGACTAAAGATATTCCTCCTCATCTCCTTCCTAAAGATACATCCTTTTATTCTGAGGCTATGGCCTCTGGTACTAGACTCTCCTACTAGTGGAAACATTGTCTCCACATCCACTTTATCCAGGCCTTTCAACATAAGTTTCAATGAGGTCCCCCCCATCCTCATCCTTCTAAACTCCAGCGAGTCCAGGCCCAGTGCTGTCTAAAGCTCATCATATGTTAACCCAATCATTCCTGGGATCATTCTTGTAAACCTACTGTAAGGTGAGGGTTAGGGGGTGGGAAGAATTTGGCACAGTTCTAGCTGAGCGACTTGTGTAAGAAAGAACGGCAGAAGCTGGTTTAAACCGAAGATAGACACAAAAAGCTGGAGTAACTCAGCGGGACAGGCAGCAACTGTTGAGAGAAGGAATGGGTGACGTTTCGGGTCGAGTGTCTCGACCCATTCCTCCTCTCCAGAGATGCTGCCTGTCCCGCTGAGTTACTCCAGCTTTTTGTTGAGTGACTTGTTCTCTTTCCATTGACTGGTTAGCACGCAACAAAAGCTTTTCCACCCTAACTCAGCACGCGTGATAATAAACAAAACTAATATACGGCATTAATGGGGGAATGAAGAAAGTCATAAAGTCCTAGAGTAATTCAGCAGCTCAGGCAACGCAACATCCCTGGAGAACGTGGATTGGTGATAGTTTGGGTCAGGACTTTTTTTCCCAAGTCTGATGAAGGGTTCCAATTAGAAACGTCACCTATACATGTTCTCCAGGGATGCTGTCTGACCCGCTGAGTTACTCCAGCACTTTGTGACTTTTTAAGCAAACCAGCATCTGCGATTCCTTGTTTCGACACCATTAATGGTTTGGACGCACATTTTGCAACTTCCCCTTAGCCATTTTCAACAGCCACTGTGACGTCTATAAAGCCTCCATGATCATGGCTGTCGGCTAAACGCTGTGCCGATGACTATCGGTTTTATAGGAATCCTGCCATTATCTGCTGTGGGATAACGGGTGCAGAATAATAATAATAATAATAATATCTTTTATTGTCATTGCACATCAGTGCAACGAGATTTAGTATGCAGCTTCCAACCGATGTAAATAAAAGTAAAATAAATAAATAAGCTGTGTGACGTGACCATCCGAGGGAGACAGTCCAGGGGGGGTGGGGGGCACTCAGCAGGGCCGGTTCAGAGCCGCTATAGCTCTGGGAATAAAGCTGTTTCTGAGTCTGGAGGTTCGGGCGTAGAAGGCCTTGTAACGTCTGCCGGAGGGAAGTAGTTCGAACAGTCCGTTACAAGGGTGTGAGGAGTCTTTATGGATGCTGACGGCCTTCCTGAGGCACCGTGTGTGGTAGATGCCCTCCAAGGCTGGTAGCTGTGTCCCAATAATCCTCTGCGCTCTGGACGACGCGCTGAAGAGCACTCCTCTCCACCTCCGTGCAGCTGAGATACCGCACAGAGATGCCATACGTTAATATGCTCTCTGTGGTGCAGCGGTAGAACGTTGTCAGCAGCTGTTGGGGCAGACCAGTCTTTTTTAATGTCCTCAGGAAGAACAGTCGTTGCTGTGCCTTCTTGACCAGCGCAGCGGTGTTGGTGGACCATGTGAGGTCCTCTGAAATATGAGTGCCCAGAAACTTAAAGCTGGACACTCTCTCCACACTTTCCCCGTAAATGGAGATTGGGGCGTATTCTCCATTATGGGACCTCCTGAAGTCAATAATCAGCTCCTTGGTCTTGGAGGTTTAGTGACAAGTTGTTACGTGCGCACCAGTCCGCCAGGTTCTGCACCTCCGCTGTGTATTTTGTTCATCCAATGAATACACAATGTCCTCCCGTATTGAAGAACTTCTTTTAGCTCTGATGTGGGCTTTAGTTTGACTTTAACAATGCTCAAATATCCGTTTGAAATAGTGATCCTGGCACTTGAGATATTGAAGAGAAGGTTCCAAACCCAAAAGGTCACCCATCCTTTGTCTCCGGAAATGTTCCCTGACCCGCTGAGTTACTTCAACACTTTGTGTCTGTACTTAAGATATTATTGACCAACCATCAAAGAACATAGTCTATATCAGTATAGGAGCTGGCCCTTCAGCCCACAATATCTGTGCCGAACATGATATAATCATATAACCATATAACAATTACAGCACGGAAACAGGCCATCTCGGCCCTACAAGTCCATGCCGAACAATTATTTTCCCTTAGCCCCACCTGCCTGCACTCATACCATAACCCTCCATTCCCTTCTCATCCATATGCCTATCCAATTTATTTTTAAATGATGTGAAGTTAAACTCCACAGACCTGTCTTGAATGCCACTATCGTATCTGCCTCGACTACCACTACCTCTGGCCGTGTAGTAAACATGACAATAAACAAAACTAAAAACTTGTCCTGCACATCTTCTTTAAACTTTACCCTCTCACCTTAAAGCTTTGGCCCCTAATCTTAGTAATTTCCACCTGGGTGGAAAAAAGATCTGACTGCCTATCCTCTCATAATTTAATACACTCATTTCAGTTCACCTGTAAATTTCTCTCAGTTTTAGAGTACCATAAGACATGGCAGCAGAATTAGGCCATTCGGCCCATCGAGTCTGCTCCGCCACTCAATCATGGCTGATCTATTTTCCCCCTTGCACTGGACGTTATTCGTCTTGCAGTAAATTCATGTTTTTTCCCTTTATTTTTGCACTAAACGTTATTTCCTTTATGCTGTACCTGTACACTGTGAATGGCGCGATGGTAATCATGTATTGTCTTTCCACTGAATGGTTGGCACGCAACAAAAGCTTTTCATTGTACCTCGGCACACACGTGGCAATGAACCAAACGGAACCTCCCAACCCCATGTTCTCCCCATAACCTTTGGCGCCCTTAGCACAAAGCGTTCCTTCCTTTCTCTGCAAGGTGTCTGGACAGGACGGCTGAAGTAGAAACACGGGGGAACGATGGTGAAAATGATGAGCGACCAGTAGTTTCAGGGCCGTGCCCAAGGACGACGCCCCACTCTGCTGACTCGTGTGAACGCAGACACTCCATTGTAGGAGCTGACGGCAACTCTATCTGTGATGTTAACATTCTGATGCTCTTCCCCCACATCCCCACTCCTCGGGAACTAAGGTGTGAATGTAATGGTACTGGGCTCGGGTATTAAAATGCTTTCTGTCCTCCTCCACAGAGCTGATATTGCACTCATCGGGCTGGCTGTAATGGGCCAAAACATCATCCTGAACATGAACGATCATGGCTTTGTGGTAAGTAAGTCTCTTGTTACTTCTCACTTGGTGGCAAGTTTCTTAGTGGTTCACCTCATTCACTGTTAATGGGATCTTGCTGTGTGTTGCTTGGCTTTGAAATATACAGCAGGGAAACAGGCCCCTTGGTCCACCAAGTCCACACTGACCCTCACACACCCGTTCATACTAGTTGTATGTCATCCCACTTTCTCATCCGCTCCCTACACACTAGGGGCAATTTACAGAGGGCCAATTGACCTACAAACCCGCATGTCTTTGGGATGTGGGAGGAAACAGGAGCACTCAGAGAAAATCCACGCGGTCGTAGGGAGAACGTGCAAACTCCACACAGGCAGCAACCGAGTAAGGATCGAAACTGGGTCTGTGGCGCTGTGAGGCAGCGTTAATATTAATTAACCCCATTATACTTTTTTGTTTATCCATTCATTGAACGTGGGCATCATAGTGATGGCCAACATTGAATGCACACCTCAAACTGCTGCTGGGAGACTATTGATGAATCAGAAAAAACAAAGTGATGGAATCGTTCAGCAGGTCAGGCAGCCTCTGCGGAAAGGGGAAGAGTTAACATTTTAGGTTGAGGACCCTTTATCAGAACTGGTCACAAGAGAAAACAAGTTGTAGGGAAGATAGACGTGAACAGGTAGGACAAAGGGGCGAGGTCTGTAGTGAGGACAAGGCTGCCACAGAGGGGGTTGTAGAGGGAATTGATTAGTGGTTTAGTGAGGGCAGGTAGAGGGGTCGAATGAACACTGGGGAGTGCGAGCAGTCAGAGAGAGTGAGAATACAGACTAAAGAATTGTGAAAAATGGTGAGAATGCAGGGGCTGTGGGTCAGTTAGGGTGTGTGACAGCTTCGATCCACGCTGAGCCATTGTCACTGGTGGAAAACAACAGCAGAAACGGCCGGCCCTGATGCAGAGAGAGGAGGTGATGTGAAGTTGTGGACTTTGGTGATGAATCCCGGGCAGTGAGCCGCGTGCCTTGAACATTGCTGTTCGGGTGGCGAGGGGGCCCATGATACGAGAGGGGGGCACGCTGGACGATTTTGGGGGCTGGTTAAACGTCACACTGCCCCGGAGCTGAGCCTGCACCTCCTTCCAGGGAGAGTTCTGTAGGACCAGGTGGTGGTCAAGTCAAGTCGAGTTTATTGTTGCATGCACGGGTACAGTGAGGTGCAGACTTGCAGCAGCTCAGGCTCAGACAACACACTATCATGTCAGTTATACGCAAGTCACACAAATTCTGCAAGAAAATGTGCGCAAAATAACAGGACTTTAGGACCAAACACAATAGTGCCAAGAGTTGGCTGAGGTAGGATAAAGGGCCTGACCCACTTTCACGACCTAATTCACGACCTCTGCCGAGTTTTCCCTTGACTCATACTCGCAGCATGGTCGTCACGAGGTCGTAGGCAGGTCATGATGCTAGTCGTAGGTACTCGTGGCATCAAGTAGGTCAGGGCGTTTTTTCAACATGATGAAAAATGTGCATGAGTAAAAAAGGTTGTGAATTACGTTGTGAAAGTGGGACAGGCCCTTTAGGGTCGTGCAGGTTGGTTGAAGAACCTGATGGTTACAGGAAAGCAGCGGTTGCTGAAGCTGGTGGTGTGAGACATAGGGCTTCTGTAGCTCCTGCCTGATAGTAGGAGTGAGAAGAGGGCACGGCCCGAATGGTGGGGGTCCTTGGTGATGGATGGTACTCTTCTGGAGGCGGCGCCTGGTGTTGATGCTTTTGATAGTGGGGTGGGCTGTGCCAGTGATGGACCGGGCTAACTTCACCACCACTTTCTGCAGCCTCTGACTGAGTGGGAGGTGTTTCTTGCCTCTTGGTGCTGTCATGCTCCAAATTAATGTTGGCCTCCTTCCTGGTCTCTGTAACATTAGCGGAAGCAGGGAACAGTTGCTGGGGAGCTGAGACTGAACACTATGGACTCCGCTACCTCTCCCCGTAAGTTCTGACTGTGGCAGTCGCTCTGGTTTGCCCTTTGCTGCCTCCGCAACCAAATCACTGGTCAATGTTTGCAGGCATCGGTGATACAAACCCTCTACATATAGTTTGGGTAGCGAATCTATGGAATTCACTGCCACAGAGGGCTGTGGAGGCCAGGTCAATGGATATTTTTAAGGCAGCGATGGATAGATTATTGATTAGTATGGGTGTCAGGGGTTATGTGGAGAAGGCAGGAAAATGGGGTTAGGAGGGAGAGATAGAGCAGTCATGATTGAATGGCAGAGTATTGATGGGCTGAATGGCCTAGTCACTGAATAATCACCCTTAATAATGTTTGAGGAAAGTGATTATTTTGTTGTCTGGATGATTTTCTGATGGGGAGAAGGGGGGGGGGGGAGGATTTGTATCAAGGGAGAGTTAAGTAATGCTTGTTATCAGCTTGGAACGTGTGTATGTCAGGGGCTGATCTCTGAGAGGGGTGGAGATATGTCCCATTGGGGTTTATTGTAGACATGTGTGTATGGTCTTGTTCTCTGCTCTCGCTGTTTTGACCCGGCCACTGTGGTGAAAGTGCTTTAGACACAGCTGCATGTCACAGGGGTGCTGCTCCATGGTGATGGTGCGGTCAGAACTCTCTCCGTTTGTGCGCCAGGTTTGTGCCTACAACAGAACGGTTGCCAAAGTGGACAGCTTCCTGCAGAACGAGGCCAAAGGGACCAAGGTGATCGGTGCCAACTCCCTGGAGGATATGGTCAAGAAGCTGAAGAAGCCACGCCGCATCATGATGCTGGTGAAGGCTGGCGATGCTGTCGATGACTTCATCCAGAAGCTGGTACGTTGTCCAGGTGACGGCCTCAGTGGCGAGTGGTCGACCTCAGTAGCAGAGACTATGTAAGACTGGGTTCCCGAGGGGAGGCGGGGGGGGGGGGGGGGGGGGGGGGGGGGGAGAGGGGACCTTTCTTGTGTCTTGTGTTAGGACCAAGGGTGTAGGGGGATTGATGAAGCCCCCAATCTCTCCTGCCCTCGTTTGCCTTCCCAGAGAGGTCCACCCTCTTCCTTGGCTGTTCCTTCCATGGTGACTCCACCCTGGTGTGGATGAGTCGGCCGACCTCTTAAAACTCCCTCCTCCCTTGGATTCTTCCATGGGCCATGGCTGGACGCCTCTCAGCCTCGTGAGCTGGGCGTTGCTAGCTGCTCATCTCTCCCACAATCTGAGCTGATTCTGGACAACATCGCTCAAAAACCAGGGCGTCAAATTGTATGTGTATGTTGTTGACATCGCAGAGGTGTCCCACTGCCACCCCCACCCCACCCTCACCCCCGCCCCCACCCCCACCCCCAACTCCCTCCACAGGTGCTGCCTGACCCTCTGAGTTCCTCCAACACTTTGTCTTTTTTTCTGAAATACGTTGTCATTCTTGCCTTGACAGATTCCTCTTTTGGATAAGGGTGACATCATTATTGACGGTGGGAATTCCGAATACAATGACACCACGGTAAGTTTTGTGCCTTTGGCGAGAGGTTTCCGTGTGGGATAAATCTCCCACAGGCTGCACGGTGTGTAATCCACACCGGGGCAGAAGTATTGGACCAGTGTGGGATGAGTGGTCCATTTCAGTATTGCTCCCCCACTACCTCCACTCACAATGAAGGAGATTTGTGCACGGTAATGAACCTGGAAATGGTTGTTCCAGCCGTGCGTGACACCACATTATATAGTCCCTGTAATGACAATGGACAATAGATGCAGGAGTTGGCCATTCGGCCCTTTGAGCCAGCACCGCCATTCAATGTGACCATGGCTGATCATCCACAATCAGTACCCCGTTCCTGCCTTCTCCCCATATCCCCTGACTCCGCTATCTTTAAGAGCCCTATCTAGCTCTCCCTTGAAAGTATCCAGAGAGTGTGCATCCCACTGTTTCTAATGGATGTGTGTTGGGAACTGACAGTGAAGTGTTATCGAAACAAGGCACAGGTCCACCACTGATTTTGTTTTTTCAGCAACTGATTTAATCCGGACAAATTTACGAAAGTCGCTCGCTTGAAATTCCCGCAACTTTCGTGCGCCTCCATCCCGAAAGAGTTCATTGTTTTAATTATTATAATTGTTAATTGTTAGAATTACTTGTGTTTCTGAGTTAATTGTTTAAAATTATTTAAGTTTCTCGCAGTCCATGGTGCTTCAGAGACATGGGAGGGGTATAATTAGTGAGTCGAAGGTATATTGTTGAATTATTATTACATGACCTCTGTTGGTCTGGCAAAGCGGATAATCTGGCAAGGTTCTGGAACCAGAGGAGGCTGGAAAACCAGTGGTGGAGCTGTAACGAGTAATGCTCTGTATCCAGGAAGAATGTTTGGGTTATTTTCAAGATTGCATTGAAATTTGTTCGACAAACTCACTAGCAACTAGAGGCAGGGGTCGGGCTCAATATGGTCTTGGCTGGACTCATTCACCTTGTCTTCTCCAGCAGTTCCCCACAGCCCCCAGTTATCTCATCCTTTCAAAGGTGTGTCTAGCTCCACTCTGACCAGTTCCGTTGATCCAGCAACCATTGATTTCTAAAGTCGGGAATTCCTGAGATTTGCCATCCTGTGTGAAATGTCATGTCTGTGCACCCCTGCTGTTTAGGTTCTTTAGTTTGGAGATACAGCACGGGAAACATGTTCTTCGGCCCAGCGAGTTATGTTATCCCACTTTTGCATCCATTCCCTGCACGATAGGGGCCAATTTACAGAGGCTAAGTAAACCTACAAACCCTTCTTTGGGATGTGGGAGGAAACCCATTCTGGCCACAGGGAGAACGTGCAATCTCCACACAGACAGCAGCCGAGGTCAGGATTGAACCCGGGTCGCTGGCCCTGTTAGGCAGTGGCTTTACTAGCTGAGCCACTGTGCTGCCCATGATGAGTGAGCAGTGGTTCTCTGGCATCATGTGAATGAGTTTAATGACTAGTTTCCTCCTTTCTAAAGAAACCATTGACAGAGTCTTCAAGCTTGAATGCCCTTCCAATCGAGTTTAGCCAATGTCCCCAGACAAATAGGTTGTACACTGCAAATATAGAGTTAACGTTGAACCTCTTTGCATCTTTTACCAGACATTGTAATTAAATAAAGTCCTAATCAAACCCCTTGCTAAGAGCATTTACACTGCAGTGTCGCAGTGGAGGTTTAGTGTGGTTTAGTTTAGTTTAGAGACACAGTGTGGAAACAGGCCCTTCGGCCTACCATGACGACCAGCGATCACCCCGTACACTAGATGTATCCTACACACTAGGGACAATTTCCAGAAGCCAATTAACCTACAAACCTATACGTCTTTGGAGTGTGGGAGGAAACCGGAGCACCCAGAAAAAACTAACGCAGGTTACTGGGAGAATGTACAAACTCTGTATAGACAGCACCCATAGTCAGGATTGAACCCAGGTCTCTGGTGCTGTGAGGCAGCAACTCCACCACTGCTTTGCTTTGTTTGACATGTTCTTCTGCTGTGTATGTGTGTGTGTGTGTGTGTGCTGTCAACACTTTGTTTCCCTCCACCCCCCTCTGCAGCGGAGATGCAAGGAGCTGAAAGCCAAGGGTTTGCTCTATGTGGGGAGCGGGGTCAGCGGCGGCGAGGATGGGGCCAGATACGGACCGTCCCTGATGCCGGGAGGACACAAGGAGGCTTGGTATGTCCCCAGACGCTCCCGCTCGCACTGGTGTAACTCACATTACTACAAGTCCCCATCCTTCAGTATGATCACTGCAAATATTCCCTGTATACTTTGCACTTATGATTAAAGTGCAACAAAAGCTGAGGAGAGAGAGAGAGAGAGAGAGGGAGAGAGGGAGGGAGGGAGGGAGGGAGGTGGGAGGTGGGAGGTGGGAGGTGGGAGAGGGAGAGGGAGAGGGAGAGGGAGAGGGAGAGGGAGAGGGAGAGGGAGAGAGCAGGGAGCAGAGGTACTCCACGAATGTGTGTCTACCCGCAATAAACCATCTGTCTTGCTGGTCGTAAGGGTGTGAGATTCATGGGGCTGGAGTTGGGATCAAGGAGAGAAAAAAACTGACTTCAAAACAAAGTTGTATTTGTGGAAAAGAAGATTCTGTCTGATCTTGACAAGGCGAGAGGGGTAATAATGTGCGTGGAATAAGAAAAAGCCGCCTTCTAACTAGTTCTTTGTGGTCAAGCCCAGAGTGCGTACAGAACATCCCAGTTAAAGTATCCTGCACAATTGGTGTGTGAACATTTCAAAGCAATTTACTGCTTCATTTGTCTGCTCCTTGGTAACAGAACACGGAACAGTACAGTACAGTACAGTACAGGGCCAGCTCCATTTGGCCCACAATGTCTGTGCTGAACATGTTGGCAAGACCATTAAGCGCCTTGAGTATTAGAAAGGCGCTATATAAATCCCATCCATTATTATTATTATTATCTCTGATCTGCTGGCACATAACTCATGTCCCTCCATTCCCTGCACATCCAAAAGCCTCTTTGATACTCATACTGATACTGACTTTATTAGCCAAGTATGTTTTGCCCTACAGTCATACTAGTAAAAAGCAACAGAACACACAAAACACATTTTCACATAAACATCCACCACAATGACTCCTCCACATTCCTCACTGTGATGGAAGACGAAAAAAAGTTCAATCTCTTCCCGTCTTTGTTCTCCAGCGGTTGGGGGCCGCTAACCTTCCGTTGACGGGACGATCTTATTCCCGTAACCGGCGGCAGGCCTCCTCGTCGGGGCGATCAAGCTCCTGCACCGGGGGGGGGGGGGAATCTCAGCTCCACCGCGCCGGGCGATCCACCTCGGGTTGGGGCTTGTCAAACGTCGTGCGGTTTTGGAGCTTCCCGACTTGGTCTCTCCCGAGACTGCGAGCTCCTTGATATTAAAGTCCACAGGCCACGGTTGGAGCCCAGGCAACGATTTGGCTCCGATGGTGAGTCTACGCCACATGGCGGGGCTCAAAGTCAGTCCCGAGCAAGGCTGCCAGCTCCACGATGTTAGGCTGCAGAGCGAACGGAGATACTATCCTGAAAACAATCTCATCTCCGGCAAGGTAAGAGATTGAAAAAAAGCTTCCCTGACCCCCCAGCCCAGCCCACCCCACCCCTCACATAAAACAAACCGTGGAACATTAACACGGGCTTTTTACACCCAAAAAATAACCCAAAAAAACCGAAAAGGACAGACAGACGATAGGCGAGGCTGCCATCGAAACACCAGCCGATGGTGACGTTCTGAGTCTGGGCTAAGTTTTGCTTTCTACTTGCCCCTACAGGCCTTACATCAAGGATGTCTTCCAGAGTATTGCTGCCAAGGTTGGCACTGGTGAACCGTGCTGTGACTGGGTAAGTCTTGCAACTGTTTCCTGCGGCTGAGCTTGGACACGTTACTGACCAGGTTGCAGTAACCGAGGCTGGAGCCTAACTGGCCATGGCCGTGTGTTGGAGACCAGGGCTCTGGGTGGCGTCTGCCATCCTGGCTGCCCAAAGAACCTTGATGTCTTTGGGATGTGGGAGGAAACCCGCACGGTCACGGGGAGAACGTGCAAACTCCACACAGACAGCAGCCGAGGTCTGGATCGAACCCAGGTCTCTGACGCTGTGAGGCAGCAACACTAGCATCTGCGCCATTTTGCCACCCATAATGCTTTTAAGAATTTTATTTTTTCATATATTTCCTACATTTAGAGATTGCAGGGTTAAAGCCCTGCCCCCAAGGTACGAGTTCATTCCAAGAGCTCTCCCGAGTTTAAAAAAAAAATCAAACTCGTGGTACGCACGGAGAATGAACGTAGTGGGTATGTCGGAGCTCGGGGACGTCTCTTAGCGGCCCGTAACGCTAACGGCAGGTACTCGGGAAGACTCGCAAACGGCAGGTAAGCTCAGGAAGACTCGTGAAGATTTTTCAACATGTTGAAAAATGTCCACGAGAGCCCCGAGTACCTACGAGCGGCCATTACCGTAAATCTCCGAGTTCGAATCAGGGCAAACTCGGGAGAACTCTTGGAATGAACTCGTACAGTGGGACAGGGCTATTACATCTGCAGTTGTAAATCTCTCGTTTCTGTTTGTAAACCGTATGTTTTGAGCTCCAGGGACGGCTGTACCCGCTCTTCAGGAGTGAGAGTGCTGTCAATTGTTGTCAGTCTTGGCACTATTTGCAGAACAAAGGCGTTATTCACTGGATATTCAATCGTTATTATTTATCTCTTCAACCAAAACTGAGGTGGATTATCTGTACATTATTACATTGGTGTTAATGCTGTGTGCAAATTGTCCTGCACTTCCCTATTTCCTGACGACATTATTTGAAGGAATTCAGCCCATTGAGTCTCTGCAGCCCATAGAACAATCCCATGGCCCCCACTGAATTTCCTGCAACCTGTTCTACCCCCAGTCATATCAACATCCCCACCCACCAAATGTTACCCATGTTTACACGCGAGGGACAGTGGACAGGTTCCACTTAACCTATCAAGCTGCACAAACCGGAGCACCCAGGAGAAACCCGGTCACAGGGAGAACGTGCAAATGCCGCACGCAGGCAGCACCCGAGGTCAGGTTCAAACCTGGGTCTCTGGCGCTGTAAAGCCCCTGTCCCACTTTCCCGAGTTACTCACGAACTCTCCCGAGTTTTCCCCTTCATTCGAACTCAGAGAATTACTGTAATAGCCGTTCGTAGGTACTCGGGGCTATTTGTTTTATTCGTGTACATTTTTTAACATGTTGAAAAAACGTCCCGACTTACCTGATGCCCCGAGTTCCTACGACTGGCATTACGAGCCGCTACGAAGCATCTACGGACTCCTACGAGCTCGCTACCGACATTCCCCGAGTTTGAATCAAGGGGCAAGAGTTTGTGAGTAACTCAGGAAAGTGGGACAGGGCCTTCAGGCAGCAGCTGTGCTTGCTGCCCTGCTGGTGGGTTGCCCTGAAGTAACTGCTTGCCTGTGCTTCTGAAAGGCTTTGAAAATAAGCTCAGATGATCATTCCTTTGCCACCAGGTGGGAGATGAGGGAGCGGGCCACTTTGTGAAGATGGTCCACAACGGCATCGAGTACGGGGACATGCAGCTGATCTGTGAAGCCTACCACCTGATGAAGGACATTCTACGCATGGACCACGATAAAATGGCCAAGGTTAGACGTGGTACAACATCTGATCAGTCGGTGTGCGGACAACACAAACATGAGTGGAGATGTGGATATGAAGGTTGGATAGACCTTGTTTGGAATATGGGCAGAGAAATGGCAGATAGTGTTTAATTTGGTCAAGTTCGAGGTGATGCTGTCTGGGGGTCAAACACACGATGAGAATATACAGTAGAGATACAGGGGATGTACGAGAGACCTTGGGGTGTGAGTCTATAGCTCCCTGAAGCTGGTAACACGAGTGGCTAGGGTAGAGAAGTTGGTATATGGCATGCTTGCCTCGTTGGTCAGGACATCAAGAATGAAAGTTGGCAAGTCATGTTGCAAATGTATAAATCTTCGGCTATATTTGGAGTGTAGTGTGCAGTTCTGGTCACCGCATTACAGGAAGGATCTGGAGCCTTTGTAGAGGGTGCAGAAGAAGTTAATTGGTGCTGTTTTCTGGACAGGAGAAGTTAGACAGGCTTGGACTGTTTTTGCTGAAACATTGGCGTTTAATGGGTGATCTGATAGAAGGGTATAAAATAATGAGTGGCATGGATGAGGTGGACAACTAATCTTTGCCAGGGTGGAGATGTCAAGTACTGAAGGGGCATGGCTTTGAGATGAGAGGGGGAAAGTTTGAAAGAGATGCGTGAGGCAAGTTATTTTAGGCAGAGAGTAGGGGATGCCTGGAACACACTGCCAGAGCAGGTGATAGGAGACACCATAGCAACTTTGAAGAGGCATTTCAAGAGTCGAGAGGGTTGAAACAAGTAACGGTTAATGCAATTTTACACAAGAGGACACTAAATGCTGGAGTAACTCAGCGGGTCAGGCAGCATCTCTGGAGAACATTGATAGGTGACGTTTCGGGTCGGGAGTCTATGGAAATGGGACCGTGGTCAGGGTGGCGTGGGTCCTTGATCATGCTGGCTGCCTTTTTGACGCAGCGACTCTTATCGATCACTTTGATGTTGGGGAAGTCAGTGCCTGTGATGGACCAGGCACTGTCCACCACAGGCACTGACTTCCCCAACATTTTGGAATCTCCTTTGTTCCTGGACATTCGAGTTGCCGGACCTGGCCTTGAACACGCAGGATAGGGCCACGTGCTGGCAGATGGCACGTGTTAGATTGGCACCATGGCCTGCACAGATATGGTGGGCTGAAGGGCCTGTTCCTGTGTGGTACAATTCTATGTATGGCGGAATTCATTGCCACAGATGGCCATGGAGGCCAAGTCAATGGATATTTTTAAGGTGAAGATTGACAGATTTGCACATGTGTCAGGGGTTATGTGGAGAAGGCAGGAGAATGGGGTTGAAAGGGAAAGATAGATCAGCCACAATTGAATGGCGGCGTAGACTTGATGGGCCGAATGGCCTAATTCTGCTCCTTTGACATGAACCTATGCATGGTCAGTATGAGGATAGTCACCAAACTGTTCAACCATGACATTGTGACTGTTGGTCATGGTGTACGTGCTGCTGGAGTCGAGTGTGAGATAGTTATTTCACCATGAGATCTGTGACCAGCATCTTCTAGCTTGTAAGATGTGAGTTGCGACCTGGTCTTTGGCCATTGTTGTGTGAGTAACTGGGAGGAGTGGTGCTGCTTTGATTCTCACGCCTTGTGTTGATTCCGCCTTCAGGTGTTCCTGGAGTGGAACAAGACGGAGCTCGACTCGTTCCTGATGGAAATCACAGCCGACATCCTCAAGTTCAAGGACCCCAGCGGGAAGCACCTTCTGCCGCAGATCAGGGACTCGGCGGGACAGAAGGGAACGGGGAAGTGGACGGCCGTCTCCGCGCTGGAGTTTGGAATGCCCGTCACCCTGATAGGTACGGGGGGGGGGGGCCTGCCGTCAATGCCCACGGTTTACGCTGAGTAGCTACGGGTCGGGAGGTAAAACATCCCAAGAGTACGAGATGAGACATTCACCCACCAGCTGATGGCCACTTGATCTTAGTTGTAGTTTAGTTTAGAGATACAGCCTGGAAACAGGCCCTTCGGCCCGTCGAGTCCGCACCGACCAGTCATCCCCGCACATAAACACTATCCTACACTAGGAACAATTTACATTTTTTTACACCAAGCCAATTAACTCGCAAACCTGTACGTCTTTGGAGTGTGGGAGGAAACTGAAGATCTTGGAGAAAACTCACGGGGAGAATGTACAAACTCCGTACAGACTGCACCCGAGATCAGAATCGGACCCGGGTCTCGGGCACTGTAAGGCTGCAACTCTACCGCTGTCCGCCCATGGTACAGAAGGCTCATCAGCATCTTCACTACCCCCATCAGATCACCCCTCATCCTCCTGCACTCCAGGGATTAAATCAAGAGATTTCAAAGGGTGGACTTGGAGAGCATGACTGCATTGCAGAAGCCTCATACACATTGATCATGTATCAAGATTGATCAAATATCCAGCTATGAACTGGACTCTAATAGTGCTGGAGTAACTCAGCGGGTCAGGCAGCATCTTTGAAGGACATGGTGGGGTGATATTTTGGGTCAGGATGCTTCTTCAGACCATTCCAGCACCTGCATTTCCTCGTGTCAGTCAGAAGAAGGGTCCCAACCTAAACCATTGCCTATCCATGTTCTCCAGAAATGTTGCCTGACCCGCTGAGTTGCTCCAGCACTTTGCAGGGGTTCTATGCAGGATTCCAGCATCTGCAGTTCCCGTGTGCGTTAAAACTGTCCCCTGTATCGTCTCAGGTGAAGCTGTCTTTGCGAGATGCCTGTCTTCCCTGAAAGATGAGCGTGTGATCGCCTGCAAGCAACTGTGTGGACCCAAAGGATCGAAACTCTCTGGAAGTGAGAAGTCATTCCTGGAGAATATACGCAAGGTAGGTCTGCTGAAAGAAATCTGCAGGAAATTGTCAATGTTTTGAGTAGGTGCACAAGGGATGTATAAGCTAAGGTACTATCTGATTCACCTCTACCCCATTGCGGACAGTGGATAACTATATTCTTCGTGAGTTTGACGTGATTACATTTATGTATCGTAGTATCTGATCTGAGTGGAAAGCATGCAAGACAAAGCTTGTCACTGTACCTCGCTCGGTACATGTGTCAATGAGCCTAACCCAGATCTCCTCCGACCAGTTGGGCATTTGGCCTTGTGTCAGCACCAGTTTCTGCTTTCCCTTTCTTTCTCGTAGTCAGTTTTGGGCAAGTGCGCTCCTCTGGCAAAGCCAACCCAAACCCAGATGATGTTGCCTCCATCTGCTGCGGTACTTCTAGTGAGGGAGCTCCTACAGGTCTGTTGGATGGGTAGTCCAGGAGTTGAACCCATCAACGAACAAGTAGAGTAAAAGCAGAGCAATGAACTCCTGCAGTTCATCTGGTGAACGCTGCCTGATGTAGTTCACACCAGATTGGACTCTGCTTGTGACTTTCAAGTCAAGTCAAGATTGTGTTATTGTCATATGTCCCAGACGGGACAATGAAATTCTTACTTGCTGCTGCACAACAGAATATGTGAATATGTGAACATTGCATATAACGGGGGAAAATGGAAAAAGTTCAATAAGTAAACATGGTGGATTAGACTACAAAGTCATGTGGTGGCAGCCAAGTTGTGACTGGCATCGCCAGAGGTCCAACAATGGGCAAAGCCTGCATGGGATAGACTTTATATTAGGCTCTAGAGATACAGCGCGGAAACTAGGCCCTTCGAGTCTACGCCAACCCTGTGCACGAGGACAGTCCAACACACGAGGGACAATTTACAATTTTCACTGAAGCCAATTAAGCTACAAATCTGCATGTCTTTGGACTGTGGAAGGAAACTGGAGCACCCGGAGAAATCCCACGCCGTCATAGGGAGAAGGTACAAACTCTGTACAGACAGCACCAGCAGTTAAGGCCCTGTCCCACTTTCCCGAGTTACTCACGAACTCTCCCGAGTTTTCCACTTGATTCGAACTCGGAGAATTACGGTAATAGCCGTTCGTAGGTACTCGGGGCTATTTTTTTAAACTCGTGCACATTTTTCAACATGTTGAAAAAACGTCCCGACTTACCTGATGCCCCGAGTTCCTACGGCTGGCATTACGATGTTCTTATTTTTCTCATACTATAAGAACATTTAAGACATTTAGGCAGGTACATGGCTAGGACAGTTTTAGAGGGAAATATGAACCAAACACAGGCAAGTGGGACTAATGTAGATGGGTCAGCCTGGGCAAGTTGGGCAAAGTGGTCTGTTTCCATGCTGTATGACTTTATTTGATTAAGGGTTGTTGCAGTCTCAGTGGCTGGTGAGACCACAGCCTGATTGAGCAAAATGAACTCCAGCCCTGGATTACAGACTTTGTGCATTCATCCTATCTATTCCCCTCATGATTTTATTTGCCTCTTTAAGTTCACCCCTCAGTCTCCTGTGCTCCAGGAAATGAAGTCCTAGCCTGCCCAACCTCTCCCTTATAACTCAGGCCCCTCGTTTCCTGGCAACATCATCATAAATCGCTGCACACTTTCCAGTTTAATGGCACCTTGCCCACAGCAGGGCGGCCAAAACTGGGCCAAACACAGTACTCCGAGTCTTGTCTCGACCCAAAACGTCGCCCATTCCTTCTCTCCAGAGATGCTGCCTGTCCCGCTGAGTTACCCCAGCATTCTGTGTGTACTCCAGGTGCAGCCTCGCCAATAACTTGTACAACTGCAACATTAGGTCCCAACTTCTGAACTCCATTCCCTAGGCTTCTTCATCACCTGTGACGCAACTTTCAGAAAACTATGAACAGACAGGTTTTGGGGTCAAATACATCAGAATATTCTGATGTTAAGCCTCTGTCCTGAAACATTCACTGTTTCTCTCTCCACCTAATGCTGCCCGACCTGTTAAGTGATTCCAATATCTTCTGCATTTCTTTACTAGATATCTCTTTGTTTTCTTTGGCCTTTTGTTCATGATTGGTGGTGAATCCACTCCAGGTCTGTGGGTTCTGTGTCACCGCTGTTCCATTTTGATAGTCGTGTCAGGGAGGCAGTGAACTCGTTAGGTTTTCAGACCATGCTTAAAGCGATTCCTTCGTTCCGTTCACCCAGAGAGTTGTGAATCTGTGGAATTCTCTGCCACAGAAGGCAGTGGAGGCCAATTCACTGGATGTTTTCAAGAGAGAGTTAGATTTAGCTCTTAGGGCTAACGGAATCAAGGGATTATGGGGAGAAAGCAGAGACGGGATACTGATTTTGGATGATCTGCCTTGATCATATTGAATGGCGGTGCCGGCTCAAAGGACCAAATGGCCTACTCCTGCACCTATTTTCTATGTTTCTATTTTCTCTTGCTGTGATGAAGCTGGTTTTGAAACAGGCCCTTCGGCCCACCAAGTCCTCCCCGCACATTAGCACAATCCTACACACACTAGGGATAATTGACACTTATATCAAGCCAATTTACCTACAAACCTGTACACCTTTGACGTGTGGGTGGAAATCAAAGATCTCGGATAAAACCCACGTGGTCACCGGGAGAACGTACAACCTCCATGCAGGCAGCACGCGTAGTCGGGATCGAACCGGGGTCTCCGGAGCTGCAAGCGCTGTAAGGCAGTATCTCTACCAGTTGCGCCACCGTGCTACCCTCAGTACTCAGTACAGTTCTGATCGTGCTTGCACTACAGATGTGTAGGAGCGGGGGAAAAAAAGTTGCAGATGTTGGAGATGCTAAAATACAGTACATGCAGGAAGAGCTGAGCGGGTCGTGCAGCATCTGTGGTAGGAAAAGCTAAGCTTCTGTTTCATCTTTCCCAGTGCTAGCGAAGGGTCTTTGACCTGAAACATTAGTTCCATTTCTCGTCAGTATCTCAATATACGTGACAACAATCACAATCATACTTTATTTTGCAACATACGAAGAATTTCATTTGCCAAGTCAGTCATACAAATAAAAAGCAACCTAACACACAAAACACATTTTAACATAAACATCCATCACAGTGACTCCTCCACATTCCTCACTGCGATGGAAGGCGACCCCCCCCCCCCCCCCACAGATGCTGCCAGACCCACTGAGTATTTTCAGCATTTTCTGCTTTTATTTCTGTTGTGGAGGACAAGCCAGGATTTGGATGCAGTAACGTTACGAAGTCTGAATGTCGAAACAAGGACCTCTGCAGATGCTGGTTTACAAAACAAACACAGAGATCTGGAGTGACTCAGCAGGTCAGACAGCATCTCTGAAGAACATGGATAGGTGATGTATCGGGTCTGAAGAAGGGTGTCAACTCAAAACATCACCTTTTCCGTGTTCTCCAGAGCTGTTGCCAGACCCTGCAGAGCTACTGCGCCACCTTCTGTCTTTATTTTAAGCTTATTAATGTACAAGGTGCTGAATATTCCGATGCATCAACTTGGTTAAATATCTCCCTGTAGTGTTGATGTGACAGTGATCTTTTCTTTGCCCCACTTTGCAGGCTCTCTATGCTTCAAAGATCATCTCCTACACCCAGGGGTTCATGCTCCTGAGACAAGCGGCTAAAGAGTTTAACTGGTATTTGAATTACGGTGGGATTGCACTGATGTGGAGAGGTGGCTGCATCATCCGGAGGTAGGTATCCACTCGTCACAGCGTCCAGAGAGAAGAACTCTACTTGGCCCTGTGAAATATCGGGGGACGAGACCGTCACAAAGGTGGGATTTAAAGGGTGTCCATGATGGAGATGGAGAGGGAGGTTTAGGGAGAGGACTCGTACAGCATGGAAAAAGGCCCTTCGGCCCAACTTGCCCTTGCCAACCAACGTGCCCCATCTACACTGGTCCCACCTGCCTGCATGGGCCCATATCCCTCAAAGCAAGGGTTCCCCAGGGGGTAAATATCGCCGACCCAGGGGGGTAAATTTGTTGATACTGGATTTGTACATATTTTTACTCATTGACTGACTGTGTTTGGTTCTGGTTTACTGGCATTTGTTCATTATTAGTTGTTCATAAATAAGTGAAGTAACATTGTTATGCGCTACTAAAGTTGCCAGAGGTAAACAGGGACGACAAAGGTTAGGAACCCCTGCTCTAGACCATGTACCTGTCCAAATGTTTCTTAAACATTGCGATAGTCCCCGCCTCAACTACCTTCTCCGGCAGCTTATTCCACATACCCACCACCCTCTGTGTAAAAAATGGTGTGTGTGTGTATCCCCAGGATCCCATTAAATCTTTCACCCCCTCACCTTAAACCTAAACTCCTCAGGGACTGCAGTTGTACGTAAGCTGGAGACAAATAATAAATCGAGCATAAGGTTTGCAAGTGTTAAATTTTCTTCACAGTGATAAATCTGCTGTGGAAAGGACTTGGTTTTATATGAAACCGTTGATCTTCATTAGCTCACGGTTCTGAGAATGTTGGGAGCATCTCACTGCTGTTAAGCAGCGCAAAGATAGATGCATTGTGCTGGAGTAACTCAGCTGGACAGGCAGCATCTCTGGAGAGAAAGAATGGGTGGCGTTTCGGGTCGAGGCCCTTCAGACAATTCGGATTTTGTGGCTTATCTGTTGCTGAAGGTGCTCCTCAGGTTGACCAGTGTGTCATGGAGGGGGTGAGCTGTATTGTCCAAGATGCTCTGCATCCTCCCCTCCAAGATCGTCTCAAGTGAGTCCAACTCTACTCCCCCAGGACAGAGCCAGCCTTCCTGATGTGCTCGCTAATTCTGTTGGCATCCGCATCCTTAGCTGTGGCCTTAACCTTCTGGACCAGCCTAACATGTAGGGTCTCGTCAACAACCTGCTAAAGCAGAACGAAGATAGACACAAAGTACTGGAGTAACTCACAGGCAGCATCTCTGGAGGAAGGAATAGGTGATGTTCGGGTCGAGACCCTTCATCAGACTGTAGGGAACAAAGCAGAGCAGGTCGTGTAAAGTTGTGCAGTTATTTTCGGGGTTGCTGACCTTCTTTCAGGAGTCTGAGCTCCTCATCGCGAGGATAATATCGCTTGTAAAAAGCAGGCAATTACAGATGGAATCTTCACAAAATGTTTTCTCTGCGTTTCTCCCCTGCCAGTGTCTTTCTAGGAAAGATTAAAGATGCATTCGATGCAAACCCCAATCTGCAGAACCTGTTACTTGACGATTTTTTCAAGAAGGCGATTCACGAATGTCAGGTACGTGCGCAAACCCGTTTGCTAAATTAATATTTGAGAAAGGATTGTACCGTTTCAACATTTGTAATCTAACAGTTGTACAGCGATGTTGCAATCTCCCTTGCTCTTTGATTCAAGCAGGATCATTGTTACAATTCACTAGTTGCTTGGGTGTTGAAAGTGAATGCTTAACCATTCCATCTCATACGTTGGATTCATTGAATTGTGTGTGCTGGAATCTGTAAATAACCTCATCTTTCCTGCCTTTTTTGAGTTTCAAGTATGTTATTCCTTAATCAATCCAACTGATTTATTGAATCGAATGATGAGCCGGGTTTGGTGCAATGGTCAATGAGGTTTGACCGTTCTCACAAAAAATGTTAGCCGGTTTTCACGATACAGAAGAAGGCTATTCAGCCCATTGTGCCCCATGCTAGCTCCCAGCGCGCCAAGCCCATCTGTCGCGGTCTCTTTATTTCCTTCAACATGTTCTCTCGTATGATCAACATCTGGTTACGGGCCTCCAATCTAAAAAAAAAAACAGCAACCCTCCACTGGTACTCTCTGCCCACACGCCATTTTGTATCCGATGGGCTAGCTCATGCGATTTAACCCTCTGGTCCAGCCTAACATGTAGCGTCTTGTCAGCAATCTAAGTAGATAGCATCTACCGACCTAAGATAGACACAAAAAGCCGGGGTAACTCAGCGGGACAGGCAGCATCTCTGGAGAGAAAATTGCTGGAGAAACTCAGCGGGTGCGGCAGCATCTATGGAGCGAAGGAAATAGGCAACGTTTCGTCCCGAAACATTGCCTATTTCCTTCGCTCCATAGATGCTGCCACACCCGCTGAGTTTCTCCAGCAATTTTGCCTACCTTCGATTCTCCAGCATCTGCAGTTCCTTCTTGAACATCTCTGGAGAGAAGGAAGGGATGACATTTGGGGTCGAGACCCTTCTTCACTACATCCGCCGGCCTAGTCTTGTCAATCTTCTTTGCCACCTCGTCAAAAGAAAAACTCAATTCAAATTCGTGCTCTGGTCTTAAAATGTAAGTCCTAGTGGGTTTATTTGTTTTGTTTCACGTCAATTGGATGGATGTCAAACCCACTTCGGTTGTTGGTGAATCCCCTGAAGGTGTTGCTGGGTTAACTCTGCAGTTGCCTCCCACAGGATTCCTGGCGTAATGTAATCAGCACTGGGGTGAAGATGGGGATTCCAATGCCCTGCTTCAGTACAGCCCTGTCCTTCTACGATGGTTACAGGCATGGCGTGCTTCCAGCCAACCTTATACAGGTACCGCAGCTAACAAAACTGATTAGAAGCATCTGATCTTATCTTATACTCGCCTTTTAGACCTGCACACTGTTGATGGCCTTTAGCTGTTAACTGGATCCCCTACCACAATGTCTTCAAAAGACGGCACTAATTTGAGGAAGGACATTCTTGCTATTGAGGGAGTGCAGCGTAGGTTTACAAGGTTAATTCCTGGGATGGGGGGACTGTCATATACTGAGAGAATGGAGCAGCTGGGCTTGTACACTCTGGAGTTTAGAAGGATGAGAGGGAATCTCATTGAAACATATAAGATTGTTAAGGGTTTGGACACACTAGAGGCAGGAAACATGTTCCCGATGTTGGGGGAGTCCAGAACCAGGGGCCACATTTTTAAGAATAAGGAGTAAGCCATTTAGAACGGAGACGAGGAAACACTTTTTCTCACAGAGAGTGGTGAGTCTGGAATTCTCTGCCTCAGATGGCGGTGGAGGCAGGTTCTCTGGATGCTTTCAAGAGAGAGCTAGATAGGGCTCTTAAAAATAGAGGGGGATATGGGGAGAAGGCAGGAACGGGGTACTGATTGTGCATGATCAGCCATGATCACATTGAATGGCGGTGCTGGCTCGAAGGGCCGAATGGCCTGCTCCTGCACCTATTGTCTATTGTCTATTGGCACGGTGGTGCAGCAGTAGAGCTGGGTTTGATCCTGACTATGGGTGCTGTCTATACGGAGTTTGTCCGTTCTTTCTGTGGCCTGCGTGGGTTTTCTTCAGGTGCTCCGGTTTCCACCCACACTCCAAAGTCATACAGGCTTGTAGACTAAATGGCTTGGTATAATCGTAAATTGTCTCTAGTGTGTGTAGAATAGTGTTAATGTGCGGGGATCGCTGGTTGGTGCGGACTCGATGGGCCAAAGGGCCTGTTTCCACGCTGCATCTCTAAACTAAACTAAACTGCATCTTGGCTGGGTTCTACAAGTGTCGCTCTTGGGCATCTGCCAAGACTTTGTTTCCCTGAGAAACCATAGATATTTGATACTCGGTTTTAACCCTGAGTTGATTAAACTCAAAGCTTCAAAGATTGGCAGCCTGTTTTTTTAATCAACAAAAGAAGTCTGTAACTTAGTGTACTGCTCAATCTTTCAGCGTAACAAAGTGATACAATTGCACAATGTTATAGTGTGGTATCACCTTGGAGCAACCCATCTTAAAAACTGTGTGGAAAAAAAGACACAAAGTGCTGGAGTAACTCAGCGCTTTATTCCCTTTACCCAGGGGTGGGGAACCTGCGGCCTTCTAAGCCATTAAGTGCGGCCTTTTGAATGAGTCCAAATATTGTAGAACAAATCTTTTTATTATTATTAATATGTTTTTGTTCATCTTTTATTATTTTTATTTTAATCTTAAAATTGACGTATTTAAAATACCAAAGAGTAAAAGAAGATTCAACAAAATAATCCTCCCTAACTGACGGCCACAATTAAAACATTAGTAAGTCATGAGGGCTATTTTAACAAAATAATGTACATTTTGAAGTATATCTAATTGAAGTTTCTTGGATGCGGCCTTATTAGATTACAGCTAACTTATAATGCAGCATTCCAACATGAAAAGGTTCCCCACCCCTGCCCTTTACCCAAGGACGATAAGGGAATGGCATCTGTTACCACCCAACACGCGCTGCTCCCGATGTTAAGTTATTTAAAAAGGGGATGGAGCAACTAGATCTCCTCAACTTGGTCAAAAAGGCCCACTTCAAAATTTAATGGCTACTCTACTCACTCCGACCTGCGCGAGATAACCACTTAGGAGGTGTCTGCGCAATTACCAACCAGAATCAGCGGGTCAGGCAGCATCTCTGGAGGACAAGGATAGGGGACATTTCAGGTCGGGACCTTGTTCTTAAAAACTGCTGTTCATCTTCTTCAGAAGAATGAGCTACTGTTCTTTGCCTTGAATAAAACAACCAAATGTTCTGCTGCTTTGCTCATTGCCACAAGTGTTTAATTAGGGCAGTCTTCAAATCGATTTGCTGTGCTGTGTGAATACACTGGTGTCAGCTAATACCTTTCTGGCAGATTCATTGTTTGTTGCGGCCACTGCAGTTCCTGTCAATGGTTTAAGTTGTGATAGTGTTTTCAGAGCTTCTGCACCTGCAAATGACATTTGGTCTGATTACTTCCTTCTCCCTGGAGCTACTGACATTCCCCAGCTCCAGTTCAACAGGAATTATCAGCTCCCCAAGTGAAGCCATGCGTGTACCAGAGAGCACAGCTACAGTGTATGCCACTAATCCAGTATGACCACCTCAACCAGTCTGACACTGAGACGCTGACTAACCTTCGGCGGTGAAGGGCCTCGGCAGCTTCTTCATTAGTTTAGTTAAGCGTAGAGATACAGCGTGGAAATAGGCCCTTCGGCCCATTGAGTCTGCGCTGAACAACCATCGCCTGGTACATTAGTCCTGTCCCACACACACACGCGAGGGACAATTTACAGAAGCCAATTAACCTACTGACCTGTGCATCTTTGGAATGTGGGAGGAAACCAGAGGACTCGTATAAAATGCACTTGGTCACAGGGAGAACGTGCAAACTCCTTACAGAAAGCACCCATAGATAGGATGGAATCCGGGTCCCAGGCATTGATAGCAGCAACTCTCCCGCTGCGCCACCACGCTGCCCTATTAATTTGCCTCGCCTCCCCTGCTCTCTGCAACAATGGTAGTAAACTTGTTGTTCTTTATCATGTCATCAGGTTAATTGCCCTTCCATGTAGCTGTGGCAGTCCATGTGAAAATACTCCCACGGCTGTCGAGAAGTTACATTGGAGGAATGACGTATTTCCAAGTAGAAATTAACCCAACTTACTGACTAAAATGAAGCCATTGTCCTGAAATCTTTCCGGAGACCTTTCTGCCCGACTGCTTTGCCATCAGTACCCACCAGACCTTCCAAGGAACATTAATGTGACCAATCTGAAATAGTATCTTCAGAATCTCACACTTGATCACCCAGAGCGGATGATTGAATTGAACCCATTTTAGTTTATTATTGTCATGAGGACTGGAACGCTTTGTTTTGCATGCTATCCAATTAGATAATACTATACATAAATACAATCAAGCCAAACTCGAGTACAATGGGTAGAATAAAGGAAAATATCCAGAGTGCAGAATATAGTTCTCAGCATTGCAGTGCACCAGCTCCAGAGACACAGTCCGATGTCCCCAATAGGGTAGAGGTGAATCGGACAGCACCCTAGCTTATGGAAGGACCATTCAGAAGCCTGATAACAGAGGGGAAGATGCTGTTCCTCTGTCTTTTGGTATACGCTTTGAAACTTCTATACCTTCTATCTGAAGGGAGCAGGGAGAAGGAGGAATGTTGGCTGCTTTTCCACCACAGTGTGAAGTGTAGATGTCGGCTTGGGCTTTTGTTTCTATAGGTGGTTGTTAATTGATCCTTCTCTCTCCCACAGGCACAAAGGGATTACTTTGGCGCTCACACGTATGAAATGCAGAACAAGCCCGGGACATTTGTCCACACCAATTGGACAGGTCACGGTGGAAATGTGGCGTCGACTCCGTACAATGCCTAAACCGCCAGCGCTGGCAAAATACTGGTGAAATAACATTCCACGTAGATATTTTAAACATTCTGCACTGGTGTCTGGTTTAGAATCGCAGAAGATAAACTTACTGTAAACTCAAATGATCAACTGAACTTGAAGCTAACTGAAATTTTCATGAATAATAAAACTTATGTTAGTTTTGAGCATGTTGGAGTACTGATGGCTTTTTAGTTTCATTTATTCTCGAGATACAGCACAGAAACGGGACTTTTGGCCCACCGAGACCTCGCCGAACAGCGATCCCCGTTACCCGTTCACCAATACTATCCTAAACACACTATGGCCAATTTATACCAAGCTAATTAACCAACAAACCTGTATGTCTTTGGAGTAAACCGGAGATCCCGGAAAACCCATGCAGGTCATGCAGAGAACATACAAGCTCCGTGCAGACAGCACCCGCAGTTGGGATCGAACCCGGGTCTCTGGCGCTGTAAGGCAGCAACTCTACCGCTGTGCCACCGTGGCGCTTTTTCTTTCAATATATATTAGACAATAGACAATAGGTGCAGGAGTAGGCCATTCGGCCCTTCAATCCAGCACCACCATTCAATGTGATCACGGCTCATCATCCACAATCAGTAGCCCATTCCTGCCTTCTCCCCATATCCCTGACTCCGCTATCTTTAAGAACCATATCTAGTTCTCTCTTGAAAGTATCCAGAGGACCGGCCTCCGCCGCCCTTGGCAGAGAATTCCACAGACTCACAACTCTCTGTGTGAAAAAGTGTTTCCTCGTCTCCGTTCTAAATGGCTTAACCCTTATTCTTAAACTGTGTGTGGCCCCTGGTTCTGGACTCCCCCAACATCGGGAACATGTTTCCTGCCTCTAGCGTGTCCAAACCCTTAATAATCTTATATGAAGAGGACGAGGACTGAACTTTGTTGCCTTCCCCCTCAGTGGGAAAAGTTAATTTCACTGTGGGGGGATGTTTTTATGTTTAATGTTAAATTCTATAGTGTGTTTATCGTATTTGTGTGCTGCATGGTAAAAGCCCTGTCCCACGGTATGAGTTCATTTAAAGAGCTCTCCCGAGTTTGCCCTGATTTGAACTCGGAGATTTACGGTAATGGCCACTCGTCGGTACTCGGGGCTCTCGTGGACATTTTTCCCGTGCATACCTGCCGTTAACGAGTCTTCGCGAGTACCTGCTGTTAGCGTTACGAGCCGCTAAGAGATGTCCCGAGCTCCGACATACCCGCTACGTTCATTCTCTGTGCTTACCACGAGTTTGATTTTTTTTAAACTCGGGAGAGCTCTTGGAATGAACTGGTACAGTGGGACAGGGCTTTAACTCAAATTTCACTGCACCAATTTGGTGTAAGTGACAATAAATGTCCTTTGTCCTTTGTTTCAATAAGATCCCCTCTCATCTTTCTAAATTCCAGAGTATACAAGCCCAGCCGCCCAATGCAATTATTATTGCTTTGTTCCTGAATCCAAGTTAATGGAAAATATAGACTGATGGGCCAAAGATTGGTGTCTCTTTTATGCACCTTGATTTGGTGTTGGGGAAATGTTTGAACTTTCAGATTCAGATTCACATTTATTGTCACATGCACCAATTATGGTACAGTGATATTTGAGTTACCATGCAGCCATACAATGAAACAAACACAACACAATTAAAAGAACGCTGCACGCCCGCGGCTAGAAGCTCCGCGATGTTAAAGTCAGCAGGCTTTCTTCCGGCTCCATGATGTTAAAGTCTGCGCCGCGCCGTGCCTGCTGCTGAATCTCTGGGCCGTCTCCGGTAAAGGCCGCACCAATCCAAGTTGTTAGGCCGCGGGGAGGGGAAAATGCGACTAGGAGAAAGTCGCATCTCCGCTGAGGTAAGTGACTGGAAACGGTTTCCCCCTATTACCCCCCACCCACCAGCCCCCACATAAAAGCTTACCTAGAAACATTAGCATATACATTTAGACATACTCAAAAAACAAATAAGTCAGAATGACAGACACACGGCTGGCGCAGCTGCCGCTCGCGGCGCCACCCGATGACGATGACTATGGAACGGTAGAGCTCAAGAGATGTTTTGAGTCGGTACTCCATGTTTGACTTGTAGACACAAGGAACTGCAGATGCTCTTTTGTCAAACAAGACACAAAGTGTTGGAGTAATTCAGTAGGTCAGGCAGCATCTGTGGAGGGAGTGGACAGGCAACCTGAAATGTCACTTATCCATGTCCCTTAGAAATGCTGTCGGACTCACTAAGTTACTCCAGCACCTAGTATCTTTTTTCCACCTTTGAGTTGATGGTTAGTATGACTTGGTGTCCCCCCCCCCCACCCCCACACCTCAATGTTCTGCCTGCTAAATTTTCCAAAAGAGCCAGTGTTTGCGGGGGGGGGGGGGGGGAATGGCAAGGATTTTTTCTGGTGTGACAGACCTGAACGCTGCACACTACCTGAGCCATTGTGATGGCCCTTTGATGTCTGACTCAGTAAAATCAGTGAAGCTGCTGCCTGGATTATTGCACCAAGCCCAGCACTGCCATCTTGTGGTGGGGCAATGGGGGAGTGTAGCTGTTGTACTCACAGAGAAAAACAGCCATTTTGATCACAGTCTAACAGTAAACAATGGAATTACTTGCACAAACATAAATTGCTACAAGCTAAATCTGGTATATTTTCCTAAATGCTTTGCATGGTCTAATGATTTTTAAATTATTCATAGGAGATGTCATTGCTGGCTTTTACTCTGTTGTTTGCTGGATGGGTCCTTTCAGAAATGGTCGATCATGGTGCGTAGAATCTTGGGTTGCAAAAAGGCAGTAGGTCTTGCTCCCTGGAGGACAGTAACGGAGCAATCCCAGTATTTCTTCTGTCGTGGTGAGTTTCCCCAAGTCTGCGGTTCAAGTTTCTGGAGTGTTGGTCTGCTAATTTGATCATGGCACTACTGTAGTTCTGTAATATCATATGTACCGAAGAATTAGTTGATGCATTAATATTACTCCCAGGTTTAAGCTAGTTTTGTGAACCATGAAACTTTGAGGAACGACTTGATTAACCAGTCTGGCGTCTTAAAGAAGATTTGGCATATCCTGATTGAGCGGTCAGTCTAAGCCTTCAAGGCTTTCTCTGGAAGCAAGGCCTTGAATGACACTGGTGGATCTCACCGACACTCTTAAGTTGCAGTGTGTGGATGTAACTGGATACAGCAGTTTTCTAGGCAAATATTTTGTACTGCCCTTGTTTCCCAAACGTGGGGATCAAATGTATAGTTTGGCCCATTTTTCTCATTGCTGTTCCATGTGCGTTCATTCCATTCTCCAACTCCACCTCTCTCAATTCAATTCAATTCAATTCAATATTTATTCCATGTCATTTGAACCTCAGTGAGGCTCAAACGAAACTCCGTTTCTAACGCCATACAAACAAAACAATTCCTACAAGACACACAAACATCCATCACAGTGAATCTCCCCCTCACTGTGATAGAAGGCAAAGTCTTTTCTCTCCCCTGCACCATTTTTTCTCCCGATGTTGAAGCCCCAGGCGGGCGATGGTAAGTCCCACGGCCATTTAAGGCCGCACGGGGCAATGTACGGCCCCGCTCCAGGTCTAAATGTCACAAAGTTGGAGCCCCCAGCGGGCGTTGGAAATTCCGCACCAATTAAAGCCACGCCGGGCGATGTACAGCCCCGCCCCGGGTCGTTCCAACCCCGCGACACGGGCTGGAGAAGTTGCGTTGCGGGAGCTCCGAAAACCGGTCTCCCACCCGGATCCGCGAGCTCCGGATGTCGCAGCTGGAGCCTCCGAGCTCCGGAGTCGGGCCGCAGCAGCGAGCCACCACCGCTCCCCACGCTCTGAGGCCGGCCAGCCCCATGATGGTAAGTCCGCAGCTCCGCGACTGGAGCCCCCAGGTCGTTCCGGTTCGAGGCCGCTCCACGGTGCTAGGCCCCTACGACAACGGAGACCCGACAGGGAAAAGGTCGGGTCTCCCGTGCAGGGAAGAGATTTTTAAAGTTTCCCCCGCCCCCCACATATACACAGTTAAAAACAGTATAAAAAAACATGACAACTACATTTTACTAGACAAAAAAAAAAGACAGACAGGCTGTAGGGGCCGCTGCAACATGAGTCGCGCCGCCAACGCTAAGGGCGAATGCAGCAGCATTGATTTTACCTATGATTATTGATTACCTATATGGTTGAAACCTAATAAATACAGTGGAAAGAGATCCTGCGGCCGTCCCTGAATCTTTAAGAAAGCTGGCCATTCGGCCCTCAGTAGATTTCCCTGTGGCATGATGATTCATTCAATAGTATATATTATCAATGCAGCAGGCTGTGTTTTTTTATTTGCTGTTGTACAAGTGCAAACAGTTCATAGTGACTGAAAGGCTGATAACCATCTTGGGTGGATTTAAAGTAAAGGACAAAAGAATCCGAGGCAGCATGATGGGTATATAAATCATCTTGGTGCCACAGGATGGTTGTGAGGGAAGGAACTGCAGAGGCTGGTTTATACCGAAGATAGACACAAAGTGCTGGGGTTACTCAGTGGGTCAGGCAGCATCTCTGGAGAAAAGGAATAGGTGACGTTTTGGGTCGGAACCTTTCTTCAGACTCAGATGGTTGTGATTTGGAATACATGATCTATTAATGCAAATTCCATTTGAGATCCTATTAACTTGCTAATTGCTGATCATATTTTGATTAAAACAGCAAGAAGAAAATATGTTCTAGTAATTTGGGGATGGTGGGTGAATTTCCTTCTGGGTGGGCAGACGGTGCAGTCAGAGGGACAAGGGATTGGGGAGTAGTACATTGGCGCAAATACATTTAACTCAAGATTATTCCTTTTGTCCAGGTTTAAGAGCAATAGTCAGTAATACGTGGTGCAATCAATGTGTACAGATAGCTGTCATATAAATACCTGTCATCTAAATGAACAATCCATGATACAATGTAAGTATTTGGTGTCTCCCTGTTGTAAAACCTGGGAGACTGGGCTCGGTGATATTTTTCAGCAAAATTGACTGGAATGTTTCCTGGTCTGAGTGATTACAGTTGGTACTTTGAGGAGATTTCGGAGAGAGGAGGACAACTTCTTCAAAGTCGGCATACCTTCAGTCTCAACCCGAAACGTCGCCTATTCCTTTGCTCCATAGATGCTGCCTCGCCCGCTGAGTTTCCCCAGCATTTGTGTCTACCTACAGTTGTTATATTGATAGGCTGGGATTGTTTTCACAAGTAAATGAAGCCAAGTGAAGATTTACAAAAAGGGTAAACAAAATTGAGAAACTGCTCTTGGTGACTGACAGGTTAATAACCACCTTGAGTGGATTTAAAGTAAAGGACATAATAGAATACCTTTTATTGTTATTCAAACAGACAAGGTTTGAATGAAATTTCGTTCCTGCAGTCGTGACATTACAAAAAAAAAAACAAGACATACACTTAACACAATTTACACAAACATTCATCACAGTGAATCTCCAACACCTCCTCACCTCTTCCCTTTGTTTTTGTACAACTGCAGCGTTGAGGCGACTGGGGCTCACGATGTTAAAGCCCCCGGCAGGCTATGGTAAGTCCTGCAGCCGTTTAAGCCGCGCCGGGCGATGTTAGGCCCTGCTCTGAGTCATTTAAACCCCGAGATTCCGGCGGGAAAAGTTGCCGTTGCGGGAGCTCCGAAAAGCGGTCTCCCACCATGGATCGGCGAGCTCCCGATGTTCCTGTCCACCGGGCCTGCGGCCGGAGCCTCCGAAGCTCCGAAGTAGGATTGCAGCCGCCGCCGGCTCCACGATGTTAGACCCAACGACACCGGAGACCCGACGGGGAAAAAGTCGGGTCCCCGTATAGGGAAGAGATTAAACGTTTTCCCCACCCCCACCCTCCTCCACATATGCACAGATAAAAAATAATAAAAATTAAAAACAAAAACATACATCTAACGGGACAAAAATTTTAAAAAAGACAGACGGACTGCAGTCAAGCCGCTGCCGTTAGGCACCGCCAAAGAGACGCCAAGAATCAAAGGCCGCATGACCAGGGGAAATCTGGTAGTTGGGATTTCGAATGCATGATCGGATGACGGGAGTATAATATGGATTTAATTGGAGCCCTCAAGAGGACAACATTAAATTAGTTATTGGTAGTGAATCGATGAGTGACCACACGTTGTTTTTGGTAAATCATAATTTTGATGCCACAAGTGAATGTTTAATTGTGATTTGAAATGCTCATATAGCAATGCTTCCAAATTATCCTCAGTATTGATAGTAATGCAGAAAAAAAAGATGACATTTAAGACTCTTTGAATCTATACGCACTCCAAATCTCTCAATCCACCCCTGCTCTTTCCATGTTCTGCCCACACAATCTCCTGAGCAGAGGATCTACCATATTTAATTAACCTTGATGGCAGGGAATGTCAAGAACTGATTCACTGAATTCCCAATTGCTAAGTGACTGATTGTCTAACTAACTACATAATTTTCAAATATGATACAATACAATACAATACGGTTTATTGTTTTGTGCTTGGTATGGCTCATGCATGAGTATTGTCTAAATAAAATATGGCAATATCACTATTCAACCTAGACATTTGTACACGTATGAATATGGGCAAATGGGACTAGTTCAAAGTTGGGCTGAAGGTTCTGCTTCTGTGCTGTATTACAAATTGAACCAAAAACAAATTTTGTTTTAAATTATGCAACATGGAAATCCCAGTGATTGTCCAGCTAGTTTATGCTGTTGATTCTTAATAATTCTTAATTAAGTGATTCTTAAACCCTTAATAATCTTATATGTTTCAATAAGATATCCTCTCATCCTTCTAATTTCCAGAGTATACAAACCCATCCGCTCCATTCTATCAACATATGACAGTCCTGCCATCCTGGGAATTAACCTCGTGAACCTATGCTGCATTCCCTCAATAGCAAGAATGTCCTTCCTCAAATTTGGAGACCAAAACTCACACAATACTCCAGGTGTGGTCTCACTAGGGCCCTGTACAACTGCAGAGGGCTTTTGGGGAGAAGGCAGGCGAATGGGGTTAAGAGGGAAAGATAGATCAGCCATGATTGAATGGTGGAGTAGTCCTATTGGCCTAATTCTGCTGTAACTTATGAACATGAGATATTCCTGTCAATTCAGATTGTGATGAGCCAGTTTTCAGATGATCAGAACTCCATGTCAACTATCCAGTGAAGTGAACTATCACCAAACAGAATTGTTCCAGTTAAAGTATATGGTTGAATTTATTTGTATCTAATGTACAAAAATAAAACACTAAGTAAACATTAAAACCTAGGAGCTTTATAAGTGAAAGGAACACATCTGGGATGTGTTAGGTTTGTTTAAAAAAACTGCTTGTAATAACCTCTATTTAACAGTGCTTTTACTAAAACTGCTTCAAAACTGCTTCACTTTTTACCAAAATTCATCCAAAGATAAGGATGATCAAAGATGCGGTCAGAGAGTTAGGTTTTAACAAACATTTTAACAATGAAAAGAGAGACAGGGATACTGAGGGAGGGAATGCCAGACCTTAGTTTCAGTAGCTGAAGGCAAGGTCAACTTTGGTGGCGAAATTAAATTTGTGGTTGATCAAGATGGCAGAATTTAAGGAATGCAAATATTACAGAGGTTGCAGGATGGTGTTGTGCTGCGACAAGTAAGAATTTCATTGTTGTGTTTCCGCACATACGACAATTAATGACTCCTGACTCTTGAATGATAGACAGAGAGAAGGAAGGTTTCAGACTGTGGAGGGTTTTGGAAATAAGAATTATGTTACTTAACAGAGAGCCGGAATAGATCAGCGAGACAATGGCGAGGGTCAAGTGAGATGTGTGCAAGCTAAGACACAGGTGGCATTCTTCTGCTGGGTCTCGAGTTTTTAGAGGGTAGAATGAGGAAAGCTGGCCAGTAAAGTATTGGAATGATCATCCCTGAAGGTCACCAATGCATGGATGAGATTGCAATGGCTGTACTAAGGCAGGGACTGAGTTGGATGATCCCAAGGAAGTGGAAATAATGGAGACCATTGATGGTGCAGATAAAAACTCTGCTGGATTTGATCCCAAGGTGAGCTTCAAGGTCGCAAAGTGCCTGGTCCAGAGAGCAAGGAAATGGATTCTGTGAAGGGAAATATTTACTGTAAAGAAAGAGCATAGTGTAGCAAAGACGCTGTTGTTCCAAATATTAGCTTAGTACAGATTTGAAACTTAAGAGATATCGACCGTAGCTCCTTTTACTTACATATATATCATACAAAAACAAATTTTCAATCAATGTGTATAAAATGGTAAACCTACAAGCTCAATCAATATACATAGCCTATGTACAAAGGAAAGAATTTATACTGATGTCAACACTCATCATGGCACTTGGCGAAGCCTCAGAGATCTTTACAGACATGGATTTATTTGCCAGTGTGTCAGTTGTGACGATGCATCCGACCACGACGACTAACTCAGACGCAGACCTCTGCAGACTGGGAAATGACAGCTGAGTCAACGGTGATCAGATGAAAAATGAAAATTAAACCTCCACCATCTTCCGTCACTTCATGATGAACCACAGTTTTATAGCAATTGGAACTTCTGAAGTGTAGTCTTGGTTGTATTAAAGAAAACAACACCAGCGAGCTCACACAAAGTGCAAAGAGGGTTAGATAGAGCTCTTAAAGATAGCAGAGTCTGGGGATATGGGGAGAAGGCAGGAACGGGGTACTGATTGTGGATGATCAGCCATGATCACAGTGAAGGGCCGAATGGCCTACTCCTGCACCTATTGTCTATAATGTGGCACTGATCAAGTAATCTGTGTTTTGTGGATGTTGACTGAGTGATAGATGTGGGCCACAACATGAGGTTGAACACCGCTGTACTTCAATTGGTGCTATTTCATCAAACTGATGGAGTAAAAACGTCTTGAGTGAAAAACCGTACCTCTGGCAGTGGGTGTTGGCTTACATTTGTGTCCTGAAGATGCTGGAGGAACTCTCCACTCATCTCATCGGAAATCGGTAAACTACCAGCAAAACCTCTTTCTTTGACATGTCGATCAAAGATGCCTCTGCCAATGTAGAGGAGATGGAGAGGGTTGCCAGGATGTGGAGGAGATCTGACAACACTGATGCATTACGGGGTTAGCTACTAAAGTCAGTTAGTGAGGATGTTATTCCAACAAACTCATGCTGGAGGGACAAGTACAATTGGAGAGCTTCTGCTTTTCTTTTCTATAAACCCTATCTTTTCAGAAAAAGGATGCTCAAACTGTTTAATTATGATGGTCTTACAGCTAATCCCCACAAAATGCTGCGACATTTTTAAGTAAAACTTGAAATCAGCAGGCTTGATATTTAATTTCAAGGCCGAACTATCTTATTAGCACTCAATTAAAGGAGATTTCACTCCTTGAGGCTTTCTCCCTGGGATTAAGCTTTTGGCCCATATTTTGAAAGGATAATTTACTCGAGGGCTGAGAGGATGTAGATGGAGAAAGTCTGATGCATGATCCACGTTCATGTTAAATCAGTTGCTTTCATATAATGGAGTTCCAGTTTTCGACAGTCCTTCGACACCTCTTAGCTGCCTGAAAAAATAATTTCGAATGATTAGGAAGTTAATAAGGTCAATGCAGATATCCACCTGCTGTCTACTGAATATTGTCATCAAATTACAATATATTGCCCAGCAAGAGGCTCATTTCATACGAAAATTCAATCCAGTCAATACTTACTGCTGTGCAAATATGGTCTTGCTTGTATTCCAGATTTGGCTTCAGTCATTACAGGCTGGTAGTACTGTTTTTTATTCTGCTCCTCTATGGGGTAATATGTGTTTGAATTTCTTCCATTTTCCTGCACTGGGAATGGGATGTTGTCTTCTGTACTGCCTTTAGTGTGAGGCAAATAGAAACAAATGAACGTTACAATTAGGCTCATTGCTCAAATTGTGCAGAGGATTCATTTAAATCTTAGATTTTAGATTACAGAGCTGCAAAGTACATCAGAAGCTCCAGGGCATCATTGTTACCTCACTCCCTTTTATAACCATCATTATGAATTAATTAACCTGCAGCACACAGCTGGGGTTTGGTGAAATAGAGAGATGAACGATTTACTTAAGAACGGAATACAGGTGGCACTAGGCCATACAACCCTGCCCTCTGGATTCAACAATATTGTAATCAAACCATCCCCTCAAATCAAGGCGCGATTATTGTCATATGTATCAGTGAGTCGAGGTACAGGTTCAATTTAAAACAGTGGTCGGCAACCTATGGCCCCCGTAAAAGGAAAGCCCGTAAAAAAAAATAAATAAACGCCTGCGGGCCGGAAGATTTCGGGTTACGGGCCGGATTCGGCCTGTAACCCGAAATCATCCGGCCCGCAGGCGTATTTTTTTTTCAATTCGTTTTCGCGACCTGGGAACTGCAGCCAGTCCAGGGGATGAGAGCTGATCTGGGAACTGCAGCTCATCCCGGGGCATGCAGGCGAGTTGGGTGCTACAGCCTGTCCCGGGGCAGGCGAGCCGAACTGGGAACTGCAGCCAGTCCCGGGGCACGCAAGGGACCTGGGTGCTGCAGAAAACGAATTGGAAAAACATGTGAAAACTTATGCGAAAAACAACACTGTGGCGACATATGTGGCCTGCCATCCGCTCACAGACATGGATCCTGGTCCCTATGCAGAACAAGGTTGCCAACCCCTGATTTAAAACTTGTTTGCAGTAGCATCATGGGCACATAGACTCAGAGAACACACAAGAACATAAATAATACAAAATATTTTACACATAAGTTCTGCAAGACAGATACTGTGCAAAAATAGCAGGACATTAGAGTGCAAAATAGACAATTAGAGATCAAGTCCATGATAAGGCAAGAATTGGTCGGTAGCGTTACGTCACTGAAGTGGGATTAGGGTTGTGCAGGTCAGTTTGAGAACTGATAGTTCGCGGAAAGTAACTGTTCTTGTACCTGCTGGTGTGGGACATTAGGCTTCCATATCTCCTGCCCTATGTTAGCAGTGAGAAGAGAACATGGCCTGGATGGTGAGGATAATTAGGCTCTCCTCTAATCCCCACCTTATTTGATATATTTAGTGCATGAAAGTCTATCTTGAGCATTTAATGGGGGTAGAAAACTCTGATTGCTTACAGTCCTTTGCGACTTTTCCTCATCTCAGTTGCAAATAATCGAAACGTGATCTTAATACCATAACTTATTTATATTCTCTAAACTGTAGGATTCTATGACTCCAGGGAAAAACATTCACTCACCAACTCCTGACACGGTCTCAATGTCTAACATTTCAGGTCTGTATTCCAGTCTTGGAGCTTCAGCCTCATTGCTGCTTATTGGTACAATCAATATCATGGGTTTGGAGTCCACAGGTTCCCCTGTCTCCGGCTGTGTTTTTAGTTGAATTTCTTCTTCATTATCACCATCTTTACCTTGAGTATTTTCCGTGCCACAGATGCAGATAAACTGTTGAGAAAATCCATTGGGTTCATCTTATGATCTGCGTATTTTCTTTTTTTTTAAATTATATCCATTTTAAACCATTGCCTTACAGTTAGAATCATACAGCACGGAAACAGGCCCTTTGGCCCAACTTGTCCATGCTGACCAAGATGCCCATTCGAAACTGAACCTATTTGCCTGCATTTGGCCCATATCCTGCTAAATCTTTCCAATCGATGTACATGCCCATATCCTTTAAATTCTGTTACAGTATCTGCCTCAACTTCCTCCTCTGGCAGCTCGTTCCATATACCCACCATCTATTTTTTGAGAACATCTGAGGTAACAATCTCTTCTATGCTAACTGCTTTAGCAAATGAGTCTGACTATATTGCAATTGAAGTATGAAAACAATTCAAATATTAGTAACACAAGAACGTATTTCATATTTCCTTGTGACATAGGAGCAATTCAACCCATCAAGTCTATGCCGACTCTCAAATCAATTCTCCCTACAGGGGCATTGACAATTATGGTATCTATTTATTAGATATATGGGCGAGAGATTTTCAAAACACCAAGAGATGTAAGGTTCAAGTTAACTGGGGAAAGACAAAGATGGAAAGTTACAGAGACTCCGTTTAATGATGGCTTATGTCAACTCCACAAGTAACCAATGTGTCATGAGGTTATAAAAATGGTATAGTTACCATGGCTTGTTGAAGCAGTTTGGGTCTCCTCAGACTGCTTCCCGATGTGCATCGATAAGACCTATCAATAAACTGACTTGTGCGATAGACTCACCACTGATCTGTGAATTGTTTTATCCTGTGTCTGTGCCTATCTGAGTAAAGTCAGATATAGGGTATGGGTAAAGTACAAAATTCGCTCCTACATACTGTATACCAAGGAGAAATTAAGCAACCAATAAGACTAACATGCAGTAAGGCTTTAGAATATCAACGGGGAACTGAGGAGGTGGGGAGTCACAGGGTGAACATACAAACTCTATGCAGATGGTACTGGAGATCAGAATCAAACTGGGTCACTGGATCTGTAATGCAGGAGCAATATTAGCCGTGTCATCTTGCTCCCCAAATTGCCTTTCGCTTTCTGACGGTGATTTCCTAAACATCTTGTATTGCTGAGTCTTTGGTTTTAGTAAAGTTTATTTTACATTCAACCCAAAATTTTGTTCTGTTCAGTTCCTTGACTGCAATCTTCACCTTATTACAGTCAGCACTATGAAACTTCTGCCCTGTGGTTATCCACGATGATGGGTATAGAAAACCAGAATCTCAGTTAATTGGACAACATCCACAGAATGTTGTTATATAGCAGTATCTGGATGCCCAGGTATATAAAACAAACAACGTTTGCAGGCATGAATAGCAAATAATTGGGAAGACAATTTGAATGTTGTTCACGATTGCAAAGTGAATGGAGCATAAACGAATGGAGAAGTCTTCCTGTAGCATGTGTAATTCTGGGGAGACCATACATGGAACGCTGCGTACATCTTTGGTCATCTCATTTAAGGAATGATATGAACTACATTGAGGACAGATTGGGGAAGGTGCATTGGGTCAATTCCTAGGATGAAGGAGTGGTTTTAATCTGAAATTAATAGGAAATTAGACGAATCAGAGGAGAGCTCGATGAAATATGTCAGTTTGTGAGGGATGTTTCTCTTTGTGGGGAATTCTAGAACTAAAGTACATGGTTTCAGAATAAGTGGTTGCCCTCTACCATACAAATGAAGAATTTTCGCTCTGAAACAGTAATTAATCTTTGGAGACACTCGTGACTAGATTCTGGAATCTTGAACAAAGGTTCTTCCAGCAGTTTGTTTTAGGCTCAATGTATCTTTGGTGCTCACTATTGCAGAGAACTGTCTAGGCTTAATTATTGAATATTCATAATCTGAGATACAGAGGAGACAAGGGTTGTGAGAATGAAGCAAGGAAGTGGAAATGAAAAAGGAAGAGATCAACTGCAATTTTATCCAATGGTGGAGCAGGCTCAACGGGTTACATGACCACTTTCAACTCATCTACATTATCTTAGTTCACCAAAATAATACTCACCCTCAGTTTGATCAATGTTCCAATTTCTGTAAGACAGACAGAAGCAGAATCAATGCAGGAATCAAGATTTTCGACTTTATATTAAATAAGATCCATTTAAAATAATTTGAAAAAAAGCTTATTTATTTTTCGCACTATAATAGTCAGCTGTTTGTTCTCCAACTAATTAACTAAAATACGACTTGTCTCAATGACTACCAGCCACTACCTCTAACACCAGCTATAATGAAGCGGTTTTAAAAATTGGTGATCACCCATATCTGCATCAGCCTTCTGGACAATCCTGACCCCCTGCACTTTGTACACTGGAAAAGTATGTATTTGGAGGAGGCCATTTCTCTTGCCCCGCATTCAGATCTGGATCACCATGACAATAAGTCCATCTATGTCAGAATGCGACCATTGACTAGCTCAGCATCAAACATCATATTCCCAAGTAAGCTCATCCCTCAACATCTGGACCTTGGCCTTGGTGCCTACATCAGCAATTAGCTTCTGGACTTCTTGACTGGCGAACTTCAGTTGGTTAGAAATGGTCATCTTCCCTCCATCTGACTCTCAACACAGGTGCCCTTCGGAGTTGTGTGTCCAGTCCCTAGTTTCGCCGAACACCTCCGCTCGGTCCGCATTAACCAACCTGATCTCCCGGTGACTCAGCACTTTAACCCCCCCTCCCATTCCGAATCCGGCCTTTCTGTCCTGGGCCTCCTCCATGGCCAGAGTGAGCACCACCGGAAATTGGAGGAGCAGCACCTCATATTACGCTTAGGCAGTTTGCACCCTAGCGGCATAAACATTGACTTCTCCAATTCCCGGTAGCTCTTGCTGTCTCCTCCCCTTCTCAGCTCTCCCTCAGCCATTGGGCTCCTCCTCTTCCTTTCTCCTTTCTTCTCCCTGCCCCCCCCCCCCACCCTACAACAGTCTGAAGAAGGGTTTTGCCCCAAAACGTTGCCTATTTCCTTCGCTGCATAGATGCTACTGCACCCGCTGAGTTTCTCCAGTATTTTCGTCTACTCTAGCTCTACACCCTGTACATCCATAACTAACTGGCAAAGTTCAACACCAACTCAATCTTTAATTCTGCTGATACCACTGATATCAGCCAAAACTATAACATCAATGTGATGAAGTACAGGAAGGAGATCAAGAACCTAGTGTTGTGCTGTCAGTACAATAACTCAGTCGTTTACATCAGCAAGACAAAAGGGTTGGTTGTTGGCCCAACAAAGAAAGGTGAACACCAGCCTGGCCTCACCAATCGAGCTGCTGTAGAAATGGTCGAATAGTTTCAAGTTCCAAGGCGTTCACATCACCAGCAACCTAACCTAGTCCCTTAACACTGCTGCGTTGATCAAGAAAACACATCAGCATATTTACTTTCTGAGGCTTCTGAGAAGATTCAGCAGGTCCATGAGAACTTTCTCAAATTTCCACAGATGGACTGTAGAAAGTATTCTGACAGGATGCATGTTAGCCTGGTATGGCAACTCTTCCTATTGTCCACCTGCACCTACAGAGAGTGGTGATTGCAGCCCATTCATCACAAGCTGACCCCTTCCTTCCTTCCATCCACTCCATCTTCGTGGTGCATTGCCGAGAGAAAGATGAAAGTATAACCAAGGATGCCTGTCACCCTAGCCATTCCCTCTTCACTCTTCGAGTCGGAAAGCTCGGACATCCAGACTTAAGAACAGCTTCTTCCCCATTGTTAACAAACTCTGAACCAATCATCTCATGCACACCCCTTCCCGGACGTGGTGCCACATACTCTTACTTTTACCACTACTTCATCAGTTAATCCATTGTTGTATTTTAACATTCTTTAGCATTACTCAGATTATTGTGTTTTAACATGCTTTTGTATTACTCAGATTTTGCTCTACAATCTTGTGCCATTCTGCTGTTTTGCCCTCATCATTGTATTTATTATATTTGTCATTACTGTACAGTTACTGTACACATTGTGAGCTTCATGTTAATCAGGAAATCCATTATACCCTTGTTTATATGAAAATAATCTAATCTAACATGTAGAGTCACTGGTCACCCATTCTATACTAGGAGTCTTCCTGAATGGCAGTTTTCGGAAATCCTAGTGTGACCATAAAATAGGGAGAAGGACCATCAGTGTGACTCCTTACCTCGCTTGTTAGATGTCCTGCATCGTGTTGATTTTAGCATTACAATGACACACAGAATGCACAAGATCGATATTATCCACATCATGTAAGAGGTAAAGGAACTTCCTGAAATAAAATTTGTATGCAACAATATTGTTAAACAACTGAATCATTGTGACATGTTTTCCTGACTTAGATTTCCTTGACGCAAAGCTACTGAAGCCAACAGGTTACCTGTGACACTTAAGCACTTGCGTAAGACTTCTCCTCTGGTAACCTGCTTGTTAACAACAAGCTTTAATATGAATTAGCCAAGATGTTCAGGAAGGCCTAATGTTCCCTCTTTGTCTGCTATTCGTCATCTCTTACAGCCCTCCATTAATGGTGAAGTTCTTGGGATTTTCATTAAAGAAGGTTAGTAGTTGCAAATGTCCCTTGGTTCCTCTCTGGTGGCCTATGTTCAACTATCAACTGAGTTCCATTAACTGGCACCTCATCTCCTGGCCATAGTGTTGTGGGTTCAAATTCTCCTCCAGAGATTTGAAGACATAATCACTATTTATAAACAAGTACTGATGGATATTTGCACTGTTGGAGATACCATCCTTTGAGTGAAACATTAAGCCGTTATCCCTCTGGCAAATATAAATGTTCCTATGGCAGTATCTTGAAAAGAGAACCCACATTTTCTATTCATTATTTATACCTCATCCCACATTAAAAAGACAGATTATCTAATTGTTATCTCAGTTATATTTGTAGATGCTTGCTTTGCATGGATTGGATGCGTGATTTCTCTGTTACAATAGTAATTAAACATTAAAATAACTTGGTCACCTTGCTACAGGAAGGATGTCGTTAAGATGGAAGCAGTGCAGAGAGGATTTACGTGGATGTTGTCAGAACTTGAAGGCCTGAGCTGTAGGGAGAGGTTGGGCAGGCTAGGACTTTATTCCTTGGAGCACATCAGGATGAGGGGTGATCTTATTGAGGTGCATAAGGTCATGAGGGGAATAGATAGGATCATTTACCTTGAGTAGGGGAATTGAGAATCAGAAGACATAGGTTTAAGGTGTGAGGGGAAAGCCCAATTTCAGGAATTTTAAGAAATTCTGAATACTGTAAAGTCACAAAGAACAGATTATGCCCCTAATACATTAAAATGCACCCCCAACCTGGAGTCTATGCAATTTATTCCAATATTATAACAAATATTGAAATAAATCTATTTTGATGTCTTTAATCCACATTCTATGTTCCACATTTGTGTTGGTAGAAATAATTATTTTGGATAATAAGTACGTCTCATCAGACAGATTCAAACAGCTTTTACCCTGTTGTATCAGGACTAGTGTGTGGACCTCTCACAAACTGAGGATGTATTCTCAATCTCGCAATCTACCTTGCAGCAGCCCTTGCACTTCTTTTATCTACACTTTTACTGTAGTTGTAACGCTACATTCTGCACTGTGTGTAAGAAGGAACTGCAGATGCAGGTTTAAATCAAAAGTAGACACAAAATGCTGGAGTAACTCAGCGGGTCAGGCAGCATCTCTGGAGAGAAGGAATGGATGACGTTTCGGGACCCGAAACGTCACCCATTCCTTCTCTCCAGAGATGCTGCCTGACCCACTGAGTTACTCCAGCATTTTGTATCAACCCACTATATTCTGCACTCTGTTTCCTTTTTCTCCTTGCACCCTAACCATACCATTTGTGAGTACCTGCTATACTCATGTATGGTATGGTTGCTTTCATGTATGCTGAGATTTACCTGATAGCAAGCAAAGCAAAGTTTTTCACTATATCTTAGTACATGTGATAATAATAATCACATACCAATAACATCATCACCCACAGAATAGAAATTCAGATATACAGTAGTTTAGGTTTGTGATAAACTGAATGCAATACCTACTTTTATTTATCTGTGAAGAATTAATCGCTGAATGACAGTGGTTGTCAGCAGTGCTGTTGCCTTTAACACGAATGGTCATATTCAAAGCTGTGCAGCTGCAAAAATAATATTAATCAATGTATTATTCCCAGCTGCTGCAAGCTCAGTGATGTAAAATCAAAATACAATAGGTTCTGGAAATCTGAAATGAAAACACTAAATGCAAGGAACACATAGCAAGAGACTGCGATAGGGAGAGAGAACAGACTTCATATCCATTAACTAATTTACCCTCATTGCATGAGGAAAGCTCTAAGACAGTAGAGTTAAACCCATGCAAAAATCTTTAATTTGCAGGTTATTCCACAGAGCAATGTGAGTACATATCATTCTTATTGGAAAAATCTGGGCATGTGCCTTAATACCCTGATGCTAAAAGAAGGACTTACTTAGTGTGAGGCTGGCATTTCTGGCTGTGCGTGGTATTCAGAAATGTTCCTGAAGCACAGGAACATGCCTGTCCGTAGTGATCCTCATAACCTTAAAAATATAATTTAATATCAATTTTATAAAACAGGCAGTTCTCCTCTCTTCTGACTCCACCTTAGTTAAACTGTATGTCAAGTGCAGAATAAGAGCTTCTGCTTTGCCACCAGAAAATATCTTAAGGAGCCTATGCAGTCGCCACATGTTCGCGGGTGGTTGCCGGGGAGTCGTCTTCATGGTCGTGAGGAGTTCCCGCATTCTGGGGACTAGTCGCGGCCTCATTATGGTCGCCGCGAATTTTTCAACATGTTGAAAAATTAGCGGCGACCAGAATGAAGCCGCCATGTAGAGTAGTGAGAATTCTCGTGCTGTAGGTGGGTCGCCAGGAGGTCCTAGTGGGTTGCCAAGAGGTCAAAGGTTCGTGTAGGTTGTAGCCGGTGCTGACCGGTGAATTTCATTGGCTCATTGGGAAAAACCAAGGATAACCGACCGGTAATGTTAATGTCCGCCGAGCTTCACAGCCGTGTATCTCTGGCTTCTTAAAAGTTGTCTCCACTCCTTCCCCTCCTTCTCCCCCCCCTCTTTTAAAGGACTTACATGACCCTTCCCGAACACTGTGCTTTCACCGTCTTAATTACAGCACCAACCTTCCTGTTCATCACGGTGTGTATCTATATCACATTGGCTTTGCACCGTGTGAATTTTACTCAGACAGCATTCCCCCCGCTTGCCCTGTCCCCCGCCTGCATAAAGGGCTGGTGAAGGAAGCGATGTGTGTGTGTGTTCCACTCTGACCGTCGCCGTTCCAGTCGCCAGAAAAATCACCTAAGTGGGACAGGCCCATAACTCTCCCCTCCCTTCACAAGAGACTACACCCAGTTTACATCCTTTACCAACTGTATTTCCTTTCAGTGAATATACTAACTTGTGATGAGTTAAACAAAAATCCCCACCAGAGTGGATACTTTGAACAAGAAACGAACTTTTAAACTGTCAGTTTGTAATGACAAAAATAATCGTGCTCGAAACCACTGCACTGGCTAATCAATCATTCTCTTTGTAGCTGCAACACTCTGGCTAAATCCTGTGGTGAAAGATATGTAATAATGTCACCCAAGAATCTTAAGCTGCCTGCATTTAGATATTGCTCAAAGCTGTGTCACTATTGTAAATTACAGTCTATGGAATGTACAGAAAATAATTCTATCATCAGAAGAAAGTTATTTGTGTTTCGATAAACCACGTGGCAGGTAAATAGTACAGTAAGAATGACAAAGCATTTACATTGTCATCAACATCATCAGCAAGTGTTGACCACAATGTAAATGGTTTGTCATTCTTAGTGTACTAATTATGTGAATGAAAAGAAATGTATTATTTTAAAGAAATAATTGGATAAATCAGACCAATTCATAACGAGTTGGCCTCCATTCGTCGTTTTTTTGGAATCATATGGTGCAACACAATTGTAAAAAATAACTGTTTCAGGACTGGACGAGGGTTGGTCAAGATTATAAATAATAATCTCCTTTTCTTTTTTATTTTATTTTCTTTTCTCTATTCTCTCTCTCAACTTTCTTCATTTACTCGTTTTCTTTTTTCACACACTATATATTTCACATCTTTCTATCCTTTACTATCTAACTTCTTTTTCTTATTCTAATCTTTTTTCAGTGTAACAAAAAAAAAAGTTGTACATAAAATGTATTATGAAAATATATATTAGGCACTTTGGTGCAATATGACTGTACTTACTTCTAATAAAATAAAATATTTAAAAAAAAAAAAAAAAAAAAAAAAAAAAATTAAGTTTGGTGAAGTCCGTACCTTTGTGGGGTCCCTTTGTGGCATCGCACCTTTCACAGTATTCACATTTTGTTGCATCCTCTGCAGCACAGTAATAATGGAGAGGGCATTCACATTTTCGATTTGATGTTGTGCTGCATGGAACTGATTCGACACTGCCACCTGCAACAACAACCACCAAGAAGAGTAGATGTAAAAGGGGTGTGGAACATCACCAGCAGCCAGTTCATCTTCAAGTCCCACAACATCCCGCCTTAGAAATTTATCACTAACATTTCATTGTTGCTGCATTGAAATCCTGGAACTGCCTCCTCCAAAGAGCACTGTTGGTACATAGTTTTTTTGTTTAGCCTTAGAGATACAGCACAGAAACAGGCCCTTCTGCCCACCGAATCTGTGCCGACCAGCGATCCCCATACACTAAAGGGCCTGCCCCACTGTACGAGGTAATTCAAGAGTTCTCCCAAGTTTCCTCTGATTCGAACTCGGAGAATTACGGTTATAGCCGCTCATAGGTACTCTGGGCTCTCGTGGACATTTTTCAACATGTTGAAAAAACTTCACGAACTTACCGCGTTTCCCACATACCTGCCGTTAGCGTTACGAGCCACTAAGAGACGTCCCGAGCTCCGACATACCCGTTACGTACATTCTACATACTTACCACGAGTTCGATTTTTTTTTTAAACTCGGGTGAGCAGTTGGGTAAACTTGTATAGTGGGACAGGTCTTTTACACTATCCTACACACATTACAATTATATCAAGCCAATCGCCCTACAAAACCTGCATGTATTTGGAGAGTGGGAGGAAACTGAAGCTCCCAGGGAAAACCAACGCAGCTCACAGGAGAACATACAAACTCCATATATACAGCACCCGTAGACAGGATCGAACCTGGGTCTCTGGTGCTGTAGGGAATCAACTCTACTGCTGTGCCACCGTGCCACCCAATCTTTACTTGAATGACTATAGTGGTTCAAGAAGCTGGCTCACTACAACCTATTAGGGATGGGGAATAGCTTCTGGTATGGACAACGATCCCCTGACCCTGAAAATGAATTTAAAAATACTTTTCCTGTGACTTCTCCTCATCGTTCAGTCAAATTTGTAGTAAGAGTAAAACACTTGGCCTCTCAGGCTGCTCCAGAGAATTTATCTTTAACACTTGAAGATGATCATGAATCCAGCATCTCAAGAATCCTCTGGTACACTCTTCTCTGAGGGAGATACAGTCAATAATACAGGCCGGAAGAACTTCTCTGACATGTTTTAGAGATTTTAGGGATATTGTCTGCACCAGAGGCCTTGTTGTTTTTCAGGTATCAGAAGGCCTTTTCAGCTGGTTGCTAGATTAGGTTGGCACCAAGATCAAAGTAAAATAGCCTTGCTCAAGTGTCTATTCGTAATCATTTGCTCAGTACAGAGAGAATCATTGATAATGCTGTCATGGGAAACTTTACTTATCAAAAACTGGTACAGATGCTCAGGCCAAATTTCCTTCTCTGCATGTAGAAGTATTTCCAAACTTTAAACCTGAAAGCTCTGGCTCCGATTCAATCTAATTCAATTTTAATAGAAATTGTGGACTTTGCCTCAAGCATTTATATATTCCCTTTGCGGGAAGACCGCCTGTGCCTTTGAACACAGGTTGGTGTTCAAAGTGCACGCAATCTTCAAGAGGATAATGTGCTGGTGGAATTGTCAACGTTTACTGGAGAATTAAAGAAGGTATTTGAAGACATTACCCATGCAGGGCCCATAACACTTGCGACACTTCTGCAGAGAATTCTTCACCTCTGTGTAAGTTCCGTCCTTGCAAGGGAAACAACTTGTCCGTTTTCTGCTTTGAAATGAACCTTTCAATAGAAATTAAAATATATAAAATGGTAAGTATTTCATATTTCTTATGGACAGTGAAATGTCTTGACATACCCCACAGCAATCTCTGCAGTAGTTTATACGCAGTGAGGTCCTATGAAACGATTGAGACAAGTTAATATGGTGCACTGGTACGGCAGTGCAGCTGCTGCTACTTCATACTGGCTGAACAAGGCAAGCATTTTATATGCCCTCCTCACTACCCAGTCTATCTGTGCTGCATTTTCAAGGAACTATGCTCTTGTACCCCAATGTCTCTCCATTTAACAACACTCCCAAAGGCCCTGCTATCCGCTATATATGTCACACCCCAGCTTAACTTCCCAAAATGCACCAGTTCATTCTTCCCCGAGTTAAATTCCCTCTGCGTTTTCCGGCTCATGTTCTCAGTTGATCAATATCCCGCTAGACAACCTGCCTCAGGTACGTACAGGTTTGTGACTTTGGTAAAATTGTAAATTGTTCCTCGTGTGTCGGATAGTGATAGTGTATGGGATGATCGGCAGTCGGCGCAGACTCTGGGATAAAGAGCCTGTTTTCGCGCTGTATCTCTAAAGTAAATTAGAAGGCTCACCAAACATACCCCCGATATATCATCTCCAAAATATTGTCATGATGCTCTTCCTAATCAATAGTACAACTTCCCCTCCTCTTTGATATTGCCTCCACTTCGGTCACACCGGAAGATAGACACAAAATGTTGGAGGAACTCAGGTCGCATCTCTGGATAGAAGGAACAGGAGATGTTTCGGGTTGAGACCCTTCTTCAGACTGAGTCAGGGGAGAGGGAGACATAGAGATAAGGATGGGTAAGCTGTGAGCAGGAGGAATCACAGAGGGGGAGCAGTGAGAGAGAATGTTACAGAACCCTCATCGGAGAGAGAAGGAGAACTTCTTCAAAGTAGACATACCTTGAGGAGATTTCCATACAAAATGTGCAGGAAGGAACTGCAGATATTGGTTTACACCAAAGATAGACACAAAATGCTGGAGTAACTCAGCGGGACAGGCAGCATCTCTGAATAGAAGGAATGGGTGGCGTTTCGGGTTGAGACCCTACTACACCGGAAGCATTGATACCTGGAACACTGAGCTGCCTCTCTTGCCCGTCCCTCAACCATGTTCTGAAATACCGGTAACTACAATATCGTAACCCCCTATGTCAATCCATCTGCCTTACCTTGAGGCTTCTTGTATTAAAGTAAACATAGTTTATCCTATCAGATCTCTATCCCTGTCCTACCTACTAGACCTATATAGGCCAGTTGCGAGCAAATGAGACTAGCTTAGATAGGATATCTTGGTTGGCATGCCTATTCTGAATTACTGGTCCAGTAATGTAATCATGTGCCTACGTGCCCCTTTAAAACAATTTTTTAACATTTAGTCTGTAAAATTGATTTGAATCAAACTGTGTGACTAAGGTATGGGAATACAAACTAATAAAATGTATCATTTTGAACATAGTATGAGCAAACCGGACTTGTAATGGGCTTCTGAGTAAAGATCTAATTCAATGTTCATTGTGGATAGTTTAAAAAAGCATCAATATTTATACAGAAAGCATCTTAAAAGTCTTCCTTACAAATTATGTATTTAGAAAGTCTGATTCTTCTGTAACAAAAGGGTTACCATTGGTGCTGAGGAAGAACCCAGAAAATAACAATGTGATAAATAGTAATTTAACCAGTTTTTATGTGAGGTGGTGGGAGGATAAATATATTGGCCAGGGCTTGTCGTCAACTAACAGTTGACCACATAACAGTTAGATATAGCTCTTAGGGCTAAAGGAATCAAGGGATATGGGGAAAAAATTCGGGACGGGGTACTGATTTTAGATGATCCGCCATGATCATATTGAAAGGTGGTGCTGGCTCAAAGGGCCGAATGGCCTAATCCTGGACCTATTTTTCTATGTTTCTAATGTCACAGGATATTTTAAATCTACTGATGGATTACACAAGTAGGTCAGAGCCTTCCCCACCCTCCAACCCTGTAACAGTCACCTAAAAACATGCAAAATTATTGACATCATTTTTTTTTCCTTCGCTCCATAGATGCTGCTGCACCCGCTGAGTTTCTCCAGCACTTTTGTCTACCTTCGATTTTCCAGCATCTGCAGTTCCTTCTTAAAATACATCATTTACCTATTCATTGCATAGCTGTTCAATATAAATTCCTGTCCATGGCTTTGAATCCACATGATACAGTTTGATATCTCATCAACAGAAGATACACAAAATGCTGGGGTAACTCAGTGGGACAGGCAGCATTTCTGGGGAGAAGGAATGGGTGACGTTTCGGGTCGAAAGCCTACTTCCTAGTTTTCTTTCTAGACTTTCCTAGTTCTTTCCTAATTCTATCCTAGTACATCAACAGGATTGAATCAGCGATATAAAGCCCCTGTCCCACTTAGGAAACCTGAACGGAAACCTCTGGAGACTTTGCGCCCCACCCAAGGTTTCCGTGCAGTTCTCGGAGGTTGCAGGTGTTTGCCGGAGGTTGCAGGTAGTGGAAGCAGGTAGGGAAACTGACAAAAATCTCCGGGAACCGCAACGAAACCTTGGGTGGGGCGCAAAGTCTCCAGAGGTTTCTGTTCAGCTTTCTTAAGTGGGACAGGGACATAAATCATATGTTCAACGTTCCAGCGCATGCTTCAACCCACAACCTTCTGAAATAAGGGTGCCACCAATGAGCTAAGTCTCTTGAAATAATTAATTCACAATCTCTTCATCATTGGCTTCCTGACAATGTGGCCGAATAAATAGTCACAGTCTTCTATTTGGCCTTCTTTTCACGATCTCAGATACTGACAATGTATCACAGCTTATCTTTCACCAACCACCTGTAAAGATAGATAAAGCACACAAAATCGACTGACAGTTGTAGGAAAGAATGGTTCTTTTACCTGGAAGGCACATTGTCGGAGAAACCTAAAAAATAAAAAATAAAATGGTATAATTATAACTTCTGATTGTAACACAATGAATGAAGAGAAAATATAACTTTTGGAAAAAAAAGACTTTCAGAAGATCGAGAACATTCAGTTTTATTTAGTTTCAGAGATACAGCGTGGAAACAGGCAGTTCGGCCCATCGAGTCCGCACTGACCACTATCCTACACTACCCTACACACATGAAGGACATGTTTACGTTTATACCAAGCCAATTAACCTACAAACCTGAACATCTTTGGAGTGTGGGAGGAAAGCAAAGATCTTGGAGAAAGTCACGGGGAGAATGTACAAAGGTAGACACAAAATGCTGGAGTAACTCAGCGGGACAGGCAGCATCTCTGTAGAGAAGGAATGGGTGACGTTTCGGGTCGAGACCCTTCTTCAGACTCCGCGCAGACAGCACCCGTGGTCAGGATCGAACCTGGGTCTCTGGCGCTGTAAACCAGCAACTCAACAGCTACACAACTTCGCCACCCATTCAGATGATGAAAGATGTTCCTGGCTCCAAGCCAGTTATTGTTGCCGGGAACCTCCCCCGTTGCATGCCCTTTAAAATGGTGATTATAATCCTAACCCAGCCTTGTCTCTAAGCTTCTGAAAATGACTCACCATGAAGATAACGAGTGGCTCTCGGACCACAAGATTTATCTGATAATCCGTGTGAGAATTAGCTCCTATATTAGCTGCAGTTTTGATACTTTTATTATTGCATTTCCTTTGGCATGCAATGGGGACGGAGAGCCTTTGGTTCTCTTCTCTAATATCTACCTGTGGCTCTGTGTTCGATAATCCTTCTGTGGAGCACATTAGACTCCTTGGTTAGATGGTGTGGTTTAAATGCCAGAAGTTGTATAAATGTACAGCGCTGGAGACCATTTGTCCCAACAAGTTTGTGCATGTGCAGAATAAATTGAACTAATCAGGTCACTCTCACTTCTTAGCTTTTGGCCTGTGGCCTTGCAGGTTCTAGCTCTTCATGTGCTCATCCAGGTAGCTTCTAATTTATTAATTCATCACAATAAAGAGGAAGCATTTGGCCCATCAGGTCTGTGCCAGCTCTCAATAGAATTCAACCTTGATTTCCTTGCAGCCATGCTCTCTTATTCTCTCTTACATGTCCATCAATGAACCTTTTGATTATTTTTCCATTAAAGAGCAATTTATGGCAGCCAATTAATCCATCTATATGTCTGCCTTTGTAATGTTGGAGGAAATTGAGGACCCCAATAAATCCCATGGAGCCAAGGGGAGAATGTGGGAACATTCACCTAGATAACACCTGAAGGTCCTACCTCAGGTTGCTGCAGCTGTGAGCCACAGCATTAACTGTTTTTAAATGTCATGCATTCTACCCTCAGCCCTGTTACAGACAGCAATTTCTAAACACAGCTTGGATTTATTTCTGCACTCCAGTCTTTCCACCAATTAACAAATTCGACCAGTTGTTATCAGCTCTTTGCTAAGGGAAATTACTCATTCATACTTGCCTCAGAGCAGGGGTGAATCAAATGTCTGCTTGGTCTCCTTTGTTTCAAAGAGACCAACCCCAGTCTAGTCAGAAAATGGCACAAAGTGCTTGAGTAACTCAGTGGTCAGGCAGCATCTCTGGAGAACATGGATGCGTCACTTTTTGGGTCGAGGTTTTGACCCGAAACATCATCTATCCATGTTCTCCAGAGATGTCTCCCGACCTGTTGAGTTACTCCAGCACTTTCTGTCCTTTTGTGTGTTAACCAGCATCTGCAGTTCCTTGTTTCTACATCCCAGCTTAGTCAGTCTGTAATAGCAGGCAGCAAGCAGGACAGCAAGTAGGATAGATGCCATGTTCTCCTTTCACTAACTGCATACTTACAGCAACAAATTAATATTGTCATTTCAAATGCAAAATTGTCCTGAAGGTTTTTATTGGAAGTGAAATTAGTTCCCTAAGCATCACATTGCAAGCTATTGTCACAGTTGCAAAAGCAGTATAACATCCACTTAGGCCATAATTCACCAACGGGATGAATCTGTTGCCTTCACTGAGGGAATGGTCCCATGCCAGAAGGCTTTGTCAAAGAATGGTACAGTTGAGCAGAGTCTCAATAGCAGAAAAGTCATGCGTGGGAGTTTTTACAGAATACAATCAATCTCTAAATCGCCATTTATTAGACCTTTACAGTATTTTAACAACATACACTAGAGGGCAACATTGTACAATAATATTATGACAGATCACAAGCTTTAGCTTTTAACATCACCAATAAATAAAAAGGGAATATTTCCTTCATATGTTGCTTTGGTGCTATAGTTATGCAATATTTTCTGTTACTTTGAAGCAGTATCTCATTTGAGGACAAAAAAATCAGTACATCAGAAATGTACAACTTATAACACAACATTCTGTGGACAGCATTATTGATAACTTGGAAGGCCAAAGACTACTTAGAGTTAACCAGCATGACTTTTCAAGGTCAAATCCTGTCTGACCTATCTGATTGAATTTTCTGAATAGGTAACAAAGTATATTGATAAGGGCATTGCAGTAGAATTGGTTTACATTAAGTTTTGACAAGGTCCCACAAGCTTAGGGTCTATAGATCCAGGGAACTATAGATCCAGTAAATTGGATCCAAAATTGGAATCGGAGGACAATAATAGAGAGCTGTTTTTTTTGTGACTGGATGCCCGTGATTAGTGGTGATCTAGAGGCATTGTTGTCGGGACCCTTGCTGTTAGTAAAACCTGTGAATGATTTGGACGTGGACTTCGTAGGCATGATCATCACATTCGCAGATGGCACAGAGGATGGTGAAGTTGTTGACAGGGAGAGTAGATTGAGGCTGCAGGGTGATGTTGTTGTGTTGGTAAAATTGGCTGGGAAATGGTTAATGGGATTTAATCCAGATAAATGGGATGGTGATGAACTTTGGGAGTATCAGTGAGGTTAGGTGAATGGTCAACTGAATGGTCAGGTGTTAGGGAGTATTGGTAAACAATTACCGTTAAAACAGAAAGTACTTGTGCTATAACACAGGATAAGCGTTCAACCAAGAAAACCAAGCCCAATGCCAAAGTAGTATCTAAACTACCTATTCATACTTATGCTATAGGACAATAACAGAGGGAACTTGGTGTTCAAGTCCAAAGTTCCTTAATGGTGTTACAGCACAGGGAAATAACATGGTTAAGAAAAGATATAGGAGACTGGTTTTAATTAGTCAGGGCATTAAATACAACAGCAGAGATGTTAAGCTCCAACTTTATAAAACATCTAGAGTACTGCATGCAGTTCTGGTCACTATGCTATAGATATGATAGAAACATAGAAAATAGGTGCAGGAGTAGGCCATTCGGCCCTTCGAGCCTGCTCGAGGACGTGATAGCATTGGTGAGTGTGCGGAGGAGCTTCACCAGGATGTTGCCTGGGATGGAGCGTCTCTGTTATGAGGAGAGACTGGAAAGGTTGGCATCTCTGTCAAAGTTCTAAAACCTGGTGGTGACAAACCTTTCTGCCAGATTCATATCTTAATTTCTCTGGTCAGGGAAGATGAGGGAATTACAGGGAACATCATAGTTATCTTCCAATCAGGAGACGAATCTGATAGCAGTAATTACCCAGGGAGATCTTTCCACTGCCTTCCAAAGGGAAAGTTATTGCCAGGACCATCTCCTGGTGGCGGTAGAACCACTCCCCAAACCACAATATGGATTCCACATGTCAAAAGGTACAATGGGAATAATCTTCAGCATGCAGCAACTCCAAGAATAATGCAGGGTGCAATATCAACCTCTGCATAAGGTCTTACCAAAGACATTTATCAGCTGATATTTGAAGATGGGTCTCGACCCGGAACGTCACCCATTTCTTCTCTCCAGAGATGCTGCCTGTCCCGCTGAGTTACTCCAGCATCTTGTATCTACCTTACATTTATTAGCTAATTGGCCAGGGCAAGTAGAATCCCGGGAGAGTCAAGGGGAGAATAAAATGTATCATGTTTACTGAGCAACATTAATTCTGCCCTCCTTTAAATGTTTCAAAAACATGCACAACCTTTAGCAGACATCTCAAAGCACAGGAAAGGTACCACCAATGCCGTCTCCAGAAAATTATCAAAAGACTTCGGATCGGGAACAACAAACAATATCAGAAACCTCCCAGGCCAACTTCCTTAGCTGTAATAATGATCAAGTCCATCTTCCACCTGCCATACTAGACCTGCAAAACAAATCAATCCTGCTTCTTCTTCTTTCGTGTGGCGTGCACAGCCTAAAGTTGTTGGACAATTTGTTCTATTTGATCTTCCATTTGTGCACGTCGATTTGATTGCATTTGTCAAAATAGGGCGGACCACGTGAAGGTTGCAATCTTCCACCCTATCAATCCTGCTATCCTGACAGCAGTCTACATCCCTCCCCAAGTGGATGTCAAGCTTGCTCTGAATGAACTGTACTCCACTATCAACAGCCTAAAGTGACAAAACACCCCAAAGCCCTGGTCGTTGTAGCAGGAGACTTCAATCAAGCCAACCTCAGCGGCGTACTACCAAAGTACTATCAGCGCGTCTCTTGTCCCACCAGATGCCATAAACACCTAGCGCTCTGTCCCTCGGTCACACTTTGTGGAATCTGATTACCTAGCTGAGCTTCTACTCCATGCCTACAAACAAAAACTAAAGCAGGAGGATTCAGGAGAGAGAGTTGTTCGAATCTGGTCGGCGGACACAGATGACATCCGACACGACTGCTTTGAGTCAGTGGATTAGTCCATATTCAGCTATTCTGCAGCTAACTCGAATGAATACGTCACTGCCCTGACTGACTTTATCAGCAAGTACGTAGAGAAGTGTATGCTGACGAAGACAATCCGAGTGTTCCCCAATAGGAAACCATGGATGAACCGTGAGGTACATTCACTGCTGAAGGCCAAATCAGTTGCAAACAAGTACAAGAAAGCTCATTATGATCTTCGCAAGGATACCGAGAGACATTATTGGCACAAACATGAGTCCCAGTATAATCATTTGGCCACACACATTTGGCTGCAAAGTGGTCAGGCAACATCACTGGTGATAGTGTGGCTCTACCTGATGAATTTAATGCTTGCTTCTATGCTATTCTATGCTTGCATTGAACAGAAGGCAAACAGGGCGATCGCATCTGTCCTATCAGACTCAAGTGTGCCTCTTCCTAGGGTCACTGTTGCAAAAGTTAGATTAGCCTTCCTGAAGGTGAACCCATGGAAAGCAACTGGCCTGGACGGAGTCCCTGGCTGCGTCCTTAGAGCATGCGTGGACCAGCTTGTGGGAGTATTCACAGACATCTTTAATCTCTCCCTACTCTGCTCTGAGGTACACACCTCCTTCGAGAAAACCATTATTATCCTGGTGCCGAAGAAATGCAAGATCTCATGACTACCATCCAGTGGCCTACGCATCCACCATCATGAAGTGCTTTGAGCAGCTAGTTATAGAACGCATTAAATTCAGTTTACCAAGCAGCCTTGACCCACCACCACAACAGGTCCCGGGCTGATGCCATCTCCCTGGCCCTACACTCATCTCTGGAACACCTGGATAAGAGAGACACCTACATCAGACTTCTATTCATAGACTAGAGCAATGCTTTTAACTTCATTAACCCATCCAAGCTCATCACCAAACTCGTCCTGGATTTCCTGACCAACCACAATCAGTGAGTATAGGGTACAAATCATCCTCTACAATAATACAACACTGGTGCTCAGCAAGGATGTGTTTTCAGCTACTTTCTCTACTCCTTAAACATCCACGACTCTGCAGCCAAGTAGAAAATCCAATTCAATCTACAAATTTGCGGATGACACCACTTTTGTGGGCCAGATATCAAATAATAACGAGATGGGGTACAGGAAGGGGATTGAGAATCTCGTGACCTGGTGTCAAGACAACAACCTTTCTCTCAATGTCTGCAAGAGATAGTGATCGACTTCAAGAAGCAAAGCGGTATGCATTGATGATGCCGAAGTAGAGATTGGTGAAAGCTCTAAATTGTGAGGTGTAAATATCACCAACAACTACTCCTGGACAACCCATATCGAAGCAATGCCCAAGAAGGCACACCATGCCTCTACTTCCTTAGCAGGCTTAGGAAGTTTGGCATATCCCCAACAAATCTCACCAACTTCTGCAGATGTGCCGTAGGAAGCATTTTATTGGGATGCATGGATTGGGAACAGCTCCATCCATGACCACAAGAAATTGCAAAGATATATGGACACAACTAGAGAGTGGTCCTGAGCTATTATCTATACTCACTGGTGACCTTTGGACTATCTTTCATCAGATTATACTGAATTTTATTTTACACTAAATGTTATTCACATTATGCCGTGGTTTGATTATAATCATGTCCAGTCTTTCTGCTGACTGGTTAGTACGCAACAAAAGCTTTCCACAGTACCTGGAAAAGTACCAGTACCACTTTCCACGCTTGACAATAAACTAAACTAAACTAAACTAAGCATCTATTCTCAGATCCACCACTGCAAGAGTGAGCAAATGACACATGCTTACTGTCTCACGATAATCCCTGGCTCATGACTACTTAAAATAGAGAATGAGTGTCTTTGGAACATTATGGCGCCCAAGCCAGATCACTCTTTGTGTGCTAGTCACAGAAATGGATCTGCAATCACGCATTACAATCGTTCCACTCTTTTAAATCTCTACTCCAACAGCAACATTTCTTACTTAAACCATGCACTTCTTAATCTCCTCTATTCACGTTATTCCCTTTATCGTGTACCTGTACACTGTGGATGGTTCGATTGTAATTATGTATTGTCTTTTTTCTGTTTCAAACAGTGAAGAAAAATTAACTGATGTAAATAATATTGGGAAGAAATATAAGTAGGAGCGTGAAGTCCTGCCGTCAGCAAGAATGCATAATTCATTGTGAACCAAATATGACCAAAGGTTGGCTAAGATTCCTATTTTACAACATGCTATGGAGAACCCAGTATCAGTATTGAAATTTGGAACAGTTTGTAAGTGGAAAATAAATCCTTCAGCATTTGTTCATACTACAGTACCAGAATATTTTCTTCCGGTTCCCTGCCATTTGACCATGTCACCAAAATAACAAGTCAATGCATGAATAACAATACAGCTCCAGTATGGTTAGGTCTTCAGTAATAGTAGAGGACAAAGTTTTAAGGTGAGAAGGGAAAAGTTTAAAGGAGGTGTGGTGAGTGCCTAGAGTGCCTAGTTTGTGGAGGGTGGTGAGTGCCTAGAATGTGCTGCATGGGTGGGTGGTTGAAGTAGACACGATAGTAGTATTTAAGAGGCTTTTGGATAGGCACATCGATACACAGAGAATTAGGCGATATGGAATATGTGCAAGAGATAAGAGATGGTGTTCAGCACAGATATTTTGGGCCTATGGGCCTGTTCTTGTGCTGTACTGTTTTATGTTCTATGTTTGTCCTCAACAGGCACATGTAAGCAGAGTTTGCAGAAATAACTTTTAGATTACAGATTAGCCTCTTCCTCCACTTTGTTGTAGTTTGAACATCAAACGTTACAATGTCGGATGTTTTTGCAACAGGATAAACAGGGTGAATATGCAATCAAAGAGAAGGTTGCAACAATCAAATTGACATTGGTGCATTTTTTTGAATTTCAGGAAAAACCAAAGAACTTTAGACAAAACATCCTGAGTGGTCGGCATGATGTGGTCGTCATGATGAGGACATGTCAGAAGATCACAGATCACCAAAGCAGCTACTTTATGGAGTGCTGAATGAGGGCAAACGATCATGTGGTGGACAGAAAAAAAAACTCAACGACTTTCTATGAACAGTCGTGAAGAATTTCAACATTGATTTCAAGCACATGTTTGTCCTGTTTGGCGTATCTGCATACAGAGCAGTGCTTATTCATATGGGGAAGTTAGAAAAAAAGATGAAAAGGAAAGAGAATCTCAAGAATCTAGAACTACTGTTGCTACAGGATCCCTACACTTCTGTCACCTGTGCGGAAGAAACTTTTGATCCCAAATTAGTCTAATCAGCCATCTCTGTACTCATCACAACACTAAAGCCAAGATGGAAAGGCATTATTCGAGGACGACTTACGAATGACAAGACATGACCTAACATTATATTCCATCTACCACTGAGACACGGAAAATACAAACTCCCTTCAACAAGGGTGTACATTTAAGGGAAAAACACAAAATACTGGTAACATGCAGCATGTCAGGCAGCATCTATGAATAGAAAATCAGGTAACATTTCAGGTTAAAAAATCTTTGCTTAAAGACTGCCTGATTCTGCACGTTCTGTTTCTGTTTCCAATTGCTAGCATCTGCTGGTTTTTGCTTTTCAAATTAAGGTTATTGTTAGACGGGTTTGATAAAAGACAAGATCAAATCTTTACATTGAAAGGATGGCGGGGTAAGGAAATTACCTAAAAATTGGTGAAGGCAGAAATGATCACCACAATTAATATGTACTGGGATGAACCCCACTGAGTTACTCCAGCACTTTGTGTTTTGCTCAAGATTCCAGCATCTGCAGTTGCTTGTATCTCAACTTGTGGAATCTGGAGTGGAATCTCATGTAGATAGGGTGGTAAAGAAAGCTTTTGGTGTGCTGGCCTTTATAAATCAAAGCATTGAGTATAGAAGTTGGGATGTAATGTTAAAATTGTACAAGGCATTGGTGAGGCCAATTCTGGAGTATGGTGTACAATTTTGGTCGCCTAATTATAGGAAGGATGTCAACAAAATAGAGAGAGTACAGAGGAGATTTACTAGAATGTTGCCTGGGTTTCAGCAACTAAGTTACAGAGAAAGGTTGAACAAGTTAGGGCTTTATTCTTTGGAGCGCAGAAGGTTAAGGGGGGACTTGATAGAGGTTTTTAAAATGATGAGAGGGATAGACAGAGTTGACGTGGAAAAGCTTTTCCCACTGAGAGTAGGGAAGATTCAAACAAGGGGACATGACTTGAGAATTAAGGGACTGAAGTTTAGGGGTAACATGAGGGGGAACTTCTTTACTCAGAGAGTGGTAGCTGTGTGGAATGAGCTTCCAGTGAAGGTGGTGGAGGCAGGTTCGTTTTTATCATTTAAAAATAAATTGGATAGTTATATGGATGGGAAAGGAATGGAGGGTTATGGTCTGAGCGCAGGTATATGGGACTAGGGGAGATTATGTGTTCGGCACGGACTAGAAGGGTCGAGATGGCCTGTTTCCGTGCTGTAATTGTTATATGGTTATATGGTTATTATAACTTTGCACCTGAAGCCAGATTTTATCTGTGAGTAGCATTTTCACAAGCCTTTATAAAGTGAGGATCCAAGTGAAAGATAGAATTTATTTAACTGGGAAGTGTTAAAATTAATAACAGCAGTGGGGATGCAAGTGAGCAAATAATGGTTAGTGAACAAAAAAAGCTTAGATATCTCTAGCCATTTTGTGTATCTTTTAGGATGCATCAATTACATAGTTTTGGAGTGCAGTACAGATGCAACGTAGGAAACTTAGAAGCTAATTTGCGCACAGAATACTCGCAGTAAAACAGGTCAATGATCAGATAATTTGATTTAGTGATGTTGAGTGAATGTTTATTATCTGGGACATTTCCGTACCTGCTGCGGAAAGGCCTAATGAACCACCGTGGCCTAAAAATCCATCAGGCGAGAATGAAATGCTCGGAGAAGGAGAAAGAGATGCAGCGTACAGGCCTTGAACCTGATGAGAAGCAGGAGGAGCCCAACCAAGACTCACCCCACAGAGCCAAAGTTCCTCCACGCACTAGAGTCTCCCAACCCCTGCAGAGTAGTTATTAAGATGGCTGATCCGTGGGCGGTTGCTGCTGGGACGCAAGTTGGGGCCTGATCAACCCCGTCTGGGTCGCCTGGGCGAGGGTGTCTGATGTTGTGAGACCCGAAACACCCAATGACCCCAGGTCACATCGCTGAGGATGCGTCCCAGCATATCTAGAAGATGTGTATTTTTCACACCCTGAGATTTAGGATGTCTGAAATGAGACGAATTAGAAGAGGAAGCATTTTATGAGAACAGATTTCAACAGTAGCAAAAGAAGAGGCACCAGAAGAATGCTTTTGGAGCCACTGATAAACAAAGGATCAGAAATATCTGCTTTTTAACTTTTTATAAATATTGAGTTCATCCTAAAGCTTAACTCAGTTTCTATTACAATTTCTGATGCAAGATTCTCTACTGATAAATTAGCTCTGTTCCTCTCTCCATAGATGCTGCCAACCCTGCTGACTCCAATTGTGAATAAGGATCACCAGGTTCTTTTCAGATGAGGCAGAGGTTCACTTACACTTCTTCCAACCTCATCTACTGTATCAGCTGATCCAGGTGTAGACTCCGAGACCAAAAACCGGCGACAACCTACGCCATTCTGGCGGCAACCTACGACAGCACCTACGTCAGGAGAAGTCAAGCTACGCTCATTGGCATCAAACCCACTATCAGAAAGACGCTACGACTTTTTGCGCGACCGACGAGACTACTCCCGGCGACCACTGGTGAACATGTGGCGACAAACTAGTCGCCTGTAGTTGCCTACAAAATTGCCTAAGTGGGACAGGCCCATTATTCAGTGGGTGAGACATGGGATTCCCCTTTAGTTCCCCTGGCAAGTACCTCTTGATTACCTCTCAGTGCCCTACATTCCAATTATAGTAAACCCAGCCTCTTCAGTTCTCCTTACAACAACAGTCTTCAAGTCAGGTCTTTAAATCTTTCCTGTGCAAAAAGGCACAAAGTTCTGGAGTAACTCAGGGGGTCATGCAGCATGTCTGGAGAATATAGATAGGTGACGTTTTGGTTTGGGACCCTTCTTCAGACTGGCCGATACACTGTAATCAGTCCAGATCTGTATGCTGTACTCAAACTGTAGTCTGATTGGTACAGTAGAGCATATAATTCTAACACACCCTTCCTGCTCTTATGGTTCAGCTAATTATCAAAAGCAATCAAAAAGTCAACATATCCTGCTACCTTTAACAATCTGTGAGCACACATTGCACTCATTCCACATAACTCAAAATGCTGCCATTTAGAAACATAGGTGTAGGGAAAGGTCATTCGGCCCTTCGAGCCAGTGATTATGATATGATCATGATTAATCATCCAAAATCATTTTCTGCAGTGAATTTATAATGAGTAAGCTATCCAACTTTAATAACTTTTCCTAGTTTTAAAGGTGATTCAAATATATCAGTAAATTTCTAATATTATGCAATGCAACAATACTACAATGAATGTATTCTTAATGTTTCTGTCTTCTTTATCATTAATTTAAGGGTGAAGGCCAGGAATTTAGCAAATGCACAAGAATATGTTAAGATTAGGGTGGGCATTTGCCCACGATGATCCTTCTCTCAAACCTCTATTGTAGAGACTTGGCCAAACACAATCTGAAGTCTTAACATCATTTTTAGTCTCTCTCATCTCATCTTTGGAAGTAGCATAGAACACAGATTCACCCTCTAGCTGTCTCCTCCCACCCTCCCATCCGCCCGCCCTCGGGCTCCTCCTCCTCCTCCCCTTTTCCTTCTTTCTTTCCCCCCCCCCCCCACCCCCCATCAGTCTGAAGAAGGGTTTCAGCCCGAAACGTCGCCTATTTCCTTCGCTCCATAGATGCTGCTGCACCCGCTGAGTTTCCCCAGCAATTTTGTGTACCTTCATTTGAATGAAAGCAGGCCCTAATTTGAGACCAAATTTTGCAAAGCTATGTGAATCCCTTTGTGATTAGGTACGGGATGACAATCCAGTTACCGGTATTTAAAATGACTGTAAGATTCAATGGTGTTAATACAGAAAATAAAGAGATTATGTCCTTAAAATTGGGGGCATTTGGCAGACAAATTGGCAGCGTCCTTTAAAACAGTGATGGAAATCTTAAACTTGCTCCCCGAAATGGAAATTAGGTGTAGGTTTAGGTCAATTGTTCAAACTAACAACAACGATTTTTGTTAGGTGAGAGTATCTGGGAATATTGAACAAAAGCAAGTGTACATGAAAGTGAGGTACAGATCTGCAAATGCTGAGAAGAGCAACAGCACATGCTCGAGGGGCTCAATAACCTCTTCCGTTGCTTGTGTTTCAACTAGAAAACCCCCTCAGCTTGCAATAACACTTCCCACAGAGATGTACTTCATGATAATCAACTGATAACAAAGGCTACATGTATTGCAGATGTGGTTTGGGGTAGGAGATTGCAACCTTCACGTGGTCCGCCCTGTTTCAACAAATGCAATCAACCTGGCGTGCACAATCAAATAAGATCAAAAACAAGTTGCCCTACAATTTTAGGCTGTGCACGCCGTATGCAAAAAGAAGAAGAAAAAGTGGTTTAACTGAAAATTCTGGTTTGAATTTTCCTCATCCATTTTGTTTGCAAGAATCACACAGAAGACATATATGCGGTAGATAAATATTTGAAAGATTGAGGAATTGGGGGTTATGGGGAACTGTGGCAGAAGTTGAGGCCAGCTTACATCAGCCAAGAACATATTGCTAAGTGGTCAACCCCTGCTCTTATTTTGTTGTGTTCCTATGTTCGTTTCTTCCTTTCAAGGTTGAAGAATTCAAGGGTTGTTTAGCTGCTCTTTTTATTCAGCTTCACGGCATCAAGGTACTGAAGCAGAACAAAAGTTAACGACACAGACTCGTAACCTGTATCTGAAACAAACACAGATACAGGTTACGTATTATTTAGGGTATGCCTCTTCATCAGAATATTTTTCCCTCTTTTCTCTCAACCACTAATTAACCTGGGTATTTGAAGTAATTTTTGACCCTCCAGATCCATTTTCTTTATTTTAATATTCCAAATATTCAGGTTCATGTTTGCATCTAAGCATCATTGCAAATTATATTATCATAAGGTTTCCTTAAAATAATAATTTGTGTCTAAGATCAAGAGGAATAGAGAGGGTAAATGCACAGAGTCTTTCACCCAGAGTAGGGGAATCAAGAACCTAAGGACATGGATTTAAGATGAGGAGGCGACAGATTGAATAGGAACAACTAGGAAGGAGGTGCAACTTATTTACACAAAGGGTAATAGGTATATGGATTGTGCCTACAGAGTAGATAGTTGAGGCAGGTACTATCACAATGTTTAAAAAACATTTGGACAGGTACATGGACAGGATAGGTTTAGAGGGATATATGCCAAATCAGACAGGTGGGACTCGTGTAGATGGAGCATGTTGGTCGGCGTGAGCAAGTTGGGCCAAAGGGCCTGTTTCCAAGCTGCATGACTCGAATAAGTTAACAGTTGAGAGTATGTTTTACATATTGCCAGAAACGTTGAGGAGAATTGTACCTTCCAACTGTCACTAACTGTGTTGATTGAAAAGATTAGATTGTCAAATGCATTTGTGCAAAAACATCACAAAACTGATAAACGTATAACTTAATTGTCGCACACTTGAATACACATAACAATGGATTTGTGACCAAAAATTTGTCGTAATATCTACAACTATATTATTGTCAAAGTATTGCTTCCAAGTCCAATATTGCAGCACAGTGGCACAGCGGTAGGTTTGCTTCCATACAGTGCCAGCAACCCAGGTTCAATCTTGACTACGGGTGCTGTCTGTACAGATTGTACGTTCTCTCTGTGACCGCGTGGGTTTTCTCAGAGTGCTCTGGTTTCCTCTCACATTCCAAAAATGTGCAAGCTTGTTGGTTAATTGGCTTCTGTAAATTGTCCCTAGCATGTAAGATAGAGCGGGTGAACGTTGGTCACCATAGACTCGGTGGCCCGAAGGGCCTATTTCCACACTGTATCTCAAAACAAATTAAACTAAACTAAACTAATTCATGTCTGGTGTTACGCAGCCAGGAATTTCCAGTTACTGATCATTATTTGTAATAGAGCCTGTAGTTTGCAATATTTCCCCTGACTGCATCTGCCTTTAATTTGGTTTTGGTTCATTGCTAGATAGATACATTGTGGATAGATTTTTTTCAGAAAATTACATTTTGAGGTTTAGCATAACAATAATTGGTGACTTGAAAAGTTAAAGTTGACTGCTTAGGAGAAACAGAACACTTTGAGTACATGACTCCCAAAGCTTTCCACCTTGTGTTAAATTCCTTGTGTCACATCTGAGTCCAAAGCAAACTATTTGATAACGTTTGATAACAATGATTCATCAACAACCCCTTTATCATCATGTCATGCAATTTCTAGGATGCTGGAAGATGATCTGGACTGATATTTCTGTCTCTTATATTCTAACAATTCCAAAGGTAAGGTTATACCTCCAAACAATCTGCACACTGAAACTAGGAAAAAAGCAACTCACTTACAATTGTACTAATTTAACTTTGCTTTTCTTAGTTATTAAACTCTTAGTGGTTAATTTTGCCAATCACTGTTCAGTAATAACAGTGAAGCTGCTAGAGAAAACATAGATGAAGAAAAGCACTTACGGTTGAATATTGATAGTCAGGAGACTTTAGGGATGGTTGAATGGTCCCGGTTGAGCCCAGAACTATCAACATTAAAAACACAGTTACAATTGACAGCCTTTCATAACACTCCATAGCTTAGAAAATTTGTGTGCATAAATACTGCCACTGAAACTTGATCAGCCTCGAGGCTAGAGATTTGCACTTTGCTGATAAATGCAAATAAAGAGGAAGTCAAATTCATCTCCTGGAGAGATCTAACCTTTTCAATGCATTAACTTTCATGTGTCATTCAGCCTATCATTATTCTGTATTGAATTTTAATGGCTTTGCTGAGAGTAATTTTATTTAACATAACTGCAAAATACATGCTCTGTGATTCCTGGAAAATAGTGTTCGAGATACTTCAACATTCTTTTAGAGGAACCATTTCATAATATAACTGCTAAGATAAAAACTATAGATTTCCACAGTTTAGACTTGCAACATTATGTTAGAGAAATCTTGGAAGGTGTTATGTGAAAATAACAAAGTGCATGTTGCCATTTTTGTAAAATAGCACCATCAGTTTCAAATTTACAGAAAGTAAAGAATACAGCGCCACAAACGAAAGCACTGATCCTTATAGTATCTTGATGGCTTAGTTAGTAAATTCATTTAGATTGGGGGTTGCAATGGTCGTTTGCTCCCTTGTATCTAGTTAACTGGTGTCTTCATATCTATGGAGTCGCTTCAGTGATCCCTGAAAAAAATATTCACCATCTTTGGTAGGGTTATGTTACCTATTACCTGACAGGTTTTGACCTGCCCCTCCTCTCTTCCAGCTTTTTTCTTTTCCCCCAACTAGTCTCAAGAAGGGTCCCAACCCAAATTATCGCCTACCCATGACCTCTTGAGATGCTGCCTGATTGGCTGAGCTACTCCAGCACTTTGTGTCTTCATTTGTAAAACAGCAACTGCAGTTACTTATTGCTAAAAAAAAGTCACAGATAGGTCAGGGAGAGATTTAGTGTCCAATCCACCAATTTCCTGCCAGGAGGGGAGTATGGCATAAATGATGTTAAGTATAAGATTCTGCAGGAGCTTCCCAAGCTTGAGATTATTTCTGGGTAGACAGGACACTGCAGGGAGTTTATGGAAGACCATGAAACTACTATCGCAGCCTCATTGAGATTGGCAAGAAATTGGTGGAATGAGATTTGTCTGAGCCTGTGTGGAAGCTTATGTATGATTTTACTTCGGAGTCACGTGAGTGACTACGTGAAGAAGGCCCGTTCAGCCGCACGTGCGTCATTATGTCAGACGCATTGGTGCAGGCGACCGGTTGGGGTAGCAGGAGCTCCCCAGCCCAGTAAGTTTAAACTTCAGATAAGCTTGTTTTATTACCTGTTTTATTCCTTGCAGGAACCTCTTGTTCCAGAGGCTTCCTGCCAGAGGATTTGAGAGGCCTGACGAGAGAACCAGCTATGGGCTGTGGGGAAACCCTGGTTCTTGCCGCCAAGAGCGGGTAGCTGGGTTGTCGGGTGTCGCGGAAGTCGGTTGCTGATGGGGGTCAGTGACTTCCAGGCACTCCGGGTGCCGGGAGGGTTTCCCTCCGACAGGCACAGAGACGCTGGGGTTCCCAGGGAGGGGACCTCCAGTAGGCCGGGTGCCGGGAGGGTTTTTCCCTCCGACAATAAAGATTTATGCGGGGGTGTCCCGTGGAAGGGGACCTCCAGTAGGCCGGGTGCCGGGAGGGCTTCCCCCCCGATATGAATATTAATGCTGGGGTTTCCCGGGGAAGGGACCTCCAGTAGACTGGGAGTCGGGAGTGGTTTTCCCTCCAAGATAAATATTTAGGCTGGGGTTCCCGTGGAGGGCACCTCCAGTAGACCGGGTGTCGGGAGGGTTTTTCCCCTGATATAATATAGATGCCGGGTGTCGGGAGAGGGTTTCCCCGATATAATAGAGATGCCGGGTGTCGGGAGGTTGTTCCCCGATATATACACAGATACTGGGGTTCCTGGGTAGGGGAAACCAGTAATTATGCAGTTTTCAGACCGCAGGGTCCCCAGGAAAGGGATTAAATGGACCGGAACGGTCAGCCCTGGTGCCGGTTGGCGTTTTCCCTCCGGTAATATATAAGGGTGCTGAAATTCCCGGGGGAGGGGAGATCCACCAGCTATGCTGTGCCCAGACCGCAAAGGTAATGGGGTAAATCGACCCAAGTGGTCAGTCCTGGTGCCGGGAGGGTTCTCTTCCGGTAAAATTAATAATGTGGAAGTTGACCAGGATGAAGCCTCATTGAGAGGAGGCTCAAGATAGATACAGCCGAACATCGGGAGATATGGCAGTGTTGGGCAGATGGGAGAGCCCTTGCCAGAAGCGCCTTGTAACAGGGCTGCATAATCGGGATGCCGAATCTATGGCAGCGCTGGCCTATTGCTCTAGGCCTTGTCAGCAGTGCCTTGTAATAGGGCTGCTTAAATGTATGGCAGCAGCACCTGTAGAAGGGCTGCATGATGTCTCCCTCATGGAGGAGGTGAGCTTACCAGGGCATTTTCTGACCCTGAAGGGTGGGTCTGTTGGAGAGGCCATGCCAGCAGCGCCTTGTAGTAGGGCTGCTTAATGTCTCCCTTATGGAAGAGGAGAACATGCCGGGTCAGTGTAATCTGATGCCGAAGCTGAGGGTATAGCGTGGAGCATACCTCAAGGGATGAAGGGCACATGTCAGAGGTACGATTCCTGGCAGCAAGGTTGCCATCCCAACACAATGCAGTGAACACCGCTATCAGGGGACGTTAGAGCCACCCGCCGAATATTCTATTCAGGTAAGACCTATTCCACAGGTAAAACCTGAAGGGCGAAGCATAAACTGTTGGACCAATTAGGCCAACTACGAGTAAGGATTCATAGTTTAGGGGAAAACGCACCCCACGGCTTAATCAGCAGGAAGCGGTTCACTGAAGCTGGTAGCAGCATTAAAGCTGACCAGAGTTACTCTACAACTAAGTGACCACGAACAAGTTGGTAAGATTGACAATTGGTTGTGCAATACACAAATGATTGAGACATTGTCATCTACTCAGAGGCATTTTAACCAGGTAAACTGGACAATACTAGTATTCCAAGAAGGGGGCAGAGGAACAACTCCGGACTGTTTGGAGTCTGTAGACTGGGCAATGTTCAAGGACTCGGCAACTGATTTGAACGAATACGCCACAGTCGTTACAGACTTCATAAAGAAATGTGTGGAGGACTGCATCCCTACAAAAACCTTCCGAGTGTTTCCCAATCAGAAATCTTGAATTAACTTTGAGATCCGCACTCTTCTGAAGTCCAGACACAGGGCATTCACTTCCGATGATACAGTGGCCTACATGAAGACCAGATACGACCTTGGTAAGGCAATCAAAAAGGCCAAAAGGGACTTCTGCTCCAAACTGGAGGATGAGACAGATGTTCGGCAGCTGTGGCGGGGCCTGAATGCAATCACCTCCTACAAGGCGAAACCAGGAGGCAGCTCGAATGTCGGCGAAACATCACTCCCTGACGAGCTCAATGCGTTTTACGCACGCTTTGATAGGGAGAATACTGATGTGCCTTCCCGAGCCCCCATTCGCTGTGATGGTATTTCAGTCTCAGTCACAGAGGCCGACGTCAGGAAATCCTTCAGAGGGGTGAACCCCCGAAAAGCACCTGGACCTGATGGTATACCCGGTCGTGTTCTAAAAACCTGTGCGGACCAACTGGCCGGAGTTTTTACGGACATTTTCAACCTCTCACTTCTGAGGTCTGAGGTCCCCACCTGCTTTAAGAGGGCATCAATTATACCAGTGCCCAAGAAGAGTAAGGTGACGTGCCTCAATGACTATCGACCAGTGGCACTAACGCCGGTGGTGATGAAGTGCTTTGAGAGGTTGATCATGGAGCAAATCAACTCCTACCTCGACAAAAACCTGGACCCACTGCAGTTCGCGTACCGCAACAACAAATCAATGGTGGATGCGATCTCGCTGGCCCTCCACTCCGCTCTGGACCACTTGGACAACAAAAACTCATATGTCAGGCTGTTATTCATCGCTTACAGCTCGGCATTTAACACAATCATCCCCTCCAAGCTGGTTACCAAACTCGCAGAACTGGGTCTCTGCGCATCCCTCTGCAATTGGATCCACGACTTCCTCATTCACAGACCACAGTCTGTTCGTATTGGTGGAAATGTGTCAGCCTCGATAACAATCAGCACGGGAGCACCTCAAGGCTGTGTGCTCAGCCCCCTGCTGTACTCACTCTATACTCATGACTGCGTAGCCAGTCACAGTACGAACTCCATCATCAAGTTCGCTGAAGACACCACTGTTGTGGGACGTATCACTGATGGGGATGAGTCAGAGTACAGAAGAGAGGTCGAGCAACTGTCCATATGGCGCCAGCGCAATAACCTGGCCCTCAACACCAGCAAAACCAAGGAACTGATTGTGGACTTTGGAAGGAGTAGGAGGGGGACCCACAGCCCCATCTATATCAACGGGTCGATGGTTGAAAGGGTCAAGAGCTTCAAATTCCTGGGCGTGCACATCTCTGAAGATCTCTCCTGGTCCGAGAACACTAAGGCAATTATCAAGAAAGCTCATCAGCGCCTCTACTTCCTGAGAAGATTACGGAGAGTCGGTTTGTAAAGGAAGGCTCTCTCTAACTTCTACAGGTGCACAGTAGAGAGCATGCTGACCGGTTGCATCGTGGCTTGGTTCGGCAATTTGAGCGCCCTGGAGAGGAAAAGACTACAAAAAGTAGTAAACACTGCTCAGTCTATCATCGGCTCTGACCTTCCTTCCATTGAGGGGATTTATCGCAGTCGCTGCCTCAAAAAGGCTGGCAGCATCATCAAAGACCCACACCATCCTGGCCACACACTCATCTCCCTGCTACCTTCATGTAGAAGGTACAGGAGCCTGAAGACTGCAACAACCAGGTTCAGGAATAGCTACTTCCCCACAGCCATCAGGCTATTAAACCTGGCTCGGACAAAACTCTGATTATTAATAACTCATTTTCTGTTATTTGCACTTTATCAGTTTATTTATTCATGTGTGTATATATTATGGTATATGGACGCACTTATCTGTTTTGTAGTAAATGCCTACTATGTTCTGTGTGCTGAAGCAAAGCAAGAATTTCATTGTTCTATACAGGGACACATGACAATAAACTCACTTGAACTTGAAGGTTGGAATTTGGCCAGAAGAGTGTTGAGCTAGGTCCAGTATTTTAGCCAGGTTGCCTTCCAGACAGGCTCGGAGATATGGGGAATTGTCTTTCAAGGCAAGGTCAGAATTATGGCAAGAGTTGTCTTGGGTCATGTGAGAATTATCGGAACCGGGCCAGAGTTGCCGTTCAGGGCAGATGATGGCAGGTGTGGCCTGTTCATTATGAAAGAAGGGTGATCAAACTGATTTCATAGGGTTTTCCATGTACAATGATCATCAGAGATATTTGAAGGCATTGCTATGATGAGGCAATTTAACAGTATGATAATAATAAATTATTCAAAGGACTACTCAGAGTTCAAAAACACGTGATGCATTGTCTGGATTATATTTTGACGCTGTATTTGGCTAAAATCCACTCAGTCTCAAGCTACTTGAGAAATTGTTCTCTCCTATCCAGTAAATTAGGTTGTTATCAAATGGATGGTTGGCCTGTGACTCCGCCCTGGGCAACAGATTGGAGTCAATAGAAACCTGGAACAGCCTTGTTATTATAAAGCAGTTTCTATTAATTAGACTAACTGACAATGTAATAGATGTGGTGCAGCTGTGCAAGTGGGTTAATGACAAACTATAAGGGTCATGAAGGTCATTGATAATACAACTTTGCTATTACCAGCTGAAGCTAATAAAGTCACTATGATGGACAAACAGTATTCAGCATTGCTCCAGTAGTTGATCAATAAATATGTCATTATATTGCAGAAAGATGCTATGGCTTAAGGTGGGAAGTTGCGAATGTCATCTCCAGTTGGAGGTGCAGGAGATTTGCAATGAGTTATTAACTCTTCAGTATTGGTATCAACTATCTATAGATCCTAAGTGCATTTTATGGGTTAAAGAGTGATTGAGTGAATATGCATAGGTGCATGCTCAACTTCATGTTGATACACTATGATGTGGCATATGATAAGCACGAGGGTGCAATCAGGTAAAAGATCTGGTAAAAGGTACATAATCTCTTTTGCCACTGGAGTATCATTAAGTACAGATCAATGACAACACAGAATGGGTGTTGGACCACACAGTATTTATGAAATTCTGATTCAATGCAACACCGAATATGGATATGTTGTTTTCATGCTAATTCAAAGGTTGTAAAAATGTGTGGCATAACAGTGGCGAAAGATACATTCTCGCTACAAGCATGAGGAATGGTCTTTTATGTCTTCCTCCAATTTACTTTATGAGTCGGGTCTTGAAATAAAGTCATCAAGAGCAGCTTTAGGTTCCAGCTGTAGAATTGGCCTATGCAGTTTGATTCCCGATATGTCGGGAATAATAATAATGTAATCTTATATGGTTATTTTAAACGTAACTTGCTGGGTAAGGCTGTGGCTTGGGAGGTCAGCCGTTGCATGATAAAAATCAATATATGTTCCACAGATTCTCAATAGACTGCTTACGGCTTGGGTTGTCACGCCTATTTTGTATGTATTCACAGTGCTGGAATGGTACCAAAAGGCGGTACTTTGCTGCTTCTGGAGATGAGAAGTGTTTGTTTAATGCTCATGTTACATTTAAAATGGTACAGATTCTGAGCTATTGCAGTTCATTTAAATGGTCTTTGACAATATTGAGTTATAGGGTCATTAACTATGCCAAGGTGCTTTCCATCAGACTATGCGGGGACACACATGCAGCTAACAAGGTCCAAGTTGTTGGGTTCACCTCGGATATCGAGTTAGTAAAGGATATCTGTTACACAAGTTTCCCAGGACAAGTACAATGCAGTATGGGAGATTGACATTGTGTTAACACTATTTCACCAGGGGGTTCTTAGCTACATTCTTAGCTTTGATCGGACCTCATTAGGTAGTTATCCTCCTGGCGCTGGTTAGCGCAACAGGTCACTCGCTACATTATTGGGACAGGAGAGGATGGTTATATCTGTGAATATATGCATAATATTTTATGCTATAATTAATTTAAGCAGAGCAGTAGGGGTGTCAGGTCTCAAGATAGTTCAAGACATACACAGGGACCTTTCGTTATGCGGGGACACACATGTACAACAATACGTCAAGGTCACCAAGAGCCTTTGAGACTCTGAGCTAACTACGATTGTTAGTTACAAAAGACGTTATAAGAACCTATCTGCTCAGATCTTGCCAGGTGTTAAAACTGAGTTGAGTTATGCAGGAGTAGATACTGATCCGGATCTCACTCCACCAGGGCTGCTATAACAGCAGCAGCAAGGGTTAATTACGTTCCGCTGGACCACATCCTAACGGCTGTAGCGTGGTCAAACGAACCAAATTTTCAAACATGTTATAATAACCCGTTGCCAGACCAGGGGTATTTCTCAATTTATTTTATGTTCTGTTATAAGTTCCATCCGGATGAGAGATGTGATTATTGTTATTGCTTATTTAACAGCATCAGCATATTTAAATCTATGTCATGACTGTATGCATTATGAATGTTTTCCCTCATTTGTCAATGAGGCAGTTGTGGTTGTGTAGACTTGTTTTCTCACGGCATGAAATCACAGAGCTTTGAAATCTTCACGTAGTCACTCACGTGACTCCGAACTAAAATAGTAGGATTAAACGAGAACTTACCAGTTTGAAGTTTGAGCTTTATTTTATGAGGAGTTACGATGAGGGATTACGTGCCCTCCGCTCCCAGCCCTCATTAAGATCATCTGGTAGTTCTAGTCTTCTTTCATCTTACTATCATATTTCAGTCACTATTATTATCTGTGATTTCACACCGCTGTTTTGAAGATTGATGCACGTGCGGCTGAACGGGCCTTCTTCACGTAATCCCTCATCGTAACTCCTCATAAAATAAAGATCAAACTTCAAATTGGTAAGTTCTCGTTTAATCTTACTATTAAACAAGATCTGCAGTTGGTTCGTTCTTAATGAGCTATAAGACCATGGAAGAACTTTATTTCAGAGTTGGCAGCTGCTGAGTGCATTAATATGGGAGATTACTGGAAAATATAGATTGGTAGCATTTGCTTCTCAGGTTCTGACAGTCACTGAGATAGGGTATTCAGATTGGAGGAAGCATTAATAAGCTATCTTCTGAACAATTAAATATTTTACAGTGTTTATGTGAACCTGACCCATCTTCCTCCGCTTCTGTCCTTAAACAAGCTTACGCCTACCCGTTATTCCCAGGGGATAGGATTAAGGATGAGACTGTATCACACACTCAAGTAGGCAGGTGTCACTTGAAGCAATATTGGCAGAAAAGCTGAATTATTCAGTACAACCACCACATACTTGCAAAGTCAAAAAGGTGTGGGACACAGAAAGTGGGTTTAGAAGAGACCATGATGAAGGTCGAGACAGAGTCGTGGACGTTAGCGGTAAAGTTAATAAAGGGCATAAATTTCGGTCAATCCCTTCCCACCTACGTCCAAAACACCTCACATGCCATTCAACTCTTTCATAACTTTCAGTTCCTAGGCCCCCGTTCACTAGATGGGGCCCTCATATGTGTCTCCTCCGTGTCCCATAATTCTGCTCGCGGTCCTCGTCCCCCCAGACGCAACAAGGACACAGATCCCCTGGTCCTCACTAGTCTCCGCACCAGCCTCCGCATCCAACAAATTATCCTCCGACTTTTTCGTCACCTCCTACAGAAACCCACCATTATCACATCTTCACATGTGAACTAGATCTCATAGATCTAGGGTCTCCTTGATATCCCGCAACTCTGCTCTTGCTCCCCCTCCCCACAGTCCTAGTCCTCACCTTCCACCCCATACAGCACATAATCCTCCCACATTTTTGCCATACCCAACGGGATCCCACCACTAGCCACACAGAAGTTCACTTGCACCTCCTCCAACCCCATCTATTGTATCCGCTTTTCCATGCATGGACTCCTATATATCGGCGAGACCAAGCGCAGGCTCAACGATCGTTTCACTGAACACCTCCGCTCAGTCCACCTAAACCTACCTGATGTCCCGGTTGCTAAACACTTTGAACCCCCTCCCATTCCCACACTGACCTTTCTGTCCTGTGCCTCTCTCCATTGTCAGAGTGAGGCCCAGCGCAAATTGGAGGAACAGCCCCTCACATTTCGCTTGGGCAGCTTACAATAATCAGCAGTATGAATATTGAATTCTCTAACTTCAAGTAACCCATGCTTTCCCTCTCTCTCCATCCCTAGTACTCCAACCAGTCTTGTCTCCGACTACATTTTATCTGTTTGCTTTGTTGTTAGCTTCTCCCAGCTAACAATGATCTATTCTACTTTTTTCTTGATCTGCATTCCCTTTGTCCTATTTTCACAACCTACACTTCCTTATCTATGTATTTGCCTCTCCCATGACATCAGTCTGAAGAAGGATCTCAACCCAAAACTTCACCCATTCCTTCTCTCCAGAGATGTGCCTGTCCCGCTGACTTACTCCAGCATTTTATGTCTATCTTCGGTATGAATGTTGAATTATCTGATTTTACGTAACTTCTACCTACACTCCCTTCCCCTCCCCTCACCCCTTGCCCCCTTCCTCCACCATAGCCAGTTCCACAGTTCACTACATTGTATCCCTCTTCAGATCACTTTCCCTAGCCAACAATGGGCTTACCAGGGCACCACCCTGCCTGAGTTCATTTATGGCTAGCCTCGATTGGCGATGGCCGTTTCTTGCCTCCAGCCCTTCACCCCCTCCCCGCACCTCGGACTTTTAGTCTGAAGAAGGGTCCTGACCTGAAACGTCACCTATCCTTTTTCTCCAACGAGAAATAAATAGCCTTGAAATTGCCTGATGCTCTAAGTGCTGAGCAGGCAGTTGTATATGTAGAATAGGATAGAATAGAATATCCTTTATTGTCATTCAAACAGCTTGGTCTGAACAAAATTGCATTTTCTACAGTCTTAACATTACAAAAAAAAACCCAAGACCCACACTTAACACAGTTTACACAAACATCCATCACAGTGAATCTCCAACACCTCCTCACTGTGATGGAAGGCAAAAGTCTTATACCTTCCCTTTGTTCTTCTCCAGTGGTCCAGCAGTCCAACTGCAGTGTCAAGGCGACTGGGGCTCCCGACGTTATGGTAGGCGATGGTAAATCCCGCGGACGTTAAGCCACGCGGGGCGATGTTAGGCCCCACTCCAAGTAATTTAACCGATTCCAGCAGGTGAAGTTGCTGTTGCGGGAGCTCCAAAAAGCGGTTTCCCACCAGGGACCTGCGAGCTCCCGATGTTACCGTCCAGAGGCCTGCGGCCGGAGCCTCTGCAGCTCCGAAGTCGGGTCGTAGCCGCGCGCGACCACAGCTCCTCCCGCACAGAAGACGGCCAGCTCCGCGATGTCAGGTCCGCAGGCCCCGCGACTGGAGCCCTCAGGTTGGTCCCGGCCAGAGGCCGCCGGAGGTCACCGCAGGCTCCACGATGCTAGGCCCAACGACATCGGAGACCCGACAGGGAAAAAGTCAGGTCCCCCGTTCAGGGAAGAGATTAACGGTTTTCCCTACCCCCCACATATACACAGCTAAAAAAATAAAATAAAAACTAGAGTCAATACATACATTTAATGAGACTTTAAAAAAAAAAGACAGACGGACTGCAGTCGAGCCGCTGCCGTTAGGCGCCGTCACACCACATGTGGTGACACATCTCAGAGTTCCCACCACCATGTACTATGCACTGAGACTAGATTTTGCTGCAACTCCTGCACTGAATAATTAATAAAACTGACAGCCCCACCAATCCAATCACAGATGTGATTAAAGCAAATTTGATTTGAGATTTTTGAAGAAGTACCAATAAGGTCGACAAGGGCAGGGTTGTAGACGTAGTCCATATGGCCTTTAGCATGGCCTTTGATAAGGTTCCGGGAGTCGGCTGCTCTGGAAGGTTAGATTATGTGGGATTCAGGGAGATCTAGTGAATGGATATAGAATTGGCTTCATGGTAGGAAGCAGTGGTGGTAGTGGAAATTAGTTTTTTGGACTGGAGGCCTTTGACTAGTGGTTTGCCTCATGGATCAGTGCTTGGCCCATTGTTTTGTCATCTATATCAATGATTTGAATGAGAAGGCATGATGAGTAATTTGCAAATGACACTAAAAGAAGTGGTATCGTACTCAGTGAAGATGGTTATCAAGAATTACCGTGGGATCTTGATTAGCTGGGCAAGTGGGCTAAATTAATATTAATAAATTAATATATCAGCTATAGGAAGAAATTGGGCAGGCTAGAGGTGATATTACAGAGGGGAGTATAAAATCACGAGGCCAATAATAGGGTGAATGCATAGTCTTTTTTCCCAGGATAGAGGAATCAAGAACTAGGTGGCATAGATGAGAGCGGAAAGTGGGAAAGATCCTGCCAGAGGAAATCGGTGAGGGAGGTATAATATTAACATACATTTGGGCAGGTACATGGATGGGAAAAATTTAGCGGGATAAGGGCTAAATGCAGGAAAATGAAACTAACATAATGGGCCATTATGGTCAGCAAGGATGAGTTGGTCTGAAGGACCTATTTCTGGTCATGTCGAAATCTGTGGTAAGAACAGGCTTCAGTCAAGCAAGTACACTGGTCATTCATGGAAAGTTGTTTCCTGTGGGAATGTTGGTAAATTAACTGCTGGAACAGTGAATATAAAGCAAAGTTTTACTTTTAGCAAGGAGTGGTAGTCATAAAGGGGATGTTAATATCAGCATTAGGATTGTTATAATTTATCAACCTCAAACAAAGAAATTTCACTTAGTAAGGAATTAATGCACAAAAATATCCCTCGTCAAGATTCAACAGCCAGCGAATATCACACAGAGGTCTGGGGGTGGGAGACTTCAGCCAAATAAAACTTAATTTGAGAAAGGTGGAAAAAATGTCAGTTATTACAACGCATCGATTTAAGTATTTAAAAAACAATTAAGCAGGCGGTTATTAAGATCTGGATACAGTATGCTTGCCAAAAGGGCAGTGTAAAAAGATTTGGTTGTTTTCATAAAAGAGATGGCTAAATATTTGAAAGATAAAAAATAAAATTATAGGGCAGATCCTGTTTTATTTATGAAGTCCTTAAGAACACGTTATGGCATTTTGTTACATTAAGAAGGTACCAAAACAAATATTGTTGCCTCCAGAAATCAAATGTTCTTAGGCAGTCTCAGGAATATCACTTGCTTCATTCCAGATCTGAGGGTCTGGGGCGACTGAAGGGTCCTGTTTAGGCTGTACAAACTCCACCTGGGGTTAGGCAAACAGTACTTGATGGCAGAGACAGGTGGTTTGCTGGGATCTTGTGTGCACCTGCCACAGATTGCAAATGGCTCTGCAGGCTCCCAATGAAGAGATTTGAGGCGTTTCATGCCGTTTGGTGTCTCCTCTATTTTGGTGGATCATAGATGAGGGATTCTCATGAGTTGAAGATGTTACGTATTGAGACTTTTCGCATGGAATCTGGTGTCATGTGACCACCCATCAGTCGTGGTTGAGCAAAATCAGAGCCTTGATATTTGAGATGTTGACCTCAGTGAGCACGCCAACTTTGGTTTGCCTGTCCTGCCAGAGGATATGTGAGATTTTGTGAAGCCAGTGTTAATAATATTTTTTCATTGCTTTAATATGTCTCCTGTAGGTAATCCAAGTGAACATTTCAGGATGGCAGGGAAATGAAACTATGTAGATGACGCTAATTGCCAGTGCCCATTTGAAGAACGTTCCACGCCATTGATGTGTAGGAAACATAGAAACATAGAAAATAGGTGCAGGAGTAGGCCATTCGGCCCTTCGAGCCTGCACCGCCATTCAATATGATCATGGCTGATCATCCAACTCAGTATCCTGTACCTGCCTTCTCTCCATACCCCCTGATCCCTTTAGCCACAAGGGCCACATCTAACTCCCTCTTAAATATAGCCAATGAACTGGCCTCAACTACCTTCTGCGGGAGAGAATTCCAGAGATTCACCACTCTCTGTGTGAAAAAGGTTTTTCTCATCTCGGTCCTAAAAGATTTCCCCTTTATCCTTAAACTATGACCCCTTGTTCTGGACTTCCCCAACATCGGGAACAATCTTCCTGCATCTAGCCTGTCCAACCCCTTAAGAATTTTGTAAGTTTCTATAAGATCCCCCCTCAATCTTTTAAATTCTAGCGAGTACAAACCAAGTCTATCCAGTACTGCAGATGCTAGTTTAAACCGAAGATAGACACAAAAAGCTGGTGTAATTCAACGGGTCAAACTGCATCATTGGAGAAAAGTAATAGGTTACACGACCTGAAATGCCACCTATTCCTTTTCTCCTGAGATGCTGTCTGACCTGCTGAGTTACTCCAGCTTTTTGTGTCTATCCACACCATTAATGACTCTTTCACCGAAGTGTCCAATAGAGCAAGTGACTTGCTCTAAACATCGGAAAGACAATGGTCCTCTACCAACTACTCCTGACCAAGTTAATTGACTAGATACTGGAAAAATAGATATTTTTTCAGATCCTGGGATCCACTCTCAGAGCAGACATTGATGTTGGAATTCACTATTGTCTATGGTGCTTGATAGAAGCCTCTGTTCAACGAAGGAAAAAGCTGCTTAAAAGACCTTGAACCCAGCTTGTGGTTACCAACCAGCAGTGATCAACACCAACTAGAGTTAACAATCCCTTTGCATAAGGTTAATTGTCTCCTCAGGATTCATCCCCCCCTGCCAATTTTGATTTATTTTCAAAGGAGGATGGGATTTTAAAACAACTTGATTATGTAGGAGTCATAGAGTGATACAGTGTGGAAACAGGCCCTTCGGCCCAACTTGCCCACACCAGCCTACATGTCCCAGCTACACTAGTCCCACCTGCCTGCGTTTGGTCCATATCTCTCCAAAGTGTCCGAACCATGTACCTGTCTAATTCTTAAACGTTGGGATAGTCGCAGCCTCAACTACCTCCACTGGCAGCTTGTTCCATACACCCACCACCTTTTTCACACACAGGCTAGATGCAGGAAGATTGTTCCCGATGTTGGGGAAGTCCAGAACAAGGGGTCATAGTTTAAGGATAAAGGGGAAGTCTTTTAGGATCGAGATGAGAAAACCTTTTTTCACACAGAGAGTGGTGAATCTCTGGAATTTTCTCCCGCAGAAGGTAGTTGAGGCCAGTTCATTGGCTATATTTAAGAGGGAGTTAGATGTGGCCCTTGTGGCTAAAGGGATCAGGGGGTATGGAGAGAAGGCAGGTACAGGATACTGGGTTGGATGATCAGCCATGATCATATTGAATGGCGGTGCAGGCTCGAAGGGCCGAATGGCCTACTCCTGCACCTATTTTCTATGTTTCTATGTTTCCTACACACCAATGGCGTGGAACGTTCTTCAAATGGGCACTGGCAATTAGCGTCATCTACATAGTTTCATTTCCCTGCCATCCTGAATTGTTCACTTGGATTACCTACAGGAGACATATTAAAGCAATGAAAAAATATTATTAACACTGGCTTCACAAAATCTCCCATATCCTCTGGCAGGACAGGCAAACCAAAGTTGGCGTGCTCACTGAGGTCAACATCTCAAATATCAAGGCTCTGATTTTGCTCAACCACGACTGATGGGTGGTCACATGACACCAGATTCCATGCGAAAAGTCTCAATACGTAACATCTTCAACTCATGAGAATCCCTCATCTATGATCCACCAAAATAGAGGAGACACCAAACGGCATGAAATGCCTCAAATCACTTCATTGGGAGCCTGCAGAGCCATTTGCAATCTGTGGCAGGTGCACACAAGATCCCAGCAAACCACCTGTCTCTGCCATCAAGTACTGTTTGCCTAACCCCAGGTGGAGTTTGTACAGCCTAAACAGGACCCTTCAGTCGCCCCAGACCCTCAGATCTGGAATGAAGCAAGTGATATTCCTGAGACTGCCTAAGAACATTTGATTTCTGGAGGCAACAATATTTGTTTTGGTACCTTCTTAATGTAACAAAATGCCATAACGTGTTCTTAAGGACTTCATAAATAAAACAGGATCTGCCCTATAATTTTATTTTTTATCTTTCAAATATTTAGCCATCTCTTTTATGAAAACAACCAAATCTTTTTACACTGCCCTTTTGGCAAGCATACTGTATCCAGATCTTAATAACCGCCTGCTTAATTGTTTTTTAAATACTTAAATCGATGCGTTGTAATAACTGACATTTTTTCCACCTTTCTCAAATTAAGTTTTATTTGGCTGAAGTCTCCCACCCCCAGACCTCTGTGTGATATTCGCTGGCTGTTGAATCTTGACGAGGGATATTTTTGTGCATTAATTCCTTACTAAGTGAAATTTCTTTGTTTGAGGTTGATAAATTATAACAATCCTAATGCTGATATTAACATCCCCTTTATGACTACCACTCCTTGCTAAAAGTAAAACTTTGCTTTATATTCACTGTTCCAGCAGTTAATTTACCAACATTCCCACAGGAAACAACTTTCCATGAATGACCAGTGTACTTGCTTGACTGAAGCCTGTTCTTACCACAGATTTCGACATGACCAGAAATAGGTCCTTCAGACCAACTCATCCTTGCTGACCATAATGGCCCATTATGTTAGTTTCATTTTCCTGCATTTAGCCCTTATCCCGCTAAATCTTTCCCATCCATGTACCTGTCCAAATGTATGTTAATATTATACCTCCCTCACCGATTTCCTCTGGCAGGATCTTTCCCTCTTTCCGCTCTCATCTATGCCACCTAATTCTTGATTCCTCTATCCTGGGAAAAAAGACTATGCATTCACCCTATTATTGGCTTCGTGATTTTATACTCCCCTCTGTAATATCACCTCTAGCCTGCCCAATTTCTTCCTATAGCTGATATATTAATTTATTAATATTAATTTAGCCCACTTGCCCAGCTAATCAAGATCCCACGGTAATTCTTGATAACTATCTTCACTGAGTACGATACCACTTCTTTTAGTGTCATTTGCAAATTACTCATCATGCCTTCTCATTCAAATCATTGATATAGATGACAAAACAATGGGCCAAGCACTGATCCATGAGGCAAACCACTAGTCAAAGGCCTCCAGTCCAAAAAACTAATTTCCACTACCACCACTGCTTCCTACCATGAAGCCAATTCTATATCCATTCACTAGATCTCCCTGAATCCCACATAATCTAACCTTCCAGAGCAGCCGACTCCCGGAACCTTATCAAAGGCCATGCTAAAGGCCATATGGACTACGTCTACAACCCTGCCCTTGTCGACCTTATTGGTACTTCTTCAAAAATCTCAAATCAAATTTGCTTTAATCACATCTGTGATTGGATTGGTGGGGCTGTCAGTTTTATTAATTATTCAGTGCAGGAGTTGCAGCAAAATCTAGTCTCAGTGCATAGTACATGGTGGTGGGAACTCTGAGATGTGTCACCACATGTGGTGTGACGGCGCCTAACGGCAGCGGCTCGACTGCAGTCCGTCTGTCTTTTTTTTTAAAGTCTCATTAAATGTATGTATTGACTCTAGTTTTTATTTTATTTTTTTAGCTGTGTATATGTGGGGGGTAGGGAAAACCGTTAATCTCTTCCCTGAACGGGGGACCTGACTTTTTCCCTGTCGGGTCTCCGATGTCGTTGGGCCTAGCATCGTGGAGCCTGCGGCGACCTCCGGCGGCCTCTGGCCAGGACCAACCTGAGGGCTCCAGTCGCGGGGCCTGCGGACCTGACATCGCGGAGCTGGCCGTCTTCTGTGCGGGAGGAGCTGTGGTCGCGCGCGGCTACGACCCGACTTCGGAGCTGCAGAGGCTCCGGCCGCAGGCCTCTGGACGGTAACATCGGGAGCTCGCAGGTCCCTGGTGGGAAACCGCTTTTTGGAGCTCCCGCAACAGCAACTTCCCCTGCTGGAATCGGTTAAATGACTTGGAGTGGGGCCTAACATCACCCCGCGTGGCTTAACGTCCGCGGGATTTACCATCGCCTACCATAACGTCGGGAGCCCCAGTCGCCTTGACACTGCAGTTGGACTGCTGGACCACTGGAGAAGAACAAAGGGAAGGTATAAGACTTTTGCCTTCCATCACAGTGAGGAGGTGTTGGAGATTCACTGTGATGGATGTTTGTGTAAACTGTGTTAAGTGTGGGTCTTGGGCTTTTTTTTGTAATGTTAAGACTGTAGAAAATGCAATTTTGTTCAGACCAAGCTGTTTGAATGACAATAAAGGATATTCTATTCTATCCTATTCTACATATACAACTGCCTGCTCAGCACTTAGAGCATCAGGCAATTTCAAGGCTATTTATTTCTCCTGGGCCTCACTCTTGACAATTTATTTCTCGCTGGAAAAAAAGGATAGGTGATGTTTCAGGTCAGGACCCTTCTTCAGACTAAAAGTCCGAGGTGCGGGGAGGGGGTGAAGGGCTGGAGGCAAGAAACGGCCATCGCCAATCGAGGCTAGCCATAAATGACCTCAGGCAGGGTGGTGCCCTGGTAAGCCCATTGTTGGCTAGGGAAAGTGATCTGAAGAGGGATACAATGTAGTGAACTGTGGAACTGGCTATGGTGGAGGAAGGGGGCAAGGAGGGAGGGGAGGGGAAGGGAGTGTAGGTAGAAGTTACGTAAAATCAGATAATTCAACATTCATACCGAAGATAGACATAAAATGCTGGAGTAAGTCAGCGGGACAGGCACATCTCTGGAGAGAAGGAATGGGTGAAGTTTTGGGTTGAGATCCTTCTTCAGACTGATGTCATGGGAGAGGTACCCCTTAGGTAGGTACAGGATACTGAGTTAGATGATCAGCCATGATCATATTGAATGGCGGTGCAGGGCCGAAGGGCCGAATGGCCTACTCCTGCACCTGTTTTCTATGTTTCTATGTCTCGGATTCCTATTAAATCTTTCTCCCTTCACCTTGAACCTATGTGTCATCTGGTCCTCGATTCCCCTACTCTGGGCGCAAGAGACTATTCCTCTCAGTTTAAGATGAACTCGTTAGTGATAAGAATTGTGGCTGAGGAGCACCTTGTCTCATAAACCTTGAGTTACATTTGTGAAGGAAAGCAGCTTTCCAGAGCCCGAGTGCTCGCCGCCAGGGAACCGTCCGTCAGCGAGGGGCCGCCGCCATGTCCGCGCGCCGGCGGGAGAAACACAGGAGGCGCTCGAGCGCGGTGGCGGGAAGAGGAGAGCGCGGGGACAGGGCCGGGGCAGCTTTGGCGCCGAGAGGCCGGGGACGGGAGTCTGAGTGAAGCTGAGGCCGGGACCAGGGAGAGGGGGAAGCGGCCGGGGACAGAGACCCGTGGCTGAGGCCGGGATCGGGCAGCGCGGAGAGGCTGAGACCGGGGACCGGACATGGCGGAGGCCGGGGATGAAGCTGGAGCCGAAGCCGAGCAGCGCACCGCTTACACTCAGGTAGTGGCGGACCCACCACTTCCCCTTCCCCCTGAAAAGTCTGATGGCTGTAGTTAGTCTGTGGTGCTACTAGAAATGCCGTGGAGAAGCTCAAACTTTTCATTGGCGTCCCGGTCAAACTTTGCAGTTTGAACGCGAACAGGTCGCCAGGCTAAAGCAGGAAATAAGCATTACCACTTTATTGGTGCTCCCTCTCCTGTGCCCCAAATGTCCTCCTCTCCTCTTCCCTGTGCCCCGTTTGCCCCCTCTCCCTTCTACCCGCATTCCTTCCTGTGACTTCACAACTCTTCTATCCTCACCTCACTTTTTTGTCTCTTGGTCTCTTGCTGTTGTCCAACCATCGGCCTATCAAATTACCGCCCCTCACCAGTAACCCCCTTGTTCCCCCTCCCCCTAGTCACAACATGTACAGAGTCTCCCTAGTCCTCACCAAAGATCCTATTGCAGAGGATCTTTGGTCCTCACCTTTTACCCCATCATCCGTTGCATACAACAACGTAATCCTCTTGACATTTTCGCCACCTCCAACCACTAGCCACATCTTCCCATCCACCCCATTGCGCTTTCCACGGAGAGCATTTCCTCCGCAACTCCCTGGTTAACTCATCCCTTCCCACCCAAACCAACCCCTCCCCAGGTACATTTTCCTGCAACTGCAGGAAATGCAACACCTGTCCCTCCTATACCTACTCTCTTGACTCTATCCAGGTTTATCCACCTATATATAACCTGCCAGATTTTGTCCTGCCCCTAGATACACACAGAAAGCTGGAGTAACTCAGTGGGACAGGCAGCATCTCTGCAGAGAAGGAATGGGTGATGTTTCAGGTCGAGACCCTTCTTCAAACCTCTCTTACAATGTTCTTCTCCCCAACCCCCCTCAAATCAGTCTGAAGAAGTGTTCCGACTCGAAGGGTCATCTATCCATGCTCTCCAGAGATGCTGCCTGACCCGCTGAGTTACTCCAGCTTTCTGTGTGTATCTAGGGGCAGGACAAAATCTGGCAGGTTATATATAGGTGGATAAACCTGGATAGAGTCAAGAGAGTAGGAAAAGGAGGGACAGGTGTTGCATTTCCTGCAGTTGCAGGAAAATGTACCTGGGGAGGGGTTGGTCACTTTGTGTCATTTTTTGTAAACCATTATCTGAGTTCCTTGTTTCTCCATTGTCACCTTATTCATCTGCACATCTTCCACCCCTCCCTACTCCGAGTCCCCTATCATCAAATGGGAAACAAGGGAGGATATTTTTCCTCTGTCAGCCACAGGTGAGGTACCCAGATGACTGGAGGATCGTAACTATTCCCTTATTCCAAAAGGACTCTAGCAATTAGCTAGCTTGGATATTCCAAGCTGGTGAGCTTTAAATTAATAGTTGAGAAATTTTTGGAAAATCTTCTAAGGAACTGGATTTCTGTTCACTTGGAAAGGCATGGACATTAGGAGGAATCTGCATAGTTTTGTGCAGCACAAATCGTGTCTCACAAATTTGATTGGGTTTTTTAAGGAAATATTGATGAAGACAAGGCCGTGGAGGTGGCTTACATGGACTTTAGCAAGGCTGGTACAGTAGGCTAGATGAGAAGGTTAAAGCACATGGGATCCAAGATGTGTTGGCAAACCGGATAGATTCAAAATTGGCTTGGTAATAGGAGGTGGAGGGTAGAGGTTGAGAGTGTTATTCTGATTGGATGTATGTAATCGGTGGTGTACAGTAAGAATGGGTGCACAGGTATAAACATATTCTGGAACTCATTACAAATAACATTCATAAACATTCCTCACTCCACTAGTTACTGTCAGCTTCAGCCTTTGCCCACTCGTGCTGACTCCATGTGCAGATCCTTCTTTCCTCATGACTTTTTCCACATCACATGTTTTATTGTCCTGATTGCCTTACTTGCATTGTTTATTTGCCCGTCCTCTTATTTGCAATTTATATGCAAATATATCTGATCGACAGAATAAAGAAACACAAATTAACGAAATCATGTCTGTTCAAAATAGGCTTGTTAAAAAAAAATTCTCTCATAGAGGCTGCGTGCTGCTGTTCACTTCACTGTTGGATGCCTTTGTGAGGAGGTTGGGGAAGATAAGCAGATGGAGTTCAGTAAACAAACCATTGCAGCCATATCAGAAACAACCTTCAGACAGTGTGGTATGTACCTTTCAGAATGTTAATTTTAAAAGTTTGCTCTTTGGACAAGAAACTTTCTATTTCGATTCTCTCTATCCTTATGCTTTGTGTCGTTTTTCAGTTGAGAGAAAAGAAAGCAGACAGGATGTTTTCAAACCTCTGTCCTTTGATCTGGAAACTAAAGAAAGTGAATTTAACTTTAATTTAACTGAAAACAACCAATCATTTCCATGACTTAAATAGATTGCAATCTTTAAGGTGGAGAATGATAGTGAAAAATCTTATAGAAACATATAAAATTCTTAAGGGATTCTCAGCATGGATTTACAAAGGGGAAATCATGCTTGACTAATCTTCTGGAATTTTTTGAGGATGTAACCAGGATAATGGACAAGGGAGAGCCAGTGGATGTAGTGTTCCTGGACTTTCAGAAAGCATTTGATAAGGTCCCACATAGGACATTAGTGGGCAAAATTAGAGAACATGGTGCTGACATGGATAGAAAATTGGTTGACAGACAGGAAACAAAGGGTAGGAATTAACAGGTCCCTTTCAGAATGGCAGGCAGTGACTAGCAGGATACCGCAAGGCTCAGTGCTGGGACAGCAGTTATTTACAATATCTATTAATGATTTGGATGAAGGGATTAAAAATAACTTTAGCAAATTTGCAGATGACACAAAGCTGGGTGGCAGTGTGAACTGTGAGGTGGATGCTATGAGGATGTGGGTGACTTGGACAGGTTGGGTGAGTGGGCAGATGCAGTTTAATGTGGATAAATTTGAGGTTAACCACTTTGATGCCAAAAACAGGAAGGCAGATTATTATCTAAATGGTGTCAAGTTGGGAAAAGGGGAAGTACAACGGGATTTGGGGGTCCTTGTTCATCAGTCACTGAAACTACGCATGCAGGTACAGCAGGCAGTGAAGAAAGCGAATGGCATGTTGGCCTTCATAACAAGAGGAGTATGGGAGCAAAGAGGTCCTCCTCTTTGCTCCAAAGAGGCACAGGGCCCTAGTGAGACCACACCTGGAGTATTTTGTGCAGATTTGGTCTCCAAACTTGAGGAAGGACATTCTTGCTGTTGAAGGAGTGCAGCGTAGGTTCACGAGGTTAATTCCCTGGATGGCGGGACAATCATATGTTGATAGATTGGAGCGGCTGGGCTTGTATACTCTGAAATTTAGACGGATAAGGGGGGATCTTATTGAAACATATATAAGATTACTAGACTAAGTGGGACCCGTTGGGTCCCATGTTCACACGGGAGGGCTGGTCCCCCGACGCAATATTCCACCTCTCCACCAATTCCAATATTGGTGGCCAGTGGGGGGCTTTCTGGAGTGCTGGTATGGGTTCTTAGGATGGCAGCTCAGTCCCTCAAGCCTGATCTGCTGGCAGTTCACTCATGGCTGGTGGGCTGGCAGTTGACTCATGACTTCCTTGAAATTCCATTTCAAGCAGGGTGCAAGGCCACCAAATTCAAATCCATGTTCCTACCATTTCAAGCAGGGTGCAAGGCCACCAAATTCAAGTGCAGTTTCTTACCACTATGAGCAGGGTGCAAGGCCACAGAATTCAAGTGCAGTTTCCAACCACTTCAAGCCGGCTTCATACCATTTCATGCAGGGTGAAACCACCATAAAACCACACAAAACACCAAACCCACAGTTCAGTAGACATTCAGTGTGTTCAGTTGATTCACAGCTCAGACAGAGTCATGACCTCTCCCTCCCCCATCATGCAGAGACTGAGCCACACCCACACTTCCGGGTATTCTAACCCCTCCCCCTCCCACCGGAAAAGGTGTGGCTTTCAGGGTGTGATTGACAGGAGAGAGATTCTCAACATTTTTTAAACACTAATAACACTTTTATTTTTCATTGATGGGAAGAATTCTCTGCAACTGCTCAGCGGAGGGGGAACCGAGTAAGATCTAAAATCAATATAGAGTGCAAACAGGAAGTAAGTGCATTTGCAGTAGAGCCTTTTAACTTCAAGCCAAATCACCCGCCGCCATTTGCAGTAAGTAGTGCCTTTCAACTTCAAGCCAAAGCATCCAAGCCACCATTTGCAGTAAGTAGTGCAACTTCAAGCTAAAGCACCCAAGCCACCATATGCAGTAAGTAGTGCCTTTCAACTTCAAGCCAAAGCACCCAAGTAAGCATTTGCAGTAAGTAGTGCCTTTCAACTTCAAGCAAAGCACCCAAGCCACCATTTGCAGTAAATAGTGTTTTTCAACTTCAAGCCAAAGCACCCAAGCCACCATTTGCAGTAAGTAGTGCCTTTCAACCTCATGCCACCATTTGCAGTAAGTAGTGCCTTTCAACTTCAAGCCAGAGCACCCAAGCCACCATTTGCAGTAGGAAGTGCCTTTCAACTTAAAGCCAAATCACCCTAAGCCATCATTTGCAGTAAGTAGTGCCTTTCAACTTCAAGCCAAAGCACCCAAGCCACCATTTGCAGTAAGTAGTGCCTTTCAACCTCAAGCCAAAGCACCCAAGCCACCATTTGCAGTAAGTAGCGCCTTTCAACCTCAAGCCAAAGCACCCAAGCCACCATTTGCAGTAAGTAGTGCCTTTCAACTTCAAGCCAAAGCACCCAAGCCACCATTTGCAGTAAGTAGTGCCTTTCAGCTTCAAGCCAATGCACCCAAGCCACCATTTGCAGTAAGCAGTGCCTTTGAACTTCAAGCCAAAGCTCCCAAGCCACCATTTGCAGTACGTAGTGCCTTTCAACTTTAAACCAAAGCTCCCAAGCCACCATTTGCAGTACGTAGTGCCTTTCAACTTTAAACCAAAGCTCCCAAGCCACCATTTGCAGTAAGTAGTGCCTTTCAACCTCAAGCCAAAGCACCCAAGCCACCATTTGTAGTAAGTAGTGCTTTTCAACCTCAAGCCAAATCACCCGCCACCATTTGCAGTAAGTAGTGCTTTTCAACTTCAATCAAAGCACCCAAGCCACCATTTGCAGTAAGTAGTGCCTTTCAACTTCAAGCCAAATCACCCAAGCCACCATTTGCAGTAAGTAGTGCCTTTCAACTTCAAACCAAAGCATCCGCCACCATTTGCAGCAAGTAGTGCCTTTCAACTTCATGCCACCATTTGCAGCAAGTAGTGCCTTTCAACTTCAAGCCAAAGCACCCAAGCCACCATTTGCAGTAAGTTGTGCCTTTCAACTTCAAGCCAAAGCACCCAAGCCACCATTTGCAGTAAGTAGTGCATTTCAACTTCAAGCCAAAGCACCCAAGCCACCATTTGCAGTAAGTAGTGCCTATCAACTTCAAGCCAATGCACCCAAGCCACCATTTGCAGTAAGTAGTGCCTTTCAACCTCAAGCCAAAGCACCCAAGCCACCATTTGCAGTAAGTAGTGCTTTTCAACCACAAGCCAAAGCGCACAAGCCACCATTTGCAGTAAGTAGTGCTTTTCAACTTCAATCAAAGCACCCAAGCCACCATTTGCAGTAAGTAGTGCCTTTCAACTTCAAGCCAAAGCACCCAAGCCACCATTTGCAGTAAGTAATTTCCGTGCTGTAATTGTTATATGGTTATATTATTATATGGTTATTTGCAGTAAGTAGTGCCTTTCAACTTTAAACCAAAGCTCCCAAGCCACCATTTGCAGTAAGTAGTGCCTTTCAACCTCAAGCCAAAGCACCCAAGCCACCATTTGCAGTAAGTAGTGCTTTTCAACCTCAAGCCAAAGCACCCAAGCCACCATTTGCAGTAAGTTGTGCCTTTCAACTTCAAGCCAAAGCACCCAAGCCACCATTTGCAGTAAGTAGTGCCTTTCAACTTCAAGCCAAAGCACCCGCCACCATTTGCAGCAAGTAGTGCCTTTCAACTTCATGCCACCATTTGCAGCAAGTAGTGCCTTTCAACTTCAAGCCAAAGCACCCAAGCCACCATTGGCAATAAGTTGTGCCTTTCAACTTCAAGCCAAAGCACCCGCCACCATGTGCAGTAAGTAGTGCCTTTCAACTTTAAACCAAAGCTCCCAAGCCACCATTTGCAGTAAATAGTGCCTTTCAACCTCAAGCCAAAGCACCCAAGCCACCATTTGCAGTAAGTAGTGCTTTTCAACCTCAAGCCAATGCACCCAAGCCACCATTTGCAGTAAGTAGTGCCTTTCAACGTCATGCCACCATTTGCAGCAAGTAGTGCCTTTCAACTTCAAGCCAAAGCACCCAAGCCACCATTTGCAGTAAGTAGTGCCTTTCAACCAAGCCAAAGCACCCAAGCGGCCATGTGCAGTAAGTAGTGCCTTTCAACCTCAAGCCAAAGCACCCAAGCCACCATTTGCAGTAAGTAATGCCATTCAACTGCATGCCACCATTTGCAGTAAATAGTGCCTTTCAACTTCAAGCCAAAGCACCCAAACAACCATTTGCAGGCAGTGCCTTTTTACTTCAAACAAACCATATTTTCATTTTCAAACCACATTAAGGGTACTCACAGTTGTGTAGACATTTGTTCAGTGTTATTCAGAGCTCAGAGAGACGCGACCCTTGGCTTCATCCATCTTGCAGAGACACACCACTTCCTGGTTTTATAGTCCCTCCCCCTCCCTCCAGCAGGTGAAGCAGAGAGAATGGTGATTTTTTTTAACTTCAAGCCAAAGCTCCCAAGCCACCATTAGCAGTAAGTAATGCCTTTCAACTTTATACCAAAGCTCCCAAGCCACCATTTGCAGTAAATAGTGCATTTCAACCTGGTTTTATAGTCCCTCCCCCTCCCTCCAGCAGGTGCAGCAGAGAGAATGGTGATTTTTTAAACTTCAAGCCAAAGCTCCGAAGCCACCATCAGCAGTAAGTAATGCCTTTCAACTTTAAACCAAAGCTCACAGGCCACCATTTGCAGTAAATAGTGCATTTCAACTTCAAGCCAAAGCACCCAAGCCACCATTTGCAGTAAGTAGTGCCTTTCAACCTCATGCCACCATTTGCAGTAAGTAGTGCCTTTCAACTTCAAGCCAAAGCACCCAAGCCACCATTTGCAGTAAGAAGTGCCTTTCAACCTCATGCCACCATTTGCAGTAAGTAGTGCCTTTCAACTTCAAGCCAAAGCACCCAAGCCACCATTTGCAGTAAGAAGTGCCTTTCAACTTCAAGCCAAATAACCTGCCACCATTTGTAGTAAGTAGTGCCTTTCAACTTCAAGCCAAAGCACCCAAGCCACCATTTGCAGTAAGTAGTGCCTTTCAATTTCAAGCAAAGCACCCAAGCCACCAAGCCACCATTTGCAGTAAGTACTGCCTTTCAACTTCAAGCCAAAGCACCCAAGCCACCATGTGCAGTAAGTAGTGCCTTTCAACTTCAAGCAAAACACCCAAGCCACCATTTGCAGTAAGTAGTGCCTTTCAACTTCAAGTCAAAGCACCCAAGCCATCATTTGCAGTATGTAGTGCCTTTCAACTTCAAGCCAAAGCACCCAAACAACCATTTGCAGGCAGTGCCTTTTTACTTCAAACAAACCATATTTTCATTTTCAAACCACATTAAGGGTACTCACAGTTGTGTAGACATTTGTTCAGTGTTATTCAGAGCTCAGAAAGACATGACCCTTGGCTTCATCCGTCTTGCAGAGAGGGAGTGAGGCACACCACTTCCTGGTTTTATAGTCCCTCCCCCTCCCTCCAGCAGGGGCAGCAGAGAGAATGGCGAATTTTTAAAAAACATTAATATCTCTCTGATTTGTCATCGATGGGAAAAATCCTCCACACCCGTAAGGCGGAGGGGGGCTCTGAGCGAGGTGGCCAAAAATGACGGCCGTAGGTGGTGGCATTCTGTCGGAAATCGCAGCACAGTGGGCCAAAAGCGGTCAAGATCAGAGATTTAGTAATATATAAGATTAAGGGTTTGGACACGCTAGAGGCAGATAACATGTTCCCAATGTTGGGGGAGTCCAGAACCAGGGGCCACAGTTTAAGAATAAGTGGTAAGTCATTTAGAATGGAGATGAGGAAAAACTTTTTCACACAGAGAGTTGTGAGTGTGTGGAATTCTCTGCCTCAGAGGGCGGTGGAGGCTGGTTCTCTGGATGCTTTCAAGAGAGAGTTAGATAGAGCTCTTAGAGGTAGCGGTGTTAAGGGATATGGGGAAAAGGCAGGAACGGGGTACTGATTGTGGATGATCAGTCATGATTACATTGAATGGCGGTGCTGGCTTGAAGGGCCGAATGGCCTACTCCTGCACCTATTGTCTATTGGACAGGCTAGATGCAGGAAAAATTTTCCCGATGTTGGGGGAGTCCAGAACCAGGGGTCACAGTTTAAGAGTAAGGGGTAGGCCATTTAAGACTGAGACGAGAAAAAACCTTTTCACCCAGAGAGTTGTGAATCTGTGGAATTCTCTGCCACAGAAGGCAGAGGAGGCCAATTCACTGGATGTATTCAAGAGAGAGTTGGATGTAGCTCTTTGGGCTAACGCAATCAAGGGATATGGGGAGAAAGCAGGATTGGGGTACTGATTCTGGATGATCAGCCATGATCATATTGAATGGCGGTGCTGGCTCGAAGGGCTGAATGCACCCATTTTCTATGTATCTATTATGGGTGGTTTATAGTTGGTGCAGACTTGAGCATGTTTCTGCGTTCTCTCTCACTTCAGGAATCTGGATTACATGTAGTCTTAGACCGAGCACAATGGCTGACTGCTAACTGTTTGAAATGGTTCGAATGAGTTAAGGGAGCAAAGGATGAACGTAAATCCGTAGGTGTTCGTATCCCATGAAGTAATAATAAAGTAAATTAGCCAACAACTGTGGAAGAACTTGAAATAATTTCCCAGATCATTAGCTTGTGCCTCAGGACTACCAGTCTGACTCAGACAACACATTTCCTTTTCGAAGTCTTCTAGTTAAGAAAAATCAATAATGGCGGTGATGCAATCAATTGAGTGTAATGCCATTTTTACTGAAAGGGTTGGTGCAAAGAGATGTCAGTCTTCAAATAAATGATATCTCCAAAATGTTCCAAATATCACAAAGAACATTTGTGTTTTTTATTGTGAGTTTAATAATCTATTAGTTGTAGCTGTACGGAAATGATTTTTGATGTTATCAGCTACATTTTCAAAATCAAATGTTTTCATGCTTTTAAATTGCTGTTTAATTAATTTAAGAAGTAAGATGATATGGTGTGTAGGGATTCATTTCAAATCTGTGCTGCGTGTACTTATGTCTGATTTTAACATTTGATAAAGCTGGTTTATAAAACAAATTAACATGTTCTTTTCTGGTTTAGCAATGTTATGTGCATCCAACTATGCTAAATAGAAATAGAAATAGAAGAGATTTTATCAAAGGTCTTTGCGGGGAAATGATGTTATGACAAAACAGATAAAAATCACGTTACCACCTAATTATCTCATGAAGAACTCTGCAGTAACATTCAATCAGCACTTTTGTGCTAAATGTTTTTTTTCATACTTATGGCAGATTACCAAAGGGATAAGAAGTATGGGCAATTAATCCAGAGACATACTTTGAATCTTACCAAGACAAATAAATATTTTGCCCACCAAATCTATGCCAGCTCATAAAATACACCATTTCCCCATGTGCCATTTCCCCATGTACTTCCCAGTCAGTTTAGGTTTTACTGGGGAATGTGAGTTCAGATTCCACTGTGGTGGTTTGATTTCAGTTTTACAATACAATTTGCAAGTATTTGTAGAGTGATTATAAAACTTCAGTTTCAATAGTTGATTCTAAATTAAAGCCACAGAAATGGATCAAACCAGAGCTAGTTAAGGGGTTATCCCTCAGCGGTGACCTAATCCGCGAGTTCAGATGAGTGTCTTCGACCTTCAAACGAGAGGGCAATCGCTTGGAAAACCTGGAGCTGGATCGACCGTCAGCGATGAAACCGCGAACTGGATCGACCGACCGCACACACACACACACACACACACACACACACACACACACACACACACACACATCGCAAAGGCGGGGGCCAGGGAAAGCGGGGGAGCGCTGTCTGAAATTCACACCCGTGATGAAGACGAAGGTAAAAGACGGCTGACACAATTACGGTAAGCCCTTTAGAGAGCGCGGGGGGGGGGGGGGGGTGAGAGAAGGAATGGAGACACTTTTAAGAAGTCAGACAATGTTTAATAAAGTTTAGCGGGCATTTAGCCTACCGGTCGGTTTTCCTTGGTCCTGAAACTCCAATGAGCCAATGCTTGGTCAGCGAAGGAGATTACCTACGGCTGCCCTTGACTGCCTGTAACTAAATAGCGACCCCACTCCACTGCACTACGAGTTAAAAAGAACCTTGCCGACCAATTTTTACTCGCGGAGAATTTTTCACCATGCTGAAAAAATTTCTGCGACCTAACTGAGGCAGCGAGTATGCGGAAACTTCCCTCGAGCATGAAGGAGAGTTCCAGTGACCTCATAGGACCTCCTAGGACCACGTGTTGACCATGCTGCAAGTTTGAGTCGAGGGCAAACTCTTCTAAACTCGCAGATTAGGTCGCCGCAGTGGGACAGCCCCTTTAGTGGCAACATTGCTAGCACAGCACCCATACAGAGAATTTAAGTTAAAAACTGCATTTAGCTCTTTGGTTTAGTTGCACTAATAGGGCCTGAAGACTGCCATGATTGTTTAGTATAGTTTAGAGATACAGTGCGGAAACAGGCCCTTCAGCCCACCGAGACCACACCAACCAGCGATCCCCACACATTAACACAAACCTACACACACTAGAGACAGTTTACATTTATACCAAGCCAATTCACCTGTACGTCTTTGGAATGTGGGAGGAAACCAAAGATCTTGGAGAAAACCCACAGTCAAGGGGAGAACATACAAATTCCGTAAAGACAGCACCCGTTGTCGGGAGCGAGCCCGGGTTTCTGGAGCTGCAAGGCAGCAACCCTATTGCTGCGCCACCGTGCTGCCATGGGATGAGATATCAGAACACTACACAGAACCTAGTATGCTATGTATGTATAATAAGAACAAAAAAAAGCTTGGATTTCAGTAGCACTTTTCATAACATGAATACCTCAAATTATTCAACAAATTGTATTTTTCAAATATTATCGTTGCCATAATGAGCGAAATACAGTAATCAGTTTGTGCATAGCAATCTCTCAGAATTGCTGTTGGTATCAAAAGCAAGAATGATTTATTTCCAGGTCAAAAGTCACGGACCTCATTTACATAATTATACGAGCTTGTATGAGCACAGCTCGTATGCTCAAACTACACAAATTACACGGTACTGATTGTGGATGATCAGCCATGATCACATTGAATGGCTTAATGGCCTACTCCTGCACATATTGTCTTTTGTCTAAAAGGAGGGGAGATAAACTAGGAAACAACGGGTGTTAGTTTTACCAAAAATGGCATTTGGAAACATTATGTCCAATTACTAAACAGTTTACTAATTTAGTAGAAATGGAGAGTTGGCAAAAATATTTATTTTTCTGGTTGACGAGTTTTAAAATGTAACGAGTGATGTCACAGAGATCATTGCTGGAGCTTCAACTTTTCGCAATTCATAGAAATAATTGAGATGAAGGCATGTATCAATGTCCTTGTAATTTGAGCATAGGAGCTGTACTCATACTCGCGCATGCTCATATGCGCGCATATAATTATGTAAATGAGATCAGTGACTTTTGACCTGGAAATAAATCATTCTTGCTTTTGATACCAACACGAGTGTGTGTAGAGCCATCTTTCTCCGTTTAATACGGGCTAGTTTTACCTATATCGTAAGCAGACACATATCAAAACAAGGCACTAAGAGAATGGTTGTTTGATAATGACATACACATAGGTAGGAAAGTGAATTGTGAAGAGGCTGTAAGGAGGCTACAAAAACACATGGTAAACTTAAGTGAGTGGGAAAAGGGAATGGAGAATAATGTGGGAAAACATCAGCCTTGTTGCTGTAAGGCAGCAACTCTACCGCTGTGCCACCGTACCACCCCTAATTTGCAAAAAGTTGGCATGCATCTACTGTAACTAATTAGTGAAGCAAATAGAACATTACGACAAAATAAGACACTGAGTGCTGGAGTAACATGGGTCTGGTAGTATGCCTGGGGAACATGGATGGCCAGGGATATAATAATCAAAATCTGAAGAAGGGTTTCGGCCCGAAACGTCACCTATTTCCTTCATTTCATAGATGCTGCTGCACCCGCTGAGTCTCTCCAGCATTTTTGTGTACCTATGATAATCAAAGGGTGGTTTTGTCTCAATTTTCTAGGACATTTGTAAGATTGCATCTAGATTACTATGTATTGCACTGGTTTTCTTTACTCAGTTCAGAGAAGCTTTACTAAACTAATACCTGGAAGGCATACTAGGAAGGCATTTAATAAAAATCCCCCATGGTAGGCTGATCCAGTAGATTAAAATGCATGGGATCTACGGTGTTATTTTGGATTCAGAACTGGCTTACCGAAAGAAGACAGAGGGCAGTGGTGGAAGAATATTGTTCTGGCTGAAAATCTGTGACCAGTGGTGTTTAGCAGGTATCAGTGTTGGGAACTGTTGTTTGTGATATATATTAATGACTTTGACGCATATGTAGATTATTTGGTCTGTAAGTTTGTAGACAACACCAAAATTAGCAGAATTGTGTACAGTGAGGAAGGCTGTCAAAGAATACCGTGAGATTTAGATCAGTTACAGATATGTATGGAGAAATGGCAGTTGCAGTTTAATCTGAGCAAGTGTGGGTTAAGTGGCTTCTGTAAATTGTCCCTCGTGTGTAGTCTAGAACTACTGTATGGGTGATCACTGGTCATCGCGGACTCGGTGGGAGGCAGGCCTGTTTCCATGCCGTATTTCTAAACTAAACTAAACTAAGTTTGAGGTGTTGCATTTAGGGTCGAATGTAAGGGAAAGTACACAGTTAATGACAACACCCTTACTAGCTTTGACATAGAGGGATCTTGGAGTCCAAATCCATAGCTTCCTGAAAGTGGCATCACGAGTAGATAATAGGAATTGAATTGAATTGAATTGAATTGAATTTCCTTTATTGTCATTCAGACTGAACGAAATTTCGTGCTTGCAGTCATACATACAATAATACAATAATAGACAACAGAACAGACAGTAAACACAAATTAACATGCACCACAGTGAGTCCACCAAGCACCTCCTCACTGTGATGGAGGCAAAAATCTTAGGGCTGCAGTCTCTTCCCTCCTCTTCTCCCTCTGCGCTGAGGCGATACCCCACCGGGCGATGGTAAATCAGTCCCGCTGCTCACCGAGCTCCGCGAACGGGCCGGTTCAAGCACCGCGGCCCGGGGTGGTCGAAGCTGCCGCCCTCCAGTCCAGCGGACACAGCTGTTGACGACGTCGTCCACTGGCCCGCGGCCGAACCCCGGACTCAGGCCGCCGCCGCCGCCAGAACGCCGCCTCAGCCACCGGAGCACCGTTCCAGCCCCGAGCTGGGTCGCCCTCACGTGAGCATCTCAGCCCCGCGCCAGGCCGCCCTCACGGGAGCGCCGTTACCCTCGAGCTGGGCCGCCCCGACGGGAGCGCCGTTACCCTCGAGCTGGGCCGCCCCGACGGGAGCGCCGTTCCACCCTCGAGCTGGGCCGCCCCGACGGGAGCGCCGTTACCCTCGGGCTGGGCCGCCCTCACGGGAGCGCCGATACCCTCGGGCTGGGCCGCCCACACGGGAGCGTCTCAGCCCCTTGCCAGGCCGCCCTCACGGGAGCGAGCCCGTCCTGACAGGCTGCCTCGGGAGCCTCGAGGTCGCCAGCTCCGCCATTAGGCCTCAGCGCAGACGGAGGCAGAGAAGGGGGATACGACAAAAAAGTCGCATTCCCCCGAAGGGAGAGACAGCAAGCCGTGTTTCAACCCCCCCCCCCCCCACACATAAACACAGCCTAAAAAAACAAAAACTTAGCTAGACAAAACGAAAAAAACAACACAAAAAAGTAAAAACAAACGGACTGCAGGCGATCCGCAGCCGTTCACCAGCGCCGCCACTTCCGGATCTGGTATGCTCGCCATATATCAAAATCAGCAGTGTAATCACAACCAGATATCCACTCTTTTGATGTTAATTAATGGACAAATATTGACCAAAACACTAGGGTAATACCGATTGTTGAAGTTGTGTCTTGGGATTATTTTGACTATCTGGTATTGTAGCTAGAACATAGGTTTAAAACCACAACTACATTATAACATAAGCAAAACAGGAATAGGGCCTGCTGCACTTGTAAATAAGATCATGACTGTCCAACCTTAGCCCTGGCACCCTTTTGTAAAACCACATTGACTCTGATTTTCTTCTGATTTTCTAAATGTCCTGCTGTTACTTCCCAGCCTTAGATTGTTGTTAGATTACAGCATTTTCCCAATGACAGCGACATTGCTTTCAGAATTTAAGGGGAACAAAAATTGGCAGAGCAATTAAACAAATGTTTTGTTTCTGTCCTCATGGAATAGGATGCAAATTATTCCCCAGAAATGGTGGCGAACTGGGTCTAATGAAAAGGAGGAATTAAAGGAAATTAGCTTTATTTTAATAATATACTGTTGGACAAATCATTGGGATTGAGAGCTGATAAATCCCTCGGGCCTGATAATCTGCATCCCTGAGCATTGAAAAAAGTAGCCATTGAACTATTGAAAACACTGGTTGTTATCTCCCAGGATTCTATAGATTTGTCAATAGTTCCTGCAGATTTGAGGGTGGCAAATGTAACCCACTGTTAGGAGAAAACGGGGAACTGCAAATTGCAACGAGGCAAATATAAATAGTAGAGAAAATGCTAACAGTACGCTTAGAAAATATCAGTGTGGTCAGACAAGATAAGCATAGGTGCATGAAAAAGAAATGTTTTTTGGTAAACCTACTTTTTTTTCACTTCTGGAAGAGGATACAGAAGCTTGAAAGCTCGGATGTCTAGACTTAAAATCAGCTTTCTTACATCAGCGAGACCAAGTGTACACTTGGTCTACTCTTGCGCTTGCTCCGCCATGGCTTGCTGGATCTCCCGATTGCTAACCATTTTAACGGCTTGTCCTATTCCTATACTGACCTTTCTATCCTGGGCCTCCTCCATTGCCAGATTGAGGCTACATGTAAACTGGAGGAACAGCACCTGGGTAGCTTGCAACCTAACGGTATAAACTTTTAATTCTTCAAATTTAGGTAATTAACCTCCAAACAATCCTTTTCTTTCTTCTACTTTCCTTCCTTCATTCCACCCCCCTCTCTTCCCTGTGCCACACCTAGACCCACATCCATTTCACTCCAGCCCCCTCTCCTTCCACCTATATTCCTTCCTCAGGCTGCACAATTCGCAACTCTTCTATCTTTAATCTCTGGCCTTTGTCCAACTATGCCTATCAATGCCCCTCACTTGTATTCACAAATCATTTGCCAGGCTTTGTCCTTCCCACTTTTCTTACAGCTCCCCCCCTTCCCAAAATCAGTGTGAAGAAGGTTCCCGGCTCGAAACATCAAGTATCCATGTTCTCCTGACATGCTGTCTGTCATGCTGAGTTTATTTGTGTTTATTTTTGTAAACTAGCCTCTGTAGTTCCTTATATCATCTTTCCTACTGTTATCAGGTTCCTGATGCAATCACCTATTTCACACCCCATTTGTAAAGATGCTGGCATGTACTCTAAAGGGCCTGTCCCACTTACGTGTCCTTGGCACGCAAATTACGCGACCTCGTCATCGCAATGAGGCGCACGGGCATCCTATGGCCGCACGGGGCCGGTCCCTCTGAGAAGCGCGGAGGGGTATGTAGTTGTGCGCGACATCGCGCGGGGATATGGAATTTTTGTAGCGAACGAAATCTTCGCGCGCCAACGGCCTGTCGCGTAACTGACGGCCAAAGTGGGACAGGCCCAAGACCCTGGCGCGACGCAACGTCTCACCTCCAACAGCAGCAGAAGCAGGCAAACGATCACCGAACTCGGCCTGGGGCTCACGGCCGTTGCGGTCCGGATCCGCCCCCACCTGTACTCCCAGACTGAAGAAGGGTCTTGACCCGAAACTTCACCCATTCCTTCTCTCCAGAGATGCTGCCTGTCCCGCTGAGTTACTCCTGCATTTTGTGTCCATCTTCAAAAGACGTCACGAGCTCCAGACGGCTGTGCGGGCGCATGAAATCGCGCGCGACCTTCGCGGGACCGTCGCGCCTCAACGCGACCACGAGGTCACGTAATTAGCGTGCCAAGGACACGTAAGTGGAACAGGGGCTTTACTCTTATTTCAACCTCATTTCAGTTATTCTGTCATTGTACTTTAATATTTTTATACTACTTCATATTACACTGCAACCTTGACCATTCTGCTATTTTGCAATTGTCATAGTATTGTAATGATCATTTCTATCTATACTGTTTACTCTGTGAGCCTTCACATGAAGAAGGAATTTCATTGCATTCCAGTAGGTATGTTGCAAAGCCAACCTGAAGCGTCGTTGAAGATCTGCTGCTGAGGGTGTGCGCGATTTTGGCGCCGTTTAGAGGGGGCGGGTTTAAAACGCGATTTTCTCTAAGCTGTTCCAATCGAAAATGTTCAGCCTAGTTAATTATTAACGAAAAATCGCTGGAAGACCCCGTCGCAAAAGCTATTATTAGGTTTAAAGGCCTTGAATAATAGTTATAGTAGTTTAAAAATCAATCTCTAAACCCGCGACCGTCAGCAACCGCAGGGTCTCATAAAGCAAATAGCAGAAGTTAGGTTGTATATTTTTACATTAAAAAGGGCTTCTAAAGATCCCTTTATACTAAGTTTAATATTGCGAGTAGCTCAATTTGGGCCCATTATATCGCGCAGTATTTTTCTCGGCATTTGGGGCACAAATCTACCGCAATGTGAACGTTCTAAACCAGCGCGTTCCACAGGGACCCATTGGAAAGCTGATTTAAATGGGCATTTATTTACAACAATTAAACACTAAATTCCTTCCATTTGGCCTATAAATTAATGTAAATGAGATTTAAAAATCATGTTTTATTGTGAATTATTTGTGAATATTATTTGGACATTTAGGCTAGTTAAAAATGTTAATCATTTATTAAGAAATGGATAGATGTTTAGATCTAGTAATTGAAGTCTGAAATTAGCTACAATTAGGTAACTAACTAATTATATGCTTTAATTTCAGGTCATCCAAGTAAGATTATTTTATATTTGTTTCAGAATGCTTCAATCTATGATAACTGAAAATTTCATTCAGTTCTCTTAATTTTTAAGAAAGTTATGGGCTTTTGACTGTTCACGATCACAGCTTTTTTGTTATGTCCATAGAAAATCAATAGGGAACAAGATGCTCATTTCCCAGTATGAAAATGGCCATAACTTTTTAAATACTTGAGATATGAAAGTGAATTAGGTGTCAAATTAAACTTATTTTTATGCTTTATCTGATGGGATAAATTACAGACTTGATTTTTAAAATCTCAAAATTTTGTAACATTGCTAATTCCAGTGTGTATGACGGTAAACTAATCTGAATCTAGGGTGTTGACTGTAGGCTGACGGTCCCATCCCTGAAGTCGAATTGGCCACAGACCACATGTTGTGCCTTGACTGCCAGAGGCATGGGACTTCAAACCAGTCTTTTGACATTTTGGGTAAATGTGCAAATTCTGAGGCACATCCCAGTGAATCTTGAGGATCTGGGGCAGTATTGAAAAAAGTCTTGGGGTTCTGGAACATTGGGAATGGTTGTCATATCCATGAATATGGGAAAAGCCTTGTACTGATCGGGGAATATTCTGAAGTGTGGTTAGGAGAGTTGTTTGAAATCTGAGGAGTGGGGGGTTAAGATCAGGAGACATAAAACACAAAATAAAACATTTCATAATGTTAACAGATGAACATTGCCTTAAGTGAAGATCTTATCAAGAGGAACTGCAGAGTTTACGTACTTGGCAACTGAAAATACAGTTGGTGGTGCAGTTATGTTGATACCAGAGTTGAAAAAGTTTAGATATGTTGGTGGATTAATTCTAGATTTCCTTGTAAAGTAATTGCTCCCAACCCATCCTGCTGATTTCCTTTTTTTAAATGCTTTTCCCCTTCTATAAAAAAATGTTTGAATAAAGTCTTTCTAGCCATTTACTTAAATCACTTGCTGCCTGTCCCACTGAATTACTCCAGCATTTTGTGTCAACCTTCCTCAAATCGCTTGCTTTATTTATATCAGATTTTATTCTGATGATTTATATACCTTTATAAGAGCATCTGGATCAAAGTTATCTTCATTTATATCTTTCTTGGCTATTAATTAACATTAGTTGGCATTGTTCTCTCTTAAACTGATCTATTCACTATCTAGATATCTTCATATCTTGCTCCAAGTTTCAGTGCCTATTTCAAGCTGTTTTTCTGAAGAATATAGCAATTATTTTATTTCTATTAACTACTGCTTTGCGAGGTTAAATTTACTCATGTAACGTAAACTTGTAATTTCTCATTGATATTGTTGTAATCATTTCAGTTTCAAAGATTAATCACAACTATAAAGATTTTACTTTGGAAGCCGTTGCATCAATTCAGTAACACCAAAAAATAATTAATTTACAGAAAGTGAAGCGTGCAAGCTGACCACCCATGGCATTTCAGGAAGTGATAAAATCTTAATGCACCATAATGAGATCATAATCACCTTTTTTGCTAGTCTTGGAATTAATTTGGCAGATCAACTATTTTGAAGGTTTTCAAAATCAGAAATGAAAATGAGAATAAAGATGAGTCCTGACCCGAAACGTCACCTAAGTATAAACACAGCTACATGGTGAAACTAAAATGCATAAAAGTGGCCTTTAATAAAATATGACAATGTGCACTTTAACCACATGTAATTTTTTTCTATACAAATCTCAAATTGTGAAGTACAGAGGCAAATTAATACATGATGGGTCTTTGTCCCAAACATAATGGAGGGCACAGTATATTTGACCTTATGTTAAGATGTTTTCACTAATGGGAAGATCATGAAAAAGGGGACATAGCTACAAAATAATGGGCAGATCACTGAGATGGATAGAAATTCTTTCTCTTTGAGGGTAGTGGATAGGCCAGATAGATTAATAAGATGTGATAGATTAATAATTGAAAGTTCGAAGAAAAGAGGCCAGCATAGATCGAACATCGAATGCTGGGGCATGCTTGCAAGGCTTGATAATAATAATAATAATAAATTTTATTTATGGGCGCCTTTCAAGAGTCTCAAGGACACCTTACAAAAATTTAACAGGTAGAGGAAAAACATGTAAGGGGAATGAAATAAATAATAGAGACATGACTAGTACACAAAGTAAAGACAGAATTCAATACAAAACACAATATGAGGCAATTAATGCACAGATGAAAAGGGAGGGGGACGTGGGGCTAAGGATAGGCAGAGGTGAAGAGATGGGTCTTGAGGCGGGACTGGAAGATGGTGAGGGACACAGAATTGCGGATCAGTTGGGGGAGGGAGTTCCAGAGCCTGGGAGCTGCCCTGGAGAAGGCTCTGTCCTCAAAACTGCGGAGGTTGGACTTGTGGATGGAGAGGAGACCGGCTGATGTGGATCTGAGGGACCGTGAGGGTTGGTAGGGGGAGAGGAGGTCAGTGAGATATGGGGGGGCCAGATGGTGGAGGGCTTTGTAGGTGAGGATCAGGATTTTGTAGTTGATCCGGTGGGAGATGGGAAGCCAGTGAAGTTGTTTGAGGACTGGAGTGATGTGATGCCAGGATTTGGTGTGTGTAATGAGTCGGGCGGCTGCGTTCTGGACCAGTTGGAGTCGGTTGATGTAGGTGGAGCTGATGCCAAGGAGAAGTGAGTTGCAGTAGTCCAGTCGGGAGGAGATGAAGGCATGGATGAGTCTTTCAGCAGCGGGAGGTGTGAGAGAGAGTCTGAGTTTGGCGATGTTGCGGAGATGAAAGAAGGAGGTTTTAATGACATGGCGGATGTGAGGCTCAAGGGAGAGGGTGGAATCAAAGATCACGCCAAGGTTGCGGGCCTGGGGAGATGGGGAGACAGTGGTGCCGTCGATGGTGAGAGTGGGGTTATTGATTTTGCTGAGTGGCTTTGGAGCCTATGAGGAGGAATTCTGTCTTATCGCTGTTGAGTTTGAGGAAATTATGTTGCATCCAGGTTTTTATAGCTGACAAACGAGTTGATATGGGAGAGGGGGGGGGGTTGTGGGGGGATTTGGTGCCGAGGTAGATCTGGGTGTCATCAGTGTAACAGTGGAAGTCCAGGATGAAATGGCGGAGTATCTGACCAAGGGGGAGGATGTAGATGATGAAGAGGATGGTTAGATCCTGCTCCTACCTTCTGGTGTACAGTGCCCTGGATTGTCTAATTGTGCTTTTCTTTCCTGGTCAGTGTGAGAAAATGAGTGGATATTGTTATTCAATTCAACCAGTTTATGTCTTAGTGTAATCTAGCTCCTTAATGGCCATAAAGCGAAAGCCACAAAGGAAAATCAAAGTTTTCGTTTGATTTAATTAATTTAATTAATAGTTTATAATCATGGATTACTTTGTTGAAATCTGGTTTGAATTTTGATACGCTCGTAAATAGAGGATCCATTATTTATATTTTCAATCAGTGGATATTTATTAATCCTATTTAACTTAGTAATTTTGTCATGTTGCTTGTAAATTAAAACTGTTGGATAATTTGTGTGAAAAAATGTTCAGCACTAATTTATAAAGAATACTACATTTAATTGGCATAAAGGAATCATTTAAAATATCAGCAATTTGGTAAGAAGAAAGGAAGTGGTCTAACCATTGGGCAGAAAGCATTGTAAGAACAATATTGTAAGAGCATAGAACAATTGTAAGAGCATAGAACAATTGTAAGAAGTTACAAGAATGTAAAGAACTCACTTTGGTGGCAACCTGATAGTTTTAGTACACGTATGCACGTACTGTGTGACACAAGTCTCATGCATGACAGGAGAGGACAGACAGTGCCGATTATTTTTATTTTTTTAAGTTCTACATTTACTAATGTGAATTGAATAGTGCTTGAATTTGGTTTTAATTGCTGGGAAAGAAGGTAAAATTAACTTTACATATAATTGCATGGAATGCTCAACACAGAAACATCTAAATTTGTATTACATGATCTGCATAAGATCCAGTGTTGCTTATTTCTACTTTGCCTCTTATTGATTTTCAGAGAATTTTGCAAAGGACCTTGAACTATTTGCAAAGTAAGTAATATTGATGTAATGAAAGTTAAGAGTTTGTTTTTTAACATCAAATATGTGTTACAGCATTCTGCATTTATTTGTACTTAACCAACTCCAGATGTACTCAATATCTCAGTAAATGTATGGAAAATAAACAAGATGTTTTCTTACTCAGCTATCCCTATACCTTGTTTTTGTTCCCTTTCCAATCTTTGTTTTCCCTTAGAATATTAAGCCTGTACGACATATAACAACACAGAAAGTGACCATTTGCCCATTTAATCAATGCCAGCTCTGAGGGAGCAATCCCATTCACCCTCTTGTCGTTTCCCTGCACCCAGCAAACTATTATCTTTACCAGCTCCCTTTTATTCCTTTGTTCTGGCCGTTAACTTGCACCAAGGGGTAATTTATGGTAGCGGATTCATCTACTAAGTACATCTTTGTGATGTGGGAGGAAACTGGAGAACCTGCAGGAAACCCACAGAAAGAATGTGCTAACATTGCACAAACAACGCCCAGGGTCAGGATTGAACCAAAGTCCCTGAAGCTGAGAGGCACTGCCCATAATAATACCAACAAAGCCCTCAGTATCTCCTTTGTCAGATGGCAATTATTTTTCATTTTTCTTCCCACAAAATTTCCAAAGTGACAATGGAAACAGCTCAGGGTATGCAACCTGCACAACCATGCTGCCAGCTTTATTGTAACCAGTCAAAATCACTGCAGAATAAGTGAGCTGATTACTTATAGATTAACATGCCCAGATTAACATGCCCAGTTTTTAGATTAACATGCCCAGCATCGCCAGAGATGGAATTTTCCCCCTAACCAACCCCCCACATAAAACAAGCTAAAGAACACTAAAACATACATTTAACACATACTAAAAAAATAACAAGGAAGGAGGGACGAGACAGACTGTTGGCGAGGCAGCCATTGCTGGCGCCACCCGGTGGTCACAGGGAGAACGTACAAACTCCTTACAGACAGAACCCATAGCCAGGATCGAACGCGGGTTTCTAGCGATGTGAGGTAGCAACTCTACCATTGTGCCACAGTGCCGCCCCCTCTGCTGCCTCCATTGGGCAAGCTATGTTGTTCATATGCCCAATACCAGAGTCCAGAAATTAAGCTCTGCCTTAGATGGACTGATGAAAATGTCCAAAGATGACCTTGAATTCTCTTTGACAAAAGTGCAGCATCTCCATAGACTGCTGGGAATTCTCGATCCCTGACTACTCAAAGTGGACAAGGATCACTTGGAATAGTATTGGGTGCACATCGAAGCCCAGCATAAACAGGAGGAGGATTGCATCACCTACCAACCCACCCAACATTTGCCCCATCTAACATACCCTGCAGCACATGTGGCCAAATCTGTAGATTCCTTATTGTCGTATCCATCACCTCAGAACCGACAATACTGCAGTGGAAACAAGTCATCCTCGATCTAGAGGACCTGCCCAAGAAGAGAACATCTTGTTAAAACAAAATCTTGCAGTATCCTGGGAATAAGCAGTATTTTCATAATTCCATTGACTCAAAAGGTTTAATCATAGGCTTAAAACTTAATTTAATATTTAAGTTTAAATGTAAACCCAAACCTAGTTATCTTCTACTGGTGGAAAGGAGGTAGCAGGGTAATTTCCATCCACGATGTACAAATACTTTGGTTCCAATTGTCATCAAGTACAAACAAAAATGCAACAGGCTAAAAAGAATGAAAACAACTATTCCTCCCTTTTCTGTATGTTTAATCAAATCATCATAGATTTATTGCAAAGTATCCAAATAATTGATCACAGGAGAAATTATTTCATTTTATTTAGTGGGCAGCAAGAGGCGCAATGGTAGAGTTTCTGTCTTACAGTGCCAGAGACCCTGGTTTGAACCTGAGGACAGGTGCTGTCTTTATGGAATTTTTACGTTCTCCCCGTGACCCTGTGGGGTTTTTCCGGGTGCTCTGGTTTCCTCCCACACCCCAGGGTTGAAGATAATTAGCTTTGTTGAATTGTAAATTGTTCCTAGTGTGTAGGATAGTGTTAGTGTGCGGGGATCGCTGGTCGGCGTGGACTCAGTGGGCCGAAGGAACTGTTTCCGCATCATATCTCTAAACTAAACTAAGCTAAAAATAGTAAGCAACAGTTTGGTAGCTTGGTAACTTAACATTTTAATGTATCATGGGATTTAATTGGTGCTTCTGTTACCATTTGGATCTTTATTGCTGCTACCACAGCAGGTGTGGGTAATTACTATCTTGTATTATAATATTAATCATATGTATTTTACATCAGAATTACTTTTGAGTATGTAGACACATTTTTCATAAAATGAAACAAAAAAAACATTTTCTAGTGTTATTGATTAATTGAGGGAATGCGTAGAACAATACGAGTGCTTCTTGTATCTATCTATGATTCCATATCAATTTGAAGCACTGGAACAAGACAGAGCCTTGTAGCATTTCCTCTGAAAGAAAACTGTGAACATTGCAACCCTCAGTACTGTACAGGAACCTAGATTATCTACTTGAAGCATAATGTGAAACAAGTCATAAAGTTGCTCATGCAGATTGCAAATGCTTTGAACATCTTCTCCCTGAATGACACACTCATTTTAATTTTAAGATTTAATGTAAAACTGATGGAGGCAGTTAACTTTAATATCTTCCAACAGACATGGCAAGCGGACCACCATTAATGCTGATGATGTGAAACTGCTAGCAAGGAGGAGCAAAGCGCTGGTGAAGTTGCACCTTTCTTCATATTTGCAATAAATGTTATAATTATGTTAAAACTTTACCATTAAATGTGCTCAAAACAGTTTTTAATAGAATTCCCTTCCAATGAAGATAGGGTATTTAGAATATCAAAACTCCTTAAGATTGCAAGCTGGTCTTGCCTGGATTTTATTGAATTTCTTAAGGAAAAAATCCAAGCTAAACTGTGACGGACCTAAGGACATTTAAAATCTGACTAGTTAAATATTACTGGAGCTCTTTCAGACCCTCTGAGCAGGATTGAAGCATCAGTGTTAAATATATTGTTTAATTATCTATATAAATTATGCTTACCATCGTCATTCCTCTTTCTTCTCCTGCTGCTGTTTGTTCAAAGTAATTGATTTTTGCTATCTAAATATTTTTTCTGCAAAGAAGAAAGATTATGGCCTTTATATTGCCAATCAACTTAACTTTGTTATTCAAGTTGTTCACCATGGAGGTCCATGGGAATGAGGCTATTTTCCATTCAGTTAACAAGGCCAGTCCACTGGACACATTGTTGTCTCAGTAATGAATGCACAGTGACGGATGTAACACACTCCACATCCTCCACAACTTACAACACAGTCCTGCTCGTAATAAGATTTTTAAAGTGATATTCATGTATAACTTTGCTGCCTGACCCACTGAGTTACTCCAGCACTTTGTGTATAACTTTTACATTATTCTTTTATCAGGTATTTTTAAAATGTACTTTGCTGATAGAATGGTCTCTACTATACCACCAAATACATTATACTGCAATCCTTCCTCCAAGTCAATGATGGTATACAACCTAAGTACAGACCCTTGGGAAACTCCCTTTGTCACATGTCCCAGTACACTAATAAAATGATACTAGACTAAGTGGGACCCGTTGGGTCCCAGCTTCACACTGGAGGGCTGATCCCCCAATGCAATATTCCACCTCTCCACCAATTCCAATATACACACACAAACTCACACACACACACAAACTCACACACACAAACTCACACACACACACTCACATACACATTCTCACACACACACACACACACACACACACTCACATACACACTCACACACACACATACACACTCACTCACACACCATATATATGACAGTAAACTTTCTTGAATCTACTCACACGGATGAGCGTGGCTTCTCCACTGTGGGGCTTCCGCAGTCAGAGGCACTTCCGCAATTAGCGTGACCTCTGCCCTTACCGGAAATTACGCACTTCAGCACGACCTCTGCACTCACCGGAAATTACGCAATCAGCGCGACCTGTCCACTAAGCGGAAGTCACAAAATGAGCGGGACTTTTGGACTAAACACAGTCGGACCTAATAAAGCATTTATTCCTTCCAAACACAGTCGGACCTAATAAAGCATTTATTCCTTCGAAACAGTCGGACCTAATAAAGCATTTATTCCTTCCAAACACAGTTGGACCTAATAAAGCATTTAGTTTCAAACACTGGCAAGGCAACAGGCCAAACAACTCATGGCATTGTCATTTCATTTCGTTTCCAAATAAGCATTGCACCTTCAAGCACAGGCAGGGCAGCAGGCCAAACAATTCATGGCATTGTCATTAAGGACTAACAAATCATTTATTGCAAGTACATTGCAGACTCAGTTGATTCACAACTTAGAATGACAGTCGTGGTCTCTCCCTCGCGATCTTGTAGAGTGACTGACTCATGTCCAGGCATCCGGGGTTTTATAGTCCTGCCTGCCCCCCCCCCCCCCCCCCCCCCCTCCTCATCGTGGTTATTGACAGGCGAGAGGACCAATCAGCTGATCTCAACCACTCATAATTTATTTTTTTTCATCGATGGGAAAAATCCTCAGGGCTGGCTTAGCGGAGGAGGACTGTGAGTAAGATGGCCAAAAATCACAGCGACACAGGGTAGCATTTTTTCTAAAATCAATATGCAGCACAGACAGGAAGTGGTCAAAATGAGACTTTTAATTATATAGACTAGACTAAGTGGACCCGATGGGTCCCAGCATCACACGGAAGATCTGGTCCCCCAACGCATTATTCCACCTCTCCAGCAATTCCAATATTGGTGGCCAGTGGGGGGGAGGAGGGGGAGCTTTCTGGAGCGCTAGTATGGGTGTTGTGGGCTGAAGGGACTGGTTTCCATAGGACTAGTATGGACATTGTGGGCCGAATGGATTCTTGGGCTGGCGGCTCAGTCACTCAAGCCTGTTGTGCTGGCAGCTCACTTACGGCTGGTGGGCTGGCAGTTGACTCACGGCTATTCCTTGAAATTCCATTTCAAGCAGGGTGCAAGGCCACCAGAACTAGGGGTCACAGTTTAAGGACCGAGATGAGAAAATCATTTTTTACACAGAGTGGTGAATCTGTGGAATTCTCTGCCACAGAAGGTAGTTGAGGCCAGTTCATTGGCTATATTTAAGAGGGTGTTAGATGTGGCCCTTGTGGCTAAAGGGATCAGGGGGTATGGAGAGGCAGGGATGGGATACTGAGTTGGATGATCAGCCATGATCATATTGAATGGCGGTGCAGGCTTTAAGGGCCGAATGGCCTACTCCTGCACCTATTTTCTATGTTTCTAAATTCAAGTGTAGTTTCTTACCACTTCAAGCAGGGTGTAAGGCCACCAAATTCAATTGCAGTTTCATTCCATTTCAAGCAGGGTGCAAGGCCACTAAAGACAGCGAGTCGTGACCTCTCCCTCCTCCATCTTGCAGAGACTGAGCCACGCCCACACTTCTGGGTTTTATAGTCCCTCCCCCCCATCCACCAGAAGGGGCATGGCCTTCATGGCATGATTGAAAGGAGAGAGAATCTCAACATTTTTTAAACACTAATAACTCTTTTATTTTTCATCGATGGGAAAAATACTCGGCACCTGATGAGTGGAGGGGGACTGAGAAGGTGGCCAAAAATCACAGCCGTATGCGGTAGCGTTTTTTCTAAAATCAATATAAAGCGCAAACAGGAAGTGGTCAAGATTAGACTTTAAATTATATAGAAGGCAAGGCAACTTGAATTAGGCAAGGCAACTTGAATTAGGCAAGGCAACTTTAATTAGGCAAGGCAACTTTAATTAGACAAGGCAACTTTAATAAGGCAACACAGCTTTAGCATCTCCAAACTATAAGCAACACAGCTTTAACATTTCCAAACCAAAGGCAACACAGCTTTAGCATTTCCAAACTATATTGACATCTCAGCTCTGAGAGACAGTTAACTTACCCAGCAAACTTGACCACTGCAATATGTTTTTTTTATCACCATGAAGCTTATAATTAAAGTACAATGTCTCTTTTCCAGCAAAACTTCATTAAGAATAAATGTGATGAACTTGCTACCAACAATACTGAGCAAAAAGGGAAGAAAACGGGCACTGCTGGAAAAGGAAAGAAGAAATCTGACGGCCATATAGAACCCACAGTAACTGAAAATGAAGACATTACCAATGACTAATCTGCAAATTGAAAGCTTATTTTGACCTTGGGACTTATCATAAGACCACTTAGATTCATATACCTTTGCTATGAGAAATGCTCTTGTCTTTCTTTTGGGGGATGTGGAATGGGGGTGTATGAAGCGTCATCAGCACACAAATTAAAATAAATTTGATTTAAGGTGTTATGGAAACCAAAAAAAACACAAATTATGAATTAAACAATGTCAGTTTATTTTTTTACTTGGCTACTAATGAGATAGCATCGGCTAGCAATACATCCTTCAGTTGGGCAGCACGCTGAATCTAATGGCTCTTCTATTATTGTCAAACTATTCATTTCTAGATGTGGGGGACTGGGCTATAGTGGAAACTGTGGGAAAAGAAGTGAATGCAAGAGTCAGGTGATACCAATTTTGCTCATCCAGCTGTGGCATTGGTAGCAATGACTCACTTTTTTAATCATTATTCAGCAATTCTTGGAGGTTCTTATGTTTTTTTAAAATCTGGTTCCTCTTGAAAAAAAAATGGCCAGTGATTGAAAACAACATTAGAGGAGTATAAATTATTTGCATCTCCAAACCATACCCTTTAAAATAAATATTTACTCAATCATCCTCTTTAGGGCGGCACGGTGGGGCAGGTAGAGTTGCCTTACAGTGCCAGTTCAATCCTGACTATGGATGCTGTCTGTACGGAGTTTGTACGTTCTCCCTGTGACAACGTTGGTTTTCCCTGGTTGCTCCGGTTACCACCCACACTCCAAAGACGTACGGGCTTGTAGATTAATTGGCTTCGATACAAATTGTCCCTAGTACGTAGGATAGTGCTGGTGTACGGGGTGATTGCTGGTTGGCACGGACTCGGTAGTTATATGACCTGTTTCCACACTGTATTTCCAAACTAAACTAAACTTTTACTCTTGGATGATTGAGTCTCAGTGGTTCATTTTGTAAAATGTCCAGCTGCGCGTGTACAAATAGTGAGGAACTTGAATTCTTCATTTCCATTCTAAACTAAATTGTAATTCCTCACATAATTGCTGCAGTTAATATCTGCTTATTTCCAAAGGACTTGGGAAATAAAGAACAAACTCAAAATTATGTAGTGCCTTTCTCAGTACAGTCATTCCACAGGAATACCTGGCAACTAATATATAGAGAGCAATGTCCCATTAGAAAATAATTGCTGTCTTTATATATTCGAGGAGCCTGTGCTGCTGTGACAGCAGTGCTGTGGGATCTCTTGGATGCATGTAAACTGGCAGACAGAACTTCACTTCAAAATCTGCTCTGAAAGGCTGCGACCCACCTTCATTAATTCAATGAAATATCACGCTAGATTAAGTGCTCGTCAGAATCAGATTTGATACCTCTGAGATAAAATCAATACTTGATATTCCTCGCATCTCGAGGCATTAATCCTATAAAGAGTCAGTGCACCTTAATTTTAAACTGGATTTATGTTCCTAGATTTCCACTAGCAATAGTCAAACTCTGCAGTTTAAAAAAAAGATAGGCACGAAATGCTGGAGTAACTCAGCGGGACAGGCTGCATCCCTGGAGAGAAGGAATGGGTGACGTTTCGGGGCGAGACCCTTCTGCAGACATCACTGGTTCACACCCAACCTCTCCTCCCCTCCCCCTTTGACATACAGTTAATAAGTCCAATTTCTGACAACCTAAAACGTTAACCCAACGTTTCCTTCACCATATATGTTGTCCGGTATATTCAGTAAACACATTTTCTGTTTTTAATCCTGTAGGTTTCAAAGTTATTTGTAATACAATGATAACTTTTTTTTAAACCTGCTGCTTGAAACTAAATGTAAATAAAATTAATCTCTAGTCATTGTTTTCATAATATTCCATGCTACACTGCTATATTTAAAACAGTGTGACAATGGCAATTTGTTAGAAATGTATTATTTGAGATGGTGGCAATTGCTCATGGATTTCATCTCCTGCTACAAAGTAGGTGAAGATGTAAGAAAATAACAGATGTAGATCATAGCATTTACAGGTGCCTTAATGAACTATTTTCTGGATGTAGGACAATTGAAATTGCCCTCTCAATAATTTTGTATTTGTGTTTGAGCGGGCAAGGCCCTTCTTTTGATTGAAAGGTTAAAGTTAGTTATAAACAAAATCAAAATGGACCAAGTACAATCAAAATAGTTTGGTATTTGTCCCATAAGTTCTATAAGCTTCCAGTCTTATTGCATGCTAGGCAAAGTGAGAGACTTCAATTAGGTAGCACTTAATGTGAAATTGTTACGCAAAGGTAAATCTACAATTCCCCAGGACCTCAAAGCTAAGGGTTTTTTTTATGGTTCTGAGATAATCTGAACCATGCTGTGAATATGTATCAAGCCGTATAATTAGTTAAATATTTTTAAATTGCACTGAATATATTACTGCTCATTGCTGGCTGGTCATGTTGTATGTGGATGAACGGAATTTTAAGAACCTGAAGCTTGCCGTTTTATTGTGTTAAGGTGGGTTTTTTTTATAGTTGAACAACAGAATTTTAAACAATGTATTAACTATATATTGAGAAATGAAGCTTTGGATTGACAGTGGGGAACTTTACATTGGTGTCGTTACATCTGGTAGTCTGTTCAACCTCAAGCAAAGGTTCAATTAATTTGACACAATGATAGAGGTTTATTACTGAGTGATGTCTCAGATGACCAGATATTTTAAAAAAAACTAGGAATATTGACACTTTAATAGGATTTGAACATTTATTATAAATTTAATAGCAGTTGTGAGCTGGAACCTTGTTCTTGCATTAATACATCCTTGTTCAAATTCAGCTGAGACAGTTGAGTTTCTGTTCGTTAGCAGCAATAAAGGACATGTGAAGGAAGCGAGTTTGAAAGATGTTGACCCAATTCTTGGTAGACATAAATCACAATACAGTTTTCCATAATTCAGCACTAATTGGCACAAAGACTCACGGCATCTGGTGTAGGAAATGGTAATATGATAATGGTTCCTTGGAGAGATGCCTGGCACTTAACTTGCAACCCGCCTGTGTGCTCACCTGAAATATCCTTCAACTTGAATACAAATGTCAAAAGATACAATTATCTAACCACGTGGGAGAATTTATCTTCCAGATCTGTCAGGGTGTTGCATTTGCAATCACAGTTAAATTTGCATTTGGAAAATCAGTGTTACCATAGAACAGCACAGAATGGACCCTTCGGGCCACCTGATTTGTGCCGAACAAGATGCCAAGTTTGATCTTATCTGCCTGTACATGATCCATCTATATTACTAAAAGTCTGATCTTGACCGCTTTTGAACTTCAAATTCCTGGGTGTGCACATCTCTGAAGATCTTTCCTGGTCCGAGAACACTAACGCAATTATCAAAAAGCTCATCAGCGCCTCTACTTCCTGAGAAGATTACGGAGAGTCGGTTTGTCAAGGAAGACTCCCTCTAACTTCTACAGGTGCACAGTAGAGAGCATGCTGACCGGTTGCATCGTGGCTTGGTTCGGCAATTTGAGCACCCTGGAGAGGAAAAGACTACAAAAAGTAGTAAACACTGCCCAGTCCATCATCGGCTATGACCTTCCTTCCATCGAGGGGATTTATCGCAGTCGCTGCCGCAAAAAGGCTGGCAGTATCATCAAAGACCCACACCATCCTGGCCACACACTCATCTCCCTGCTACCTTCAGGTAGAAGGTACAGGAGCCTGAAGACTGCAACAACCAGGTTCAGGAATAGCTACTTCCCCACAGCCATCAGGTTATTAAACCTGGCTCGGACAAAACTCTGATTATTAATAACCACTTTCTGCTATTTGCACTTTTATCAGTTTATTTATTCATGTGTGTATATATTTATATCATGGTATATGGACACATTTATCTGTTTTGTAGTAAATGCCTACTATTTTCTGTGTGCTTAAGCAAAGCAAGAATTTCATTGTCCTATACAGGGACACATGACAATAAACTAACTTGACTTGACTCACTTGACTTGACTTGACTTGGCTTTTGGCCCACTGTGCTGCGATTTCCGAGAGAACGCCGCCACCTACGGCCGTTATTTTTGGCCACCTCGCTCAGAGCCCCCCTCCGCCTTCCGGGACCAGAGGATTTTTCACATCGATGAAAAATCAGAGAGATATTAATGTTTTTTAAAAAAATCCTCATTCTCTCTGCTGCCCCCGCTGGCGGAAGGGGGAGGGAATTACACCCACTCTAAAAAGAGTGCCTAAGGTTAGTATGGATTAACACCAAACAGGAACCAGAATATGACTATGCGCCTGGGTCCCATGCTTAATGCATAATGCACGACAGTCGCATGAGGGAAAGTGGTGTGCTTTGCCTCTAAAATTGCTGCTCCGTCTGAGACGGACTAGCCACTATAAGAAAAGTTGTTCAGCAGCATCATCGACCTAATGGAAATTACAACATGAACAGAGTGCGAATAAAAATTCGTTGGAACTCCAGCAAAGGTAAGGGACCTGGAGTTAGAGACACTGGTACGTAGGATGCATTATTTCACGCAGAGAGTGGTGAATCTCTGGAGCTCTCTGCCACAGAATGTAGTTGAGGCCAGTTCATTGGCTATATTTAAGAGGGAGTTAGATGTGGCCCTTGTGGCTAGAGGGATCAGGGGGTATGGAGAGAAGGCAGGTACGGGATACTGAGTTGGATGATCAGCCATGATCATATTGAATGGCGGTGCAGTCTCGAAGGGCCGAATAGCCTACTCCTGCACCTATTTTCTATGTTTCTATGTTCACCTCCATGAAAGTTCACTATGGTGGACGAATAGTATTCAGCATTGCTCCGCTAACTTTCGTCAGAAAATCTTCAGTTGTATTACAAACTGATGCAAGTTTGGTGCCAGGGTCTGTGATGTGTCTCAACGTGTCCAAGATATCCTGAAAGGGGAGGGAGAGGAGCCCGAGGTCGTGGTACATATAGGTACCAATGACATAGGTAAAAAAAGAGAAGAGGTCCTGAAAGGAGAATTTAGGGAGTTAGGAGGGGAGTTAAAGAGTAGGACTGCAAAGGTAACAATCTCGGGATTACTGCCTGTGCCACGCGACAGTGAGAGTAGGAATGGAGCAAGGTGGAGGATAAATGCGTGGCTGAAGGACTGGTACAGAGGGCAGGGATTCAAATTTCTGGATCATTGGGACCTCTTTTGTGGAAGGTGCGACCTGTACAAAAAGGATGGGTTGCACTTGAACCTGAGGGGAGATATCCTGGCGGGGAGATCTGCAAAGGCTACTGGGGAGACTTTAAACTAGAATGGTTGGGGGGAGGGACTCAAATAGAGAAAGCTATTAGACAGTGTGTGAGGCAGGAGGCAGAGAAGGAAAGCATTCAGACCCAACATGTAGGGGGGAAAGAAGAAAACAATAATAAACAGAGAATAAGAGGTGGTGGGGTTCTTAAATGGGTGAGCAGAGAAACAGAGGGGTGTAAAATGCGGGCGGAAGCAATAGGTAGCAAGGTGAAAAGTAAAAGTGGCAGGCAGACAAATCCAGGGCAAAAATCAAAAAGGGCCACTTTTCAACATAATTGTATAAGGGGTAAGAGCGTTGTAAAAACAAGCCTGAAGGCTTTGTGTCTCAATGCAAGGAGCATTCGTAATAAGGTGGATGAGTTGAACGTGCAGATAGCTATTAATGATTATGATATAGTCGGGATCACGGAGACATGGCTCCAGGGTGACCAAGGCTGGGAGCTGAACATCCAGGGATATTCAATATTCAGGAGGGATAGAGAGAAAGGAAAAGGTGGTGGAGTAGCGTTGCTGGTTAGAGAGGAGATTAACGCAGTGGAAAGGAAGGACATTAGCTTGGAGGATGTGGAATCGGTATGGGTAGAGCTGCGAAACACTAAGGGGCAGAAAACGCTGGTGGGTGTTGTGTACAGGCCACCTAGCCTTGTGTACAGGCCACCTAGTAGTGAAGGCATCAAACAGGAAATTAGAAATGCGTGCAACAAAGGCAAAACAGTTATAATGGGTGACTTCAATCTACATATAGATTGGGTGAATCAAATTGGCAGGGGTGCTGAGGAAGAGGATTTCTTGGAATGTATGCGGGATAGTTATCTAAACCAACATGTAGAGGAACCAACGAGAGAGCAGGCTATTCTAGACTGGGTATTGAGTAATGAGGAAGGGTTAGTTAGCAGTCTTGTTGTGCGTTCCCCCTTGGGCAAGAGTGACCATAATATGGTTGAGTTCTTCATTAGGATGGAGAGTGACATTGTTAATTCAGAAACAACGGTTCTGAACTTAAAGAAAGGTAACTTTGAGGGTATGAGACGTGAATTGGCCAAGATTGACTGGCAATTAGTTCTAAAAGGGTTGACGGTGGATATGCAATGGAAGGCATTTAAAGACTGCATGGATGAACTACAAAAATTGTTCATCCCAGTTTGGCAAAAGAATAAATCAGGGAAGGTAGTGCATCCGTGGATAACAAGGGAAATCAGGGATGGTATCAAAGCAAAAGATGATGCGTACAAATTAGCCAGAAAAAGCAGCATACCAGAGGACTGGGAGAAATTCAGAGACCAGCAGAGGAGGACAAAGGGCTTAATTAGGAAAGGGAAAATAGATTATGAAAGAAAACTGGCAGGGAACATAAAAACTGACTGCAAAAGTTTTTATAGATATGTGAAGAGAAAGAGATTAGTTAAAACAAATGTAGGTCCTTTGCAGTCAGAAACAGGTGAATTGAGCATGGGGAACAAGGATATGGCGGACCAATTGAATAACTACTTTGGTTCCGTCTTCACTAAGGAAGACATAAATAATCTGCCGGAAATAGCAGGGGACCGCGGGTCAAAGGAGATAGAGGAACTGAGTGAAATCCAGGTTAGTCGGGAAGTGGTGTTGGGTAAATTGAATGGATTAAAGGCCGATAAATCACCAGGGCCAGATAGGCTGCATCCCAGAGTACTTAAGGAAGTAGCTCCAGAAATAGTGGATGCATTAGTGATAATTTTTCAAAACTCTTTAGATTCTGGAGTAGTTCCTGAGGATTGGCGGGTAGCAAACGTAACCCTACTTTTTAAGAAGGGAGGGAGAGAGAAAACGGGGAATTACAGACCAGTTAGTCTAACATCGGTAGTGGGGAAACTGCTAGAGTCAGTTATTAAAGATGGGATAGCAGCACATTTGGAAAGTGGTGAAATCATTGGACAAAGTCAGCATGGATTTACAAAAGGTAAATCATGTCTGACGAATCTTATAGAATTTTTCGAGGATGTAACTAGTAGCGTGGATAGGGGAGAACCAGTGGATGTGGTGTATCTGGACTTCCAGAAGGCTTTCGACAAGGTCCCACATAAGAGATTAGTATACAAACTTAAAGCACACGGTATTGGGGGTTCAGTATTGATGTGGATAGAGAACTGGCTGGCAAACAGGAAGCAAAGAGTAGGAGTAAACGGGTCCTTTTCACAATGGCAGGCAGTGACTAGTGGGGTACCGCAAGGCTCAGTGCTGGGACCCCAGCTATTTACAATTTATATTAATGATCTGGATGAGGGAATTGAAGGCAACATCTCCAAGTTTGCGGATGACACTAAGCTGGGGGGCAGTGTTAGCTGTGAGGAGGATGCTAGGAGACTGCAAGGTGACTTGGATAGGCTGGGTGAGTGGGCAAATGTTTGGCAGATGCAGTATAATGTGGATAAATGTGAGGTTATCCACTTTGGTGGCAAAAACAGGAAAGCAGACTATTATCTAAATGGTGGCCGATTAGGAAAAGGGGAGATGCAGCGAGACCTGGATGTCATGGTACACCAGTCATTGAAAGTAGGCATGCAGGTGCAGCAGGCAGTGAAGAAAGCGAATGGTATGTTAGCTTTCATAGCAAAAGGATTTGAGTATAGGAGCAGGGAGGTTCTACTGCAGTTGTACAGGGTCTTGGTGAGACCACACCTGGAGTATTGCGTACAGTTTTGGTCTCCAAATCTGATGAAGGACATTATAGCCATAGAGGGAGTGCAGAGAAGGTTCACCAGACTGATTCCTGGGATGTCAGGACTTTCATATGAAGAAAGACTGGATAGACTTGGCTTATACTCGCTAGAATTTAGGAGATTGAGAGGGGATCTTATAGAAACGTACAAAATTCTTATGGGGTTGGGCAGGCTAGATGCAGGAAGATTGTTCCCGATGTTGGGGAAGTCCAGGACAAGGGGTCACAGCTTAAGGATAAGGGGGAAATCCTTTAGGACCGAGATGAGAATAAACTTTTTCACACAGAGAGTGGTGAAACTCTGGAACTCTCTGCCACAGAGGGTAGTTGAGGCCAGTTCATTGGCTATATTTAAGAGGGAGTTAGATGTGGCCCTTGTGGCTAAAGGGATCAGGGGGTATGGAGAGAAGGCAGGTACGGGATACTGAGTTGGATGATCAGCCATGATCATATTGAATGGCAGTGCAGGCTCGAAGGGCCGAATGGCCTACTCCTGCACCTATTTTCTATGTATCTATGTATCTATGTAATGGGGTGACTAGAACTGCACAGAATACTCAAATGCGTCCTAAAGGTGGTCTGACAGAATTGCTTCATGACTTCCTGACTCTTACATTCAATGCCCCTAGCAATGAAGGCACGCTTTCTTTACCACCCTATTTACTTGTGCTGCCACCTTCAGTGGGCTATGAACTTGGAACCCAAGATTTCTCTGTACATTTATGCGTTTAAGGGTCTTGTCATTAACTCTATATTCTCCCCTTACACTAAACCCCCCAAAGTGCAATACCTAACCTGAATTTGAAAAGTCAGTGTTGCTTTTGTATGTGGATCAAATCTAATGAGTAACAAGAGAATAGAACCACAAATAAACAATGAATAAGCAAAAGAGTTGTTTTATTTTCGATGATCTACCCTCATTACAAATAAAGCAGTTAGGGCTATGCAGAGAATTGCCAATTTCCAGTTTGTCTTGCGTATAGCGTGCACAGCCTAACGTTGTAGGACAACTTGTTCTATTTGATCTCATTCGATTGTGCACGCCAGATTGATTGCATTAGTCGAAACAGTGCGGACCACGTGAAGGTTGCAATCTCCCACCCCTCCAGATTGCCAACAGCAGCATTCATTTGCTTCGAATTGATGTTAAATTAAACTTTGTGCTTCAAATGGATGAGCCAAGTGGAACACAATGCAATAGAATGATATGGGTACAATATAACACTTTCGTTGCAACATCATGATACTTCAAAATACTGTGAGAACCCTTGAATAAGATCTGCTAGAAATATATTAAATGTAATGTGAATTATACACACCACGACGTAAACATATGTGATAAAATATTTACCCTCTTCAGTGTCAGCGTATGCAGTTTCTCCGCTGTCAAAAATATTCAAGATCTTTGACAGATTCTTTGAGGCATTTCTGTGGGATTTATGATCAATAAGGCCCTCACTGCTTGGGGCGTCACTATTAAGTTAGGAGCTGGTTTATTCGAGGAAGTTTGCACCATGAAGCCAACTCGAGATAATAGAAGTGTGATAGATGCATAGGCAGCAAACCATTGCATCATATTTCAATGGTACAAGATTAAAAATGACATTCTACTTTTAAGACATTTTTTATTATTAATGGCTACAGTTACAGCTCAAAGGGACAATTACCTTGCTACTGTGAAATGATTTATTTTGAATCAAGTTATTCTTTAATGGAAAAATGAATTGAATTATTTGGCAAATGTCATTTTGCTACCTGAGAAAATTAGCTTTCATTTAAAGATTTAATGAATGGATGATTACCACATTCCCAGAGGTGTGTCGCCATGCACCATATAGCAATGGGGCCTTGGGTTTAAATCACTTGTTCTGCAGATGGTTCCATATAAACATGATGTAAGTTAAAGCTGAAACATAGAAAATAGGTGCAGGGACCCAACCCGAATTGTCACCCATCCACGTTTTCAGGAGATGCTGCCTGGCCCGCAGACTTACTCCAGCATTTTGTGTTTATTTGTACAAAGCAGCATTTGCAGTTCCTTATTTCTATTAAGTTGAAGCTAAATTGTTCATTGGTTGTCTTGTTTCAGAACTGCACTGGTGAGACTCTGGCCTGATGTGGAAAATAATTATGAGGAGAAAATAGGTGGCGTGGGGGTGGGGGTGTAATTCTGCCCTGTTGCTATTTATGTCACTATGTTTTCATAAGCACCATTTCCTGCTAAATAATGCCAAATAATTATTATAAAATTATCTGGTTGTGATTTCATGACAATGATCAGAAGATCCACAGAGAGAATGTGTGGATTTACTTTAATTAGTTTGAGATGGGAACCAATAAATTTAAATTATAATTTTGATCTGAACCTAATATTTATTTGGATTAAACAATCATAATCCCTCATGTTTTTTTATGAAAATAATTGCACAGCTCTGGTCGAGGTCAATCTACTGGTTAATTTAAAATATCAACGAACTTCACATAGCTCCAATGATTGATAGATGTGCCCTTGTTACTGCGTAGTTGCAATCAATGCAGACTGTAGATGTTTCATGGACTGTTGTTGACTAGGCAGAACTTATGAAATATTTGCATATTTTGCGCATTTCAGTCTCGTCTTGTTCCAACAAACTTCACAGTCAGTGAATTACTTTGTGATATGTAGTCACATGGGGAATGAAACTGCTAATTTGCACAAGGCAAATACACTCAATCAGCAAATGGGGTAAATGAATCACTAAATCTGTTCCGGCAGTGGTGGATGAGAAATAAATATTGTTGAGAGTCTTGAAAGTACTCTCATTTGTGGATCATCCACTACCAAAGTGAATGATATCAGAGCATACTAATGCCCTGATTTTATTTTCTCCCTTGTCTGAATGTGTAAGTCTTGCTGTACTCTTCACAGCATGGAGGAAGCTTCCGTTAGTTTGTGCAGTGGCCATTTTTGAGGACAAGTCTATACCAACAAAGACATCTGACTCAGGAGACCAAAACTTTTTCTGGGGAATAATTTTGATCAGGAATCGAGTTAATTCTTTTTTGAAATCAAGACCAAGTATTTTAACATAACAAATACCAATCTAGTTAAGAATTGTTTTGGTCATACACAGTGCAAAGCCTCCTGAACAAGTTGATGCATAGTGTATAAAGAAGGTATTGCAGATGTTGGTTTACACAAAAGGACACAAAGTAACTCACAGGTCAGGCAGCATCCCTGGAGAACGTGAATAAAGTGACATTTTTGATCAGGAGTCTTCTGTACCTGGGAATTTTAATCAAGTTACAGACACCAAACGCACATGCAGAGCCCAGGGATTAGGTGTCTGGAGACCAGACCAAATCAGGAGATAACTCAGATATGGCAACTGGTAATCACAATCTTGAATATTAAACACAATTACACATGTGAACATAAACCATTAGAAATGGAAGTAGACCACGTGGCCTCTTGAGCCAGTTATGACAGTCTGTAGGCTAAGGGCTGATTTTCCACCCTTTTCACTTTCACACCTGATCCCCATATCCCCGCACCCCAACACCTCTACTTCCTTGGAAGGCTTCGGAAGTTTGGCATGTCCCCTACAACTCTCGCCAACCTCTACAGATGCACCATAGAAAGCATTTTATCAGAATGCATCACAGCTTGGTTTGGGAACAGCTTCTTCCAAGACAACAAGAAATTGCAGCGAATTGTAGACGCAGGCCATCTCACAAACCAACCTCCTTTCAATTGATTTTCATACCTCACGCTGCCTTGGCAAGGCCAACTGCATAATCAAGGATGAGTCGCACCCTGGTCACTCCCTCTTCTCCCCTCTCCCATCAGGGAAAAGGTCTATAGAAGTGTGAAAACGCACACATCCAGATTCGGGAACAGTTTCTTCCCAGCTGTTATCAGGCAATTGAATCATCCTACCACAACCAGAGAGCAGTGCTTATAATGTATTCATGCATATTCATGTATATATTAATGAGTTAGTGTATATAAGCAGGGAATGTTGGGTAATAAACCTCTCTCTCGTGATCCAGGCAACCTGCGTGTAAGTTGTTATTCATTCTGCCGTCCGGAATATAACAAAATTGGCGACGAGGAAGGGACAGAGTTTGTGAGCTCATCCTTTAAATACAGTGCAGGACTGTGTTGCAACATGCAGTATTGTTTAACATTTTAAACAGTAAATACGGAGTTGTGTCGCAGTTGTTTGCGAGCTGGACACGATAGGCCGCAGATCCTTCTATGCAGGGGACTGTAGTTTAAAACAGCAGCAGTACATATCGTCGAGAGTTTGTCAGACAAGACATAGACTATGTTGTGTCTATGTGGCAAGATGTCGTCCTTGGGATTGTATAACATTTTAGACTGAGTTTTTTTTTGTCAAGTTCCTTAAGTTGAATAGCCTTTATACAACTATGTTTGAGGTGAATTGTTACACCAGAACAGACAGGAAATCGGGGTTTATGAACGGCCTTAAAAAAAAAGAGAACGACACAATGGCAGCGTACATCGGAAACCTTGGCACTTTTGACAAGAGTAGAGAGCCGTTCAGCTCCTACATGGAGAGAGCAAACATAATGGAGATTAGTGGTGAAGGAGAGAAAGTGACTGAAACAAATAAGCATGAAAGCGATTCTGCTCACGGAGATCGGTCCTGAAGTGTACGGCACACTCGTGCATCTCCTTGCGCCCTTAAAGGCAATAGACGTGCCATTCAATATCATTAAGGGGTTGGACAGGATAGATGCAGAAAGATTGTTCCCGATGTTGGGAAAGTCCAGAACAAGGGGGAAGTCTTTTAGGACCGAGATGAGAAAAACATTTTTCACACAGAGAGTGGTGAATCTGTGGAATTCTCTGCCACAGAAGGTAGTTGAGGCCAATTCATTGGCTATATTTAAGAGGGAGTTAGATGTGGCTAAAGGGGTCAGGGGGTATGGAGAGAAGGCAGGTATAGGATACTGAGTTGGATATATATTTTACTGTTCCATTATTCTATGTTCACTCTTCTGGGTGAGATGCTAACTGCATTTTGTTGTCTCTGTACTGTACACTGCACAATGACAATAAAGATAAAGATTGAATCTGAATCTGAAGTTGGAGATAGGATGAAAATCGTTCATGTTGATCAAATGATTCCAGCCAAAGATGAACCAAAAACTGAGCATGAAGTCCTAATCCCTGAGTTTCAATCTGAAAGTGAGTTGGAAGAGACCACTGTGATTGAAATACAAAGTTCAGTTAGTACAGACAAAGAAACAGATTCCTCTGATCAAAGTCGGGGTACTAAAACAGAGCCAAACAAGCCAACAGTTGAGCCAACACCTAAACCTGTTACACCTGTTACTGTTAGACGATCAGGCAGGATCCATAAACCAGTAGTCAGATTAGGTTTGTAAATTAAATAACTCACTCCACAAGTAAAACAAAAATGAGTAGATATGTAAAATAAATATATTATGTTTATCATTTAAGATTTCATGACTACTGGTTTAAATCAAGTATCACAACAACAAAATTGTAACTGTGTACTTAGATTTAATCCTTAAAAAAAGGAGAGCAGTGTAATGTATTCATGCATATTCATGTATATGTTAATAAGTTGGTGTTGTATATAAGCAGGGAATGTTGGGTAATAAACCTCTCTCTCGTGATCCAGGCAACCTGCGTGTAAGTTGTTATTCATTCTGCCGTCCAGAATATAACAGTGCTGAACTACTATCTACCTCTTTGATGACCCTCGGACTATCCTTGATCGGACCTTGCTGGCTTTATCTTGCACTAAACGTTATTCCCTTATCATGTGTCTATACACTGTAAATGGATCAATTGTAATCATGTATTGTATTTCTGCTGACTGGTTACCACACACAAAAGCTTTCCACGGTACCGCAGAACACGTGACAATAAACTAAACTGAACTGAACTTCATTTCCACTGAGCCCGAAAACCAATTATCTTTGTCTTGAATGTACTCAGAGATTGAATGCTAACACATTTCAGAGAATTCAAGTGACTCATCGTTTAAGGTAATTTCCTTAGCAGTGCCAATGATTTGTTATAGTGCTAAATATTTTTAATGTGAGTGCAGATGATTTAATTTTATGCCATATTTCCAGCCTTTTACCTATGTCAATTAAAGAGGTGAGTGTACACCATAATGTATTTCTAATTCAACTTTTATCAAGCGCACTTGTACTATTTTTGATTCGGATAGGCATTGCAATCAGTCACTGTTTAATTACCCTAAATTATTAATTGCTACTATTTGCTATAACAGTGCCAACTCCGATGTCTTGCTCCCTCAACTCCCTCAACTCCTGTATAATGGTTTATTTTTTTGATCATCCCTGACTTGCTATGCCGGATGCTCATACTGCTTCAATTATTGCTCCGCTTACGTTGAAACATAGAAACATAGAAAATAGGTGCAGGAGTAGGCCATTCGGCCCTTTGAGCCTGCACCGCCATTCAATATGATCATGGCTGATCATCCAACTCAGTATCCTGTACCTGCCTTCTCTCCATACCCCCTGATCCCTTTAGCCACAAGGGCCACATCTAACTCCCTCTTAAATATAGCCAATGAACTGGCCTCAACTACTTTCTGTGGCAGAGAATTCCACAGATTTACCACTCTCTGTGTGAATTTTTTTTTTCTCATCTCGGTCCTAAAAGACTTCCCCCTTATCCTTAAACTGTGACCCCTTGTTCTGGACTTCCCCAACATCGGGAACAATCTTCCTGCATCTAGCCTGTCCAACACCTTAAGAATTTTGTAAGTTTCTATAAGATCCCCCCTCAATCTTCTAAATTCTAGCGAGTACAAGCCGAGTCTATCCAGTCTTTCTTCATATGAAAATCCTGCCATCCCAGGAATCAGTCTGGTGAACTCCCTCTATGGCAAGAATGTCTTTCCTCAGATTCGGAGACCAAAACTGTACGCAATACTCCAGGTGTGGTCTTTAACTTAAGGTGTGAATTTAACTCCTTCAATATTAAATTAGTTATTACAACCAGGGATGAGGCTTGAGGGTTGGGCAAAGATATCACCCTGATCCATTGGTTTGGTTGAGTTTACCAAGATGTTCACCATCAAGATATTTCGAGCTTCACCATCAATAACATATTTATAAACTAATCCTTCCCTACCAAATTTAGAGATGAGATGTAAAATAAAATTTTGGGAAGTGTTGAGAAAAGCTAGAGAAGAAATTGCAGGAGGCCTGGCTGATAAATATCAAACATCATTAGACACAGGTGAGATGCCATAAGATTGGAGGACAGCTAATGTTGTACTTCCATTCAAGATGAGCTGCAAAGAAAAAAACTGGGAACTATAGACCAGTAAGCCTAATATCTGGTAGGAAAGTTATTGTAAGATTCTGAGAGATAAGATATTCATGCATTTGATTAGACAGGGGTTGATTAGGGCTTGTAGGCATGGTTTTGTGCATGGAAGATGTTTTTTGAAGAAGTAACCAAAAAGGTTGATGAGGGAAGAATCGTAGACATAGTCCATATGAACCAGCGAGGTCTTTGATAAGGTTGTGCATGGTAGGCTGCTCTGGGAGATTAGAGAACCATGGGATAGCTAGCCAACTGGATAGAGAATTGGCTGCATGGTAGGAAGCAGAGGATGGTGGTGGAAGGTTGTTCTTCGGACTGGAGGCCTGTGACGTGGTGTGCCTCAGGGATCGGTGCTGGGCTCATCGCTGCTTATATTAACGATAGAGAGTGTCAAAGGCATGATTAGTAAGTTTGCAGATGGCATTAAAATATGTGGAATTGTACTAAATGAAAATGGTTATCAAGAATTACAGCTTGATCTGCTGGGACAGTGGGCCGAGGAATGTCCAATGGAGTTTAATTCAGATAAGTGTGAGGTGTAGGGAAGTCATGCTAGGAGTACAAGTATATTGTTCCTCAAAAGTGGCATTGTCGGTAGCTCATAAGATCCAGGAGCAGAATTAGGCCATTCAGTCCATCAAGCCTATTCTGTCATTCAATCAGGGCTGATCTATCACGTTCACGTTATGGTAGTAGAATTAGACCATTCGGCCCATCGAGTCTACTCCGTCATTTAATCAGGGCTAATCTCTGCCTCCTAATCCCATTTTCCTGCCTTCTCCCCATAACCATGGATGCCCGTTCTAATCAAGAATCTGTCAGTCTCCACCTTAAAAATATCCATTGACTTGCCCTCCACAGCCGTCTGTGGTAATGAATTTAAGAATAAGCCGTTTCGAACAGGGATGAGGAAAAACTTTTTCAGAAGGTTGTGAATCTGTGGAATTCTCTGCCTCAGAAGGCAGTGGAGGCCAATTCTCTGGATGCTTTCAGGAGAGAGGTAGATAGAGCTCTTAAATATAGCAGAGTCAGGGGATATGGGGAGAAGGCAGGAATGGGGCACTGATTGTGGATGATCAGCCATGATCACTGTGAATGGGGTTCTGGCATGAATTCCACAGATTCACCACCTTCTGACTAAATGTCAAGATCCATTCATCTGACTAGTCTCCCAGTTCCTGCCGCTGAAAAACATCCCCACAGCATGATGCTGCCATCACCATGCTTCACCATGATGAGCGGTGCCTGGTTTCTCCAGACGTGACGCTTGGCATTCAGGCCAAAGAGTTCAATCTTGCTTTCATTAGACCAGAGAATCTTGTTTCTCATGGTCTGAGAGTCATTTATGGGCCTGTCCCACTTAGGCGACTTTTTAGGCGGGTGCAGGAGACTCTGCGCTCGCCACATGGTCGCCACATGTTCGCTGGTGGTCTCTGGTGAGTCTCCTTCATGGTCGCGAGGAGTTCCCGCATTCTGGGAACTAGTCGCGGCCTCAGTATGGTCGCCGCAAATTTTTCAGTATGTTAAAACAATTTCTGCGACCAATAAATGATCGCCATGGAGAAAATCAATAATCCTGTAGTCGTAGGTGCAGTTGTAGTGGTGTCACCATGTAGTTATGGGTAGACGAGGTAGTCGTAGGTAGTTTTAGTTAATTGCTGACCGGGCATTTCCATTGGCGCAAAAAATGTAATCACGAGTGTTCAGAATCAAGGATAACCGACCGGTAATTTTAAATGTCAGCTGAACTTCACAGCTGTGTATCTCTGGCTTATTAAAAGTTGTCTGGCCTCTTAAAAGTTGTCTCCACTCCTTCTCCCCCCACTTTCCCCCTTTCTCCCCCCCTCTTTTAAAGGGTGCTAGCCGTCTTAATTACAGCGCCAACCTTCCTGTTCATCGTGGTGTGTATCTGTATCACCTTGGCTTTGCACCGTGTGAATTTCAGACAGAGCACCCCCCGCTTGCCCTGGCCCCTGCCTTGCCGATGTGTGTGTGTGTGTGTGTGTGTGTGTGTTGTAAAGTTGTAGGACAACTTGTTCTATTTGTTGTGCACGCCAGGTTGATTGCATTCGTTGAAACAGGGCGAACCACGTGAAGGTTGCAATCTCCCACCCCATTTAAATGTTCCATCCAATCTAGTTTACATGTGACTCCAGACCTATAGCAATACTACTAATTATTTGCTACCTTCTGAAATTACCTTGCCAGTCAATAGTTTGTGGTGACACCCACATTCTGTAAAGGATTTTTTTTAAGAGACCATGTGCTTCTGTTCACAGGTGCACTCGGTGGGATAGACTTTTATCATGTTTAAATGTTCATACAGCACATTCCACTGTGAGCGGCTCAATGGGAAGGTGGTGATCTTGTCTGATCATATTAGAGATGCAGCACAAAAACAGGTCCTTTGGCCCATCAAGTCCACGCCATCCAACGATCATCCCATGCTCTACCTATCCTACATACTAAGGATAATTTTACAGCTTACCAAAGCCACTTAACATACAAACCTACACGTCTTTGGAGTGTTGAAGAAATCCGGAGCACCCAGAGAAAACCCACGCAGTCACAAGGAGAACGTACAAACTTTGTACCAACAGCACCCGTAGTCGGGATCGAACTCGGATGGGTTCTGTAAGTCAGCAGCGCTACAGACGCGGCACCACATAACCATATAACAATTACAGCACGGAAACAGGCCATCTCGACCCTTCTAGTCCGTGCCGAACACGTATTCTCCCCTAGTCCCATATACCTGCGCTCAGACCATAACCCTCCATTCCTTTCCCGTCCATATAACTATCCAATTTATTTTTAAATGATAAAAACGAACCTGCCTCCACCACCTTCACTGGAAGCTCATTCCACACAGCCACCACTCTCTGAGTAAAGAAGTTCCCCCTCATGTTACCCCTAAACATCTGTCCCTTAATTCTCAAGTCATGTCCCCTTGTTTGAATCTTCCCTACTCTCAGTGGGAAAAGCTTATCCACGTCAACTCTGTCTATCCCTCTCATCATTTTAAAGACCTCGATCAAGTCCCTCCTTAACCTTCTGCGCTCCAAAGAATAAAGCCCTAACTTGTTCAACCTTTCTCTGTAACTTAGTTGCTGAAACCCAGGCAACATTCTAGTAAATCTCCTCTGTACTCTCTCTATTTTGTTGACATCCTTCCTATAATTAGGCGACCAAAATTGTACACCATACTCCAGAATTGGCCTCACCAATGCCTTGTACAATTTTAACATTACATCCCAACTTCTATACTCAATGCTCTGATTTATAAAGGCCAGCACACCAAAAGCTTTCTTTACCACCCAATCTACATGAGATTCCACTTTCAGGGAACTGTGCACAGTTATTCCCAGATCCCTCTGTTCACCTACATTCTTCAATTCCCTACCATTTACCATGTACGTCCTATTTTGATTTGTCCGGCTAAGATGTAGCACCTCACACTTATCAGCATTAAACTCCATCTGCCATCTTTCAGCCCACTCTTTCAACTGGCATAAATCTCTCTGTAGACTTTGAAAATCTACTTCATTATCCACAACCCCACCTATCTTAGTATCATCTGCATACTTACTAATCCAATTTACCACACCATCATCCAGATCATTGATGTACATGACAAACAACAGTGGACCCAACACAGATCCCTGTGGCACCCCACTAGTCACTGGCCTCCAACCTGACAAACAACCATCCACCATTACTCTCTGGCATCTCCCATTCAGCCACTGTTGAATCCATCTTGCTACTCCACCATTAATACCCAACCATTGAACCTTCTTAACCAACCTTCCATGAGGAACCTTGTCAAAGGCCTTACTGAAGTCCATATATACAACATCCACTGCTTTACCCTCATCAATTTCCCGAGTAACCTCTTCAAAAAATTCAAGAAGATTAGTCAAACATGACCTTCCAGGCACAAATCCATGTTGACTGTTCCTAATCAGACCCTGTTTATCCAGATGCTTATATATATTATCTCTAAGGATCCCTTCCATTAATTTGCCCACCACTGACGTCAAACTAACAGGTCTATAATTGCTAGGTTTACTCTTAGACCCCTTTTTAAACAATGGAACAACATACGCAGTACGCCAATCCTCCGGCACTATTCCCGTTTCTGATGACATTTGAAATATTTCTGTCATAGCCCCTGCTATTTCTACACTAACTTCCCTCAATGTCCTAGGGAATATCCTGTTCGGACCTGGAGACTTATCCACTTTTATATTTCTCAAAAGTGTCAGCACTTCCTCTTCTTTGAATCTCATAGTTTCCATAGCTACTCTACTTGTTTCCCTTACCTCACATAATTCAATATCCTTCTCCTTGGTGAATACCGAAGAAAAGAAATTGTTCAATATCTCCCCCATCTCTTTTGGCTCTGCAGATAGCTGTCCACTCTGACTCTCTAATGGACCAATTTTATCCCTCGTTATCCTTTTGCTATTAATATAGCTGTAGAAACCCTTTGGATTTACTTTCACCGTACTTGCCAAAGCAACCTCATATCTTCTTTTAGCTTTTCTAATTTATTTCTTAAGATTCTTTTTACATTCTTTATACTCCTCAAGCACCTCATTTACTCCATGCTGCCTATAATTATTGTAGATCTCTCTCTTTTTCCGAACCAAGTGTCCAATTTCCCTTGAAAACCATGGCTCTTTCCAATTTTTACTATTTCCTTTCAACCGAACAGGGACATAAAGATTCTGTACTCTTAAAATTTCACCTTTAAATGTCCTCCATTTCTCTTCCACATCTTTCTCATAAAACAAACTGTCCCAATTTACTCCTTTTAAATCCTTTCGCATCTCCTCAAAGTTAGCCTTTCTCCAATCAAAAATCTCAACCCTAGGTCCAGTTCTGACCCTCTCCATAATTATATTGAAACTAATGGTATTGTGATCACTGGTCCCGAACTGTTCCCCAACGCATACCTCTGCCACCTGACCCGTCTCATTTCCTAACAGGAGGTCCAGCACCGCCCCTTCTCTAGTAGATACTTCTATGTATTGTTGCAAAAAATTATCCTGCACACATTTTACAAACTCCAACCCATCCAGCCCATTTACAGAATGTGTTTCCCAGTCTATGTGTGGAAAACTGAAATCTCCCACAATCACTACCTTGTGCTTACTACTAATATCTGCAATCTCCTTACATATTTGCTCTTCCAAGTCTCGCTCCCCATTTGGCGGTCTATAATACACCCCTATAAGTGTTGCTATCCCTTTCCCATTTCTCAGTTCCACCCAAATAGCCTCCCTAGACGAGCCCTCTAATCTATCCTGCCAAAGCACTGCTGTAATATCTCCCCTGATAAGCAATGCAACACCTCCACCTCTTGCCCCTCCAATTCTATCACACCTGAAGCAGCATCTATGGAGCGAAGGAAATAGGCGACGTTTCGGGCCGAAACCCTTCTTCAGAATATTTAGTTTCCAATCACAGCCCTCCTGCAACCATGTTTCACTGATCGCCACAACATCATACTTCCAGGTGTCAATCCAGGCTCTATGTTCATCCACCTTTCTTACAATGCTCCTAGCATTAAAATATACACATTTAAGAAACCCACCCTCTCTTATTCTCTGTTTATTGTCTTTTTCTTCGCTCTCCCCGACATTTTGGGTCAGAGTGCTACCATTCTCTGCCTCCTGCCTCACACACTGACTGCTAGCTTTCCCAATTTGAGTCCCTCCCCCCAGCCATACTAGTTTAAAGTCTCCCCAGTAGTCTTTGCAAATCTCCCCGCCAGGATATTGGTCCCCCTCGAGTTCAAGTGCAACCCGTCCTTTCTGTACAGGTCGCACCTTCCCCAAAAGAGGTCCCAATGATCCAGAAACTTGAATCCATACCTACTGCACCAGTCCCTCATCCACTCATTTATCCTCCACCTCGCTCCATTCCTACTCTCACTGTCGCGTGGCACAGGCAGTAATCCTGAGATTGTTACCTTTGCAGTCCTTCTCCTTAACTAACTCCCTAAATTCCTCTTTCAGGACCTCTTCTCTTTTTTTACCTATGTCGTTGGTACCTATATGTACAACGACCTCAGGCTCCTCTCCCTCCCATTTCAGGATTTCTTGGACACGTTCAGACACATCCCTGACCCTGGCACCAGGGAGGCAAACTACCATCCGGGTCTCCTGTCTGCGTCCACAGAATCGCCTATCCGACCCCCTGACTATAGAGTCCCCTATTACAATGGCCCTTCTCTTCTTTTCCTTACCCGTGTTTGTGCCGGAGGCCCGGCCGCTGTCGCTGCCCCCAGGTAGGCTGTCTCCCCCACCCTTACTCAAACATGAGTACTTGTTTTCAAGGTGTACAGCCACCGGGGTACTCACCAGTCCCTGCCTCTGCCCATTGCCCTTCCTAACTGTGACCCAGTTTTCTGTCTCCCGTGGTCTTGGAGTGACCACCTCCCTGTAACTCCTTTCTATGACCTCCTCGTTCTCCCTGAGCAGACAGAGGTCATCGAGTTGCTGCTCCAGGTTCCTAACACGGTCCCTTAGGAGCCCCATCTCGACGCACCTGGCCCTATTGTGTGGCCCTATTCTTGATTTCATTGTGAGTACATGAACAAGTACACGAGAAAACCTGACCTAACTCTACAGTTTGGCCGGCTAAACACCAAGCTGTTGTGGAATTTGTTGGACATTCCTTCCACCAGATCCTGGACTAAATTATTTTAATAGATTTTAATCTTCCATATTTGTTCTGTTTTTACGGTGTCTCTAAACTCCTGCACACCATTAAAAGACATTTGGGCAGGTACATAGATAGGAACGGTCGAGAGGGATCAGGGGCAAATGGGTCCATGGTAGATGGGGCATCCTGGTCAGCGTGGACAAGTAGAGTTGAAGGGCTTGTTTCCATTCTGTATAACTCTATGACATGGCTTTGGTTGAACATCTCGTTTGAAAGCAGACTGTTTTGTATTCTGGATAAATGCTCAAAGAGGGAGTCCATTTTATGAATCAGGTGTGTTTATTTTTTAATAACAGCACAGTAGGGATTTGAGGTTTGTAAATGCAAGACAATGAAATGAGTGGACCAATTGCAGAGTGAGTGGAGGGCTATACGTTCAGGGGGGGGGGGAGGTTAGAGTGAGAAAGGGGAGTGGAGAAGTTGAGGCGGTTGATGTCCCGCCGGCAGTTTAAAATAAAAAGGTCTAAAGCAGGTCTGAAGAAGGGTCCCGACCCGAAACATTACCTTTTCCAATGCTCCATTGATGCTGCCTCACCCGCTGAGTTTCTCCAGCATTTTTATCTACCTTCAATGAAATGAGTGGTTCATTCTGTGATATCAATCCTCACACAGAGAGTGGTGAGTCTGTGGAATTGTCTGCCTCAGAGAGCGGTGGAGGCTGGTTCTCTGAATACTTTAAAGAGAGAGCTAGATAGGGCTCTTAAAGATAGCGGACTCAGGGGATATGGGGAGAAGACTGGAACGAGGTACTGATTGTGAATGATCAGCCATGATCACATTGAATGCTGGTGCTGGCTCGAGGGCAGGGCCGGATTTAGATGAAGAGAGGCCCTAGGCTATTCCACTTGTGAGGCCCCTCCCAATCCCCCACCATCACGACGAGAGGAAGATGGGAGTGTCCACCATATTGACACCGATGTGCAGCCGAGCGTGGCTAATGAGATAAGGGCTGGAAAGCTGGGATTTTTATTTATTGCCAGTGCTAGTGTCGAGTTATCAGCTTAAAACACTATTATTCTGAAATGGAGGGCAAGGAAAATTACTGACGTGTTGTTCAGAGACTACAGTGCATTGTGACAGCATATGTACCAAAGTGATATAATGATAGTGTCAAAAATATTATACATCAGGTCCGTATGAAGCTTTTCAAAAAGGGCGGTGGCATGGCAGGATTACAAAAAATGTATGTGAAATAAGTGCATGCAGTGCATATCACAAGCGCGAAGCTGAAAGACCCTTGTGGCTGGGGTACAGGGCCCGCTTAAGGGCCCTGGAAGCTCTGGGGTTTTAGATGCTCTCTGGTGCATTCTAAGCCTTATTTTGGAGCATTTTTGCACCAAATATATGAACAATTTTCAGATATAATTTTGGTTGAGTCAAGAGTAATGAGTGGTTGGAATGGGATGATTGGGGTCATTGTTGTATACATTTTTAAAATCAAGACTTGAAGCTGTCCTTGTTTTAATAATCAAGTTGTACTGTAAAATGTTATGTAAAATGTTATCAAGGAGCATGCAAACACTGCAAATAAAATACTGTAAGTTTTTGCAGTAAATAAAACCTTTTTTTAGAAAATGTTTTGTGTGTTGATTTGGCTGCCTGTAACTGTTGGACTGTGTTAGTGTGTGCACATTAAAAATATGCTACAAAATGAAAGGCGCAAACTATGCAATTCATATTTTTCAGTATTGTTATCAAGGAAAAGAAAGCAGTTCCAATTGTTTGATATTATTCATATGGAGGAGAAAATATAATTGCTCTGAAACCTACCCTAATTTTGCAATCTCACTAAAGATAATCCCTCTCCCCTCTCCCCCTCCTCCTTCCCCTCTCTCTCCCCATCCCCCTTCCCCTCTCTCTCCCCCTCCCCTCCCTCTCCCCCCGCTGTCTCAACCCCCCTTTCCCCATCTCACATCCCCTCTATCTCTCCCTCTCTCTCCCTCCACCGCAGCGAGGCTACGACTCCGCGCCGTAGACAACGCAGCCACCCCAGCCCCCCCCCCCCCCCCCGGCATGGAGAGACGGGCACTCCCACAAATATTCCACTACTTACCTGGAGTAGAGACGTTGCGTGCAAATGGAGATCTGAACCCGCCCAGGTCCACTCCGCACGCGTGGAGAGACAGCGTCATTTTTGCGCCGCTACGGCGTCACCAGCTTCCCCCAACTGCGCAGGTTCGGATGGTCGCAATTTCCCCCCCGAAACTTCCAGTGGACCGGAACCAGAATTTTGGGTAATTTCCGTCAAAGTGGAAACGCTGATAGCGCTCCAATTTTTTTTACTCTGGGAAAATAACACCTTGGCCGGAGGCCCCCTAGATTTTGAGGCTGTGGGCTTCAACCTATGTCGCCTATAGGCAAATCAGGCCCCCTAGATCTCGAGGCCCTAAACTTAAGCTTGTGAAGCTTATACGTAAATCCGGCCCTACTCGAGGGGCCGAATGACCTACTCCTGCACCTATTGTCTATTGTCTATCAATTCGCAAAATTCATTTTCATTCGTCATAGGAGCAGAGGTAGACCATTCGGCCCATCGAGACTACTCTGCCATTCAATCATGACTGATCTATCTTTCCCTCTCAACTCCATTCACCTGCCTTTTCCCCATAATCCTTGACACCCTTGCAAACAAGTATCTGTCTATCTCTGCCTTAAAAATACCCAATGACGTGGCCTCCACAGCTGTCAGTGGCAATGAATTCCACAGATTCATCACCCTCGGACTAATGAAATTCCTTCTCATCTCCTTTCTAAAGGTACATCCATAAAGGTATATTGATATTTAAGAAATTGATTTTAAAGTGCAATGCATAGAATAATATATTCTATTTAAGAAATAGGATAAGACCATCTAAGAAACATTGAGTTGCATTTTGAAGAGATCAAAGTCTACACTCAAGGACCACACATACTGATAATGACCTTTAGGATATTTGTGGTTTTTCAGTTTTATAATTTAGTTCACTTCTACTGCAGTTGGATAATCAACTGTTCCAACAACAACTAATCCCAGGTTTATGACATTTAAAAATATATTTGTGTGTACATGATTAGAAATGTCCCAGATCGGAAGCAATAAACATCCTTAATGGCCAGTTCGTTAGAAATGGACTGCAATTTTAATGATCTATATTATAAACTTTCATCTACTTCTACCATAAATTTACAGAAACTAAAAGTGAAAAGTGTAATATAATTAGTCAGTTATGATGTCCCTAAATTACCATTTTTCCATTTACAATTAGATGAAGCTGTCATTCTTTATATACATAGAGCTTCCAGGCTTTTATTGGGTTAATGATGCACGTTGGCTATTAGGCTTTAATTGTATCATTAATTTTTGTGCATCAGTGTATTGGTCCTGTGGTGCTATAAAAGAGATGCAACGTACTTCGGTGGAGTAGATTGACTGAGGGAGTGCAGAACACATTTAGCATTTCGGTGGAGTGAGTTTCAGGCATGAGGGGGCTAATGACGATCAGCGTGATGTCCCTGCTACTGCTGCTGCTTGTGGAGGTAGATGGTGCTGACCTCATGGAAGAAAGAACGACACTTCAGGTGAGCAGAGTGCAGAGCAGAGAGCTGGTAAACCCACGAGGGTTGAATAGAAAAGGCAGGGGTGAGAAATGGTGAGAAGGGGAGAGAGAATTAGATTAAAATTGCTGGAAATATTAAATATAGAGAGCTTAAAAAAAATCTTAATTGGAGATGTAAATCAGGCGTTTAAAATTGTGAATAGACACAACATGCTGGAGTAACTCAGCGGGATAGGCAGCATCTCTGGAGAGAAGGAATGGGTGACGTTTCGGGTCGAGACCCTTCTGCGTATTTTGTTAAGGGTAGGTAAGGAGGAATGGGTTCTGGTGGCAGTAGGTGAAGTAGGTGGCACGCAATGAAGCTGAATGGAAAACTCAGAGGTCTGGTGAGTTAAATTAATTGCAACATAATTATGAGAATCGCTGGTGAAAATGGAGGGGAAGCAGATTTAATAGTTGCTCTCAAAATGAGGTATTTCAAATGTAGAAAATTACAGAGCTATAGGAAGAGAAGGGAGTGGAACTAATTAGAACATTCTTTTGAAAGAGCCGCAACAAAAAAAAAAAATAAGATGAGCCGAAAGGTCTCACTTTGAGTTTTAAGGATTTCTGATACTTTGAGCTCGGTATTTAATACTCAATTGAACCAGCATCAATGAACAAGTAATTAATATCTATGAGAGTGCATTGGCTGTGTTACAGGACTATTAAAGTTAACTCCTAAAACAATAATCCAGAGAATTTGAATTCAAATCTCACTTTAGTTGTAGAATTTAAATTCGTTTTTATTTTAATATTGGGAACCTAAGTTGGTGTTAGTAAAGCTGGAAGGCAGTGAAGAAAATTGAATATTATTACTTATTACTTATTATTACTTAAGTGAAACTGTAAAGAAAAGTAAAATCCTTGTAAACTAAAATAAGCTCAATGTTCAAAGATCTGTGATTGGGAAAGAATGAATGAACAAGAAACAGCATTTGCGCAGAGCTGTGGGGAAATTGCCTGCTTGTGACTTGATAGCACCTATTTTCTATCGAGATGAATGGATAAAAAAAATATCCTTCCCTTTCCTTCAGGAGTTGACCAAAAACAGGAAGTCTCTGATACTGAAGCTGCTGGCTGGTTTGTTGGATGTCGATGATCACCTCGGTGAGAGTGGCTACACGTATTCAAACACAGAAGAGGCAGGAGAGCGGTCACTCGAGGAGAGAGCGGTGGTTGCGGGGATTCCTCGGAGAGAACAGAAAGCTCCCTGTAAACTGTTCTTCTGGAAAACGTTCTCGCACTGTTAAATGTTGGCTCTTTCTAAGCTGATGTAACAAAATAAATATTAGCTAGTTTCTTCTTGTTATGTCAAACATGTACATTAAAACTGTCATCGTTTGTGTATATTCCAACCATTTACAATGAAGTGTTTGTGATGCATTAAACTTGATCCTCTGCATTTTGCCAGCCTTTTAAAGTATATACATTTATTACATCAGGACGTGTTGAAATCCTGATTGAATAATCTGTCTTTTAAAGGGTATTTTTTTTTTAATGTTGATTTTGGTTACTTTCCTGATTATTTATAGTGTAATATCTTGTAGAGAAATAGGGAACTGTAGATGTCGGTTTACAATGAATGACCCAAAATGCTGGAGTAACTCAGAGGGTCGGGCAGCATCTCGGGAGAATGTGGATTAGGTGATGTTTTGGGTCGGGACCCTTCAGATGCTGACCCGAAATGTCACATATCCATGTTCTGCCTGACCCGCTGAGATACTCCAGCATTTTGTGTCCACTTTTATCTTGCTGCCATGTTGGCCATGAATCATGATGAGATTCATCCCTTCTTGTGGGGAGGTCCGTGAGTTGTTACTCTCCATCTCTTGTAGTGTTTCTGAGATCCATTTGCGAGGTATTGCAGTCATAAACTCATCACAACCCCCCCTCCTTGATACAAGAAGACAATCCTTAAATCAGCGGTAGAATTTGTGTAAAACAGATATCCCAACAGTTTTACTCTGACTTGGTTATGATGTTGCAGATTGTGATGATGTTAATACAATGATGCTTTGGACATTCTTCATGTTTATTTATCTTGAGATATCATGAATAACATTGAAAAATAAAAGCTATCATATACAACAGCATATTAAGTACTTCTGTTCTTTTTTTTACTAGAAAACACATTTTCCTTTTCATAAGTTGTAGGAACAGAATTAGGCCATTCGGCCCATCAGGACTACTCTGCCAGTCAATCACGGCTGATCTATCCCTCTCAACCCCATTCTCTTGCCTTCTCCCCATAACGCCTGACACCCGTACTAATCAAGAATCTATCAATCTCCATCTTTAAACCACAACCAGAGAGCGGTGCTGAACTACTATCTACCCCTTTGGTGACCCTCAGACTATCCTTGATCGGACTTTGATGGCTTTTTTTTCCTTGCACTAAACATTATTCCCTTATCATGTATCTATCTATACACTGTAAATGGCTCAATTGTAACAATGTACTGCCTTCTGCTGACTGGTTAGCACGCAACAAAAGCTTATCACTGTACCCCGGCACACTGACAATAAACGGAACTAAGAATATCCATTGACTGTGGCAATGAATTCCACAGATTCACCACCCTGACTGAAGAAATTCCTCCTCATCGCCTTTCTATGTCCTCTGTTGACACAGCTTTGCCTTTCATTTCAACCTTCTCTATCCCAAACATCTTCCACACCTCTGTTTAATTTGGAAGAAAACCTTCGCACCAACTGTTGATTTGTTTGGCAGTACGTACTTGTCAGTGAATTTTGTTGCAACGGCCAGAGATTAAACACAGAGTTAAATTATGAGACCTGTTTGAAGATGATGGGAGGTTATGGTGAAGGATGCCTGCATGCATGGGTCGCATGGTGTTGAGTACAAGAGTTGGGATGCTCCCACTTGGAGCATTGGGTGCAGTTTCAGTTGGCCACCTATAATAAGGATGTCATTGAACTGGAAAGGGTACAGAAAAGATTCACAAGGATGTTACTGGAACTGGAGGGCTGCAATTATACGAAGAGACTCGATAGACTGGGATTTTCCCCCCCCTGGAGAGTAGGAAGCTGAGGGGTGACCTTAGAGAGGATATAAATCAAGAGGGTTATAGATAGTGTGAATGGTCACAGTCTTTGTTCCAAAGTCGGGGATACCAAAATTAGAGGGAATAGGGGAAATAGGGGGTGATTGGGGAAAGATTTAAAGGGGACATGAAACATAGAAAATAGGTGCAGGAGGAGGCCATTCGGCCCTTTGAGCCAGCACCGCCATTCATTGTGATCATGACTGATCGTCCCCTATCAATAACCCGTGCCTGCCTTCTCCCCATATCCCTTGACTCCACTAGCCCCTAGAGCCTTTTCATTCAGAGGGTGATGGAAGTGTAGAAGAGCTGCCTGGGGAAGTGGCTAAGGCACATACATTTACAACATTTAAACGATGCTTGGGACAGGTACGTAAATAGGAAAGGTTTAGAGGCTTGGGTCGCTTACAAACCAACATTATGAACATTGACTTCTCCAACAGAACTAGGTCTCTGCTTGTCTCTATGGATCTTTGACTTCCTTGTTAGCAGACCACACTCAGTACAGATTGGTAATAACACTTCCTCCTCGATCATCATCAAAGCTGGAGCACCGGAGCTGTGTGTTCAGTCTCCTTCTCTACTCCTTCTCTATAGCCGTGACTGTAGCCAGACACAGCTCCAGCACCATCTCTAACCTCACCAACAATACCACTGTTGTTGGATGATTAATAGGAACAATGCATCCGAGTACAGGAGAGATTTATAATCTGATGGAATCGTAGTAGAATAACAATCTTGCTCTCAATGTTTGCAAAACCATGGAGCTGGTTGTTGATTTAAGGAAGAGAAGGCTGAGGATCTATGAATCCGTCTTCATTGACAGGACAGCAGTGGGGAGGGACAACAGCTTTGAGTCCCTGGGATAGATACAAAATGCTTGAGTAACTCAGCGAAATAGGCAGCATCTCTGGATGGAAGGAATGGGCGACGTTTCGGGTCGAGATTCTTCTTTAAACAGTCAGGTGAGAGGGAAATGAGAGATATGGAAAGGGAAGGTGTCAAAACGAGAGACAAAAGGGTCGAAGATCAAGGAAAATGTAGATTAGATCATTGATGGCTAAGGGAAGGTGACATCGAGACATACAAAGTAAAATTTAATCAGGAGGACCGTCAAGCAGGTCGGAGAACTAGGATGGGGGAGGGATGGAGAGAGAGGGAAGCAAGGGATACTTGAAGTTGGAGGTTAATATTCATATCGCTGGGTTGTAAGCTGGGGGGGAAAGTACCACATTGGGTGAGGGGAATTCCAACATTATCGGGCAGGAGTTGGAGACAGTAAAATGGGAGCAGCAGTCACTGGTCTGGCTGTGACACCCAGGTCGGCTCGCTTGCCCCAGGTCTGGCTGTAGCGCCCAGGTCGCCTGCGTACCCCGGGACTGGCTGCAGTTTCCAGATCGCGAAAACCAATTGGAAAAAAACCACCTGCGGGTTGGATGAGTTCGGGTTACGGGCCGGATCCGTGCCGTAGATTGCCGACCCCTGTGTTTTGCCTCATTGTGTATCCCCCCCCCCCCCATACTCCCCTAGTGGCGGCGCGGCTCTGGCTGCAGCGGCTCTCCGGCAGTCCTGTTTGTTTTGTGTTTTTTGGGTTGTTTATTTTCGTTTTGGTTAGTCTAGTTTTGGTTTTTAGTTTGTGTTTTTTGGGGGGGGGGGGGGGTTGAAACGGGGCTTGCTGTCTCTCCCTGCGGGGGAATGCGACTTTTTTGTCGTATTCCCCTTCTCTGCCTCCGTCTGCGCTGAGGCCTAATGGCGGAGCTGGCGACCTCGAGGCTCAGGAGGCAGAGCCCGCCAGGACTAGCACTGAGCTTGCTCCCGTGAGGACGGCCCGGCTCGGGGCTGGAACAGGGCTTTCGTGAGGGGCTGTGACGGCCGGCCATTTGTTATATGAAAAGTATTAAAAGTTAGAAACCCGTCAGTAAAATTGCAAAATCGCGCATGGTTCTCAGGTGGGTTTTAACATGCAAAATGAACACGCGTCTGAAGCTCCATTTACCATTTAAATAATCGTAAACTCTCAATGCGTTTGGAAATAAATTTTACTGAGATGCAAGCTTACGATTATTAAAATGGTAAATGGAGCTTCAGAAGCGTTTTCATTTTGCATGTTAAAACCCACCTGAGAACCATGGGCGATTTTGCAATTTTACTGACGGGTTTCTAACTTTTAATACTTTTCATATAACAAATGAATAAAGATAAAAAGTCAATAATGCCTTTTGATGAAATGCAGCGAGCAAACGCGATAATTCCCGATAGTTTGGATCTTTAAATCTCCAAGACAAAAGTCCACTAGCACTTCCGCCTTTTTTACACCTTCAGCTCGCTCTTGTATTTACCTTAGTTTCTATCTTTTTTTTGGACTGTAAATTTAGGTAGCTGTTCCTCACGGTCATCCCGACTGGCTCACTTAATTGCAGCTCAAAACCTGGCCGTTTTCGATGTTTTTAACGGGTGTGAAAGTGCGTGTTTTCCCATCCACTAACATGTACCAGAAGTGACGCTTGTCCCCCAGTTAAAATTTTCGGTCACGTGAGTGGGGATTTACGCTCCAGTGACCTTTCGTGAAATCACCCTATAGTTATCCCGGCTGGAGGTCTGTGACCAGTGGAATTCTGCAGGGATCAGTGTTGGAAAGTCTGTTCCTTGTGGTAAATATAATTGACTTGAACGTACTGTAAATGTAGTTGGTGAGTAAGTTTGCTAATCATACCAATCAAAGTTTTGGGTCGGGTCCTTTTTTCAGACTGATTATGAGGGTGGGGGGAGGGGAGAAAGCTGGAAGAGAGGAGGTGCAGGACAAAGCCTGGCAAGGGATTAGATACGTGGATACAGGCGAGGGGAGTTTTTGAAAGGCAGATGGTTGGACAAACAACAGAGATGAAAAGACGAAAGGTCCCCGATGTTGGGGGAATCCAGAACCAGAGGCCACAGTTTAAGAATAAGGGGTAGGCCATTTAGAGCGGAGATGAGGAAACAGAGTTTCCTCAGAGTTGTGAATTTGGGAAATTCTCTGCCTTAGAGGCCGATTCACTGAATGCATTCAAAAGAGTTAGATAGAGCTCTTAGGGCTAATGGAATCAAGGGATATGGGGGAAGGCAGGAACGGGGTACTGATTGTGGATGATCAGTCATGATCACATTAAATGGCGGTGCTGGCTCGAAGGGCCAAATGGCCTACTCCTGCACCTATCGTTTATGTATCTATGATTGAGGGGTTGCAAATTGTGAGGCCATTGTAAGGAATGGAGGTGGAAGGGGAGAAGGAAATATGGTGCAAATCCAGGTGGGACACAAGGAAGATAGGAGGGGAAGGACGAGGGGGGTTGATTAGTTACCTAAAATTGTTTGGTTTGAAGCTACCCAAGAGGAATACGAGCTGCTGTTCCTCTAGTTTGCGCTGGGCATCACTCCGGCAATGGAGGAGGCCCAGGACGGAAAGGTCAGTGTGGGAATGGGAATTAAAATGGTGAGGAGATGAAAAGACAAAAGGATTGACCAGCTGTGAATTGTGAAACCAAAGATAGGAATGTAAATGGAAGGGGGAGGGTGGAAATGGGTACGAGCCCAGATGGGGCACTGGGGACAGAGGAGTGGTTTGGTTAGTTTCCTAAAATTGGAGAATTCAATCTTCATACCATTGGGTTGTAAGATACCCAAATGGAACATGGCAGACTACTGCATCCAACGTTCATCAGTAAGACCAAGCATAGACTCAGACTCAGCAATTGTTTTGTTGAATAGCTGTGCTCAGGCCACAAAGGCCTTGATTTCCCAGTTGCCAACCATTTTAACTCTCCTACCTTGTCCCACACTGACCTATCAACCCCCCCCCCCCTCACCTGTATCCAATCCCTTGCTAGGCTTTGTCCTTCCCCCTCCTCTCTTCCAGCTTTTTTTCCCTCTCCCCTTCCACACCAAAATCAGTCTGAAGAAGGGTCCCGACTTGTAATGCCACCTCTCCAAGTTCTCCAGATATGCTGCCTGATCCACTGAGTTACTCCAGCACCTTATGTCAGTTATTGCCAAGCCCCGTAACAACATTGACGTATAGAGGAATCTCGGGGCGCAAGTCCATAGCTCCCTGACAGTAGCAACACAAAGAGATAGAGTGTAATAAAGGGGAAAAGAAATGGCAGATGGAGTTTAATCTGAGAAATGGGAGTGTTGTACTTTGGGAGGTTGAATGCAGGAGAAAAGTATACACTTAAGGCATGACCCTTGAGAGCATCGATGTACAGATAGATCTAGCAGAGACAGTGTGGGCCAAAGATCCTGTTCTTGTGCTGTACTGTTTCATCTAAAATTGGGGAAAACAAAGAAATCAAAAGGATAAAAATGTATATATTTTTTACAGTGGCACAGTGGTAGAGTTGCTGCCTTACAGCGCCAGGGAGCCTGGTTCGATCTTGACTACGGGTGCTATCTGTACGGAGTTTGCATGTTCTCCCTGTGACCTGCGTGGGTTTTCTCCGGGTGCTCCGGTTTCCCACCACACTCCAAAGACGTGCAGGTTTACAGGTTAATTGGCTTCGGTAAAATTGTAAATTTGCCCTAGTGTGTGCGCAGGATAGTGTTCGTGTGCGGGGATCGCTGGTTGGCGCGGCCCCTGTGGGCTGAAGAGCCTGTTTCTGCGTTGTATCTCTAAACTAAACCAAACTGGCGTATGTTACACGTGGTCACTGCTGGCGATCAGAAAGGAATCCATTCACCATCGATAATATAACCACCATCCATCCCTTTGTCCCCACAACAGGGAACCAAGCGCAGCGGGAATATGTCTTTCTTACGGAAACCGCCTGCTAAATCTCTTAGGCACAGACTTTCTTTCAAACTTTTCATCTGTTAATTTAATTTTGTTAAAATGTCAAAACACTGTAAGAACCCTTCATTGCTTTAAATTTAATGCATTAGCTAGTAATTATACATAACACATGCACTTTTGTAATTATAGTTAGTGCTTCGCTTTCTGAAGGCACATTAATATTTCCAAAGAAATTCACAACATGGAGAACATTTTCAGAACTGTAGTTTATTTTTTATTTTACTCATTCCATTCTGCAAAAAGCTATTAAAAATAATTTTGCTACTGTTTATTAAGCAGCCTTAATTCACAAGCAATTACACGAGGCTTGGTCTTTGAAAGCAGTGGCTAATGTGGACCTGCAGCTTAATCAGAACCTTGTTGAAAACACCGTCCAACATTAACAGATTTAAGTGGAATAAAAAACAACCCTTGATTATAGATAATTGCAGTATTCCCTCTTGGCAATCTCTGCTGTTAACCCATTAGGTTCTGATGAATTTTAAAGAGCACTAGACAAACTGCTATTTGGAAATGGGTGTGTTTAGGAAAAGTGTACTTCCAGGAGAACATACAAATTTGAGTGTACTTCCAGATTGCTCCGATTAGTATGGATATCAGAGGTTATGGGAAGAAGGCAGGAGAATGCGGTGAGGAGGGAGAGATAGATCAGCCAAGATTGAATGGTGGAGTGACTTGATGGGCCGAATGGCCTAATTCTACTCCTATCACTTATGACCTTTCATAATTGTCAGGTTGCAGTACGGATCGCGGCCATGTCGACCAGAATCTGAGCAATCCAGGTGCTTCCATTCCACCACCTCGTCAAGTACTTTATCCATCCTCCTTATGAAAGCAGTGTGGAATCTGGCTCCACATTCTCCTTTTGGGAGCACAGCAGATTCTAACTTTCACCAAATAAATTCTTCCACATGTCACTTCATCCATTCAACTTCCATCTATGCCCTCTGGTCTTTGACCCTTCAGCCAGTAGGAACACTTTATCTACATCATTTTAAATACCTCTATTATTTTCCCCCTCCTGCCTTAGGAAGAATAGCCCCACCTTCTTTCAGGGTTATATTCTCTCAACATTGTACCCATAAAACGTATCCCCTCTGGCTACATGCCAGCACTGGCTGACATCACAACACCTTGTCCTCTAGGTCATGAAGCTCAACCCGCTCTAGAGAACCCAGGTATGCCAGCTCCCTGCACAGCAGTCCCGTCCTCCCTCCCCTTTCCTTCCTACCCTGCAATTTATTCTCTCACAAACTGCTTACCCACCATAGCGGGGGACTGAGTGTGGCGATTAACCTACCAGCGCCCCTTTGGGACGTGGGAGGAGACGGAAGCACCCAGAGGAAACTCGGACAGTCAAGGAGTGACGGTGAAAACTCTGGAGATGCAATGGAGAACCACTATGCTGCCCTGATGAAATCAAGAAACAAGTTCTGCAAAGGAGGAAGACAATCGCATTGAACAGGTTGCTGGAGGGAACAGAATTTGTGCTATGATTTGGTGGTTAAAGGTATTGAGGAGTCCAATAGCTCCCCCTAATGTCAGGGTTTCATTTTGTTGCTAAGCTGGGGTTGACAAAAATGCTGGAGAAACTCAGCGGGTGAGGCAGATGCTGCCTCACCCGCTGAGTTTCTCCAGCATCTTTGTCAACCTTCGATTTTTCCAGCATCTGCAGTTCCTTCTTAAACAACTTGTTGCTAAGCTGGGTTGATTCAGTCAAAAGGAAAATAATATTTGTCTTTTACAAATAATATGTCCTTGAGTGTAATCTGGTTCATCTGTAAAATATATAAATAGATATAGATGGATGGGAGCATTGGAGAAAGAAAGAGCACAGAGAAGCAGAACACAGCAGTTTCTGATGTACTGAAATAAAAGAGCACATTGGGGAGGATGGGGGATAGAAAAAAAACCAGCAGATCAGACAGCATTCTTGGAAACTGATCAAATTAACAGGTGACTCCCTTTATATCAGAAATAGCCAGTTCTGCCACAAAAAGGCAAGATCATTATTTGAAACTGCTGAATTCAATATGAGGTCCCAAGGGCTGCACCGTGCCAGGCAGAAGCTGAGATTCTGTGCCCTGGGAGAATTAAAATGACGGGCAACTCAGGGCCATCCATGCCCATTACATTTAAATGTCCTGCCAAGGAGTGACAGATTCAGTGTTTGGTTTCTCCACTGGCTAGGACATATCTCTAGCGAGCAGTGAAAACATAACACTAAATAGTGAGAACTGCAGATAACACAGTTAGTGGGCAAGTTGGGTCGAAGGGCCTGTTTTCACACTGTCATTCTTTGACCTGGAAGGACGCGGGCGAGGCCACATTTGGAGTATAGCGATCATTTTGGCCAGTCTGCTACAGGAAGGATGTTGATCAGATGGGGAAAAGTGCAGAGATGTACGAGGATGTTGCCAGGACCCGAGGGCCTGAGCTATAGGGAGAGGTTGGGCAGGCTAGGGCTATATCCCTTGGAGTGCAAGAGACCGACGGTCAGCTGGGTGACCTGTATCTTTCAATCAATCTATAAAGCAAATAGAAACTTTAACTGCAGTGTGTAAATGATTTGCTGAGCTATCATCTTCTGCTTACACAATTTTTGCTTAAGCTTTTCCACACTTTTCCATATATCGGAAAGTAATACAAGATGGTGAAAGAGAGGTTGAGAGCCTTGAAGGATCTTATAAAAGCAAGATGGAAGGGGGGATTGAAAACAATCCAGTTACCACCATCTAAACAAAAACCTACCAATTTGTTCTGTTAATTCACACATTCAGGCACCAACCCAGAGAAATTAGTAGTAGAATCACTGGTTTAATTAGTAGACTAAGGCACAAACTGTTTATAAAATAAAGGTCAACACAATGAGGAGATAAGGGACATCTGATTGATTATGCAGAGAATAATCTACAAAAAATATAGCTTATATTTCCAATGATCACAATTACCATACAGACATTTACATGATAGGTTGATTTTCTATTCAAGAAATCTTCAAGAATGGCAAAGAAAGATGAATGAAAGTCAGCATTTCCTGGCAAAGAGGAAATAATTTTAAATTGCTGGATTGAGATGTACTCTTGGCTGCGTGTTACACAAGGCTTCACATCTTTCTTTTCCTTGAAGAAAGGTTCTCCAACTGCTCAACACTGCCTGCCATTCCCGAGCGCTTGTCCAATTCCCTCTTACAGGCTTGTTGCAACTTCTTAGCTTCTTGAGTGGAACAATTCAAATCCGTTGCCAAATTCCCTTCCTTACTTGCAAAAACCATCTGAAGAAGATATCATAATGAATGAATTAACCAATAAACAACATGTGCATTCATTTAGAAATCTCAATGATGCAGTTAAATTAATAAAGCTTGATCATAGTCATAGTCATACAGGTCGTTCGGCCCAACTTCTTACACCGGCCAACATGTCCCAGCTACATTCGTCCCACCTGTCCGCATTCGGCTCGTATCACTTCAAACCTATTCTATTCATCTATAAGTGTAAGTGGATCTATATGATCTGTAAGTGGAAGCTAGTGACGACATTAAAGTTGCTACCAAGCTTCTTATCTTGGAGATTATATGATAAATGGAAGAAAGGCAACATTTAATCACCATGTCATGCGGAGCTTGATTAGCAATTCTGAATTCTTTAGCCTGAACATTTGCTAAACCAAGACCTAGTGTTCTCTCTCTTATCATATCTGTAAGCACGGTACAGTAATACTGGCTTAATCAGGGAATTATATACCTGTACAGCACACTCTACAGTCATGCCACATGAAAAATGTATTGACCATTCACTGATCAAATAGAATGTAAAACAGAGTTTTGCTGGACCCTGTCATTCGATCAAACCAACACTCTACCAAAGAAAGACACAAACTGCAGGAGTAACTCAGCGGGACAGGCAGCATCTCTGGATAGAAAGAATGGGCGACCTGTTGGGTCGAGACCCTCCTTCAGACTGAGAGTCAGGGGATAGAGAGGCAACAAAATAGAGAGTACAGAGGAGATTTACTAGAATGTTGCCTGGGTTTCAGCAACTAAGTAACAGAGAAAGGTTGAACAAGTTAGGGCTTTATTCTTTGGAGCGCAGAAGGTTAAGGGGGGACTTGATAGAGGTTTTTAAAATGATGAGAGGGATAGACAGAGTTGACGTGGAAAAGCTTTTCCCACTGAGAGTAGGGAAGATTCAAACAAGGGGACATGACTTGAGAATTAAGGGACTGAAGTTTAGGGGTAACATGAGGGGGAACTTCTTTACTCAGAGAGTGGTAGCTGTGTGGAATGAGCTTCCAGTGAAGGTGGTGGAGGCAGGTTCGTTTTTATCATTTAAAAATAAATTGGATAGTTATATGGATGGGAAAGGAATGGAGGGTTATGGTCTGAGCGCAGGTATATGGGACTAGGGGAGATTATGTGTTCGGCACGGACTAGAAGGGTCGAGATGGCCTGTTTCCGTGCTGTAATTGTTATATGTTATATGGAGATAAGGAAGGGCAAGGTATGTAAACGAGACATCAAAGGAGATGGTAATCATGGAAAATGTAGAATAGATTGTTAGCTAGAAGGTGACAATAAAGCATACAGAGGTAAAAATTTAATCAGAGGGACTGGTTAGAGAACTAGGAAGGGGGGGGGTGGAGAGAGAGGGAAAGCAAGGGTTACTTTAAGTTAAAGTCAATATTCATATTGCTGGGGTGTAAGATGCCAATGTGAAATATGAGATGCTGTTCCTCCAATTTACGCTGGACATCACTCTGACAACGGAGGAGGTCCAGGACGAGAAAGGTCTGCATGGGAATGGGAGGGGGAGTTAAAGTGTTTAGTAACCGGAAGATCAGGTAGGTTTAGGTGTTGTTCAGCGAAACGATAGCCGAGCCTGCGCTTGGTCTCGCCGATATATACGAGTCTACCCTATCAAACTCAATGATAATGCCAACTGGTCAAAACAGCCGTCCAACTTATACTCCCATAACTCCAGCTTTTCCACACAAAATGAAAATGCCAAAGTGTTGTTAATCAGCCTCGATGACTAGAATAAATCTGTTGTTGACTGAAATGAATAACCTGCCATTTCCAACAACTGTATTTCATGTAAAAGCACTGAAAATCTTATAAAAACACATCAAACATCGCAGTGAGGCTTGAGACATAAATTTAATGGACCATGTGCATTTAAATAAACCAGTGACATACCTGCCAACTAGTCCGATTTTATTGAATTTTTATCCGATTTTTCACTTAAAAAAGTGTGAAAAACTGGAACAGTACAATTTTGAAATGAAGGGGAAAAAGACGGCCAATCAACCGCCGTCTCTAAGGGGGTTGCGTCCAATCACCGACCAGCTTCCCATAAAATTTCCGTCCAATCAGCCGCGTCTCCAAGGGCATTGTGTCCAATCACATAATGCGCTGGTCACTCGGCAGCCAATCTGACGCTGTCTCCGAGGGGCATTGCAGCCAATCACCGACCAGCTTCCCTTACTGAAGCAGAAGATGGCTGTCCCCAACACTTTGTCTCTGCTGTTTGCACACAGTGCTAGGCAAAGAGACATTTCAGGTGTAGGTGCGTGTGTGTAGAGGAGGGGGAGGGGAGGAGGGAGACCTTCCTTCCTTCCTTCCATCCAGCCCCTTAATGTTTCCCCAGGCCATGGGGAACGTTGCTACCAAATGACTTTCAATGATAAACTTCTGGACAATGCAAGAAAGCAGCAATACATATAATACACAATAAACCGTATTATAAATACACAATAAATAAGTTCTGCATTCTTGTACTCTTACATGGGTATGACCACACACAAATACAATTTCAGCAAAATGGCACCGCGTAAAAATAATGATTTCCTCAGCAAAATACAGATTTTCAGGTACGAGAATACTGAAATGCTCTGACAAAACTTGGCAGCTCTGAATATATCGCGATATCGGCAAACTACAAAAAAAATCCCTTAAAATCTAGGAGCTAAGGCGGGCTCCTGGACCCCACCCGTAATGGGCGAGGACTCCGTCAACCCGCGCACTCAGAGTAAGGTTTTTCATTTTCAAATGTTGGCAGGTATGTAGTGAGCGAAATTATTGTACCTGTAGTTCGTTGATTGATAAAGCAAGCTCTGGTGAAAATTTAGGTTTCAGGACTTCAATTACATGTTGACTCAGCTGATCAGTGTGAGCGGCCCCGGCGCTTACACTATCAACTTCAGTTTTCTGGGCCTGCGTTGGATCTAGAAAAAAAGGTAGCATTCACGTTTCAATAAGTGCCACAATACCTGCAGGTTTGTAAGTGAATTGGCTATTGTAAATTGCCCCTAGTGTGTAGGACATAGAACTAGTATACAGGTGATCGATGGTTGGCGTGGACTCGGTGGGCTGTTTTCATGCTGTAAATTACAATTAAACTAAACTACAACAAATTGGTTACAAGGAAAGATAGTTCATTTTTTGAAAGTACTACTCAACCGTCCACTCAACACGAGATTCAGAACTGAAATAGCTTGCATTTTAAGCCTGTATCCCAAAGCAGAAATAGGTATCAAGCTAAACAGAATATCTTAGCTTTACCATAAATTATATTCAGACCAATCACCTACACTAGGTTGGACAGCTAACTTGGAGAGAACTTGAGGGAAGGAATTTAATTTGGTTGCTAAAGCCAAAACAAATCAATTATTTGAAACGTTTTTGGCTGCATTTGATGCTTCGGCCTGCTTTGAGGATTACAGTAAACAGTGCATTTGGTGCCACGCACTCTTCCCGCTATTTACTTCTACTCTGCTATTTTTCCTGGGACAATACTTAACCCAGCAGCAAGCTGTCCTAAATATTCAACAATACCAACATCTTATGCTGAATGAGTTTAGAGATACAGCATGGAAACAGACCCTTCGGCCCACCATGCTGACCATCCATCACACATTCACACTAACTCCATGTTATCCCACTTTCGTATCAACTCCCTACACATTATGGGCAACTGAACAGGGGGCAATTACCTACAAACCTATATATCTTTGAGATGTGTGAGGAAACTGGAGCACCCGGAGGAAAATCACGCGGTCACCGGGATAACATGCAAACTCCACACACGACAGCACTCAGATTGAGGATTGAACATGGGCCGCTGTTGCTGTGAGCCGTTTTGCATTTTAATTCTCAAATGTAGAAAAAAAAAATCTGTAGCAGTTTTATGGCAAGAAAGTTAAACAATTCTTATTTTGTTTAAGACACAGTCTGAAGAAGAGTTTCAACCCGAAACTTCACTATTCCTTTCCCCTAGACAGGCTGCCTGTCCTGCTGAGTTACTTCAGCTATTTGTGTCTGTCTTCTTATTTTGTTTAATAAAGTTTAAATAATTAATACATTGATGCAAATGTTAAATCAGTTAAGAATGAATATCTAAAAATATAATTTAATTCAAACAATGGGCATCTAATCTTACTCAAAGCAAAAATGTGGAGTAAGAAGAAAACTTTATGAATAAAAATAACAGAAGAAACATCAGAATTTAGGTAGGCAGAGGGTGGTGAATCTGTGGAATTATTTGCCACAGAAGGCTGTCAGTGCCAAGGCAGAGATAGATAGATTTTTGATTAGTACAGGTGTCAGAGGTTATGGAGATAAGGCGGGAGAATGGGGTTAGGAGGGAGAGATAGATCAGCCATGATTGCATGGCGGAGTAGACATGATGGGCCGAATGGCCTAATTCTACTCCTATCACTTATGACCATATGACCTTAAAAAAAGTCTGTTAAATATTAGTCACAGATCAGACTAACCATGCTTACAAACGTTCCCAAACAGCTGGAGTGCTTCCAATGCTTGGTGACGTTCCTCTCTGGCATCAAGAGCACATTGTATGGAGTCCTGTAATTTTTCAGCGTGTTTTTCAGTCACCTTCAATTCCTTTGCCAGATCCGCAGGTTTCACATCTATCAGTGTCTAGTGTACAATGAAAAGATACGATGAAAGCTACTGATTTTCTACGCAACCTACTTAAAATTCATGACTCCAGGCCAAAGCAATTAGAAACTAGAACCGCACTGAGATCAAGTTCTGTCCCAATTATCAGCACCAAATCCAACATAATCATCCTTAACTGCAAAAACTGGGTCATGAAACTGAAGCTGCTCTCCAAGAACTGAGCTTCAATGGCAGGATTCCTTTCCCCTTCAGAGAGTTAATCACTAGAATGGACCACAAGATCAGTGATGAAAGATTTCCTAGAGACTTTCGGCAAATTAACTTAGCTGTAGAAGGTTCTAAGTATATACGGATAACGAGGTCAGTGACTCGTCAGCTAATAAAGTTCCAGATACATTTCTTTACTGAGGGGAAAAACAACACTCAACTTCTTTAAACAGTTTTGCTTCATATAAAGGGCCTCTCTGGGCATTGTTTAAAGGCAGGTGGATTGCTAATGGAAATAAATTACACTATGGCACACACTGCCTGGATGGATATATTTAATTTCCTCACTGGATCCCAGCATTCTGGATATTATATTTCTTGAAGGTAGAAAACCTCTTGGGCTGAGGGGCCTGTTCCTGTACTGTTCTATGTTCAATTATCCCTTTCACATAACATACTCCTTCCAGGCAGTAAAACTTACAAGGAAAAAAATTACATGTTAGAATGTGGGGTTGCCCAGAGTTGGGGAATCCGGAACCAGAGGACATAGGTTTAAGCTGAGGTGGGGGGGGGGGGGGGGGGGGAAGATTGTATGGAACGAGCTGTCGGAGGAGGTAGTTGAGGCAGGTACTATCGCAATGTTTAAGAAACATTTTGACACGTACATGGATAGGGTGGGTTTAGAGGGATGTGGGTCAAAAGCAGGCAGGTGGGACTAGTGTAGATGGGACATGATGGTCGGCATGGACAGGTTGGGCCGAACGGCCTGTTTCTACGCTGTTTGACTCTAACCCTTCCCATATTGCATGTCATTTCTAGCTTTTAGACAATTCGCAGTAGGCTTCCAGATATTGACCACGTCTAGTTGATTTTGATCAGAATGAAACCATCTTCAAAATATCCAATCCCTTTGATTACTGTAATTAAGTCTCTAAAAATAATTTTAAAATGTTAGCTTCTATACATGCTTAACTAAGACAACTGTACCTGACATAATTGTGGCAAACGCAAAGAAACCAATCAAAAGAGTTAAAAAACATTTTATGCCAAAATAAATTTACTAATCTTTTACCTCTTACCTGCAAGTTACCATCGGACATTATAAAAATATGGGCAAAGTTATTTTCGAGTTGATTGGCAAGAGTTTTCCAATTACTGGAACTCTGTGCGGAATCCACACAGTCTAACCATTTACTCGAGCCAGACGTAATTTCTGCGGGCAAAGAACAGAATGATTACTGACAGATTGTGTTAACATTCAAAATGGGAGGCAATCTAACATGCACACAGTGGTGTAGAACAGGCCAAAGCCAAAATGATGTTGGTACCTGTGAAGAAGTTCCAAACAATCCATAGACACAATATGGATTGGAATGTAAAATGGCCTTTGGCTAGCTATATTTTTCCAGTTCATCAGCTTTTCTGTTATGCCTAGCTGATTCGTACGTAAATTTTATCCCAAGCTTTTTCTAATAGCTGGAATTGCACAAAGAAGTGAGTGTGGTCTGCCCCAGTCCCTCAATGATATGAGTGTGCTCTGTCCCTGCTCGAATCCAGGTCAGTGTGGAGTTTGCACATTCTCGCCGAGATTGCATGGATCAATCCTTACGTCCCAAGGATGCGTGGGTTGTGCATTGTAAATTAACCCTATGAGTGGTGGGAGTTGATGAGAATGAAAATATGAAAAGGATTAATGTAAGATTATTGTAAATTGCTCGATGGCATGGATTTGGTCGGCCAAAAGTCTATATCCATGCTGCGTCTCCCCATGGCCTATAACTACAAAAAGGTGAAACCTGTCGTGTGAACAAGGAACCCTGGAACTCAATGTGCATTTTAGTGAAGCTAATCATGGAAATCAACCTACTAGTGGAAATTTGCAGGCCAGGATCAATCTCTGCACGCATGTCCTGAGTTTGAATCTATGGAGTTCCAGTCTGACTTGAGGGATTCATGCAAAATACCAGGCTGACGTTTCAGTGTGGCCTCGAAGGAGAGCTGCATAGATGGACAAGTTGTATTGTCGGTGAATTATTTAACATGGTCAGATTGCACGGAAGCATTTTGAAGAGATGCAGTTATGATCTGGCAAATATTTATCCCTCATTCCACAAAACAATTACTCAGATTACTTAATTGGTTATTTGTTTGGTTTGACTTTATTTTATGATTGTCACATGTACCGTGGTACAGTGAAAAGCTTTGGTTGGTCCGCTATCCAGTCAAAGATGACTGTACATGAAAACAATCAATCTAGTCGTCCACAGTACACAGATATATGATAAAGGATACATTTAGTTTAGTGCAAAGATATAACATTGATGTCTGATAAAACCTGATTAAAGATAGTTCACAGGCCTCCAAAGAGGTAGATGGGAGGTCAGGACTGCACTCCAGCTGATGAGAGGACCGTTCAGCTGCTTGATAACATCAGTTTGTTTGTGAGTACATTTTCTACTTTGTTCACTGAAGCATCATAGCAGGAACTGTAAAGTATTATAAACTGCTTGGCATATCCTAAAAGTGACACAGACTGTGCCTTTAAAAAAAAAAGCAGTCTTTCTAATAGCCCTGTCCCACGGTACGAGTTCATTCCAAGAGCTCTCCCGAGTTTGCCCTGATTAGAACTAGGAGCTTTACGGTATTGGCCACTCGTCGGTACTCGGAGCTCTCGTGGACATTTCTCAACATGTTGAAAAATCTTCACGAGTCTTCCAGTGCTTACCTGCCATTAGCGAGTCTTCCCGAATACCCGCCGTTAGCGTTACGAGCCGTTAAGTGACGTCCCCGAGCTCCGACGTACCCACTACGTTCATTCTCCGTGCTTACCACGAGTTTGATTATTTTTAACCTCGGGAGAGCTCTTGGAATGAACTCGTACCGTGGGACAGGGTTTTTACCCTTCTTCACCACAACTCGCTGAATGACATGCACATTAATAATTTTGGATGCACTTTACACGTCATTCCATCTAAAACCTGGACCTTAAGTCTTATAACATTCAATTCTGTGTACTGAACAATTCAAAGAACCATTGAAATGAATAGACAGAACTGACCATTTGCAGGCCCTTTCAGATTCACTATGAGTATATCATAATTTTTATCAATATAATTCTGTGCGCTGATACACTATATAATCAATCTAAAGAGCAACTTACTGACATCTGGAACCCATTTTTCACCAGCTCCAAGGATCATGAACTTTGTGTCTTTTGGCATGTGGGCAAAATATTTCTCATCATCAATAATGGTTCCATCTTCTTCCAGCACAACTGTATAGGGTTTCTGTGCAGCTTTGGCCAAATTTAATGTTTTTGATCCTAAACATTGAACAAATGTCAAAATGAATTACAGATATCACACTGAAGCATTCAGAATAAGTAATTACATAGAAAATAGGTGCAGGAGTAGGTCATTCGGCCCTTCGAGCCTGTACCGCCATTCAATATGATCATGGCTGATCATCCAACTCAGTACCCTGTACCTGCCTTCTCTCCATACCCCCTGATCCCTTTAGCCACAAGGGCCACATCTAACTCCCTCTTAAATATAGCCAATGAACTGGCCTCAACTACCTTCGGTGGCAGAGAATTCCACAGATTCACCACTCTGTGTAAAAAATGTTTTTCTCATCTCGGTCCTAAAAGACTTCCCCCTTATCCTTAAACTGTGACCCCTTGTTCTGGACTTCCCCAATATCGGGAATAATCTTCCTGCATCGAGCCTGTCCAACCCCTTAAGAATTTTGTAAGTTTCTATAAGATCCCCCCTCAATCTTCTAAATTCTAGCGAGTACAAACCGAGTAAATGTATTTAATGTATTTTCATAGGCTTTGCTAGAAATGCCTTGTGTACTCCATGAGAAAATATGTTTTAATAATCTGTTAACATGGCAGTTTCATGATACTCCTTTTCCAAGGATAGTACCAATTCCAAGATTTTTTTCATTCTAAATTAATCTGCATAAATACGAAATTTGATATATCTATATATTAAAAAGCAATTTCATTACACAATTAAGTGGTTACCACTGTCAATCTCATTCTGGAAAAATAAAGCATCAGCAACAATATTACTTTACTAGTCTTTATGCCCCAAATAATGGGACCTCTGATAAAACTCTTATGTACCTTTATATTTTATTCATTGTTGAGTCTACTGTAGGGATAAGAATGACCTGCATGCCAGACTTGAAAAGGACTGGAGATTTCTCTCCTGAAGAAAATCAGTGAACCTGATAGTCTTTAAATTGCAAGTTCATGCCCCCCAGCTTAATACATCAAAAACCTTGGAAATCACCATAGACTTCAGACGCAAACAAAACCCCAAACCCCCGGTCCATGTCAACTCCCATCCCATAACCTCCACAAACTCATTCAAGTTTCTGGGCAGCTATATCTGCAATAATCTAAAATGGCACATCAACGCAGACCACATCATTAAGAAAGGACAACAACGCCTATACTTCCTCAGACAGCTCAAAAGGTTCTGAGTCCACAAACACCTCCTGGTCCGTTTCTATCAATCCATTATCGAAAGCATCATCACCTCCTCAATCAGTCTGGTACGGAAACACTGACAGTCACTCACTGCACAGAATACAGCGCATTGTCTCCAAGGCCTCCAGGACCATCAACTCCCACTTCCCCTCAATCCATTCCATTTACCTCCAACGTACCTCAAAACGGGCAATAAAGATAATCTCGGACCCCTCCCATCCAGCAAACCACCTTTTCCAGTCTCTCCCTTCAGGGAGGCGCCTCAGGTCACTTGCCACAAAATCCATCCGTTTTAAAAACAGCTTCTTTCCCTAAGCAATAAGAACACTCAATTCCCTCGAATAACAGACAACACTAAGGACTCTTGATGTATATAGTGTCTTGTCTATGGTCTTTGTCTGTTCTTTTGCACTATGTTCTGTTGGTGAGATTTGTGATGTGGTACGGATGCACTTTATTACTATGATCTGTGTTGTTATATGTGTTAATGTGACTAAAGCAGTGTACCATCATGTACCGAACCCAAATACCACCAACCCTGGTTGCGTGGCAAATAAAGATTCTATCTATCTATCTACCTTTATCTGTTGTTCTTTTATAATTTTAGATTTGTTTACTTAAATTTAAATTTCCTGGCTGCCACATTAGGATTTCAGAACAAGTCTCATTTGTCTATTCCCTTACTCTGGTTACATAAACCAAATGCTTAAGAAGGAACTGCAGATGCTGGAAAATCGAAGGTAGACAAAAGTGCTGGAGAAACTCAGCGGGTGAGGCAGCATCTATGGAGCGAAGGAAATAGGCAATGTTTTGGCCCATTTAGCACTTTTGTCTATAAACCAAATGCTACCTCTTTACAAAACTATGGTGAGGTAACATGTGGAGTATTCCATTTAATTACTTTCACTGCTCTTTTGGAAAGATCAGCAAGGCCTAAAGAAAGAGAGAAGCGATTCGCCAGACTTTGCGGGGATTGAAGAATATCAGCTGTATTCTTATGTTTAAATTGGGTAAACAGAGAAAATCATTGGTAGACGGATCAAGGTGGATGCACTGATTTAAAATTTTGACCAAGAGGTAAGAGATGCAAGGATGCAGAGAGTGGATGGTCTCTGTATTTCACTGCCTATGGAGGTGGTGGAAACAATCAATCAAGGCTTAAAAAAATTAATTGGATAGGCACCTTTGAAATTAATTTGTTGGGATTCATGTAGAGAAATTAAGTTCAAGTGAGTTTATTGTCATGTGTCCCTGTATAGGACAATGAAATTCTTGCTTTGCTTAAGTACACAGAACATAGTAGGCATTTACTACAAAACAGATAAGTGTGTCCATATACCATGATATAAATATATACACACATGAATAAATAAACTGATAAAGTGCAAATAACAGAAACTGGTTATTAATATTCAGAGTTTTGTCCGAGCCAGGTTTAATAGCCTGATGGCTGTGGGGAAGTAGCTATTCCTGAACCTGGTTGTTGCAGTCTTCAGGCTCCTGTACCTTCTACCTGAAGGTAGCAGGGAGATGAGTGTGTGGCCAGGATGGTGTGGGTCTTTGATGATACTGCCAGCCTTTTTGAGGCAGCGACTGCGATAAATCCCCTCGATGGAAGGAAGGTCAGAGCCGATGATGGACTGGGCAGTGTTCACAACTTTTTGTATGGGAGTTGGGAATTAAATGGGAGTTGTCAAAGAATCAATAGGCTCCTTTACCTTTGATAAAGGCTGTGGAGGCCAAGTCAATGGATATTTTAATGGCAGAGATACATTGATTCTTGATTAGTATGGGTCTCAGGGGTAATGGGGAGAAGGCAGGAGAATGGGGTTAAGGGGGAAGAGATAGATCAGCCATGATTGAATGGCGGAGAAGACTTGATGGGCCAAATAGCTGAATTCTGTTCCTAAGGTCCCAGAAAAACAGAAAATCCAGAACGGATCTGGAATAGAGGGTGCCGGAAAACCTATATAACTGGTGTTCAACCTGTATATGTATGAGTGCATGTATTTGTATCTGAACTAACAGAGGTCATGCGATAATTAAACAAATTAAATGAATATGTGTGTAGGGAGGAACTGCAGATGCTGGTTTAAACCTGGAGGAACTCAGTGGGTCAGGCAGCGTCTCTGGAGAAAAGGAATACGTGAAGCTATCCAGCTTGATATGTCGGTCTTCGAAATATAAACCTTTAGAGATGTGTAAACACCATTCTCTGTAAATCCATGTTCCCGGCATACACTGGCCTTATCCCTGAAATCTATCGCCACTACATTGACGTCTGCATCGGGGCTACCTCCTGCACCCATGCAGAACTCACGGAAGTTAATAAACTTTACTACCAATTTCCATCCTACACTCAAATTCACTTGGACCATCTCCGACATCTCCCTACCATTTCTTGATTTTACCGTCTCGATCACAGGAGATAGACTATCGACTGACATCTATTATAAACCTACTGACTACCACAGGTATCAAAACTACATTTCTTCCCACCCTGCCTCCTGCAGACTATCCACTACTCCGTCTATGCTGCATCTGTGCCCTAGATGAGGTGTTCCATACCAGGACATCTAAGATGTCCTCATTCTTTAGGGAATGGGGGTTTCCCTCTTCCATCAGAGATGAGGCCCTCACTAGGGTCTCCTCTATCTACCACAGCTCCACTCTTGCTCCCCCTTCCCAGTCACAACATGGACAGGGTCCACCAAGTCCTCACCTTTCACCCCATCAGCCGTCGCATAGAGCACATAATCTGCCACCTCCAATGGGATCCCACCACTAGCCACATCTTCCCATCTCCACCCCTTTCCGCAGAAACCGTTCCCTCCACAACTCGCTGGTTAACTATTCCCATCCAAACCACCCCCACCCTAGGTACTTTATCCTGCAGCTGCAGGAGATGCAACACCTGTCCCTATACCTCCTCCCTCGACTCCATCCAAGGACTTCCAACAGTCTTTTCAGGCGAGGCAGATGTTCACTTGCATCTCTTCCAACCTCTTCTACTGTATCCACTGTTCCAGGTGTGGACTCCTATATATTGGCGAGACCTGCGCAGGCTTGGTGATCGTTTCGCTGAACAACTTTGCTCAGTCCGCCTAAACTAACCTGATCTCTCGGTTGCCAAACACTTTAAATCCCCCTCCCATTCTCACACTACCCCTTCTGTCCTGGGCCTCCTCCATTGTCAAAGTGAGGCCGAGCACAAATTGGAGGCACAGCACCTCATATTTCTCTTGGTAGACAAAAATGCTGGAGGTACTCAGCAGGTGAGACAGCATCTATGGAGAGAAGGAATAGGCGATGTTTCGGGTGGAGACCCTTCTTCAGGGGGGGGGGGGGGGGGGAAGAGGAAGAAAGGAAGATGCGGAGACAGTAGGCTTGTGGGAGAGCTGGGAAGGGGAAGGAGGCAGAAAGCAAGGACTATCTGAAATTAGAGACGTCAATGTTCCCAAGCGAAATATGAGGTGCTGTTCCCCCAATTTGTGCTGGGCCTCACTCTGGCAATGGAGGAGGCCCAGGACAGAAAGGTCAGATTCGGAATGGAAGGGGGAATTGAAGTACTGAGCCATCGGGACATCAGATTGGTTAGTGTGAACTGAATGGAGGTGTTGGGCAAAGCGATCGTCGAGCCTACACATGGTCTCATCGATGTAGAGAAGTTGATACCTGGAACAGCTGATTGAATTGAATTGAATTGAATACCTTTATCGTCATTCAGACCTTACGGTCTGAACGAAATTTCGTGCCTGCAGTCATACATACAATCATACAATAATAAACAACACTAAACACAAATTAACATCCACCACAGTGTATCCTCCAAACACCTCCTCACTGTGGTGGAGGCAAAAATCTTAGGGCTGCAGTCTCTTCCCTCCTCTTCTCCCTCTGCGCTGAGGCGATTCCCCACCGGGCGATGGCACAAACAGTCCCGCGGCTCATCGAACCCCGCAAACGGGCCGGCTCAAACACCGCGGCCCGGGGTGGTCGAAGCTGCCGCCCTCCAGTCCAGCGGACGCAGCCGCTGGCCCGCGGCTGAACCCCGGACTCAGGTCACTGCCGCCAGAACGCCATCCTAGCCACCGGAGCACCATTCCAGCCCCGAGCCAGATCGCCCTCACGTGAGTGCCGTTCCTCCCTCGAGCTGGGCCGCTCCGACGGGAGTAGATATGGTTGCAGTAGATATGGTTGGAGGAGGTGCAGGTGAACCTCTGCCTCACCTGGAAAGACTGCTTGGGTCCTTGGATGGAGTCAAGGGGGGAGGTAAAGCGACAAGTGTAGCTAGGTTGCAAGAAAGGTACCCGGGTTTGGGTGGGAAGGGACCAGGGAGTTACGGAGGGAACGGTCTCTGCGGAAAGCAGAGAGGGGAGGAGATGGGAAGATGTGGCCAGTGGTAGGATCCTATTAGAGGTGGCTAAAATGTCAGAGGATTATATGTTGTATGTGACGGCTGATGTGGTGGAAGGTGAGGACAAGGGGGACTCTGTCCTTGTTACGAGTAGGGGGATGGGGAGTAAGAGCGGAACTACGAGATATAGAGGAGACCCTGACGAGAGCCTCATCTATAATAGGAGAAGACAATAGACAATAGTTGCAGTAGGCCATTCGGCCCTTCGAGCCAGCATAGCCATTCAATGTGAGCATGGCTGATCATCCCCGATCAGTACCCCGTTCCTGCCTTCTCCTCATATTCCCTGACTCCATTATCTTTAAGAGCCCTCTCTAGCTCCCTCGTGAAAGTATCCAGACAACCGGCCTCCACCACCCTTTCTTCATTGCCTGCTGTACCTGCATGCTTACTTTCATAGACTGATAAACAAGAACCCCCAGATCCCGTTGTACTTCCCCTTTTCCCAACTTGACTTGGATAGTAATCTGCATCCCTGTTTTTGATACCCAAGTGGATAACCTCACATTTATCCACATTAAACTGCATCTGCCATGCATCTGCCCACTCACCCAACCTGTCCATGTCACCCTGCATTCTCATAGCATCCTCCTCACAGTTCACACTGCCACCCAGCTTTGTGTCATCTGCAAATTTGCTAATCTTACTTTGAATCCCTTCATCCAAATCATTGATGTATATTGTAAATAGCTGCGGTCCCAGCACCGAGCACTAGTCACTGCCTGCCATTCGGAAAGGGACCCGTTAATCCCTACTCTTTGTTTCCTGTCTGCCAACCAAATTTCTATCCATGTCAGCACTCTACCCCCAATACCATGTGCCCTAATTTTGCCCACTAATATCCTATGTGGGACCTTGTCAAATGCTTTCTGAAAGTTCAGGTACACTACATTCACTAGCTCTCCCTTGCCCATTTTCCTAGTTACATCCTCAAAAATTCCAGAAGATTAGTCAAGCATGATTTCCCCTTCGTAAATCCATGCTGACTCGGACCGACCCTGTTACTGCTATGCAAATGTGCGGCTATTTCATCTTCTATAAGAAGGGAACCTCCGTTCGCTAAAAAATGAGGACATCCCATTTCACTTGCTCAACTTACACCCCAGCAGTATGAAACGTTTGATTTCTCTAACTTGAAGTAACCCTTGGTTTTACTTCTCTCTCCATCTCTCGCCCTTCCCAGTTCTCCGACCAGTCCTCGTTTACATTTAATGTTTGCTTTGTTGTTATCTTCTGCCAACTAACAACGATCTATAGGGGGGTTGCACGTAAGGTCTCTGGGTCATAGGGCTTGACGCACGGAGCTGTTCAATCCATTTGGAGGACATCCGTAACTTCCGGTATATGTTATTAATGCAAGAAACACGTACTTTCCTACCTGTTAAAAACTGCCAAAATGTTGAATTTTTGCTCTGAAAAATATTGTGGAAGTCGGGGTAAGTGTGAGAGACATGTACCTAACTTTAGAATTCCAAAAGTGAAGCGAAATTAAGGTAAAGAGAAGCGAGAGCTGAAGGGACAACAGCAGCTAAAGTGCTTGATAAACATTGGCTGTGCAGATATCGGAATTGAAAATATTGGGAATTATCGCGTTTGCTCACTGCATTTCATCAAGTAAGGCATTATTTGTGTTTTTTCTTGGTTCCTTTGGTATCTAAAAAGGTCAAAGGTCAAAGGTTATTTATTGGTCACATACACCTAGGTGTAGTGAAATGCTTCTTGCCAATGCAGCACATAAAGAAAGAATACAGACATAACATTAATAAGAGATTTAAACATAAAAAGTCTCAGAAGTGATAAATCTGGGTGTAAATTTTTCTTCAGATGCATTTTTATTTTGTATGTAAAAACCCACTTGAGAACCATGGGCGATTTAAAAAATTCACAGCCAGATTTATCACTTTTGAAACTTTTTAGATGCCAAAGGAATCAAGAAAAAAACACAAATAATACCTTACTGTTGATGAAATGCAGTGAGCAAACGGCCAAGCACACTGGCTGTTATTGTTCTTTCAGCTCTCGCTTCTATCTACCGTAATTTCTCCTCATTTCTGAAATTCTGAAGTAGGCTAAATGTCTCACACGCTTATCCCGATTTCCATAATTATTTACAGCACAAAAATTGACATTTTCGGCGGGTTTTAACGGGCCCGCTACGCTGGAAACAATGGTAAGTGCCTACCTGAAGTTCATCGCGTGTACTCCACTTGGCGTAGCGTAGCAACAGTACGGGTCATGGGTCGTGACCCGACTGCCGTGAAACCTCCCTATTCCACATTTCCCTTGAACTCCATCCCCTTTGGTGTCTCGTTCTCACACCTTACATCCTTATCTCTGTATCGTTCTCTTCCCTGACTCAGTCTGAAGAAGGGTCTGGACCAGAAACGTCACCCATTCCTTCTCTCCAGATGCTGCCAGTCCCGCTGAGTTACTCCAGCATTTGGTGTTTGTTTACCCGCTATGCGGAAGGCGCGGTGGAGGCCTCAGTCCCTACCTGTGTCCCTCAGTTCCCTCAGCGACGCTGCGACCACACCGAAGGTCTCCTTGCGGCTGGAGCCGATAACCTTACACGGGCGGCTGCCCATCATGGGGAAAGGCTGAACACCGATATCGTCAGACTTATCCTTCAGCCAACTGCTGACCCTCTTCTCCGTCATCGCCGCCATTGCTGCTGCAGCTTCCGCGAGTGTTGGCGCGCATGCGCCCTGCCGGCGCAATAATCTGCGCCGGCACCGTGCAGATACGCATGCGCCCTGCCCGGCGTCGTAGTCATGGCGGCTGGAGGTGCGCATGCGCCCCGCCCGGCACAATCATTGCCGGCACCAACACGGTTGCAGATACGCATGCGCAATGCCGGCGCCGCCCTAGATGACGCGCATGCGCCTTGCCCAGCACAGCCGTCAAGGCGGCTGCAGCTGCGCATGCGCCCCTTTCCGTCCCTTCTCACCGCCGCCAAAGTCATTGAGAGTCAACAAAACTGCTGGAGCAACTCGCAACGGCGATCATATTGATCAATCATCCACACAGGGAGGTGACTGGAAGAACATTGTGCACAAAGCAGTGCGAGACTACAACTCCCACAATGCTCCACTGGCTCAGTTCCTGAATTACAATCTTCCTTCAATTCGAAGAACAAAATCTCGATCAGATCCCCGCGCACTCGCGCTACAGTCGTGCAGGAGCGGTTTCATTAAATGAAAGATTTACTTCAATCGGCGAGCGAGGTGGGTGATCGATTGGCCGCGCTTTGAGCGGGAAAGGAGCGCTCGATTGGTCGAGTCAGTGAAGATGGTGGCGCCGGAGCAGGGAGAGCAGCGGCAGGTGAGGCTGTCCTCATTCCTTCCCTCTCTCCCTCCACTCCCCTCCACCGTCCTTACTCACCCTCACTCCCCCCCCCCCCAACTCTCCTTACTCCCCCCCCCCACCCCCTCCCCCATCACCCCTCCCCTCACCCCATCCCCACCCCTCACCCCATCCTCTCCCACTCCCTCCTCCCTCCCCTCTCCCCTATCTCCCCCCCTCCCCGATTTCTGCCGCTCATCTTCATACCTCCCCCTCCAACATCTGTTCCCCGTCCTGCACCCTCTCCCACTTCTGGTTTCTACTCTCCCTCTCACCCACCTCTGCCGGGTTTTTGCCCATCATCCTCCTCCTCCTTCCCCTCTCCCCTCCCCGCCTGGTTTCTGGCTTGATGATGGAGTCAGAGGTAGTGGTTTAGAAACATAGAAACATAGGTGCAGGAATAGGCCATTCGGCCCTTCGAGTTTTAGGTTTATTATTGTCACTTCTACAAAGCTAAGGTGAAAATACTTATTTTGCACGCTCTCCAATCACATCAGATAATATTTTTAATAAATGCAATCAAGTTATATTCAAGTACAACGGGTGGAACACAGGGGAAGATACAGAGTGCAGAATATAGTTTTTAGTATTACAGCCATCATTTCCATAGACAAGGCCCAATGTCCACAATAGGGCAGAGGTGAATCTGACTATCCTAGTTGATGGAAGGATCATTCAGGAGACTGATAAGAAGGAAATGAGCTGTTTCTGAGTGTGATGTTGTGCGCCTTCAAGTTTCTGTACCTTTTGTCAGATGATAAGAGGGAGAATGAGGAATATCTGGGTTCGGACAAATGTCGTGAAGTGTTCTTTTTCAGGTTGGAGACCTATGGCCAGTGATGTGCCACAGGGATCTGTGTTGGGACCACTATTTTTCCTCATCTATTTCAATGATTTTGACAAAAAAGTAAAAAGTAAACATGGTTAGTATGTTTGCAGATGACACCAACAATAATGGTATAATGGACAGTGAAAATGTGTGTCTAATATTACAACAGGATTTAGATCAACTGAGATAGTGGGCCAAAGAATGGCAGATGAAATTGAACTTGGACAAATGCAAAGTACTGGATTTTGGGAAGAACCAGGACAGTACGTACACGAAAAATGTCAGGGGTCTGGAGAGTATTGTAGATACCCATGGATATAGTTCCCTAAAAAGGCGACACAGACCACGTGATGAAGAATGCATTTGCATTTTGTCTTCATTGGTCAGGACGAGGTGGAACAACGGTACAAGTTGTTGGTTCAACCACACTTGGAGTATTATGGGCCATTCTAATCATTGAATTACAGGAAGGGTGTCATTAAAGCTGGAAAGGGTGAAGCAAAGACTTGCTGGGTCTCTGTTCTAGATTTTGGAGGTGGTTGCAGCGGGTCTAGGGTATTGCAGGTAAGTTCTTGGATGTTTCTAATAGGCTTTTCTTTTTCAGTACCATCCTTCTAGAGAAACAGCCTCGTGCTGTTTGCTTTTTATAAAATGACTGTGGTAACCTGCGTTTCTTCTTGGTGCTTATGTTGTGTATCTCCCTAGATTCATTTGCTTAGCATCTCAATTTACAACTGGTTTGACTCCTGCTTTCCGATCATTAGCTGACTTTATTGTTTGTACCAGAATTGCATTTTGAAATACTTACTTGCCTAATGACAGGCATTCCCTGGAAATTTATTACAAATATTTAAGAGCTAAAATAGTTTTGATCTGAAAGTGTTATAGTGCATCCCTTCCAGTGATGGATGCAGAGGCTGATAGTGAGATGGCAACGCAAATCAGTTGTAATATAATCCTGGCAAGTTGGTCAGGTGCTGAAGATTGAAGCTGCCAGCAGTTTTTTTTGTCATTCTATTGCACCTAGCACTGTATGAAATCTTGATTTTACAAATTTGACAGGTGCTTTACTTCAGGTGTTTTAATTACAGAGGTCTAGACTGTGGTGAACCAATGTTGAGGCTTCTATTACAATTGTAACTGAATAAAAACTCTCAGTCATGCATTAATCCAGCGTGTGTGTCTACGCACTCGGTAATGTAACTGCTCTACGTGCCTTACTAATATAAAGTTCATCTTTAACAGGATATAGGTAGGGGAACGTGCATTAATGTTTCAAAGAGAATTGTGAAATGCTTTTCATTTGGATGCAATATATCTGTGTGTTGCCCATTGTAAATATAACAAAGGCTGTAAAATTGTTTATTCCAAATGACAGATTGATGGTTAAACTTCAGCAATGTCCAAATCATTAACCTTCACATTGTTGTTTGTCTGGGTCATACAGCTGTATGTTGTGGAGTGCTGGGAGTCATGACATTTGAATTCATGAAGTGATTAATTTGCACTACTGGAAGTCGAAGAACAATCAGATGAATGGTGTAGGAAGGTAGCAAGGAATCTAGATGATGGTCTTGACCTGAAACATTGATTGTTCATTTCACTCCACAGATGCTGCTTGACCCACTGTTCCTCCAGCAGTTCTCTTCTTTTTGCTTCAGATTCCAGAATCCCCATTCTCTTGTCCCTATATTTCAATTCATCATCTTCTTCATTTGCCCCTATGCATCTTGCGTTTTCTGTTTTCTTCTTATTTGAAGAGTTGTGAATTGTCTGCCAGTGAGACAAAATAACTTTGTTGTTAAGAAGCCCTTTGAAAATTGAACAGATCTGCAAATAGGGATTGTAAGGCAGAACAATTAAATTAGCTGTGTTTGTAGGACTGGTTTCATTGTTATTTTCTCGTCAAACAATTGCTTTGGAAAGCTCTGTTTAGCATTATTCAAGGAGGTTGAGAGATATGATGAAGGTTGGTCACACAATCGATGCCTACAAAAATGTTGGAAAATGTTAGCATCTGTGGAAAATCAAACAATTTCTAAATCACACTTTTTTGTTCATATTATTTACTTTGAACACTTTGTACAATAACCTTTCCAAATCGGGACAAATTTTTTTGAATTATTCACAACACCTTGTTGAATCTTTCCATTTATGGTCCATGTGATTAAATCTATTAATTGCATTTAAAGGAAACATATAATGCAGGAGCTGAATCTTATTTGGAGAACTGGGCAGTTTTTCGGATATATATGCCTTCTCGGCACAATTGATGGACTAAACATTCAGTTGGTACATTAGAGTGGATGGTGGTGCAGCGGTAGAGTTGCTGCCTGACAGTGCTTGCAGCGCCAGAGACCCCGGTTCGATCCTGACTACGGGTGCTGTCTGTATGGAGTTTGTACGTTCTCCCCATGACCCGCGTGGCTTTTCTCTGAGATCTTCGGTTTCCTCCCACACTCTAAAGATGTACAGGTATGTAGGTAAATTGGCCTAGTATAAATGTAAATTGTCCCTAGTATGTGTGTATGATGGTGTTAATGTGCGAATTCGGTGGGCCGAAGGGCCTGCTTCCGCGCTGTATCTCTAAACTAAACTTCAAAAATTTAAATATTTTAGTGCATTTGAAAGCTCGTTGGGAACATTTATTTTCTGCTCCCGATCTTTGGGGTGATAATAAGAGCTAAAAACAATTCCATAATGTGTATTTTATCCTCTGCAAGCTCGTCAACTAAATGCGGGAGTTACCACAGTTAAAACAGGTGATAACCCACAGGTGCAATTCCGGCAGGGAACAGGAAATTGGGATCAAGAATCCTGATGGAATTTTATTCTTATAAGCTTTGCAGTCAAAATATGGTGCATCTCCCTAGATCATTGCGAGAAATGTGACAACATGAACCAGCAAGTACGCCTAGACATCTCCTGGTCAATATTAATCCATTATTTGTGGGATCACAAACAGCCGAAGGGAAATGTTATAAACTCTCCAAACTAATGTGCTCTGTTAAGGAAATTGTAAAGTTACCCATTGTCGTTCAGTTCATCCTAATTATCTTGTAGGTTATTTGGCTCAACGGGCGTGGTAGTTAATGTTGGGCCAAAGGACCCGTTCCTGTCCATCATACAGACCAGACTCTCCACTATTGACTCCATCTGTACTTCATGCTGCCTCAGGAAAGGCGCAAGCATCATCGAGGACCTTTCCCACCCCGGTCTTTCCTCCTCCCCGCTCCCATCAACTGAAAATACAGAAACTTGAAAGTGCATTTTAGACAATAGGTGCAGGAGTAGGCCATTCGGCCCTTCGAGCCAGCACCACCATTCAATGTGATCATGGCTGATCATCCCCAATCAGTACCCCGTTCCTGCCATCTCCCCATATCCCCTGACTCCGCTATTTTTAAGAGCCCTATCTAGCTCTCTCTTGTAAGTATCCAGAGAACCGGCCTCCATCGACCTCTGAGGCAGAGAATTCCACAGACTCACAACTCTCTGTGAGAAAAAGTGTTTCCTCGCCTCCGTTCTAAACGGCTTACCCCTTAATTCTTAAACTGTGGCCCCTGGTTCTGGACTCCCCCAACATCGGGAACATGTTTCCTGCCTCTAGCGTGTCCAAACCCTTAACAATCTTATATGTTTCAATCAGATACTGTTTTAATACGGTACAGGATACTGAGTTGGATGATCAGCTATGATCATATTGAATGGCGGTGCAGGCTCGAAGGGCCGAATGGCGTACTCCTGCACCTATTTTCTATGTCTATGTTTCTATGCTTCTAAGATCCCCTCTCATCCTTCTAAACTCCAGAGTGTACAAGCCCTGCTGCTCCATTCTCTCAGCATATGACAGTCCCGCCATCCCGGGAATTAACCTTGTAAACCTATGCTGCACTCCATCAATAGCAAGAATGTCCTTCCTCAAATTAGGGGACCAAAACTGCACACAATACTCCAGGTGTGGTCTCACTCCAGGTGTGGGCCCTGTACAACTGCAGAAGGACCTATTTGCTCCTATTCTCGACTCCTCTTGCTATAAAGGCCAACATGCCATTCGCTTTCTTCACTGCTTGCTGTACCTGCATGTTTACTTTCAGAGACTGATGAACAAGGACCCCCAGATCCCATTGTACTTCCCCTTTTCCCAACTTGACGCCATTTAGATAGTAATTTGCCTTCCTGGTTTTGATACCAAAGTGGATAACCTCACATTTATCCACATTAAACCTCATCTGCCCACTCCCCCATCCTGTCCAAGTCACCCTGCATTCTTATAGCATCCTCCTCACAGTTCACACTGCCACCCAGCTTTGTGTCATCTGCAATGGATTAAGGACCAACTCTTCCCCTCTGTTATCAGACTTCTGAATGGACGTTCCATTAGTTAGGATACAATTCTGATTCCCCAATTTACTCCATTGCAGATTTTGGTTCTTGTTATGCAATATACTGAGAGCTATATTCTGCAGTCTGTCATTCTCTTCACTCTCCCCTTTATACTTTTGTTTGTATGGTGTGATTACATTAATGTATAGTATTTGATTGGCTAGGTTGCAAACAAAAGCTTTTCACTGTACCTCGGCACATGTGACAATAAAAGTCCTATGTTCTACCGAGAAAAGTGACAACACTTGTTTAGTTTAAAGATATAGTGTGGAAACAAGCCCTTTGGCTCACTGACTCTGTGCCAACTAGCAATTACCCGTACACTAGTTCTATCCTACACTCTCAGGACAATTTACAGAGGCCACTTAACCTGCATGTTTTTGGGATGTTGGAGGAAACAGGAGCATTGGGAGAAAACCCACGTAGTCACAGGGAGAATGTACAAACTCCATACCAACAGCACCCGTAGTCGGGATTGAACCTGGATCTGTACTGTTGCGCCACTGTGCCGCCCACTGTTTTGAGAGAACAGTGTAATTAATTCATGACTTGCATATACCTCACAGGCTGATGTGATCCATGTCAGTTTATTTTAATCTTGTGAATATTATTGGCCAAACTTTTGTTTTATAACTATTTTAAATGTTAAACTACAGTCAAAGTAGATTATCCTGGGTTGCAGTATGGACTTTGGATTAATCTTCTGATCTGGAGGACAGTAGGATCATATTTAATTAATGGAGTAGTGGAGACCTAAAGGTTTTAGAAATATGGATAATCAGGATGATTTCATGATGGTAATAGGTTGCAGGATCGGAGACTGCTGGGAATGAAATTCATTTAAGACCAGATAATAAGATTTTCAGATTAGAAAGAAGGTACAGCAGGGACCTTACCAATTTCAAATTTGTAAATAAATCTACTAGGCAATATTGCCAATTTTCAGACTCTTGCTCGAGTACAAATAATCAGATTTGGACGGACTTTAATGTTTCGGCTTATTGGGATAGAAACGGCATTAAATGTGCAAATCATTGAAATAATTTAGTGACAATCATAAGGGAGCATATGAATCAAATGAACAATGATACAGCATGGCAATGATTCTTGGGGGCACAATGAATCACTGTGTGAAATCATCTTCAGCTCTAATTAGCTGCAGTTTATTTTACGAAGTCAGTAGATCATTGGATTGAATTAGCCACGAAGCATTGGATTGAATGAGCCATTGGAGTTCAACAGAGTTTAGTTGCAGTGTAACACAGTTATCTGGTGTACATTGTGCAGTTTTTTGCCACTAATCAGAAGAAGGATGTCATAAGTTGTTCTGATTCAGATCTGTCTTGATTTTTTTCAATTTCTGAATCGGCACATGTAATATAAACACAGAAAATGTACATTTCTTCTAATTTTCAATGCCTGCCAGTTTACATTTGTCCGTCTTGTTTGTGCCCTCCTAATACCCCATAATCTTTCCACTATAAATTTGGGCTGGCAATGTGGATCAGCTGTTTTTGAATAAGAGCTAAAAAAAAATAAGACAGTGCTGGAGTAACTCTGGGTCAGGCAGCATTTCTGGAGAATAAGGATAGGTGACGTTTTGGGTCAGGACCCTTCTCCAGCTGTTTAATGCAATTGTAATTTAGTGGGAGTCAACATTGATTTGTTGGGACCACTTAACCCTTCCCTAACCAGCATTTAGTGCTTCCCTCTCTTGGCCCGTTCATTATTTCTTCTTCTCAATTTCTTCTTTTATGTTCTGCCGCTATGCAGCTTTTCATCTAGTACTTAGTCACTGGTTTTAGTCAATTGTTACTTCTCCAGGTCACAGAGTTATCTAAGCTCTGTTTGTTAGTGATGAAATGTATTCGAAAGCAGCAAGATTTTCTTCTGAAGCTTTGTTTGGTGGAAACGTGCTTCTTGTCATGCCCAATACTGTCACAGTTGTATGTTTGTACACATGGCCCACAAAGTGCGGGAGTAACTCAGTGAGTCAGGCAGCATCTCTGGAGGACGTGGATAGGTGACAGTTCCAACCTGAAACGTCACCAATCATCGTTCTCCAGAAATGCTGCCTGACCTGCTGAGTTACACCACAACTTTTTCTTTTTGTTTTGTTGTAAATCAGCACCTGTACTTCCTTGTTCTACTTTTGAATGCCCCCCAATATTGACTGGAACTCTCTTCATAGTTACTAAAGTCCAACTTAGATGGGAAAGACAGACACAAAATGCTGGAGTAACTCAGCGGGTTAGGCAGCATCTCTGGAGAGAAGGAAGGGTGACGTTGTGGGTCGAGACCCTTCTTCAGATTCTTTAGATGGGAAAGAATTTGTTGGGAGCATCCAGGTGGGTTTCTTACACAGTATGTTCATATTTAACAAGAGAAGGGACCATTCTGGATGTGGCATTGGGAAAGAGGCTGGATAGGAGATTGGAGTTTCAATGGTGAGGGAGCATTTCGGGAAAAGGGGTTATAACAAAGTTTTCAGATACTTGTGGGTGCGGATAAGAGTGGACTTCGGAGATGGGGGTAGGGGAGGAGGGAGAGCTAAACTGAAGAATAACTAATTATAGCAGTGTTAGGCAAGGACTGGCTTTTATTGGGTAAGTCCACGTCTGATGTGGGCCTTGGATGATGCAAATTTAATCAAAATGACAAAAAGAAGCAAATGTAAGCTTTAGGAATCTGAATTCAGACAGGGCCCTTGCAGAATATAAAGAAAGCTGAAAAGAACTTAAATTAATTAGGAGGGCTTAAAAGGGTGTGGAATTTCCTTGGCATGAAAGATTAAGGATAATTCCAAGGCATTTTATACATACATAAGGGTAGGACTACTCAAGGACAAAGGAGGGGATTTGTGACTGGAGCCAGAGGAAGTGGACGATGTACTAAATGTGTACTTTTCCCGCGGTATTCACCAAGGAGAAGAATATACAGAATAGCGATGACAGGGAGGGGTATGTATATAATTATAGGGCATTGATATCAAGAAGGAGGAGGTGTTGGATCACTTGAAAAAAACATTTATGGTGGAGGAATACCCAAGGCTTGATGGGATTTATCCTAGTTTATTAGTCATAGAGTGATACAGTGTGGAAACAGGCCCTTTGGCCCAACTTGCCTACACTGCCCAACATGTCCCAGTTACACTGCGCTGTGCTTGGTCCATATTCCACAAAACATGCGCAACCCATGTACCTGTCTAACTGTTTCTTGAACGTTGGGATAGCACAGTCTCAACTACCTCCTCTGGCAGCTTGTTCCATACACCCACCACCCTTTGTGTGAAAAGGGTACCTCTCAGATTCCTATTAAATCTTTTCCCCTTCACCTTAAACCTAAGTCCTCTGGCCCTTGATTCACCTACACTGGGCAAGAGACTCTGTGCTTCTACCTGATCTATTCCTGCCATGATGTTATACACCTCTATAAGATCACCCCTCATCCTCCTGCACTCCAAGGAATAGAGTTCCAGCCTACTCAACCTCTGCCTATAGCTCAGACCCTCTAATCCCGGCAACATCCTCATAAATCTTCTCTGTACCGTCTCCAGCTGGACAACATCTTTCCTATAACATGGTGCCCAGAACGGAACACAATACTAAATGCGGACGCACTAACATCTTATACAACTGCAACATGACCTTCCAATAACTGCAACATGACCGCTCAAAGTGGCAAGAGAGGCGATTTAGTTTAGTTTAGAGATACAGCATGAAAACAGGCTCTTCTGCCCACTGAATCCAAGCTGACCATTAATCTCCCGTTCACACTAGTTCTATGTTATCTCACTTTCCCATCCACTCTTCGCGCAGGGGCAATTTTACAGAGGCTAATTAACCTACAAACGCACTTCTTTTGGATGTGGGAGGAGACCAGAGCACCTGGAGGAAACACACATTGCCACAGGGTGACCATGCAAACTCCACACAGAGAAGCCAATGTTAATCCTCTGTTTGAGAAAGACAGTAGGGATAAACCAGGAAATTATAGAGGAACCTTGCATTAGTGAGAGGAAAATTATTTAAGAAGATTCTTAGGGATAGGATCTGCTTGAACCTGTTAAAACTGATTTATTGGGGACAGTTAGCATGGCTTTAGTGGGGGGAGGTCATGTCTTGCAAAATTGATGGAGTTTTTTGAGGAGGTGATGAAGGTGATTGAGGGTGGGGCAGTGGATGTTGTATTGTAGATTGGATTAAAAATTGGCTTGGCCAAAGAAGACAGGATAGTAGTGGAATGGTGTTAGTTTGAAGAAGGGTCTTAACTCGAAACATCACCCATTCCTCCTCTCCAGAAATGCTTCCTGTCCCGCTGAGTTACTCCAGCTTTTTGTGTCTGTCTTATTTTGACTGGAGTCGTGCGACCAGTGGTGTTCTGCAGGGATTAGTGATGGGGCCTCTATTGATGAAACATAAATGATTTGCACTAGGGTTTAGAAGGGCTGATAAATAAGTTTGCACTGACACAAAAATTGGATAAAGAAGGATGTCAAAGGATACAGCAGAATGTAGACCAGTTGGAAATATGGGCAGGTGGAGTTTAATCTGAACAATAGTGAGTTGTTGCACTTTGGGTGATCTAGTGAGAGGAAAGAGTACAGTAAATGGTAGGGCCGTATGGAGCATGGATTTACAGACCCATGGTGCCCTGAAGGTAGGATGTATGGTAAAGACGTGTATGGCATACTTGCCTTTATATGTCGGGGCATTGAATATAAAAGTTGGGAGACCATGTTGAATAAGCATAAGACTTTGATTAGGATGCATTTAGAATATTATGTGCAGTTCTTGTCACTATGTGTCACGAAGCATGTAAGGCTTTGTCGTTGATCCAGAAAACATTCACAAGGAATTTGCAATGCAAGGGACAGCAGTTGCTGGAATCTTGAGCAAAACAAAAACCGCCGGAGGAACTCAATGGGTCAGACAGCATCTGTGGAAGGAAATGGACAGACAAAGATTTGGGTCAGGACCCTTCTGTCTGAATTCTCCCCCCCACCCCACCCCCATGCTGTCTGATCTGCTGAGTTCCTTGTACACTGCTCAAGTTTCCATCATCTTCTGTACCTTCTGTCTCTATTTAATACTCCATTGCAAAATCTCCCCAGCGTGCCAACTTTGAAGAAGTTCACCTCTAACCAACGGGAGTTTTGTGAACCCCTCTCTCACTGCTCCCCCTCTGTGGTTCCTGCTCCTCTCCTGCTGCTTAACCATACCGTGTTCTGACCCAAGAGTCATGAGTGTTGTATTGTCATGTGTCCCGGATGGGACAATGACATTTTTACTTGCTGCAGCACAACAGAATATGAGAATATGTAAATATAGTACATAACAGGGCAAGAGAAAAAGAAAAGTTCAATAAATAACAAATATAGTGCAATAATAATATTCAGAGCTTATTTGTTGTAGTGTTTAATAGCCTGATGGCTGTAGGGAAGAAGCTGTTCCTGAACCTGGACATTACAGTTTTCAGGCTCATGTACCTTCTTCTTGATGGCTATGGTGAAATGATGGTGTGGGTCTTTGATGATTTTGGCTGCCGTTTTGAGGCAACGACTACGATAGATCCCTACGACGCTGGGGAGGTCAAAGCCGGTGATGGACTGGGCAGTGGTCACAACTTTTTGTAGTCTTTTCGGCTCCTGTACGTTCAAGTTGCCGAACCAGGTCACGATGCAGCCAGTCAGAATGCTCTCTACCGTGCACCTGTATAAGTTTAGAAGAAACCTCTTCGACATGCCGAATCTCAGTAATCTTCTCAGGAAGTATAATCGCTGATGTGCCTTCTTTATAATTGCATCGGTGTGCTGGGTCCAGGAAAGATCTTTGGAAATATGCATGCCCAGGAATTTGAAGTTTTTGACCCTCTCCACCATCGTCCCATTGATGCGAACAGGATTGTGGGTTCTCATCCTTCCCCTACCAAAGTCCACAATCAGTTCCTTGGTCTTACTGATGTTGCAACCACTGTCATGTGTCTTCCTTTGGCACTTGCCTTCACGACCAATCTGTAGAAAGGCCTCGACTGAAAACGTTGTCTGTCCATTTCTCCCCACAGATGATGCCTGACAACACTTATTTTTCCCCACTAGGATGCTGTCTGCAATCGAGTATTAGCTGTAAGGGCAGGTAGGGCAGAGTTGGATTGTTGTCTCTGGAGTGTTCAAGGCTGAGGGGCCACCTGATAGAAGTATATAAAATTATGAAAAGCATTGCTAGGGTAGGTAGTTGAGTTTTTTTATCCTGGGTGATATGTTTAATAGTACGGGACATAGGTGTAAGGTAAGTGGGTGGAAGTTTGTGGAGATTTGTGGAGTGGTGGTGGAAGCAATCTTTAAGAAATATTTAGACAGGCAAACCAAACACCTCAAAAGGAAATGCTTCTAAAAAAAGTCAAATATTGTTCTACAGACAAGGTGAACTAATTGGAAACAAATGCTTTATTTCTTTAACAACAATAATGTTGAACTGTAATCAGGCACCAGCAGTTGCAAATTAGTCAGTTTCCCCCTCCTTCGTACTTGACTAAATATTGGTTTTCGACACTTACATTAAAGTTTGTTCAAGAGTACAAATATTTGTATGATATCTATATATTACCAAAACTCTCATCTTGACCACTTCCTGTCTGCGTTGTAATTAAATTTGCGCAAAAACAATCCCCCATAGCGCTAGGATTTTTCTCCACCTTACTCACCATTCTCCTCTGCTGCAAGTCAAATAAGTTTTGTTCTGATTGATGAAATAGTACAAAAGTTATGAAGGTTTTGAAGGTTCCCCCTCCCCCACAGCTCCCCGAAACCCCCCCCCCCCCTTCCCCCGCACACACCGCCTCCCCCACACACACCGCCTCCCCCCCACCACTCCCCATACCACCCCTCCCCTCCCCCCACACACTCCCCCCTCCTCCAGACCAACCCCCCCCCCCACTGGGTTAATATCTATTTATCATACTTCTGCCAAATTCACGGACCATTCAACAATTATTGTTCTACCCTCTCTTTGGGGCATTGTAATGATAGTGGGATTTCTGATTTAATTATCTGTTTGTCGCTATACAAAGGCTAAATGGTCTTTCTTTGCAAGCAAAGAGTAATTTCAGTTGAAATTTCTGTTTTGGCTCTGTTTGCAAGCTGTGTGCCTAAATTAAACCTAGTTTGCCTTTTGACTGAGCTTAACTATGCAATTATGTTTCTCACCAAACAAATAGCTAACAATGGCCTGTTTCCCTGATTATCGTAACTTTTTTTGCACATCTTTCATTCATTTCTCTCTACATCACTGTCTATGTTTCTTGTATCCCTTTTCCCTGACATAATCTGAAGAAGCGTCTAGATCCGAAACATCGTCTATTCCTTCTCTCCAGAGATGCTGTCTGTCCTGCTGTTTCTCCTGTATTTTGTGTCTATCTTTGGTTTAGATCAACATCTGCAGTCCCTTCCTACGCAATTACGTTGTAAAATTGGCACAGTATAATTGCTCATTGATGTTAATATTAGGTAGGCAAAATATACTGTGCTTGATTGATATTTTTCTTTTGTTATTACAAATGCTGCCCCTCTCTGGCGCATGGTGTTACTGTAACCATGCATTAGTAGTTGCAAATTAGTCCGTTTCCCCCTCCTTCCCACATAGTTTTGACTAAATATTGGTATTCACCGGCATAATGGCATGCTCGAGGGAGAGGGACAGCATTTGTAATAACGGAAGAGAAATATCAATCAAGCATAGTAGATTTTTCCCACCTGATATTAATATTATGAAGGAATTGTGCCAATTGTACCTAGTTGCAAAGAGTCAGAATTTGGGGTCAATGGTGAAGCAAGGCCACTTGCCACTCGTATTGGAAGAAAACGGGCCACAAAAGGTCCAGTAGTCTGGTGGAAGCTTTCCCTTTTCCAATACGGGCTGCAATTCTCAGGAGAGCCCTGACGGCCAGCAATAGTGATGCCACCAAGTTGTCTGAGCAGCCAGTTGCATTCTGGAATTCTCATTGTATGTAGACAGGAAAGTAAAAGCATAATTTTTAACTAACTTAAACTTCATGAACATCACCTTTGAAATATGATGGCATAAAGACATAGAGATGCAGCACAAAAACAGCCCACTCATCAGTACATCAGTCTTCCCCTCATCGATTTTATTCACCCGACATTCCCATCAACTCCCCACTCCACTAAGATTCTACACATCTTACGATGACCAATTATCCTATCATCCCGCACGTTTTGTGATGTAGGAGACGAACAAGCACCTGGAGGTGACCCGCGTGGGCACAGACAATACTGGAGGTCAGGATTGAATGCAAGCTGTGGGTGGTGGCTCTACCAGCTGCACCACTGTGCTGCATATGGTAACCAGAAGATGAAGAAGTAGATAATTTGTATAAAAAGTTAAAATTTTATGTAAAATCCATCACATGTGAAATAATTATATGAGACTTCCAGCTGATTGTGTTTTTCAAGGCTTTTTTGGCTAACCGCTTTAATTTGCGCTCCGATGGTCTGTGGAGAAGGCTGCAAATTGTCTGAACCAGGCGCTGGGTTTGTGTTGGATGTACACCTTGTTAGAACAGTTGGGGTTTGACCCGGTCATACTGGCCTAGCTCAGTCGAAATTGCAGGCGACAAATGCAATAACAATCGCTGGCATTCACAGAGTAGACACAAGATGCTAGAGTAACTCAGTGGGTTGGGCAGCATCACTGGAGAAACGGAATAGGAAAAGGAAATCTTCGGTGTTGACCATCATCTGCAGTTCTTTCCTGCACACGCTGCTAACATTCAGAATGTTCTTGGTGAGTTAAACTGTTGTTTGGTGCCACCATGTGGTACAATCAACAACTTGCAAACTTAAAAAGAACCAGGCAGAAGGGTTTCGGCCCGAAACGTTACCTATTTCCTTCGCTCCATAGATGCTGCTGCACCCGCTGAGTTTCTCCAGCATTGTTGTGTACCTTCGATTTTCCAGCATCTGCAGTTCCTTCTTGAACCCAGAATCTTATTTGACGTGTGTGTGGAGAACGGAAGCCAAATTTGACAAGATTATTAAATATTTTTCAGATGATATAGGTTGTAGACTTTTTGCTATTGTAAAACTGACTTGTATCTTTTTGATGGAGTTTCTCCTGCTTTTTTGTCTACCTTCGATTTTTCCAGCATTTGCAGTTCTTTCTTGAACATGTATCTTTTTGATGGTATGTATGTATGTATGTATCGGGCCTCTACTTGCTGGAGTTTAGGTTGAGGGGGACCTCATTGAAACTTACTGAATAATGAAAGGCATGCATAGAGTGGATGTGGAAAGGATTCCACTGGAGCGGGAGTGTAGGAGCAGAGGTCAAGGCCTCAGAATTAAAGTGCGCTCTTTTAGAAAGGTGGTGAGGAGGAACTGCTATAGTCAGATGGTCGTTAATCTGTGGAACTCATTGCCACAGAGGGCTGTGGAGGCAGTCGGTGGATATTATTAAGGCAGAGATAGACAAATTCTTGATAAGAACAGATGTCAAGGGTTATGTGGAGAACGCAGGAAAATGGGATTAGGAGGCAGAGATGAGCCATGATTGAATGGTGCAGTAGACTCGATGGGCCAAATGGCCTAATTCTACTCCTATAACTTGTGAACGTGTACTTATACAATTGTCTTCTGTAAAGATGAGAATTTTCCTTTTTGTAACCAACACTATTTTAGATTGTAGGCTAGGACTGTCAAAGTTTGCAGAAGGCCTCGCCATGGGATCACAATGGGAGTTCACTATATTGCCCAGTGAAAGCCACTGGTTTTCAGCCTATTACACACTTTATCATTAATAAAAATAAAAACAAATTTACTTTAAAGGAAGTAACCAAGGGAAGTGGAAAGATTTCGAACTGGATATTTTGACAAAATCAATTATTTTAGTTGTCAGACCACATTAAATCTTCGTGGATAAATGTCTAATATTTATATTAATCTACAAGCATAGTTGGTAGTCACATCTTGAAAATTAATCTCGGTGAAAATTGGTAGATTAGTAGAATCTATGTCCTTATCAGGCATTCATGAAAAACGATGACTACCCCAAATAAACCCCACATAATAACAGGTGAAGATACACCCTGTTAGTATGTTCATACAAGGTCAGAAGTGATAGGAGTAGAATTAGGTCATTTGGCCCCATCAAGTCTACTCCACCATTCAATCATGGCTGATCTATCTCTCCCTCCTAGCCCATTTCCCTGCCTTCTTCCCATAACCCCTGACACCTGTACTAATCAAGAAACTGCCGTAAAAATATCTGCTGATTTGGCCTCCGTAGCCTTCTGTGGCAGAGAATTCCACAGATTCACCACCCTCTGACAAAATAAATTTCTCCTCATCTTCCTAAAAGAACGTCTTTTAATTCTGACACTACACTATGACCTCTAGTCCTAGACACTTTCACTAGTGAAAACATCCTATCCACATCCACTCTATCCAAGCCTTTCACTAATCTCTATGTTTCAATGAAGTCCCTCCTCATTCTTCTGAACTTCAGCGAGTACAGGCCCATTGCCGATAAACGCTCATCATAGGCTAACCTGCTCATTCTTATGGTGTGGTCAGCACCAAAAATCTTCCAAGCTACAATGGACGAGATTCTTCAAGGAACATCACGTTGTTTGAGCAATCAAGATGACTTGCTGAATGCGACTGTTACTGAGGAGGAGAATCCGGAGATACTCAGCGAAATGTTAAAACGGCTTGATGCTCACAATAAAAGTTGAAAAGAAGCAAATGTGCATTCGTACAGACCGAAGTAGTGTATGTTGGTTTGAAAGTGGATCAGTGTGGACTACAACCAGTGAAGGAAAAGATTGAAGCTCTGGTAAACGCACCAACACCACAGAATGTCCAACGCCGCTCCTTCCTGTACTTTTGAGTTTCAGCTGCTGTGACTGGAAAGTAATTGCCCATTGCTTCTGTGACGTAGATAGCACCTTCAGTGCCCACATCTGATTCTTTGTGAGTCAAACGTGACAATGCATCAGCGATAGCATTTTCTTTTGAGCTGCGATACTCAATGCTGTAGTCATACTGTGACAGGAGAACTATCCAGGGCTACATCCTCCAGGCTGCCATTGTAGGTATTGCTGACCGAGGATCAAGAACAGCAAGAAGTAGCTTATGATCTGTAACCAGGGTGAATTTCCTACATAACAGATAATGACGGAATTTCTTGATCCCAAAGATGATACCAAGGGCTTCTTTCTCGATTTGTGCATAATTACGCTCACGCTTGTTAAGTGTGCGTGATGCAAATGCTAAGGGCTTTTCTTGTCCACGTTCCATTACATATGAAATCACAGCTCCTACGCCACAACTAGCCGCATCACAAGCTAACTTTAACTCGCAATTTGTATCGTTGTAAACAAGTAGTGCATCACTGGTCAAGCTCTTTTTACCTGCATCTTCAGCGTTTTGTTGCTCTTTGGACCAGTTCCATTTTTTATCCTTGTTCAACAACTTGTGCGTAATACTGTACCATACCCAGGAAGGAGCGGAGATGAGACACATTCTGTGGTGTTGGTGTGTCGATCCACTTGTTGATCAACTTTCAAACAAAAGAACACAGTGCTTAAACAAGTATACAAACACATTTTGTGTGGATGCTCAGAAATAAAGCCATGTACTAATGAACTAAAACCTTATCACAATAGACGACATGAACTGTCATGTGAGCAAGGGTGCATTAATTGGTATCACAGAGTAGTAGCACCCAATTGTTTAAGACAAAGATTACTTGAAGAACTCCATAGTGAAAACACAGGTATTGTGGGAATAAAGTCTACAGCCAGAGGTTGCATTTATTGGCCAGGATTGGACAATTACATAGAAGCAATGGCATGCAAATGTAGCACCTGTCAGAGTTGTAGCAGTAGGCCTGCCCAAACCCCTTTGCAAACATGGTCTAGGCCTACTAGATCTTTTCAGAGGGTTCATGTGGATTTTTGTGAACACGGGAATAATAATGTTCTTGTTTTGGTAGACAGCTACTCGAAGTGGATTGAGGTGCTACATGTGAGTACAAACACAACAGAAAGAGCAATAGACACATTGTGGTCTATCTTTGTGTGTCATGGATTACCTGAAGAGCTTGTCTCTGACAACGGCCCCCAATTTCATGCTGCACTGTTCCAAACTTTCATGAAGCTAAATGGTTTCAAGCATACTCTAGTCCCAATTTACCATCCAGCATCTAATGGCGCAGCCGAAAGGTCAGTCAGGATAGTCAAAGAAGCTCTCAAGAAACAAGCTCTTGTAAGGAATTCAAAATTCAGTATGTCACAGCGGCTAGCTAGTTTCTTACTGAAATATCATCCACGCCACAATCTACCACAGGGTATACCCCAGCTGAACTTCCCATGAGAAGAAGGCTCAGAACTAGATTAAGTTTGGTTCTACCTAACCTATCTCCTAAGGTTGAACGCAAACAAACTGATCAGAAACGTCATTATGGTGGAAGTCAAAAAGAACGTAGGTTCAGTACCCTTGATCAGGCTCGCGTTCTCAGCATCCCTTACAAAGCAAACAAATGGGAGGTGGGAACAGTCGTTGAAGTGTGTGGTACCAGGAGGTACTTGGTAGAAATTGGAGGATGTTTTAGAAGTGTGCACATAAACCATATGATCCCAGCAAGGGATGAACTGGTTCAAGAGCAAAGCATAGAATGAAGAAGTACATCGGTCAGACTTTAGAATAGAATAGAATAGAATATGTTTATTGTCATTGCACAAAACTGAGCAACAAAATTCCATTTGCTTCTCCTCCGTTAAAAGAAATACAACACAACAACCAATACACATATGTACAGTTAATAGTAAAATAATAGATACATTTTTTAAAAAGTTTAAAAGAATTTAGCGGTATTCCTCGAAGTTACTTCTTGCTTCCCAGTGTTTACTATTGGAGTTAAGCTCTTTTACCGCACATGGGTAGAAACTATTTTTTAGTCTACCGGTGCGAGCCTGCAGAGACCTGAGTCGCCTCCCCAAGGGTAGCAGAGTAAAAAGGTGGTTGGCAGGGTGGGATGTGTCCTTCTTGATATTTATGGCCCTGCGCAAGCATCGGGCCTTGTATATGTCATCCAAGGAGGGCAGGTTAGCGTTTGTAATGCGCTGCGCAGTTTTTATAATTCCCTGCAGCGCCCTCCTCTCAGCCACAGTACAGCTGGCAAACCACACCAGGATTCCGTAGGTGAGGATACTTTCCACGGCACATCGATAGAAGGACAGCAGCAGCGGCTGTGAGACGTTAGCTCTCCGTAGAGACCTCAGGAAATACAGCCGCTGATGAGACTTCTTCAAGAGAGTGACGGTGTTCATTTGCCATTTGAGGTCCTGGGAGATGTTTATTCCCAGGAACCTAAAGTCGTTGACTCTCTCCACCATGTCTCCTTTGATGTATAAGGGAGCAGGTTCCTCTCTCCTCTTCCTCCTGAAGTCAACGACAAGTTCTTTTGTCTTTGATGGGTTTAGTACCAGGTTGTTTTTGGTACACCAGACGATCAGTTTTTGGACTTCATCCCTGTAGGCAGACTCGTCATCGTTGTTTATCAGTCCCACCACAGTCGTGTCGTCCGCAAACTTGATGATCCTGTTTGTATTGTGTGTTGGTATACAGTCGTAAGTGTATATTGTATACAAGATTGGACTCAGCACACATCCTTGTGGCGCACCAGTGCTAAGCGTCAGGACTGGGGAGTAATTGGACCCCATCCTGACAGTCTGTGGGCGGTCTGTTAAAAAGTCCTTAATCCATCCACATGTGTTTGCATTAACACCTAGATCAGACAGTTTGTCCACCATTCTGCTGGGGATGATATAATTAAATGCAGAACTAAAATCTACAAATAACATCCGCACATATGAGCCAGGACGCTCCAGATGTGCCAGTGCAGAATGTAGAGCTGTGTTGATGGCATCTTCCGTTGACCTATTAGCTCTATACGCAAATTGATGCTGATCCAGGGTGGGTGGGAGTGAGGACTTAATGTGGGCCAGGACCAGCCGTTCAAAACATTTCATCACGGTCGAAGTGAGAGCAACAGGTCTATAGTCATTCAAGCTCGTAATTAATGTTTTTTTGAGTACAGGTACGATGGTAGCAGTCTTAAAGCATTTAGGGACAGTGCACGTTAACAGAGAGAGGTTAAAGATTTTACTAAAAACCTCCGCCAACTGGTCTGCACAGCCCTGCTGGTATTATTTGGTATTATTCCAAGTTCAGATGTAAGAGCAGAATCTCCAAACAAAGTAGACAAAGGTAAATGATCCTGAACTTTAGAACTCTTTAGAACCACATCCTGACACTCCGCCTAAACACTCAGGAGATCAGAAAGAATGCGTAAGATTAAATTTATAAAATTATTCTTGTTTGTCTAATTTACAAGTTATTTTACTTTCTAAGGGGAGATCAGTGTAGTGTATAGAATGGTAACTAATGAGTACTAGAATGGTGTGACAAAAAATGCTGGAGAAACTCAGCGGGTGAGGCAGTATCTATGGAGAGAAGGAATTGGTGAAGTTTCGGGTACTGAAACGTCGCCAATTCCTTCTCTCCATAGATGCTGCCTCACACGCTGAGTTTCTCCAGCGTTTTTTGTCTACCTTTGATTTTTCAGCATCTGCAGTTCTTTCTTAAACACTAGAATGGTGTGGTTTGTGTCATGTGATATATTCTATATCTTATCAGTCTCGTGACTATGTGTGAGTATGCGCAGTGTACTTTTGTAAAATAAAGAAGACCCACACTGGCAACAGCGTGTACTGAAAACCTGTGCTTGTTTCTACCTACATGCTGAAGCGTGATATCTTACAGAAAGTGTTCGGCCTGTTGTGACTGCAGGTTCGCTGACGATTCATATCAGTCCACTTCCCCACTTTTCTGCAACCTTTTCTCTCATACTCATTAACCTTCTCTGATCCTCATGTCAAGTTGAATTTATTGCCACATGCACAAAGTAGTGTGAGGAAAACGTACAGAGAAAACCTTGCTTGTAACAGCATCACAGACATATAGACACAAGCTAACACGCAAAACCATAAATAATACATAATTACACAGAACTCTGCAAGACAGTAAAAAAAACAGCAGTAAAAAAAATCAAGACATTGGGGCAAACACAAGAGAAGAAAAAAGTCCACTGTAGTGCAAAAAATGGTACGTAGTCTTTTGTTGCCACCTACTTATAATGCAGCAAAAAAAGATAGAAAGTGCTGGAGTAACTCAGCGGCAGTATGTGGATTGGCAATGTTTTGGGCTTGGGCCTTTCTTCAGACTGACTGTAGTAGGGGAGAGGAAGTTGGAAGAGAGGTGGGAACAGAACAAAGCCAGGCACTTGCCAGGTGGATATAGGTGAGGGGGGTGGGTGCCGATTGGCAGGTGAGTGGACAAAGGCCAAAAGGCTCTGAGATGAGGAGAGAAGAGGCGTGAAATGTGAAGCCGTAGGAAGGGATATACGTGGAAGGGGAAAAGAGTGGGAGAAATGGGCATGCATCCAGGTGGGGCAAAGGGAAGCCACACATGGATGCGTACCCATTTCTCCCACTATCCCAAATAGGGGAGAGGATGCTGTTGGTTGGTTACCTAAAACTGGAGAATTCTATGTTCACAGCATCTGGCTGTAAGCTGCACAAGCTGAATATGAGGTGCTGTTCCTCCAGTCAAACTACTCCAATTTTTTGGCTGATGGAGTTCCAGTGGCCAAAGTTTGAGCTACTTAATTCCTCTACTTGGTTGCAAAGTGCAGCCTTGCAGCATACAGCTCTTCAAAGATCCATCCTAATACTTTTGACGTTTGGTGAATGTCTCTGCCTCTACCTTCACTGTTCCTTGGATGAAATGTGTTGTCCTGACCTCCAAGCTTTTATATAAAGTACCTCAAATCTGTGTTCTAATTATTAATCTCTTATCTAAGGGAGGTTCATCTTGTCTAATTGAAACACCTCTGTTTCGTACACCTCAGTCCTGGGTGTCCAAGACTTTCAGAAAAATGCAGTTCATGAATTATTTGCCTGTATTCTCATGTTCACGTGTAACATATTCCTCATATTTTCTTACAACATATGGGAATGCTGGTCTAGTGAGACTCAAAGTTAACAAAGCAATCCCACTCCCTTCACTATCCTGTAATTTTTTTGTTTTTTTGCGTGTTCTTTAACTCATTCCAATACTCCAGCCACCCACCTGTACTAGGAGTAAGTTACAGCAGCCAATCAACCTACCGACCAACGTGCTTTGGGATGTGGGAAGAAACCAGAGCGTATGGGGGAAGCCTGTCGGGTCACGGGGAGAACGTGTAATCTCTGGACACTGCAGCCCAAGGTCAGGATTGAACTCTCTTGGCCTGAGCTGTGTGCAAGCATCCTGTATTGCTCACCTCTGCGCTGCCCGCAACGTCAATAGTGTTGGCATTTTGCCAGCCTTTGCATCTGGCAAACATCTGGTGATGAATATAAAACTCTCGTAGTCTGGTCTAATGTTCATTATGGATTGAAAGTGAATGATACCTCCATTTTACTTTCGCCACACCCACTTGACTTTTCAATGCTGTTAACTAGCCAGAAGGTTTAAAGGTTAGATTGAATTGTAATCATTTATATTTTTCTATTTCTTTATGTATATATTTTTGGAGTAATCTGTAGATTAACGTCTGCCCCCAATCCCTGTTCTCTAATTTGGATGAAAATCTATTCATAGAGGAGATAGCAATATACTGTATCATAATTTAGACTTTCGAGATACAGCACGGAAACAGGCCCTTCGGCCCACCGAGTCCGCACCGACCATCGATCATCATGTACACTAGCACTATCCTACACACACTAGGGACATTTTACAATTTTACCAAAGCCAATTAACCCACGTCTTTGGAGCGTGGGAGGAAAGCCGGAACACCCGGAGAAAATCCACGCGTTCATACGTAAATCTCTGTATGTACAGCAACTATGGTCAGTATTGAACCCGTGCCTCTGGCACTGTAAGGCAGCAACTCCACTTGTGCCACTGTGTCGTCCCAAACATTGTGGGCTCGGGGTTATTTTTTTTAACTGGGTGCTCAGGGGTTTGATTATTTTTGGACTGGTTTCTGGTAAGCATCAGCATGCCAATAAGTAAATTTCTTGTAATCCGCCATTTGATGAGGGATAGGAGGGAAAAGCAAAGTAAGGTAGGTCCCACAACATGGGTCACTCGTTGGCTGGTTAATGTGATGAGCAAATTACCCAACTCAGCACAACACTCCCAACTCACTTCTGCCTTTCCAAATCTTAAGGCACTTCTCAGCTCCATCCCATTGAAAATAAACTGATTCATTAAGATCAGAATAAAAAGCCAGCGTATTTGTGTGGCGCCTTTCATATCCTATGGACAAGCCAAATGTTCTTAAAGCCAATCAGCTATGGTACCCTCATGACCATTGTTGGTTGGGGCAGATGTTGTGCATGTATGAAATCAAAACACCAATCAATCCTTGGTTGAGAAATAAATGTCAGTTGAGATAATTTTGTCATTGGACTATTACAGAAGCCCCAAAGGTGGCGTGCATGGGGGATTGAGGATATTTACAACTTGATTGTACGGAATAGTAATGAGAATGACTAGGACCTTGTGAAACCAAATGGTAGTGGTAGAGTTGCTGCCTTACTGCGCCAGAGACCCAGCTTTGATCCTGACTATGGGCGCGTGTCTATACAGAGTTTGTACGTTCTCCCTGTGACCCGCGTGAGTTTTCTCCAGGATTTCCGGTTTCCTCCCACACTCGAAAGACATACAGGTTTGTAGGTTAATTGGCTTCGGTAAAGATTGTGAATGGTCCCTAGTGTGTGTGTGTGTGTAGAATAGTGTTAGGGATTTCTGGTCGGCGCGGACTCAGTGGGCTGAAGGGTTTGTTTCCGCATTGTATTCCTAAACTAAATTACCGGTAAATCAGGCTTCTGAGATTTTTGAAACAAACCTGGATCCTTTGTGTCGACACTGCCATTAGTGTCATTAGAAACAATCCTTTGAAAGTGAATGACCTTGAGGAGTGGATGCCTCTGGAAGCATTTGTGTGAATGTAACATCCCATTTTCCTTTTGGTTCCGGTTGCCCGTCTGATAACCCAAACGTCGTGGGTTTCCTCCGATTTCTTCTCGCATCCGAAAGACGTGGGCTTTCAGGTTAACTGGCCTCTATAAATTGCCTCCAGTCTGTATGTAGGGAGTATGTAGAACGAGTGTGTGTGTGGGTGATCAATGGTTGACATGAACTTGGTAGGTGAAAGGACCTGTTTCCATGCTGTATCTCTGAAATAAACTAATCTCTGACATTGGAGAAATTCCAGTTGAGTTGTAACGTACTACTGGTATATCTTCAATGCAAGTTTTCTAACCTATTGCAGATTAATACCCATATTTTAACAGCATCTCGCAATGACCAGTTTGGACATGCAAAGGGTTTTTCAATACATCAAGTGTTTCTGAAATACAGTAAACCCTCGCAATAACGGACCACGGGTGGCGGGAGAGAAGAAACGATGGTGTTCATTATTACCGATTGTCTGCTTCTACCGAGTGAGGGGGGGTAAAGTATTACCCAAGGCCGGGAGGGTTGAAACACGGTGATTGGGGGAGTTAAATGCAGGAATTCACAGGGCGGAGAGCAGTTGAGCTCCCAGTCCTACAAGCGGTGCGCCAGGAACAGGCCGGGTACTCGCACTGCCTTCGTGCTTCATGCTGCTCGCTCTCTCCACTGCCGCAATCGGAAGCTCCCACCACATGGTACCATCTCATTGGGTGACTGGCGGAGGTGGAGGGGTTGTGGAACGGGAGCCTCGGTCTGCTTTAACCTAAATCTGCTTTCGAGATCCGTTATTGCGAGTATTCACTGTTGAGATACAAGAAATATGTTTATTTTGTGCACAGCGAAGCAGCATTGTGATAATAACTTGATGATCCTTGTATAAACTAGGTGAGAAATGTTGCCCAGGGTGCCAGGGATAACTCCCCTTTACTTTGAAACAGTGCCATGACACTTTCCTGCTCACCTAAAGAAGATGGGCAAGTCCGTGCCTTATCCAAAAGGTGTGAAAATCCCTGCTCAGTTTTTAAATTTTCTCCAGAAGGTTGGAAGGATAAATTTAATAATGAAAAAGTGTGGTAACATGACAAATTTCCATTGAAATTTGTTCCGTAAGAAATAAATGTGTTGTGAAATCTTGTTTGCACCATCCCGCTGCACAAGAAACGTCAAATGGTTGTAAATAATTGCGATCTGAATGCTTGCAAAAGCTGATGTAGAACGGATAGTTGGGTATTGCTTGTTATATGAGAAAGGTGAAACTGAAGGGATTGTTAATCTTACCAGAACCCCAGTGCAACAACAGACATCAAATTGAGCCCTTTGCAGCTTACAAATCATGGGCAAATGGGGATTTTGAGGAGGGGAGGAAACTATTCAATAGTTATCTCTCATCCATTCTGTTTCAGTTGTATAATGAGCTATTTTTTTTTAAAAAGCTAGGATCTCCAGATGCTGGTTTACAAAAAAAAAACTACAAAGTGCTTGAGTAACTCAGTGGGTCAGGCAACATCTGGAGAACATGGGTAGGTGATGTGTGAGGTCGGGGAAGAAGGGTCCCAACCTGTAACGTCACTATCCATGTTCTCCAGATATGCTGCCTGACTCGCTAAGTTACTCCAGACACTTTCTCTTCTGCATTTTCCTCCTCCTGTCCTGCAGGTGGCACCTTTTGCCGTGGAATTGTTCATGGGTGCAGTGATGTCTCTAATTGTAATCTGCCCACTGAGCAAATCTGTGATTTAGTTTGAAACATGCACCCCCTCCCCTCAAATCGGAACGAGAAATGTGATAGAGCGTGTGCCTATCTACTGGCACAGGGGTGCAGTGCTCAAACAGTGCTGTTGTCGTTTTGAGACAGATGACTGGGAGTATTAGACAGTATTGTGATACATTTACCCAGCACAGCACCCGCAGCAATTATTTTTGAGTTGCACAAACTTGGGGGTCCATACTAAATTGAACTGAAATCACTTCACAACACCAATACTGGAATGTTAACTCACATACAAAGACTTGACCTTATTGCACAGAGGGTGTCCAACCATACTTTCACCACTTTATTTCAATATTATTTTTACCCCTAAGTCAAATAGGATTTGCATTGACCATTGATTGAAGCAATAATGCTGTTTGCCAGGACAAATTGATACGGCACCATTTTCCATTGTTTTTGTGTAAAATGGACGTCTCTAGAAGATAAAGAATACACATTATTTTAATTAAATGCATGCTTCACTATATCTGGCCAATTTCTTATTTGTGTTATATCAGCATCGTCAAATGATGAAGGGAGCATTTTTCTGTTTGTACAAAGGAAACTTGAACACGTGGCACAAACAATACACATCGGAATACCTGGAATTATGACAAATGAACCACCTGTGATCAAACAGTCTAATCCATTTGTATCCCCTGAACTGCGTTAGCTCACTTAAAATTGCCTCTCAAAGCTTGATACTAGGCAACCTTGTTTGCAACTGCACTTTATTTTTATTTTTGGATTGTGAAACCGCATTTTACCGAATATTTGTTGCACAAAATATCATGTACCATGTATCTATACGCTGTAAATGGATCGGTTGTAATCATGTATTGTCTTTCTGATGACTGGTTAGCACGCAACAAAAGCTTTTCACCGTAATTGTAAATTTGTGAATTCATTCTGAAATTTGCATTATTACATCATTGTAGTTATGTTGTTCCATCATCCACACGTGGGCATCAAAATGGGAGAAAACTGTCCTCGCTTTCTTTTGGTGCCAGTTTTTAAATTAAGTCTTTGCTGCAACCTTCTCTTTGAGGATTTCTGTTATAAACACTGGAAATTTTGACTGTTTTCTTTCACTGCGTGGTGTGCACACCAATAGTCTCTGTTCTGAGTTTGCTGACTGCCACGTCACCTCAAGGTACTCTAGCAGTCCCCTAGGAGTAAGGATGAGGTGTCCCAGTCTGTTAAATATTGTAGCTGGGGAGTTGTGTGGGAACAATCAGCCAACATGTGTGGTATAAACACATATACACGACGGACTTACGGAAAAAACAAAACACCTGTGAGAGAAACACCTGAGGTTACTGTTTAATTTATTTTTCAATAAACGTTGGTCTCCTATAATGTATTCTCTGAGTTTAAAGTTGATTTGGTGAAGCAACTGACACTGCTGTCACACAATACAGAGGCAGGCCATTCTGGTGTATATTACAGTACATTAATCTGCATCTGTTGCCCTGTGGTTATTGTCCGTGGTAAATCTTGAATCTATCTAGGGGATAGATTGTACATTTGACAATGTGCTCCTTCAGAAAGGAATTGGGAACCTTCAGATTCAGGGACAGTTTCTTCCCGGCTGTTATCAGGCAACCATCCTATCAATAGTTAGAGCAGTCCTGGGCTACCATCTACCACATTGGAGACCTTCGGACTGTCTTTAACCTGACTTTGCTGGGCTATATCTTGCATTAAATGTTATTCCCTTTTCCTGTATCTCTACGCTGTGGATGGCTCGAATGTAGTCATATATAGTCTTTCCACTGACTGGATAGCACGCAACAAAAATAGCTTTCATCCACACGTGACATTAAACTAAACTAAATGTTCCAGTTTGTTCATTTCTGTTGATTCATTTTGTGTGAAGACAGACACAAAATGCTGGCGGAACTCAGCGGGACAGGCAGCATGTCTGGAGAGAAGGAATGGGTGATGTTTCGGGTGGGGACCCTTCCTCAGACTGGGTCAGGGGAAAGTAAAGTTCCTCCAGCATTTTGTATCCCCTTTTCCCTGACCCTTAGTCTGAAGGAGGGTCTCGCCCCGAAACGTCTCGACCCATTCCTTCTCTCCAATGGTGTTGCCTGCACCACTGAGTTCCTCCAGCATTGCGTGTATCTCTTCGGTTTAAACCAACATCTGCAGTTCTTTCCTACACAATTCATTTTTTGTGTTGTACCCGTCTACCATTTCAAGTTGACAGAAGATCTTATTGTACATTTGGCAGATGAAGAGAGAGCTCTGATATTCTGGACAGTGCGTATACTTCAAGCAAAGCTTCCAAAAGCTGATTTTCCTGTTGTTTCTATCTTTATGGTCGGAAGGTCCTTGCTACGCATATATTGACAGCTGGATTTCCTTCCATTGCTGTAATGACCACATTTCCATGAGAGGGAAAAGCAGCCTGAAGACTCACTGTTGGTTCTTTTGTTTGGAAGTTCTCTAAAAGATTAACCAGGTGGGACAGCATTGAGTTTAGGTTGAAGACCAGCCATTGACGGTGAGATTGGGAACATGTGTGGGAAAGAACTGCAGATGCTGGTTTAAACCGAAGGTAGACACAGCGGGTCAGGCAGCGTCTCTGGAGGGAAGGAATGGGTGACGTTTCGGGTCGAGATCCTTCTTCAGACTGATGTAAGGGGAGGGGGCGGGACAAAGATAGAATGTAGTTGGAGACAGTAAGACCAGTGGGAGAACTGGGAAGGGGGAGGGGATGGAGAGAGAAAGCAAAGGTCTATCTGAAGTTAGAGAAGTCAATGTTCATACATTGTTCAATGTGGGGGCAGGTTCTCTGGATGCTTTCAAGAGAGAGCTAAATAGGGCTCTTAAAAATATCAGAGTCAGGGGATATGGGGAGAAGGCAGGAACGGGGTACTGATTGGGGATGATCACATTGAATGGCGGTGCTGGCTCAAAAGGCCGAATGGCCTACTCCTGCACCTATTGTCTATTGTCTACCGCTGGGGTGTAAGGTGCCCAAGTGAAATATGAGGTGCTGTTCCTCCAATTTGCGCTGGGCCTCACTCTGACAATGGAGGAGGCCCAGGATAGAAAGATCAGATTGGGAATGGGAAGGGGAGTTGAAGTGCTGAGCAACTGGGAGATCAGGTAGGTGAAGACGGACTGAGCGGAGGAACATGCTCACGTTGAAATAATTCCACCGGACAATAGTTCGAATGGCTTTGATGGGACCAAAGCTGTTACTTTGTTTTGCATTTGCTTCTTATAGTTGGATGCATATTATTTTCTTATCCTCTGCCTGCAAACGGGAACTGGGATCTCCTGATGTACTGCTGTACTTATTAAGAATTAATTATGTAATATTATTTCCATGGCATGGATGACCTCTCAGAACAAGGTTTTCAAAACAATGAACACAAATTTGCAATTATTTTTGTGCTTGAAGAGACAGATGTTTGATTTTCTGGGAGATATATATACATTGCCCTGAATTTCTCCTTTTGTAGTATTTATCACTTTGAATTTTATTTTTATTCCTCATTACTTTTGTTTTTCTTAGCAGAGCGCCAGTTGAAATTTTATGAGTCTCATAGGAGCTCTGAAAGGGGTAACCTTTAAGTAGAGCAATGTTTCTGTTTTGTTACATAGCAACCCAAGTCTGTGTAGTTTCTCAAATTATTAAATATACATAGTGTGATCAAAACCTTACAGTGCAAATGATATGTTTTAGAGCCATTTTTGGGCAAGGTTTGTAAGAGTCTGTTCAAGAATCTACAATGTTTAAGTTATAAATTGGTCATATATGTAATCCTGTGATGAGGTTTGGAGGGAAAGCATCCAGGGTAACCAAAGCTTTTCACTGTACCTCGGTACACGTGACAATAAACTAAACTGAACTGAAGGGATGAATGAAACAAGGAGTTGTGTAGCGAGCGGTCTCTGCGGATGGCAGAAAGTGTGGCCTTGGGAAGATGTGGCTGGTGGCGAGATCACGTTGGAGGTGGTGGAAATGTTGGAAGATGATGTGTTGGATGGGGTGGAGGGCGAGGACCTATGGGCTCTATCCTTGTTCCATCTGGGGGGTGGGTGGAGAGTAGGAACAGAACTACCCAGAAGTGACACGGATTAGGGATCCTTTTGGACATCTTTCTTTTCAGACAGTAGATGGTCCCTTGGGTTCGAGGATAGCTTGCTTTTCACTCTGATATTGTGGGTGGATACGTGGCTAGCAGGCTAGTGAGGGTACCACAGATTGTTTGCCAGGTATGGAGGAGGTGGATGACGGGATGGGCGGGCGGGCAGCTTCTGAAGTGGTCTGCTGCTGCTGCTGCTTACACAGGGCTTCCACGTGCTGCCAATGCATGGCCATAATACCATTCCTGAATTATTTATTTCCGCTTTGGACATCATGAGTTGGAGGTACCCAGGAGTTATTGGGGATCTTATTGTTCCTTTGGGTAGCATTGAGCACATCCTTGAATCTTTATTTTCCTGACCTGACAATCTCCTCCCACTGTTTTGGGAGACTGGTGTTGAACGTGCAAAAGATGTGGCCACCCTGCAGAACCTACCGAGCCCAACCATGGCCTCCATCACGGGTGTTGGTCGAGGAGGGGATGCTGCTTGGTTTGCTATCCTCTTTGACTTTGCAGGCATTTGCAGAGATGGTGTTGGTATTTATCGAGTTGGTTTCACCGACCACCTCAGATTGTGTTCCAGATCCCAACAATAGACAATAGGTGCAGGAGTAGGCCCTTCGAGCCAGCACCGCCCTTCAATCTAGCTCTCTCTTGAAAGCATCCAGAGAACTCTCCTCCACCGCCCTCTGAGGCAGAGAATTCCACAGACCCACCACTCTCTGTGAGAAAAAGTGTTTCCTCGTCTCCGTTCTTACTGGCTTACTCCTTATTCTTAAACTGTGGCCCCTGATTCTGGACTCCCCCAACATCGGGAACATGTTTCCTGCCTCTACCGTGTCTAAACCCTTAACAATCTTATATATTTCAATGAGAACCCTCTCATCCTTCCAAACTCCAGAGTGTACAAGCCTGAACAACTCTGAAAATCTGAAGCATTTAAAACTTTTAATTACAACGTATCTTATAAGTTGATGTTTCAAAGACTTAAACCACAATTTATAAAAATATATCTAGGTAAACAATATAATAGAAAAACTTACGGTTTCACATAAATAGGAAAAAGAAAAAGAAAACCTTTACAAAGTTTATCCATTGGGCAAATGGATTAGCATACCTTTTTCTTCAAAAGTTACTGGCTGCAGACTGACTGGAGTGCCGGGAAGGGAACTAGGGGAGAGGGAAGCTGCACAAAATATGTCCTCTACTCTGTTCTAGTAAGCAGTTTAAGTAACAAGTTGAGCAACTTGTAAATCTAAGTAATGTGAGTGTGAAGATACAAAGAACTGCAGATGGTGGTTTGCAAAAAAAACAGTTTAAATCACCAGGTCAGGCTGGAGGAGAAAATGGATAGGTGACATTTCAAGTCAGGGCCCATCTTCAGTACCAGCACTTGTGTCTTACTGTAGTTTGAGTTTAGTTTATTGTCACGTGTACTGAGGTACAGTGAAAAGCGTTTGTTGTGTGCTAACCAGTCAGTGGAAAGATAATCCATGATTACAATTGAGCTGTCCACAGTGTGCATGATAAAGGGAAGAACATAAATAACGTTTAGTGCAAGATTAAGCCAGTAAAGTCCGATGAAAGATAGTCCGAGGATCTCCAATGAGATTGATAGTAGTTCAGGACTGTTCTCTAGTTGTGGTAGAATAGTTCTGTTGCCTGATAACAACTGGGAAGAAACTGTCCCTAAAAGCTGGACTAATAATGTTTCTATTAATGTGCGTATTTCTGATTGTTAACCTGTGTGAGCAACTTTTGAATATCTTTGATATTGATTTTAACATCAAGCTAGATTGCAAATAACCATGGGAAACTACATTGTTTTGTGTGGCTTTTTTAAAGATTGTAGTTTCCCATTCAGGGTGAGTGCATGGAGTTTGGAGAAAGTTATCTGCTTCATTTGACCCATACTTGTTCACACCTACTTGTTGGTGATACTGGATTCAAAAGTGTAGCCATATCTGCTTCAGTTATTTTCACTTTCTCCCTTGGTCTTAGATGTGCTAAACACAAAAAGGCAGAAGGAAAATTAGACCTGCCGTAGTTTTCCAAGCAACTCTTTGTTTCCTTATTAAGGCATAACATTCTGCTTAAAATAAATAATGTGAAGCCTCTTGGAATTGCCATTAAAGTAGAATTAATTCTCGTTTAGTATCAAAATGTACAAGCCCAACGTGTTTATTCTTACTGTGTCTGGGTAATGTAGAGATGAGTTCTCACTTGTATTTGGACTGTACTTTGGTGTTGGAAGAGGCGGTGATGTCACTGTGCCATGTACAAGAATGCTTATTCCCCCAGTTACTACTTTGTGCAAGAAGAACGATTAGTAGCCAGAGAGTGGCGTTAGCGTGGAGTTCAAATTGTCACAGACTATTCAGACGAACATGTTGATGTCTTAATGTGTTATGTTACAGTAGTGGTGAGGTGCAAATTTGCCCCACATTTCCCTAGGCCGCACTCTCAGTTGTTTCTGGCTTGCCTTCAGTGAATTACTGAAGACCTCTTCCATTTCCCTGCAAAGGAACTTCTAAGATGAATCAGCCAGATCCAGTCCCAAGTTACTTACAGAGCTGAATGGAATGATGCTGACAGATACTGTCAATATTGTTGAAAATGCCAACACTTCACAAAAAGGAAAGAAACTGAGTAAAATGGGAAGATTCAATATCGAGAGAAAGTGTTCCCAGTTGAAAAATACATTTAATTTCTCATCACGCACTATTTCCAGTTTTCCCAGAATTGCATTGCTATCTATATGGTGTCAATTAGGCTGATGCAGTTCAGTTAAGAAGCCATCCAGTAGATGATGCTCTAACCTAATATTTATTCTGTTTGCAGTCAGACTCGCCTCCGGGGAGGGAGGAAGGTGTGCCGAGGGAACAGCTGGTAAGTCGTCAAACATTCTCGAAACTGTGTTTATGGAAAGTTTTCATGACAATAGCCTCCTCATAAACATAATGTTTTAGATGAGAAATTGCTTTCTCGAAAATTCCACAGAACTTTAAGTCTTTGTTTACCCTGTGCCAATCTGGGGAGGATTGTGTTATGCAGTTGCAGGGGACCTAAATAGGCAGCACTGTTGGCTTTCCCTGCAAAAACAAGTTGTGACTTTATTGTAGCCCCACTGAATTCCTTTTTTTTTTCTGCACAAGAAATGTCTGCCACTGGCTGTATTTTCTGACTACTGTAAATGTTCTTGAAGGTGGTGGAGCTGCTGCCCTGAGTAGTTAAAAGAATTGTGATGAAGGTACTGTCACAGTAGAATTCTATAGAATTTCTGGAATTTGTCCTTCAGGAACAGCTTCGTCCCCTCAGTTATCAGGTTTCTGAATGGTACTTTCATAAGCGAGGGTATTGTCCAATTCACCTCTATCCCATTGAGGACATTGGACTTTATCTATGGAACTGATGTACAGTAATGCATCACAATGCTGAGAGCTATATTCTGTACTCTGTATCTTCCCCTTTGCTCTACTTATTGTACTTGAGTTTGACGTGATTGTATTTATATATGGTATATCTGATTTGTTTGGATAGCAAGCAAAACAGAGTTTTTCATTATATTTTGGTAATAATAAACCTAATTTAATGGTGGAGTAATGACTTTATTTCCATGTCAGGATATTGCTGACTGCACTTATCATTGTAGCAATCAGTATTACCCAACTTGTCTTGCAGAGCCGTGATGTGTAACATGGTGGTACAACAAGGCTGTCTATTCAAAATCAGTGATTAGGCACATGTATGGCTTTGGCAATGCTAATTTAGTAATAAACGTTCTGAAATTTAAGAATCTAACCTTTGGTTAGAGATTGACCTATTTCTACTTTCAAGAAACACAATGTGTTGAGAGATTTGTATGTTCTCTGCAGAGCATGTACCTTTTACATTAATTGGGATGTCTTAATATTGAAGAGTTGTGGCAAGAGCAACAATAATAGTTACTTTGCAGATTCTACAGAGACCCTTATTCCCAGGCAATCCTAGACATTTCAGACTTTGCAACCCATTTGAAATATGGGAGATCTGGATAAAGTGAGCATGCTTATGGATTGAATGGCTTTATTTTTCTGTTAAAAGCATGATAGAAACATTTAGTGGATCAGGCTGCATCCGTGGGAAACGGAGAATCAATGTTTCATGTCGAAGACCTTTTGTCAGAACTGACCTTTTCTCTTCCACCTCTTCTCTTCCAACTTAAATTTGCAAACACTTGCTTGCAAATTGTTGTTGTGCTCCATTGTGGTAGTCTCTAGAAACCATCGGGGTATCTTTAACTCTGTTGCGATTCCCGAACTTAATATCTCCAATGTTAGTTATTCTTCTGAGGTAGGATTCTTTGTTAATAATTACCGTAGTTTAGTTTAGAGATACAGTGCAGAAACGGGCCCTTCGACCCACTGAGTCTGCGCCGACCAGCGATTCCCGCACACTAATACTAACACACACCAGGGACAGTTTTACCAAGCCAATTAACCTACAAACCTGTACGTCTTTGGAGTGTGGTAGGAAACTGGAGCATCCAGAGAAAACTCACGCATGTCACGGGAAGAACGACCAAACTTTGTACAGTCAGGACAGGCGCTGTAAGGCAGCAAATCTACCACTGTGCCGCCCCCTTATTGACACTACCTTGTGTTTCAGTACAAGCAAATAACTGCTCACTGCAATTGTCTTTTTAAAAATAAAATTACATCAATAAAAATTTGAAGATAAAATTATAGGTTTGAGGTTATATTGTTCTTCACGGATGTACTGAAATAACAGGATGTAGTTCATGATTGTAATTTTTGAAGTGGCTAATTCTCATTCATTAGCTTAAAGATTGTTCTTCTGCCGGAAAGGATGGATTTACATTTTGCCTGGAGGTGGGTACAGATTAAATAATTAATTACTGGTATTTAATTCTGCCTCCTAATGGGTTTTGAGGGCAAGACATTGATAGAAGCTAAGATTTGTTTAGCAACCATTTTGATGATTAGTGTGCTGCTCCAAGGATATTGAAAGGCCTGGGGGGGCTTTTAAATTAATTCAAGGATGCGGTTGCCGCTGGCAAGGCCAGCATTTACGTTCCTTCTTTGGTTCCCCTTGAAGATGATGTGGTGATGAGCTGCCACCTTTAGCAATCAAATTACTTGTAGCAAGTCCTGAAGTTGCTCCCACTGTGCTCATGGCCAGAACTTGCAACTTTTAGTCCTGGCAAAGATGAGAGAAAATGAGAGATTTCCATGTTCACATGACATGCACATGGGAGATGAACCAGCAAATGATGTTCAATGTCCCGTCTAATAGAGTTACGACGGAGGTTGTGGGAAGACTTAATACAAGTATATAAAATTATAAAAGATATAGAATGGGTCGGCAGACGGAACCTTTCTCCCAGGGTGGAAGTGTCCAACACTCGAGGGCATAGCTGTAAGGTGAGAGGTGAAAAGTTTAACGGAGATGTGTGGGGCAAGTTTTTTTTTACTCGGTGTGATGGAGGCCTGGAACACATTGCCTGGGGTGATTGTGGAGGCCTCAAAACTCATTACGATGTGGCGTTTGAGAGGCTTTTGGATACGCACAGGGAAGTGCAGCAAAATAGAGGGATATGGATCATGTACAGGCAGGTGACGTCAGTGTTTGGCACAGACATTGTGGGCTGACAGGCCTGCTCCCGTGCTGTTCTGTTCTATGTTCTATGCACTCATGGAATAGCGATTGTAAGTTAATATGGTGTATTTTGAAGAGTGCACAATGCAGCTATGATGTGCTGGAAATTGATGGCATATTCACATTGGTGGATGACATGCCAGTCGAGTGGGTTGCTTATACTGGGGTGATGAGTAAATTGAGGAAGGAACACAAGTATTGATTCTGCAATTGAATAATTGCCCATTTAACAATGGTTATTACTAATCAAAGTACGACAAATTTACATCCTGTAGTTTGGGCAGGTGATTGTTTCAGAGATCCTGGTGTGTAACTATTGTTGGGAATAATTTTTGTATTATATGCTTTGAATGTTGAAATAATTAAACGACTAGACATTAACATCATCATTTTGTAGGGTGGATCTCCTTGAATTTAAATCCACTTGAATCCACTTATAATGCCTTTACACTGAGGAGTTACCATCTGTGTTGAAATGTCCATATAAAGGAATTGCTACACACCGTAATAGAACTGTGGCGGCACAGTGGGGTTGCTGCCTTACCAGGCAGTTATCCCGTCCTGCCTAAAATCAGCCACAATCGTCCCAGTGCCGAAGAAGTCTCCCATCACTAGCCTAAATGATTACCGTCCCGTGGCCCTCACTCCGGTAATCACAAAGTGCTTCGAGAGATTGGTCCTCCAGCACATCAAGGACTATCTACCACCAGACTTCGACCCCCACCAATTCGCTTATCGCCAAAATAGATCCACGGAAGACGCCATCACCGTAGCTCTCCACTCTGTGCTGAGCCATCTGGAGCAGGGGCAGAGCTACGTCCGGATGCTCTTTGTGGATTATAGCTCAGCTTTCAACACAATCATTCCGGACATTCTCATTGATAAATTGGTCACTCTCGGCCTCCCCACTCTCACATGTGCCTGGATAAAAGATTTCCTCACCAACCGGCCCCAGACTGTGAGACTCGGCCCCCACCTCTCCTCCACTCGCAGGTTGAGTACCGGCTCCCCACAGGGCTGTGTGCTAAGCCCCCTCCTATACTGTCTCTACACCTACGACTGTAGTCCGGCCCACAACAACAACCGCATCGTCAAATTTGCTGACGACACTACTGTAGTCGGACTTATTTCAAAGGGAGATGAGGCAGCCTACAGAGAGGAAGTCCTGAAGTTGACAACTTGGTGCTCAGAAAACAATCTGGCTCTGAACACCAGGAAAACAAAAGAGCTCATTGTCGACTTCAGGAGGCACAGCACCGACTTAGTCCCCCTACATATCAACGGCGAGTGTGTGGAGAAGGTCAACACCTTCCGGTTTCTCGGCATCCATATCTCTGCTGACATCTCCTGGACAGACAACACGACAGCGGTCATCAAGAAGGCTCAGCAGCGGCTGCACTTCCTGAGGGTTCTCAGGAAGCACAACCTGGACTCTAACCTGCTGCTGACCTTCTACCGCTCGTCCATCGAGAGCCTGCTGACATACTGCATTACAGCATGGTACGGCAGCTGCACCATGGCAGACAGGGAGAGGCTTCAGAGGGTAACGAAGACAGCACAGAAGATCATTGGTTGCCCTCTCCCCTCCCTGATGGATATTTACACCTCCCGCTGCCTTAGCAGGGCAAAGAATATCATCAAGGACAGCTCCCATCCTGCGTTTGGACTGTTCGACCTGCTGCCCTCTGGAAGGCGCTATAGGTGCATCAAAATTAGGACAAATAAACTCAGGAACAGTTGTTTTCCGAAAGTCATAACTACTCTTAACTCACACATGCACTGACTTCACAGCCCAACACCCGGACTTCCATCTATTCTATCCACGTACTGAAATTTGGAACTGTAATGTGTATTGTAATTGTAATTTTTTAATATTTTTAAAATAATTTTTAATATTTTAATATAACTTTAAAAATCTGCCTAAGAATACTACCTATTCATCCTTCACCATTTTGCCTTTATAGATATGTATATAGCGCCGCAGAATTGTGCACCTATCCCCCCCCCCCCCGTTTTGTTTTCTGTTTCTTGTTTTTTGTACTAAATTATATGTATGCACTGAGTACGAGATGCTTTTAATCTCATTGTACATGTATAGTGACAATAAATGGCATATCTATATCTATCTATCTATCTAAATTGTCCCTAGTATGAAGGATAGTGCTAGTGTACGGGGATAGGTGGTTGGCACGGGCTCGGTGGGTTAAAGGGCCTGTTCCTGCACTGTATCTCTAAACTAAACTGGTTTTGCCCCTTGCTATGTCAGTTCATTTAAAACAGTTTAATGCAAATTGGCTTGTAGGTGGAGCTGACATTGTTTTAGATGCTGAAGTGCACCCTTCCTTCAGATAGCCATGGAGGATTATTTGTATCACTAACTTACACAGCCCTTTTGAACTTGTGGGGAAGACAGCAGGCTTGAGGAAATTATAGCCGATTGAAAGAATTAGAATTAGATTCCTTTATTGTCATTCAGACCTTTCGGTCTAAACGAAATTATGTTGCCTGCAGTCATACACAGAACCAATAAAAACAAAACATACAATAAACATAAATTAAACATCCACCACAGTGAGTTCACCAAGCACATCCTCACTGTGATGGAGGCAAAGTCTTAGTCTCCGTCTCTTCCCTCCTTGTTCTCCCTCTGCGCTGAGGCGATCGATCCAGGACGGAGATGCCACCCTCCAGTCCAGCGGACCTCCGTGGTGATGTCGCCGCCGCCGAAAGCTGGAACGCCGTCTCCGCTCCGAGACGGCCCGCCACAGCATCATCTCCGGGCAGCAAATACATCACCGTCTCTATCTCTCGTTTCCCTTTCCTCTTACTCACTGTCCAAGAAAAGGGTCTTGACCTGAAACATCACCTATTCCTTTTCTCCAGAGATGCTGTCTGACCTGCTGAGTTACTCCATCTTTGTTTTAAACTAAGTTCCTTCCTACACAAATCATAAATAAGTTTGGACACCTGTGCAGTTACAATGTTAACCATGTGGGACTAGTGAAGTCACCTCCATTGTAAACTAGACAGCTTTCACAATGGGAGGAGCCACCTTAAGTCATTTGCAAGCACTTCCTGCTAATATTTAATTCCTCTTTTTTGTATTTCAATTCAGATTTTGAACAGAACCAGCTTATTTTGGGAGTATTCAAAAACAAATGTCACATTGTGGTTTTGTTTACTTGATTACTTGACAACTGATTAACATTTGAACTCATGGCACTGGGTCTAAAATATAGCAAAGGGCAATGCACTCAGAGGTTAATTATTTTGAAACTGCTCAAGGAAAGCCTAAAATAGATGCAGTACAGGCAGTATGTAAATGTATCAAACTGTGCATCTGGGTCGCTCTCACTTCGGTAAATCCGACCACACCGTGCAATTGAAGAGCGCACCCCCAGAGGTGAGGACTGTACGGGGGGGGGGGGGGGGCAATGTTCAGGGACTCTGCAACGGACCTGCACGAATACGCCACAGTCGTTACAGACTTCATAAAGAAATGTGTGGAGGACTGCGTCCCTACAAAAACCTTCCGAGTGTTTCCCAATCTTGCTTGGATGAACTCTGAGATCCGCACTCTTCTGAAGTCTGATGATACAGTGGTCTTCAAGAAGTCCAGATACAACCTTGGTAAGGCCATCAAAAAGGCCAAAAGGGACTTCTGCTCCAAGCTGGAGGATGAGACAGAAGTTCGGCAGCTGTGGCGGGGCCTGAATGCAATCACCTCCTACAAGGCGAAACCAGGAGGTAGCTCGAATGTCGGCAAAACATCACTCCCTGATGAGCTCAATGCGTTTTACGCACGCTTTGATAGGGATGTGCCTTCTTGAGCCCCCATTCGCTGTGATGGTATTTCAGTCTCGGTCACAGATGCCGACGTCAGAAAATCCTTCAGAGGGGTGAACCCTCGAAAAGCGCCTGGACCTGATGGTATACCTGGTTGTGCTCTAAAAACCTGTGCGGACCAACAGTCTGGAGTTTTTGCGGAATTTTTCAACCTCTCACTTCTGAGGTCTGAGGTTCCCACCTGCTTTAAAAGGGCATCAATTATACCGGTGCCCAAGAAGAGCAAGGTGACGTGCCTCAATGACTATCGACCAATGGCACTAACGTCGATGGTGATGAATTGGATGATTGACTTCCTCATTCAAAGACCACAGACTGTTCGTATTGGTGGAAATGTGTCAGCCTCGATAACAATCAGCACGGGAGCACCTCAAGGCTGCGTGCTCAGCCCAAGTCAAGTCAAGTCAAGTTTATTCAAGGCTGCGTGCTCAGCCCCCTGCTGTACTCGATCTATACTCATGACTGCGTAGCCGGTCATAGTGCGAACTCCATCATCAAGTTCGCTGACGACACCACTGTTGTGGGACGTATCACTGATGGGGACGAGTCAGAGTATAGAAGAGAGATCTACCGACTGACCAAATGGTGTCAGCACAATAACCTGGCCCGCAAAACCAGGGAACTGATTGTGGACTTTGGAAGGGGTAGGATGGGGACCCATAGTCCCGTTTATATCAACGGTGGAGAGGGTCAAGACCTTCAAATTCCTGGGTGTGCATATTTCTGAAGATCTCTCCTGGTCCGAGAACACTGATGTAATTATTAAGAGAGCACATCAGCACCTCTACTTCCTGAGAAGCTTACGGAGAGTCGGTATGTCAAGGAGGACTCTCTCTAACATCTACAGGTGCACAGTAGAGAGCGTGCTGACCGGTTGCATCGAGCGGAAAAGACTACAAAAAGTAGTAAACACTGCCCAGTCCATCATCGGCTCTGACCTCCCTACCATCGAGGGGATCTATCGCAGTCGCTGCCTCAAAAAGGCTGGCAGCGTCATCAAGGACCCACACTATCCTGGCCACACACTCAACTCCCCGCTACCTTCAGGTAGAAGGTACAGGAGCCTGAAGACTGCAACGTCCAGGTTCAGAATAGCTGCTTCCCCACAGCCATCAGGCTATTAAACTCAACTGCAACAAATCTCTGAACATTAATAGACCATCATCTGTTTATTTGCACTTTATCTGCTTATTTATTGAGGTGCACATATATTTATATAATGGTATATGGACCCACTGATATGTTCTGTATTCATGCCTACTTTATTCTGTTGTGCTGAAATTTAATTGTCCTATCTGGGACACATGACAATAAACCCTCTTGACTTGGTCTTGACTTGACTTATTTCTTAATTTAGGAGTTTGACATGAACTTTTGTTATAACACCATTGAGCCTTTGACGTACAATAATGGGTTGAATGCACTTTTCAACCACAGAAATACACCAGAGCAAATGTCTATAATGCATTTCGTGCAGTCTTTTTGATTAACAACATTTTGCTTAACAAAACCATTTCCTGGAGGACATCCTATTCATTAATTGAACAATGACTATTTCAGTTGAGAGTTGCTGTCTTTAACAAAGGATTTTCTGTTGATAGCTCAACCATAATTTTTTGCTTACATTGGTGTTATGTTTTAAATGTTGCACCTTGAAGGAGTAGAAGGACAATGATCTAGATCATGTAACAACGTGAATAGGTTTCTCAAAGTATTAATGTTGGCAAGGAATGGACATGTCCGATACATCAGGAAGCTGAAGAGTTTGAATGTGTTTATCTGTCTACCTTGTATTTAGAATGAGTGGAAATGTTGTGGAGAGCCAATAATATTGCCGAAGTCTTTGAGGATGCAAAATGGAGAAATGTGGTAATATGCAAGAGGTGGAACATGATATTGTTGCTGGTAGTAGGACTGGAAGTGCCAGTGGTACTATGCACTGCAAAGTTTTGTATGAGGATGTGAAAAACTAGTGTTATTGGAAATTTAAAAAACGACACCTTTGCTACGAATAGATAGAGGAACCAGTTGGTGAATGTATGGAGGCATAAGGAGCTGCAGATGCTGCGCAAAACACAGTGCTTGAGTAAGGCAGGAGGAAATGGATAGGCGATGTTTCAGATTGGGACTGTCCTTCAGTGTGAAATGCTGCCTATCCATTTTCTTCCACAGATGCTGCCAAACCTGCTGTTACTCCCAGCACTTTGTGTTTTGCTGGTGATCAGGTTAAAAACACATGGGGGAAAAAAAGGCAAACTTTTTGCACTTTTCTTTAGACCATGCTTTGCAAGAATGCTTAGAGTGCAGACTCACCGCCAGGGAACTGAGAGAAATATATTGATATGCTGGACCTAACTTTCAAAGAAGCAGATTTGAAAATGGCAGATATAAAAAGGATCCAGGCAAGGGGAAATGAAGAGTCACTTCCATGTGAAGAGCTATGACTGTCATTCATATCATGTGCTGAATGATTTCGTTCACTGCAAATTCTGAATTGATGTCCATAAATAGAAATAAAAGGATTCTGTGTGTTATGCAGCAGCAAGTGCCAATTATGGTTATATCACCTTTATTTTGTAACAGTTGTTGGATTCTAACTGTAAAACGTTCTGTTGGTTTCACTAATGACCTGGTTGATGGAGGCATGGTGTTAAGATATCAAGAGTGTGGATTTTCCCATTAACTTAAATACCCTTCAACAAAAGGACAGGATTTTCTAAGATTTATTTGTTATTCAGATTAACTGGGGATCCCGGTGCAAATAGTGGATGGGAGAAAATAAAGCATGTGAGGGACCTGTTGAGGTTTTACTTTAATTAAACCTGGTTCTCGCAACTGTATGTGACTTGCTGCAGGCAGGAGTGAAAATAACATCACTGCAGACATGTTTAGTGATCAGCAAATAAATCTCAGCCATGTGACACTGTTTGTGGAATGCAAGCTTAATATGTTTTCAGTTATCAGAATCAGTTCATGTTACTATTACGTATATGAATATAAGGTCACATTTCAGATTAATGTTTTGGGTCTGAAAGTAAGTTTTTGATCCCATAAAAGCGTCAAGTGCAGGTTGAGGTTTTAAACATCAATTGTGGATTGGTGTAGATTTAATCATGCTCCTTGGTGACTTGAAATGGTGGCATTTTACAAAGTTTAATTAGAGCAATGCTTGCAGCAGCAGAGTGTGGTGCTCAGTGAAGTGAAACCAGACCTATAGTGTAGGGGGAAACGTATTTGAATGAACCATATGGCGGCTTCCTGTCCAACATCATGTATTTGTGCAATTAAGAAAATTTATTATTGAAAGATGCCACTCGAAAGCACTTTAAAAGACTAATGATGGATGCAGGAAGACCAGCTGGTTCATTGAGGCTGGCCCATACAATCGTGATTCAACAGAGCACCATGATCTTGTGAGCAACCAACTCATCACCAGTCCTAGGAGAGGCATAAAAAGACAATTCTATAAATATCTTAACAAAAAAGGCTGGAAATATTTTTCCGAAATGTTCAGGCCAAGTTCATAGGGATTACTTTGTTCATGTATCACGTTACCCAGTGTATAATCCAATCTTTGGATAATGTGACATTGGCAATGCTCAGGCATTTCAACCAGTACATTTGGGCACTTGTGATTAAAATGGTGCTTTCGTCCATGGGGTCAGTCACCCTTTTAAAATATAGCTATCATAAATATCAAATATTAGGCCTGTGACAACGTTACTAATTTATTCTTCAATCCATAATTGGCTTTGGTGAAGGAACAGTTTTTATTAGTCCAATCTAGTAACTCTCACAAAAAGTTTAAATTGCTTACCAGGCTGTAAAACCCTTTTATTGAAATGCCATGAAAAGAGGCTTTGGTTATACACAGCAGCTAATGTTGTTTTCTCTAAACTCCCGCATAGCCTCAACATCCCTCCATTCCACCTCTAATGCTGGAAACATTTAGCAGGTGAGATAGCGTTCGCAGAGAGAGAAGTTAATGTCTTTGGTCAAACCCCTTCAGTAGAAATAGGAAATTGAGAAGATAGACAAAAATGCTGGAGAAACACAGCGGGTGCAGCAGCATCTATGGAGCGAAGGAAATAGGTGACGTTGCCTATTTCCTTTGCTCCATAGATGCTGCTGCACCCGCTGAGTTTCTCCAGCATTTTTGTCTATCTTGGATTTTCCAGCATCAGCAGTTCCATCTTAAACAAAGTGAGAAGATGGGTTAGGGAGGGTGATAGAAGGATGAGGACAGTAGAGTTGAGTAGATGGGGGAGGGGGAGTGGGTGGCAGAGGCCAGGTGGGGGTGGGGCCGGGTGGAGGGAAGCTGGGGCAGAGGGGAGGGGAAGGCAGGGGGAGGGTGAGGAAGAGAGTCGGGGGGGGGGGGGGGGGTGGTGGCTTGCCGTGAGGGTACAGCGAGGGGCCTCAGGATGAGGAAGGGGGCTGTGGGGTCTAGGGAGGAGAGAGAGAAATTGAGTGGGGATATATTGATGTACTGAAATGTCAGTCTGAGCCCGAGGTGATGCCGAAACCAAAAGGCAAACACTGGAAATGCCCAGATCTTCTTCTTGCGTATGGCGTGCACAGCCTAAAGTTGTTGGTCAATTTGTTCTATTTGATCTATTTGATTGTGCACGTCAGGTTGATTGCATTAGTCGAAACAGGGTGGACCACGTGAAGGTTGCAATCGCCTACCCCAATGTCCAGATGATCGGGTGTGTTCTGTACAAAAAGAAAAATTGGTAATATTACAGATAAAGAAATTTACAGCTGAAATGGCCAGTTTTGTCACAAATTAAGAAAAATGAGTTATCTAAAATTATTCAGTTTGATGTTGAGTCTCAAATGCTGGAATAAGCGCAGATAGTAGATGAAATACTGTTCCTTGGGCTTCGAAAGGACTTTATTGCAACAGTGCAGAATGCCACAGAAGGAGGGGTCAGAGTGAGAGCGGGCTGAAGGGATTAAGTGACTGGCAAGTGGAAACACAGGGCCACCCTTGTAAACTGGTTGTTGGAGGCTTTCTGCAAAGCAGTCGCTTAAATTGCATTAGGTATTTGCATTGTAGAGAAAACTAGAATTGAAATTGGAAGAAGTGTATGGAGTTTGTACGTTCTCCCCGTGACTGCGTGGGTTTTCTCAGAGATCTTCGGTTTCCTTCCACGCTCCAAAGACGTACAGTTTGTGGGATAATCGGCTTGAGTTTGTATACTTGGTATAAGTGTAAATTGTCCCTCGTGTGTGTAGGCTTGCGTTAATGTGCAGGGATCGCTGGTCAGTGCGATCTCAGTGGACCGAAGGGCCTGTTTCCGCGCTGTATCTCTAAACTAAACTAAACATGCAAGTCAATTGCTGCTTCACTGAGGAGGACTGGTTGGGTACCTGGATGATGGGATGGCATGAAATAAAAGAGCACATCTTGCAGCTCCTGTAGTTGGAGTGAAGATGTCATGACAAGGAGGGTAGTTTGTGGAGATGCGAGAGTGGAATTAGGAAGTTATGAAGGAATAGTTCCACTGAAAGTGAAGAGGAAGAGTGTCTAGTGGTAGAATCGCATTGGAGTTGGCAAAGGTTACAAAAGATAATTCATTGAGTATGGAGACTGATGGGGTGGAAGGTGAGGTTCTCTGCTCTGGCAGAGAGGGTGGCTGAGAAGAAGTGTATGAAATAGATTTTAGTAACCTGTAAAATATGCAGTCAAGTGGTTCACTGTGTACAGCTCACATTTCTTTGAGTCAGCACCACAAGTACTGGCAATCTAATTTGTTTTGGACATTCTTTTTACGTTGCAGGTTTTAGATTTCACATATGTAACATATCCATTGAAAAATATGGCATATTCTAGGAAGCACGCTGAATTTGCCTGACATACCTTTCTATGAAACTTCAAAGTCCTTAGTGCAGTACATTCAGTGGATGCAGGTATCACAATCAAGGCCAGCATTTAATGTTCATTCATTTGTTGCCCTGGATGTTTTATTTTGTGATTAAACATCCAGTAATGTGATGCTGAACTTTGCAAACTGAATAAGTCGTGACTGCAATTTATTGGCTTGGACATTGCCGGTTAATTGTGAAGCCAGCACATTTGTTGTTGATTTTGAAGATGAGGTATGAATTTCCAATTCCCTCTCTCTCTCTCTCTCTCTCTCTCTCCATCCCTCCCCCTCCCTAGTTCTCTGAACAGTCTGACTGTCCCTCTGATTACATTTTATCTCTGTATGCTTCGTTGTCAACTTCTCCCAGCTAACACGGATCTATTCTATATTTTCCTTGACCAGCATCCACTTTGATCTCATTGTCACATCTGACACTTCCTTCTCTCTGTGTCTCCTTCTCCCCGGACTCTCAGTCTGAAGAAGGGTCTCGACCCGAAACGTCACCCATTCCTCCTATCCAGAGATGCTGCCTGCCCTGCTGAGTTACTCCAGCATTTTGTGTCTATTTCCAATGTGATTGTTCTGGTGCAAAGTGAAAGGAATAAAATCTCTTGATGTTCAGCAGCAGGCGTGGATGATGAGATGGCCAAACAACAAATGGCATTTCAGAATTCTCAGGCCACAAACCAGGAAGTAAACAGCACATTTTAAAATCAGATTTCACAAGGTGAGAATAAAAAAATAGGATTATACGTGAAAGATTGGTAGAAGCTGAAATATCATTTAAGTAAATGAATTGCGTTTTATCAAAGAAAACACAACTGTTGAAAGAATTGAGGGAATCAACATGTAACATCCAACTCTCAATTTTTGGTGTTCAGCGAAGTTTGCTAAGAAGTTTAGTTTAGAGATACATGGAAACATGCCCTTTGGCCCATCAAGTCAATTCCGATCATTGATTACCCATTCATACTAGTTCCATGTTATCCAACTTTCGCAACTACCGAGGTACAGTGAAATTTGATTTGCCATAGCCATACATTTTTCAAAAAGCAATTAGATACATAACTACATAAAGATTAAACCTAGACTTAAACAGCCACCACAGCAGCGTGTGAGAATCCCCAGGGCACACATCATAAGCGGAGACCCACAGCCATCAGTTCAATGTCTGGGCCACACACCAAGCTCCTTCACCATGATGTGACCAGAGTTGTACTGACTGCTGTCACTCTCTCTGCAGTCTCTGTCCGCCAGAACATTCAGAAAGCCGTCCGCACTCGCACCATCCTCCGGGATGTCCTCATAGAGCGATGTCTCCGCAAACACCGAGATCACTGCACTCTCGGCACTCTCCCCGAGTCCTCACCAGTGCAGGCAGCAAGGTCCATCTTGTTTTTTCGGCGACCTCTCTTTCCCCACTGTGATGGAAGTCAAATAACTTATGCCTTCTTTCCTCCTTTTGTGCTGACTCTACTCAGAAAGTACCCGATGTCAGGATCAAACCCGGATCTCCGGCGCGATGAGGCAGCAGAGCTACCTGCTGCGCCACTGTGCCACCCTGTACCAGTTATCCTGGCTTAGTACACTTTGAAAACCAATTAACACCAAATGCCACAAAGTGAAACTTTTACGGTTTAATTTTATTGCAAGAGTAGTTCGTAAACACCTGAAATTCCCATTAGTTCATTCATCGTGTTGGAGGAAGCTGGAAAACAGTGAACCCCGTAGGGAAGCTGGGAATTCCTGAGAGCCGCCTCTGGATTTCTGTTTAACTGCGCATGAGCATCCTCCAGATGTTGTTGTCAATTTGAAGGAGTAATGATGGCAAACACTGGCAGTTCGCTATCATTAAAATGGTAGAATCCAGGCCATTACTACTGACTTGGCTGACAAGGTGGCAATAGATCATTTTGCTGGCAGGGTGTTAATTGATCTTGTAATGCACATTTGCACAGTTACAAAGAAGCTGCCACAGGACTAGTGAAAGTTATTTTTATCATCACCACCTCCTTTGAGGCTGAGAGTAGTATATTTATATGATGGATGCCAAGTAATAATGTTCTGTCTGAGACGGCAGCATAAAAATTGCTGCTATTGAAATCTTTATTGTTTCGTCATTTTAAACCTACCAGAAAGATCTTGTCACTTAAAGAATGCTCCAATAATTATTTGTAAAAGCAAATCACTTTGTGAGTTTGGAGTTGGTGATTGCTGTCCATTTAAACCTTCACGACCTCCTGAGGAGCTTTGACTGGTGCCATTGTGCTCTTATTTGTTGTTGAATTTGGCAGAATTTCGAATTCATTTGGCATTTGGCTTGGAGAACTTTCTCGTTGACCCCGTTCATGCTCTAGAGCCATTATAAATGAAAACAAAAGTTGGCTATTTGCCATATTGCATCTTTGGCTCTTCCTGAGCACTGACCAATGCTTATCCCACTGCCCCACAATCTCCCTGGATCACCTTTTGTCTTCCTCAAAATGTTAATCTTTTTAACATGTCATGATCCTTGAATAAAGAGCCCCTCTCCCTTCACTTCCTTGATTGTAATAAACCTCTTATCATGGGCTGCTCACACAGAGAGAATAGAAAAAAAAGTAAACATTTTTCTTGGCCTTCTCTTGTGCAATTGAGACAGGTTTTTGACTCCTTAAGTTTCCACTCCATGATTCTTGGTAACTGCGATGGATTATTGAGTTAAATCTAAAACATAAGTTGCCCACGACTTTAACAGCTTTTCTATAAGTGTGCCAGAAATGCGCAGCAGTGTAATTGGTGTTTAAGTCGTTGCTGCCTCACTCAATGGAGTTTATAAAACTCTATGCTGTTGACCTGTTGGCTTTATCTACCTGCTTTCGCCATTTCAAGACACAATAAATAAAGATAGAAGTGCATTTAAGCAGCACATGTCATTTTCCTTTCAGGTTGTTCAAACTGCTTTACAGCAGCGTGGTTCCTTTTAAAGTGTTATCGCAGTAATGAAATGCAGCAGTGAATTTGTAAAAGAAGTTGGCTCCCACAAATGTAAGAATGATTAGATGATCTGGTTGGGTCGTGTATTATATTTTCTTCCCCCCCTCTTATAATTATATCCTAACTCTCATCCATTTAATTTTTCACTTATTTGTACCACATCCGTTTTTCTGAATTCTTTGAGACCTCTTCTTGCTATTTAACAAATTTCTTTCTTTCTTCCTGTCAAGATGTTGAAATTATGTTCCTTCTGTCTAAGTTCAAATGATCCATATGTGCTGATCTATACTAAAAATAGAAGTCAGCCCTACAATAATACTTGGCATCCTTGTAATAAGCTTTTTCCCTAAAACAATTTTAATGTACGCTGCAATATTTTATTTTAACCCGATTATTTATTTTTTCAAGTAAGTCTCCGTTAAGACTTCTTAGTGAATGCCTGCTGAAATTAAAGTTGTGAATTTGCAATTGGGAATATGATGTGGGACTGTAATGTTATCAGTTTGCCTGACTGGCTATGTTGGCTGGCAGGAGCAAACGAGGCAAATTGTATGTAATGGTCTTAATGAGTTTGGAGCAGGTAATGATTGATTCATTGATTAAACCCTGTCTTTTTGCCTGTTGAAACTTGGATTCAAGACTAATTCAGGATGACAGGCACTCGTCTTTGACCACGAAAGTCTATTGATCAATGAACAAGAATGTGCGGCACTGTGGCGCAGCTGGTAGAGCTGTTGCCTTACAGAGCCAGAGACCCGGGTTCGATCCTGACCGCGGTTACCAATTGTGTGTGTGTGGAGTTTGAACGTTCTCCCTGTGACCGCATGAGTTTCCACCGGGTACTCCGGTTTCCTCCCAAAGGAAACGCATCCCAAAGACGTGCGGGTTTGTGGGTTAATCGGTCTCTACAAATTGCTCCAAGTGTACAGGGAGTGGATGTTAAAGTGGGATAATGTGGAACTAGTGTTGTGTTGATTGTTGTGGACCCGGTGGGGCAAAGGGCCTGTTTCCATGCTGTATGTCTAAACTAAACAAAATAACACTTTACCTCTGGTTCCTTTGAATGTAAGCTGCACAGGAGCTCCCATTCAGTTAAGTTGTGACGACATCTGTGCGGCCATTTCCAAGCCTAGGGTTAGGGAAGAGTTGTGCCAACCTTACTCTTTATTCTGCTACATCTGACTCATGAGATGCTGCTGGGTAAATAAATCGAGAAACACCTCTACACAGATATTTGACATGCAACAAATTCACTCAAATCTTCCCCCATCAGCTCCTGAAAGCCAGTTACTCCCTGCTACTCTCATCAGTTGAATTCCTAAGTGTAGGTACATAATGGGTCCGCTTCTATCTAATTCCTTCTAGATTTTGCAGTTTGCAATCTCAGTTTCTCGCAGCAGTACGCCATAGTGGAGGCATTTTTCATAGGTTGCATTTCATCAAAAATATTTTTGTTCCATTGTCGTATTTGTCTGAAGCAAATTATCTCACAGATTTTATTTTCACACAGTTATCACAAAAATATTTGTTGCAGTTAATTGGTTAATTTACCAATGTTATGAACTCATCATTGTAACCCATTCGCAACCTCTATATTTCTGTTCACATAGTTTTATATATTTCTTTGGATAAGACATTTCACAAATGTCTGGCATCCTGTGAAAGGAATGAATATGAAGCAGATGTGATTCAATAAGCTACTCGAGCAAAATACCATCTGTAATTCACAGACCAAAGCAGTATTCAACAGTAATATCATGAGAAACCTCAATGTCATGTTATACTAAGGAGTTTTCTATAATCCCAATTAGCCAGTGGAAGGATTATCTGGTAACTATACAAAATTATTTTGAATAACTATTATGCATTTAATAGTTTTCCACACTGATTTAACTACATTATGGTTTGTGCAGAATGCCATAAAAAATCATTAATTGAAAATCTGTTACAAAAACATGAAGAAACATGGATAAGGTAGCTACCCTGTGATGTTGAGCATGCAGTCTGAACAAGAGTATCACGTTTTTAAAGCCTAGATAAAGTGTCTGAAGGAAGGCACAAATATTTCATATAGCGAAATGAAATACTTTATTAAAATTGCCTTTTAGTTTTAAAGAAACTATCCCCTACTCTCAATTTCTCTGTCTCTGCCGCATCTGCCTCCAAGATGAGGCTATCCATTCTAGGACATCTGAGATGTTCTCTTTCTTTAGTAAATATAGTTTCGTCCCTGCTCTCATTGACGGATCCCTCACCCGCATCTCCCCCACCCCCCTCCAATAGACGGAACAATATAATTGTTTCCCTTTTCGCCACCTTTCACCCCACCAGCCTCCGCATCCAACGCATCATTCTGTGACATTTCCATCGCCTTTAACGTGATCACACCATCAGCCACATCTCCTCATCCCCACCCCTTTCTGCCTTCCAAAAATTCTTGGTTCACTCATCCCTTCCCACCCAAATCACCCCCACTAGGCACTTTCCCTTGCAACCACAAGAGATGTAAAATCTGTCCCCTTCCCACTCGCATGAATCCAGGGACTTAGCAGTTCTTCCACGTGAGACAGAGGTCCACGTGTACCTCCTCTAACCTCATTTACTACACCTGTGTTCGCAATGTGGCCTCTTGTACATCGGCAAGACCAAGTGTATACTCGGAAGCGGTTTCCCTGAATGCTTATGCTCTGTCCACCAAGGCATGCTGGATCTCCTGGTTGCTAACCCTGCTGACCTTTCTGTCCTGCACCTTCACCATTGCCAGAGTGAGGCCAGACATAAACTGGAGGACAGCACCTCATATTCCACTTGAGTAGCTTACAACTTAACGGTGTGAACATTGAATTCTCCCATTTTAGGTAACTAACCAAACCTCCCTCCCCCAAATCCCTGTGTGCCACCTGGATGTGCACCCCCTTTCTCCTCTCCTCCATCTCTTCCACCTACATATCATCCTCTAGCTTCGCATTCACATTTCTTTTATCCTTAATTCATACCTTTTGATTTTTCATCTTCTCTGATTTTGTCTAACCATCTACCGATCAAAATTCCCCTCTGACCCGTGTTCACCTGGTACCTGCCTGGCTTTACCCTGCCCTCTCTCTGTTCCAGGAGCCCGTATCTCTGGCACCGTGAGGCAGCAGCTCTACCAGCTGCGTCACTGTGCCTTTCTTTAGAGTTTCCCTGTGGATGGATTATAAATATTAGGTTTATTAAAAAAGTGGTAAGAGTAGTTCCTTGATTTTCCAAATTAACTATGTATCCAGTCAAAGGGCTAGGGTTTGAATACATAGCTGTTTGAATTTTATACCCTTATATGGAATTGTGTTCAACTTAGACTGGTGCTACTGAACCAGTGTAAAACTGATGGGTGGGTTGAATTCAGAAACACAATATTGAGCATAAGCTGACTTGTTTTACAGTTTTTACTACATCTTCTAGCCAATCACAAATGAAATAAAGTGATTTTATTTTATTTTAGAGATAGTGTGGAAACAGGCCCTGCAGCACCACTGGGTCTGCGCCGACCAGCGATCACCCCGTAAACTAGCACTATCCTACACACTAAGGAATATTTACAATTAACAGAAGCCAATTAACCTACAAACCTGTACATCTTTGGAGTGTGGGAGGAAACCAGAGCACCTGGAGAAACCCCACGCGGTCCCAGAGCGAATGTACAAACTCGTACAGGCAGCACAGTAGTAAGGATCAAACCTGGGTCACTGGCGCTGCAAGGCCAAGTGCCATCTAAAGCTTGTGTGGTGCAGACAACATTGTAATAAATTGAACACCGCTAGAACTGCATAAATGTTTCTCGTGGTGCCACAGTCCAGTGTGGATGTTTGTAGCTGGAGGGGCAAGGGTGGAAGCAGAAACCATTAGTTTCAATATAATTATGGAGAGGGTCAGAACTGGACCTAGGGTTGAGATTTTTGATTGGAGAAAGGCTAACTTTGAGGAGATGCGAAAGGATTTAAAAGGAGTAAATTGGGACATTTTGTTTTATGGGAAAGATGTGGAAGAGAAATGGAGTACATTTAAAGGTGAAATTTTAAGAGTACAGAATCTTTATGTCCCTGTTCGGTTGAAAGGAAATAGTAAAAATCGGAAAGAGCCATGGTTTTCAAGGGAAATTGGACACTTGGTTCGGAAAAAGAGGGAGATCTACAATAATTATAGGCAGCATGGAGTAAATGAGGATCTTGAGGAGTATAAAGAATGTAAAAAGAATCTTAAGAAAGAAATTAGAAAAGCTAAAAGAAGATATGAGGTTGCTTTGGCAAGTAAGGTGAAAGTAAACCCAAAGGGTTTCTACAGCTATATTAATAGCAAAAGGATAACGAGGGATAAAATTGGTCCATTAGAGAGTCAGAGTGGACAGCTATCTGCAGAGCCAAAAGAGATGGGGGAGATATTGAACAATTTTTTTTCTTCGGTATTCACCAAGGAGAAGGATATTGAATTATGTGAGGTAAGGGAAACAAGTAGAGTAGCTATGGAAACTATGAGATTCAAAGAAGAGGAAGTACTGACACTTTTGAGAAATATAAAAGTGGATAAGTCTCCAGGTCCGGACAGGATATTCCCTAGGACATTGAGGGAAGTTAGTGTAGAAATAGCAGGGACTATGACAGAAATATTTCAAATGTCATTAGAAACGGGAATAGTGCCTGAGGATTGGCGTACTGCGCATGTTGTTCCATTGTTTAAGAAGGGGTCTAAGAGTAAACCTAGCAATTATAGACCTGTTAGTTTGACGTCAGTGGTGGGTTCACTGTTGTTTGTCATGTACATCAATGATCTGGATGATGGTCTGGTAAATTGGATTAGTAAGTATGCAGATGATACTAAGATAGGTGGGGTTGTGGATAATGAAGTAGATTTTCAAAGTCTACAGAGAGATTTATGCCAGTTGGAAGAGTGGGCTGAAAGATGGCAGATGGAGTTTAATGCTGATAAGTGTGAGGTGCTACATCTTGGCAGGACAAATCAAAATAGGACGTACATGGTAAATGGTAGGGAATTGAAGAATGCAGGTGAACAGAGGGATCTGGGAATAACTGTGCACAGTCCCCTGAAAGTGGAATCTCATGTAGATAGGGTGGTAAAGAAAGCTTTTGGTGTGCTGGCCTTTATAAATCAGAGCATTGAGTATAGAAGTTGGGATGTAATGTTAAAATTGTACAAGGCATTGGTGAGGCCAATTCTGGAGTATGGGGTACAATTTTGGTCGCCTAATTATAGGAAGGATGTCAACAAAATAGAGCGAGTACAGAGGAGATTTACTAGAATGTTGCCTGGGTTTCAGCAACTAAGTTACAGAGAGAGGTTGAACAAGTTAGGGCTTTATTCTTTGGAGCGCAGAAGGTTAAGGGGGGACTTGATAGAGGTCTTTAAAATGATGAGAGGGATAGACAGAGTTGACATGGATAAGCTTTTCCCACTGAGAGTAGGGAAGATTCAAACATGACTTGAGAATTAAGGGACAGAAGTTTAGGGGTAACATGAGGGGGAACTTCTTTACTCAGAGAGTGGTAGCTGTGTGGAATGAGCTTCCAGTGAAGGTGGTGGAGGCAGGTTCGTTTTTATCATTTAAAAATAAATTAGATAGTTATATGGATGGGAAAGGAATGGAGGGTTATGGTCTGAGCGCAGGTATATGGGACTAGGGGACGTGTTCGGCACGGACTAGAAGGGTCGAGATGGCCTGTTTCCGTGCTGTAATTGTTATATGGTTATATGGTTATAAATCTGCTGCTTTATTTATTAGGATGTCACATGTGTCACTCAATTGATTAAAATGGCAATTTGATAACTTACTGGAGGGAACAAATTTTGGCTAAAGCTTTGGGCTATACTTTTCACTAGGTGTAAACATAATCTTAAATTGGATGGGTTCCTCCTTTCTTAATCAATGATTTGCTGAGTTCTCTAACATCCGATAACTCATGCGTAGTCTACCACAATCCAGGTGCCACGTGAAACTTCCTTTACCACTTTCATGTGTGAGCTTGAAAATGGCAAGAATTGCAAATGTGATCAAAACTGGTGCAGTGGAATGTATATTTGTGCATCGTTAACGATAACTGAAGTTTTAGAATGTCATTAAAATGTAACTTTTGTGATGACCTTTGCTGTGACTAAAGCAGTGTTATTTTTATGATTATCTATAACCTCGTGCTTCATATCAGGAATGACATTAACATCTCAACGTTAAGAACAACATTTCTAAAGGACAGACTTGGCAGCAGGGGGAAGAGTTTAAGCATAGGTCAGAACAGTTACTTGGTGAATTGGAATGTAATTGTATTTCGGACTGAGTAGATTCTGTCAACATGTAGTATTTGCTAGTCTGAAGAAGGGCGCTGACCTGAAATGTCGCCTATCCATGTCCTCCAAGGATGCTGCCTGACTCACTCCAGCACTTTGTGCCTTTTGTTAACATGCAGTATTTGTTTGTTTAGCATTTTGCTCGAGCTGCAGGCATTGGTAGAAACTTCTTTTAAATGACCACCTGCTTTGGATATTCTCCCTGTTCTATGCAAAACTTTTGATTTGGGATGCATTGCAATTTTTAATGATATTTTTATCATAAAATTACGGACACAAGTTTTTTTTCCTTCAAGTTCCCCACCTGTCCTGACATGTTCCTTGATACCCATCCCCTTTATCTCATTTTCACACCTTACAGTTCCTTATCTCTGTATTTCCCTCTCTCCTGACAGTCTGAAGAAGGGTCTCGACCCAAAACGTCACCCATTCCTTCTATCCAGAGATGCTGCCTGTCCCGCTGAGTTACTCCAGCATTTTGTGTCTTTCTAACGTGATTCCACTTGTGTCTTCCTGAGCTCGTGTTGTGCTAATGCTGCCACTAGATGCTGCTGTTGTACCATGTGAATCCTGTACTGTGGCAACTGGCAGTTAAAGTGAAAGGGTGAAATTATAAACTTTTAAAATTCAGTGATAACTTGGATCTTGATAGCAGCATATTTACTTCAACACATGATGTCAAGTGTAAAATCCTAGCAGATGTGATGTGATTTAAAAAAAAACAATCTAAAATGCGCTATGCTTCAGTTCTGAGCCCAAAATTATTTTTCCCTGACATGTAAATACAGAAGCTTAATGGATATAGAACACTTTTCTGTGATTCGTTTGAAGGCTATGTACTGTAAAACTTCAATAGTATAGCAGAGCCAGAAATGTAACTGTATTCAATTTAGTTTGATATTTATATTAAAGAAAATTGATGACGGCTTACAATTTGTTTTGAATAATAAGATTGAACTAGCGCCCGTAGATTGATGTTCTCAATATATTATTTTTTTGATAGTTGCAAAATATTGGAATTACCCACCAACTGTAGATAGATTCTGAGTATATTTTCATAAACAAAGATTCCAGCATAAATATTTCATAGTAAACAAGAAATGTTTAATCGGGTGCTTGAGGTTTGAGCTTCATTTGTGTTATCATTTATAAGCTAAATCTTATCCCACATGCTCCCTTTAATTCCTGGTAACCATTGAGATGGCAAAAAGCTAAACCAGCTCCCAGTTTATGGTTGTCCACGTTGCGAATTTCCAGTTAAAAATAAGTTCAAGTTCACATTTACTGTCACATGCACCAATTAAGGTACAGTGATATTTGAGTTACCATGCAGCCATACAATTAAAAGGACACAATACACAATAGAACTTAACATAAACATCCACCACTGTGATGGAAGGCAAAATTTCACATGACTGGTGATACCTAATAAAGAGGGTTCCTCCTGTCTCTGTGTTGGAAGGAACTGCAGATGCTGGTTTAAACCAAAGACACACACAATCTGAAGAAGGGTCTCCACCCAAAACATCACCTGTTCCTTTTCTCTAGAGATCCTGTCTGACGTGCTGAGTTACACCAACGTTTTGCGTCTATCTTTCCCTTGTCTCGTCTATTGTGATGCTTTATAATCATAACCTTAAATTATATGATCACTTGTTTGGTTTATGTTTTGAATTGTTTCTTTAAATCATTGTGCCTGCTGACATAGTCAGTGTTTGGCTGGAAGATATGGTTGTGAAGTTGTTTTGGCAGCCTCTTAAGTTTTTTGATGTTAATTTATTTACATGCTCTCCTGCAGTAGATGATATCTGTTTATACCTGGAGATTCCCATGGTGAATTAGAACCATGCTGCAGAAACACTCCACTCTGTAATTATTTCATATCAGATGTTGACTTGAATGGCAACAACTACCTGGGTGGTTATTAGTGAGAGCAAAAAATGATTAAGGCTGGGAAGGCTGTGTTAATGATATCTATTCAATAAGTTATGCTTTCGTGTCCAAAAGGAATACAATCACTTAAACAAAACCACAGTAACTCAATAATTAACAAATTAAAAAAACAAATATTATTTTCTATTTTTATGCATGTTTACCAACTAACTTTGGAATCGTCCAGTTTTTTTCCATCGCCTCAGGGTTGAGTGAGGCATTGCTTGTGCAGGAAGGAACTGCAGATGCTGGTTTACACGGAGGATAGACTCAAAATGCTGGAGGAACTCAGCGGGACAGGCAGCATCTCTAGAGAAAGGGAATAGGTGATGTTTTGGCTCGAGACCCTTCTTCAGACTGAGAGTCAGGCTAGTTTCCCTCTTCCCTGCCTCTCAGTCTGAACAAGGTTCTCGACCCGAAACATCACCTATCCTTTTTCTCCAGAGATGCTGCCTGACCCGCTGAGTTCCTCCAGCATTTAGTGTCTATCTTTGATTCATTGCTTTGTGCTTATGCTGGTGGCATTGTGTTCGGGCTCCGTGATGGAGAGAGTAATCTGATGTAATAGATAGAATCATAGTCATTCAGCATGTAAATGGGCCCTTTGGCCCAACTTGTCCATGCTAACCAAGATGCCCCATCCAAACTAGCCCTGGCATGTGCCTCGTATCTCTCCAAACCGTTCCTATCCATTCCTTTCAGATTTAAGATCGTAACAAATTTTCACCTCTTAAGGAACTTATGTGACATGCGTCGGGACCATCATACAATAGTTTACTCTGACATTATCTACTCAGTGAATTGTGTTCAGTTAACCATATTACCATATAACAATTACAGCACGGAAACAGGCCATCTCGGCCCTTCTAGTCCGTGCCGAACACTTATTCTCCCCTAGTCCCATCTACCTGCACTCAGACCATAACCCTCCATTTCTTTCCCGGTGTGCTTTATAATTTGGCTTTATCGTTCTTTATTTTGGTACATGGATTTTCTTTATGTGCTTCATGTTTCTTTCCGAATATTATGAGCCATTTTCCAAGTAAATGTAACTAGAGTTACAGGTTAAGAAATTAATGATTTTCGTATTACTTTGACTTTTCACTGCTTTTAAAGTGAAACTTGCTTATTCATTATTGAAGTTGGATTGTGTTCTAATGTGGCTTTTAAACAAAAATCTATATTGAGCTAGTCAGAGAACAGCACCAATATCTGACAGATTTGCATTTGATATCCCGTGGTTCAATTAGCAGATCAAAAAGAGCAATGGAATTTTTGAAACATGGTCCTATTTCTAGTTGCCTGCCAGGAGTTGGCAAGAACTGTGTAAAAATGTCTCTCAATATCACTCCAATAGAATAAACCATGAAGATATTTAGGTGCATGCAAAGTGACTCTTGAGACCAGCGAAGCCCAAGCAAGCCAGCTACATTGCTCCAGGGAATCAACAAGTTAAATGCAGAGCAAAACCAACCATCGCATTGTACTTTACTACTTGCGTTTTACAAATGAATGACATTAAAAAGAGCGATATAAAACCAGGATATTAGGAATAACAATTGCAAGTTAAGATTGTGTTTTCAAAAGCTTGGGCAGTTGCACCTGGAAACATAGTACCATGAATGGATTTAACATTGTTAACTCAATCCATTAGGCTGTTGTCATTGATTCCAGATGGTGTAACAATGTATGCATTTCACAATGGAATACATTGTTCAATCCAACAATGTTTTAGTTGGTAAAAAGGGTACAGCATCAGGAGACTAATAATGCAGTTATTGCGCTCTAAACATAATGATGTCATCTCCTGTCCTGTTTTATTCCAAAATAAGGAAATAATTTAACATATACAGTGGGAGACCACTTTTCGGAGTTCCCGAGGCGGCAGCTTCTCCCGCCCGAGTTGCGGGGGTGAAAATGACCCGGAGCATGGCCTGACATCACCCGGCGCGGCTTTAACGGCCGCGGGACTTGCCATCGCCCGCAGGTGGCTCCAACATTAAAACTCGGAGCATGGCCTGACATCGCCCGGCGCGGCGTTAACGGCCGCGGGACTTACCATCGCCCGCCGGGGGCTTTAACATCGGTTGAGGATGGCGAGCAGGGGAGAGACATGACTTTGCCTTCCATCACAGTGAGGAGGAGATTCACTGTGATGGATGTCTGTGTGAATTGAGTTGGTTGTGTGTCTTGTAAAATTGTTTCTTTTTGTTGTATGGCTGCAGAAACCAAAGTTTAACTTGTTTATTTAACATCAACCTGCCAAAGGGACTAAAGATGGAAATTAGCTACTGGCTATAATCTTGCATATTTACATGTAAATGTTTATCAATATGCACTGTCCCTGTTTTAAAAAAAATAAACAAAAATAATAAAACAAATATGAAAAAACGAGTATAAGGGTTTTAATTGAATATAAAATGGACTGGGTGAGATCAACCAAGATGGAAGAATTATGGAATGACATGGCACTGAAGGAGGTTATTGGGTGTGTGAAGCGGAGACAAAGTGCAATTAATTTAGTCTAATTTCCCCAATTTCATCATATTGATAACTTTTTTCTTTTTCAGATATTTATCCAGCTATCCTTAAGGCTAGTATTGAATCTGCATCCTCCACCCTAATGTCAATTGTTTCACAAACCCTGACCAATTACTGAATACACAGTGCAGACTTTTGCTGCAAAACATGTGGGAACAGTTGCATGGTGGAAGATATTGCACGTAACATTATCTAAACGATATTGAGGTAGATAGAATCTTGTTCCTGTGAGAGCTCTGTGGGGAATTATATGAACAGTAAATATTTGAATCTGTAGTGGAATAGGTGGATTGAATGATTAAATATCCCGTGCAGCCCAGTGAACTGCCTGGGCGTATTAAGCTGGAGACTATCCGCTAGAATTGGTCTGCAGGCTGACTTCATTATTCATATATCATATTGCCAAATCTTCTGAGTGAAATTAGTCCTGAATTTATAAGCTTATTTGCTACTGTACTCATTTTGCATTGATGTATACATAGTAATATTTGGGGAATTTGAAAACTAGTCGAGAAAATGTAGCTCTGTACTAAATGTGCTGTGTTATTGGAAAGGTTTAGCTGGTTGAATGTGTTCCCCATTTTTGGACGTGGCTCAATCGCTGTAAGTAATTCTTCCTTATGGTCGATGTTTGGAGGGGCCATTTAAATTCTCATCTGTTGCATTGTGCTGCTGGGCAGTTCATCTATGCCCAGTTTTGTGGGGTATATTTCTGAGGCCTCAAGGTAAAGCATTTGAGCTGCAAAGGCTCAGCAATGTAAATATGACCTTGTTTTGAATAATTTTAGTAACAACTTGTTTGTGATTGTTTTGCGATGTACAAAAATCTTCCATGTAACCAGGTGACATTTCAGAAATTCAAGCATTGCAACAAAAAAATGCCTCCAGATCTAGTGCTGTTGGCCTTGAACAATGGCTTTTAGGGATTTGGCAATATAACCAACCATACACTAGTTTGTCTGCAGATCTTTCACTTCAATGCTAATATTGGCAGAATGCTTCAACCATTATATATGGCAACGTAATGGGAATCTTTGAGTTGGGTTGACTTGGGCAACTATTGGTGAAAATTAGGAATGGTGCTGGTAATCGAAAAATTGCAGATGCTTGAAGTCTAGTATTCGCACCTCATCATTGGCTCCACCTGTACTTCGCACTGCTTTGGAAAAGACGGCGACATAATCAAGGGTGTTGCTCACCTCGGTTTTCACCTCTCATATTGGGCTGAAGGTACTAAAGCATGAAAGAACGAACAACAACATTCAGGAAGAGCTTCTTCTCTGCTGTTATCAGACCACTGAACAGTTCTCCCATAAGCTAGGGTACAGTCCTGATCTTCCAATCTACCTCATTGTGGACCTTGCACTTTTCTCTAACTATAATGCTACCATTCTGTAACACTATACGCTGATACTTTTCTCTATTGTGTACTTGTGTACAGTATGAATTGATTGGATAGAATGCAAACAAAGTTTTTTTCGCTATACATGACAATAATAAATCAATAGGAAGGCCGGGGGGGACGGGACTGCAGAGAGTGGTGAGAAGGTGGGAGTAGGGGAAACACCATTGATGGGGCAAAACTAGGATGACCAAGGGTATAAACTGAAAACACTGTTATCTGGCCAATGAGTTATTGGGAGCAATTGGAGGATGAGAACATAGACAGAAAAATGGTTGAGTCGTAAAAACCAGAAGGGGAACACGTGAGAACAAACAGTCTTCTATTTGTGGGCCGAGCAGTGGGCCGAGTGGCATCCGTGCTGGAAGAAAGGATGGTTGATATTTTGGGTCAAAACCAATGCAAAAGGGTAATGTGCTCAGCAGGTTGATAAGTCATAGGAGCAGAATTAGGCCATTTGCCCCATTTAGCCTACACTGCCATTCAATCATGGCTGATCTATCTTTCCCTCTCAACCCCATCCTGCCTTCTCCCCATAATCTTTGACACATTTACAGATCAAGAACCTATCAATCTCTGCTTTAAAAATACCCAAAGACTTGGCAATAAATTCCACTGGTTCACCATCCTCTAACTAACTAACCAACCTCTAAATAAATTCCTCCTCATCTTTTTAAAGGTACATCCTTTTAACCGGAGGCTGTGCCCTCTGGCCCTGAACTCTCCCACTAGTGTAAATATGCTCTCCATATCCACTCTATCCAGGCCTTTCATTATTCGGGAAGTTTCAATGAGATTCCCCCCCATCATCCATCTAAACTTCTGCGAGTTATGGCCCAGAGCCATAACGTTAATCATACGTTAACCCATTCATCCCCAGGATCATTTGCGGCATCATTTTATTTTATTTTGCAATTGGGTATGTGGCCATCTCCTAAACTGTACACTTGTAAACATCAAATTGATGCTTTGTTATTGAATGCAGATTTAGAATTCTTGTGTAAAGATTATTTTTTGGAATTATTTTTTTTGGGGGGAAGGGGTTCTAAGCATTGTAGACAAGATTTAATACTTATTGCCTTTCCTTAATTGCCCTTGAGATAGTAGGGCATTGAGTGACTGCATGCCTGCGTCAGTCCAATTGCTAATACCCTGGGTTCTGGACTTTTTCCCCCCGCTGAAGGTATTATTCTCTGAAATAATTAGTGTGCAGTACAATGAAATGCCTGCATTAGATGATTCAGATGGTCAAATATTTAGTTTGCTGTCAGTTAAAAATTTCAATGTTGATTATTTGGAAAGCTGCTATCTAATGGCTTCATAATAATATAATCTAAGTTTTAGCAACTGTCTCTGACATCTAAGCTTGATTTTTATTGTTAAATAGTCAGTTTGTGTTTCCTTTATTTGGGGGGAGGGAAATTATCACTTGAACTATGTGCAGTATAAGAATACCCTGAACGATTCTATCCCATTATGTCATGCTTGTTGATCACAAGGTTTGGAATCAACTTCCCGAGGAATCTTGCTAATTTTGTTAAAGAAGATAATCACACTGAGGTTGGTTTTAAAACCAGTTTATCTGCTCAGCTAAATTGAAAAGGATTTCCTTTTTAAACGGTAATTACTAATTTATAAAATAAACATTAAATATTTAGGCAAAAATAAAAATTTGATGACTTTAATATGTTAATAAATTCAACTAAATCTGAAAGCATTTTTAAACCAATTTAAACACTCTACAGTACTGAATGGAATAATTTCTTTTCTTACAGCTTAAAATATGATATGACCATATTGGTTGCACATAAATACTGTAGAAGTGCCCAGAATTGATCAGTAAATTTAAAAAAATGCCTTAGATCAGCTATCAGTAATCTGGTTGGGTTTGCACTAATGTATTTTAACTGTCAGTATTAATATATGTGATAGGTAAACCATTGAAGCAGTTTGTCACATTTAAACAAATATGAATTCCCTAATGTGTAAAGTTCAAAAGATAACAGAGAATTATAATATTATGTAATTAATTAATAATTGTCAATAGGGCTGCAGCTGGTAATAAAATTCTCTTGCCTGTTCTAATGAAATGTGCATATTAATTGCACCTTTTTGACTATTTGACTCTGGAAACGAAGAACGTTTTCTACCCCTTTCTCATATTCTGCAAAAACAAAATGTAGGTTTGGTTGTTACTTCTGAGAGACCCATGAATATTCGTAGAAGCAGAGCATCTGATTACACCGCGTTGCGGGGTGCCGCCTGTATGGTCGTGAGCAGTCGCCCAAAGAGTCGTACCTTTTTCTGGTCGCCGCTGGATTTTCAACATGTTGAAAATTTTCAGTGACCTGCTTGCGACTATGACGGGTGCCGGCAGTTGCCGAAAAAATTGCTTAAGTCGGACAGGCCCTTTAGAATGTAAAGCGTGAACGCAGTTCTTATTATTAAACATTTGTGTTGTAAACTGTTCCTGAGAACATGTATGTATAGGTTTTGAATATCGTGAATTTTATTTCAAATGTGAGCTATAAAATTGCTTAAAGCAAATAAGCATGTCAATCACAATGATGTTCAACGCATTATTTATGCCTCCATCTTTACCGTTTGCCTCGTTAGATGTTGCCTGCTGGAAGAGGAGGTTGCAAAAAGGGTGAACACATTTGTTGATGTTGCAGTACCAAGTATTTTTTGAGTGATTGAAAGAGCTGGGAATGAGGACAGTAGACCATGCGTACTTGAGAACATGTTGACCATTACTTATAATATGATCCTTTTGACAAACATTAGGTCCCTCATAAGACTTTTAGTTGTTCAATTACTGTAAATGAGAAATAATACCGTAAGTTTTTTACTTCATGCATTTGGCACTTGCGTCTGCAGTTGCAAATCTGAGGTTGTGACGCAGCCGTATCGTTGCAGGCGAACATTGACAGAGATATATGTGAAGGAAATTAATCCAATTATTTTGCCAGTAAATCTTTTAAAAGCTATGCAGTTAGTGAAAGAAAAATAGTTTTTCTTTCTTATCCCCCCAAGACAGTTCTAAAAGCAAATTGATATTTCCTAAAAGAATTGAAGCTTATTCAGTATTAATGTTTCAACTGTGCTGCATGAGCCAATGCAGACCTCAGCAGTGCCTAGTGCATTCTTTTGCTGCTATGGTAATTAATGACCTGTTTGCCATAAAATGTTAGTCTCTGCTTGGGAATATCCACTTAAAATGAAGTTCATAACAGCCACGGCTCTTTTCTAGAAATAATGCAACTCGTTGAGTTTGCACATCACACTTTTCCAACCTGCAATGGTGCACCATTCAACTCACACTCCCCCCCCCCCCCCCCCCCCCCCCCCCCTACCTCCCCTCACCTCTCTGGTCACATCTGCACCATGTGTAAAACAAATTGAATGGTATTGATTATTTGGAAGTTTGCAGGTAAGCTGATAAAGCATGATTTGAAATAGCTAATTTAAATCTTGTGTACTTTAATTTTAAACCATTTTAAATATTGGATTTTTCCCTCCACTCAAGGCCAAACCATTCAAATGAAAAAGTAGAATGACCTCTTATTTTTTTTTGTTTGGAGGAAGGTTCATATTAATCAATGAATCTGGCTCTGAATCATTAATTTATTTTGTGTAAGAAGGAACTGCAGATGCTGGTTTAAATTGAAGATAGATCCAAAAAGCTGGAGTAACTCAGTGGGACAGCCAGCATCTCTGGAGCGAAGGAATGTGTGACGTTTTGGGTCGAGACCCTCGTTCAGATGTCTGAAGAAGGGTCTCGACCCGAAAAATCACCCGTTCCTTCGCTCCAGAGATGCTGAGTTACTCCAGCTTTTTGTGTCTATCATTAATTTATTTCACTGTCTGAATAAGTTCTTGAATCTGAAAGCACATTTCTAGGACACTGATATGGTTCACAAAATAACAATCCCATAAGTGGTAAAATAAAGTGGTCACATTAGGTATTTTTGGGGCAGTTATCTAGCTGGAATGTGAAGAACAATTCCGATTGATAAGAATTTCACATTAACAGATCAGGAATGCGCTGCCAGAGGAGGTGGCGGAATTGGATATAATGACTACGTTTAAGAGGCATTTAGCCGCACACTTCAATAGGCAAGGCATAGAAGGATGGCCTAATGCGAGCAATGAGATTAGGTAGCTGGGGAAAAAAGGTTGGCAAGGACATTGAAGGGGCCGCTTCTGTGCTGTATAACTCTGACTCGAACACTTCTTGCAAACAAAAACAAGTTACTTGCAGGTTCATATTTAAAATTGACTTTAGGACCCGTTTCTAATTTGGCACAGTGAATTTGGTATAAGCTGCTGGAGACTACTTATTTTAATAGAAGGCATGTTTGTTCTGCAAGGTTATTCATGGTGCAGTAAAATTTCACTTGCACTGTATTGGCAATGTAAATTTTGAATTGAGGTTGCACAGCTGATTCTGGAATAAAACGCAGTGTATTTCTCAAGGGGAGTGATAATATTAGCTATTGTATATCCTAGTTTAATTTAGTTTAGAGATACTGCATGGAATCGGGCACTTCTGCCCATCGGAGTCCGCGCGACCAGTGATCCCTGCACACTAACACTATCCTACACACTAGGGCCAATTTACAATTTTTACCGCAGCCAAATTAACCTACAGACCGATACGTCTTTGGAGTGTGGGAGGAAACCATATCACCCAGAGAAAACCCACGAGGTCACAGGGAGAACGTACTAACTCCATACACACAGCACCCAAAGCCAGGATCGAACCAGAGTCTCTGCCGCTGTTTTTAAAGGATCTATTGGACAATTGTTAATTTAAATGTTGAGAGAACGGGTTAATAACTTCATCTAAACTTTTGAAAGTAAATTGGATAAGTGTCTGAAACTAATTTGACGGGCGTTGGGAAAGAGTGGGATTTAATGGGATAGTCCACAAAAGGCTGGTATAGACTTACAAGCCAAAAGGCTTCTCGTGCCTAAGATTTGAGCAGCATTTTGTTCATCATGAGCCTTGAGTTAGCTACTGCCGGGTAAGTATACTCTGGAGGTGAAGTACTCTTCCAACTTCAGTTTGGCAGCAAAGTGCTTTTTGCTACGTATGCTATTGCAGGTAGATTTACTAGGCACAAAAAAAAATCCAATGCCCATGTAATTTGCCTTTTATTATCCTGATAGTTGCCACGGTGCATTGATAATGGAGTTGTTGACTTGTCGTGGAAATCAATATCCACCAAGTAGTTGATAACTGAGCTAGAGGAACTCCATCGGGTTGGAATACTTTGGGGACCACTGATCTAATTTGATGTGGAAATGGAGTTGGAATCCAGTAATTTCAGAACACATTTCGCTGGGGGTGAAGTTTGGGGTGGGGTAGGCGTGCTAGCTTGGTGCAGTGTTAACCTGGTTTTCTGTATTTTGAATTCAGTTGTGCAAATTAGACTAATGGCAAGGGATGAGAGAAAGGGGGAGCTGGAAGAAAAAATATTAACATTTATTTTCATGGGAATAACAATCTTTTTGATGTTTTTTAAACTTTAGGAGCTGCCCTACACATGGCATGTATATTGAGAAGTAAGTTTGCATAATAAGGACACTGCACACCACACCATCACCTCCACACCATCGAAGGGATCTCCAAAAGGCAGCCAGTCCCACCAAAGATCCACGCCACCCACCCTGGCCACACACTCCTTTTGCAATCATCAGTGGGAAGAAGGTATAGGAGTTGAAAGCCAAGACTACCAGGTTCAAGAATAGTTTCTTCCCAACAACCATTAGGCTCTTGAACGCTACAGCTGCTCCTCGACCTGCGATGGGGTTACGTTCCGATTAAACCCATTGTAAATCAAAAATATCGTAGGTTGAAAACGCATTTAATACAATTTGATCACATGGCAGGAAGTGACGTGCGGCTCGCTGCCATTGCCCAGCGTTAGCACCATCGTAGAGTCGAGATATCGTCAGTCGAAGCATCGTAAATCAGGGAGCATCAGTACACAACACTAACCTCAGCTAGAAAGTGTCAACTGTATTTGTTGCACTAAGGACTTTGGGGTTTTGTTTTGCATTGCCCTGTAGCATTGAGGTTATTCTTTTGTTGATTTGTGTTTATTGAATATTTATATGCGTTATATTTACTTAAGTATAAAATGTCATTGTTTCGTTGTTGGTACATATGACGAATAAACACTTGTTTAAGAAGGAACTGCAGATGCTGGAAAATAGAAGGTAGACAAAAGTGCTGGAGAAACTCAGCGGGTGCAGCAGCATCTATGGAGCGAAGGAAATAGGCAACGTTTTGGGCCGAAACCCTTTGGGTTTCGGCCCGAAACTTGGCCTATTTCCTAGATGCTGCTGCACCCGCTGAGTTTCTCCAGCACTTTTGTCCACCTGACAAATAAACAATTTTGACTTGACTCTTTTGGATATTGGAGAAGTGTATACGAATAAGAATGTTTTAACTGAGGTAGTCATGGCAACAATTCATAGTGTACGAATTCAAAGGCAAGTTATTTTCCAGAACAGTTGTTTTATGTGGTAAACATGGATCTCCCAGCTAGTTGTTAAAATAGGTGATCAAATGGATGATATTGTGCAAAGTACTTCTGCAAAGTTGGAGAAAGAACCAAAACCAGCTTCACAGCTTTTCTGATCTAAATTATTTTCTTGCATCCTTCCTGAATTTGATAGGTAACATTCTCTGCGATTCATGAAGGCTGCCTTTGTACAAAATAACCGTGGCACTGAATTCTCTTAGACTGGGTGAATGTGCTACTCATTTGTGTAGGAAGGAACTGCAGATGCTGATTTATACCAAAGATAGATGCAAAATGCTGGAAAAACTCAGCCGGTCAGGCAGCATCTCTGGAGAGAAAGGATGGGTGACGTTTCAGGTCTGAGTCTGAAGAAGGGTTCTGACCCAAAACCTCACCCACCCTTTCTCTCCAGAGATGTTTCCTGATCCGCTGAGTTATGCCCCTGTCCCACTTAGGAAACCTGAACGGAAACCTCTGGCGACTTTGCGCCCCACCCAAGGTTTCCGTGCGGTTCCCGGATGTTGCAGGTGGTTGCCGGAGGTTGCAGGTAGTGGAAGCAGGTAGGGAGACTGACAAAAACCTCCGGGAACCGCACGGAAACCTTGGGTGGGGCGCAAAGTCTCCAGAGGTTTCCGTTCAGGTTTCCTAAGTGGGACAGGGGCATAACTCCAGTACTTTGTGTCTTATCAATGTGCTACTATGCTGGCTATATAAAATAGCACTGTGATTAGGCAGAACTTTCTCTTCCAGCACCTGGATCTACAGTGAGAATCATATATCTGTGTCAGAGTCTGGCTGATATCCTAGCCATTGAAATACATTATTGGAAAATCTATTGTGAGTTGCCAGTACTTTTATTTCCTGTGTAATCCTGAAAATTCACTCTGCATTGAATTTGACCTGTATTGTCATTGGAAATTAGGAATGCCCACAGAACTGTGGAGGGTGATTGGATTTAATCTGGGACATAAATTGAGTAAATGCTTCAAGGAGCTAATTAGTTTTGCATCTTTAAAATTAGTGACATGCTTTATTTTGTCCCTTTTACAGCCAGAATTTTTTCTGGCATCTGATAGATCAGAGCTTTACTTATTCATTCATAGGATGTGGGCATTGCTGACAAGGCCAGTATTTATTATTTATCTCTAATTTGTCCTTGAACCGTTTGCCTTGCTTGCCTGTTTCCAGGGCAAAGCGTCTGGATTCATGTAAGCCCCACAGGGTGAGAATGGCAGATTTTCTTCCTGAGTGATATAATTGAACATAGAACAGCACAGGAACAGGCCTTTCGGCCCATAATGTCCGTGCTGAACATGATGCCACGATCAATACTAATTTGCCTGCATGTAAACAATGATACTTTATTGTTACATGTACCGAGGTACAGTGAAATGCTTTGTTTTGCATCGAACCCGGTAAAATCATGCAGGAGACCTCACATAGGCAGTAGGCGTGTTGCCATATCTCTGACGCCGACAAAGTTACGAACGTTTACCGAACAGTCCGATCTTCTGTCCGCCGCCGCACATGGCAGCAGGCGCCCTCCCCCCCCCCCCCCCCCCCCCCCCCCCCCCCACCACGGCCAGGTCCCTTTTCGTTCTCGACGAATGTAATACTTATCCATCCATTCCTTGCATAATCAAAAGTCTCAAGTGCCAATATCATATCTGCCTCCAGTACCACCCCCAGCAGCGCGTTCCAGGCACTCTATTCCCTTTGTGTTAAAAAAAAACTTGCCCCCCACATCTCTTTAACTTTGCCCTTCTCACCTTAAAGCAGTAAACAAGATGGGTTTTTATGAAGAAAGAGAGCAGCTGGAGTAACTCGGCATGTCATCGTTGGGCAGTCATCATTGGCTTGAGACCCAGTGAAAGGGTAGAAGGAAAATAGTCGGTGTAAAGAAGTGGGTGCCGGGTGGGCTGAGAGCTATTAAATGATGGGTGAATATAGATGAAGAGTGGTTGATCAGCAGAAAACAGTCAGGCAGTGGAGATATTAACAGAGGCTGGAAGGTGAATGGAGAACAGATTGTTGCAGATCCTGGAATCTGATATGAATGGAAGGTGAAGAATGGAATTGAATGAGGGGTGGTGGGAGAATGGAACAACAAAGGGAAGGAAGGGGGTCCAGTGGGAAGAGTGGGAAGGGGGGAAGAAACAGGGTGTTAGGGGACTGGAGGGGTGTGAGAGAACCAGGGTAGATGGGAGGAGAGAGAAGGGGACAGAGGGTGTGGGTTACCTGAAATAGGAGAATTCAATGATCGAGTTATCACCTACCTAGGCAGATATGAGATAATGTTTAAGAAGGAACTGCAGATGCAGGAAAATCGAAGGTAGACAAAAATGCTGGAGAAACTCAACGGGTGAGGCAGCATCTATGGAGCGAAGGAAATAGGCAACGTTTCGGGTCAAGACCTTTCTTCTGGCGTCTGAAGAAGGGTTTCGACCCGAAACGTTGCCTATTTCCTTCGCTCCATAGATGATGCCTCACCCGCTGAGTTTCTCCAGCATTTATGTCTACCCATGAGATAATGTTTCTCTAGTTTACCTAAAACTAGATCGGCAGTAGAAGAAGCTGAAGGCAGTCAAGCTGGTGGGGGAATAAAATGCTGGCAACCAGGAGAACCAGATGGCCACAACGGATGATGCACGGACTCTTGGACACTTTGTTGCATTTGGTTTCACCGAGGGCTGTAATTAGAGCACCCAGTGCAATCGGAGATTGGAGGAGAGGCTGGAAAATCTCTGTCTCATCTGTCTCGCACTTCCACCCAGCTTCCCATCCATCACCTTCTGCCTCCAACACAACTCCTCATTCAGTTCCATTCTTCACCTTCCTTTCCTACGAGATTCATGAATCCGCAGCCTTGTGTTTTCCACTTGGTTTAGTTTAGAGATGCAGTGTGGAACCAGCCCTTTCAGCCCACCGAGTCGGTGGCGACCAACAATCACCCGTTCACTAGTTCTATCTTACGCATTATGGGCAACTTACAGAAGCCAATTATCTTACAAACCTGCACGACTTTGGAATGTGGGTGGAAACCAGAACACCCAGAGGAAGCCCACACAGTCGCAGGGAAAATATGCTAACTCTGTACAGACAGAGGCGAAGGTCAGGAATGAACCTGGGTCTCTGGCACTGTACCAACGGTGCCACCAACTCACCTCCCAGCCTTTGTATATTTCTCTATCCTTTTTCTCCCAACCTGTCTGCCCATCTGTGATTCAATCCCTCCTCATCCACCTAACACTTATCCACCTAACCTTACCACCCACCTAATTATGGTGGCTCCTTCCTCTCTACACTTTCAGTCAAGATGAAATGTCCCGACCCAAGACATCGACTGTCCATTTCTCTCCACAGATGCCGCTTGATCCGCTGAGTCCCTCGTGCTTCTCTCCTGTTATTTTTGCAAGAGATTCCAATATCTGTAGTCTCCTGTGACTTGGGCTTTTAAAATGATTTTGTAGTTTCATGGCTACCATCGCTGTTATTTAATTACTTGAATTTAAATTCTCAGCTGCCATGGTGGAATTAAATTTCTGCTTCAGTATTAATACTTCAGATTTCTGGATGTTAATACAGTATGTTGGCCACTATGCTGACATATGCTCGGGTGCGGATGGAAATGCATTGAAACTGTCCACCCACTTTTCAGTTGAACTTCTGAAGTATATTCAGCACAAACATTTTTTAACCCAACAGTTTAATGTGGTAGACAAAAGTGCTGGCGAAACTCAGCGGGTGCAGCAGCATCTATGGAGCGAAGGAAATAGGCAACGTTTCGGCCCGAAACCCTTGGTTTTCGGCCCGAAACGTTGTCTATTTCCTTCGCTCCATAGATGCTGCTGCACCCGCTGAGTTTCTCCAGCACTTTTGTCTACCTTCGATTTTCCAGCATCTGCAGTTCATTCTTAAAAAGTTTAATGTGGTGTTGGAACGAACTGCAGATGCTGGTTTAAACTGAAGACAGACACAAAATGTTGGAGTAACTCAGCAGGACAGGCAGCATCTCTGGAAAGAAGGAATGGGTGACGTTTCGGGTCTTGACCCTTCTTTCAATATAAGCATATTGCTGTTCTTCATATTAATGTGGGCTTGCATTTCTTGTTTGTGTGTTAGTAGAGATTCCCCAGAAATGCATCCACACTATTCACTTTGTGGTAGTGAGGTCCATATTCTAGCCAAGCTCTGCTCAACTTTCTCCCAAGTTACTAATTATAAATCATAAAATGTAACAGCTTCCACATTGAGCCTTATCTGTAATTGGTAGCTGTCTTTTTGCATTCTACCAAATGCTTTCACTCAGTACCGTTTTCTGTTTCTTGCAGCAGAGATTCTAGCCTGTTCAATCTTTCCTGATCAGTTTAAGCTGTCATGTTGATATCGTTGTAACATAGGTTTTCATTTCTGACCCTCAACGTATAGAAGTGATTTTCATCCATTTGGTGTGGGCTGGGTTTGTGTCTGGGTTCTGGAGCTAAACTGCTCAGTGTCCTGAGCAGTTTACTTGTAAATTATTTAATTATACAAATGTTCCGCTCCTTTGTTCTCAGAAGTTGTAAGATGCATGCAAGTCTGCTACATTGTCCATCCTAACGTCCCTTGAAATGCTGATTAACGGGCCTTTTTTGAGTGACCATAATCCTGTATTAGTTCTTCCACACTAGCTTTTTAAGGCATTAAGGCAGGAAATATGCTAACTAAAAAGTAATTGATATGAACAGTGTAGAAGAATATTTGGAATAGTGGGGAATGACATGCTCCTCCACGCATTTAGCAGCTTTTTTGCATCAATACATTGGTACTTTGTATCATGGCCTGGTTCGGCAACTCGAACGTCCAGGACAGCAGGGGATTACACAAAGTGGTGGATGCCGCCCGGTTTATCATGGGTTCTGACCTCCCCACCATTGAAGGGATCCATAGGAGGTGCTGCCTCAAAAGGGCAGCCAGCGTCATCAAGGACCCACACCACTCTGCCCATGCTCTCATTTCAGTCCAGCCATTCGGAAGAAGGTGCAGGAGTCCGAAAACTAATGTTCAGCTTTAGCAGCTTCCCAACAACCATCAGGCTATTAAGCATTACAAACTCCAACTAATCCCATGAACTATGAATTGCCCGGGATGTATTTGGGACTTGGCTTTGTTTTGTATTTACACTAGATTGTTTTTTTAATTTATTGAACTTTTTCAGTTTCTAGTCTATTGAATACTGCTTACAAACCTGTTGTGCTGCTGCAAGTTAAAATGTAATTGTTCCGTTTTGGTACATATGATAATAAAGCACTCCCAACTCTCTTGCCTCTTGGTAGATTTTCTATTCTCCCACAAGCTTTAAAAAAGAAACGTGTCTGTGGCTGACAAAGCTGCTTACAATATCTTCTCCCTCGATTGTTGTCACAATTATTGCGTACGTTATTTGAAGAGCTGCTTAACAGGATGCAAAGAATTAACCACGTAAAGTGGAACTGGAGTCATACGGTCCACTTGACATCTACATCACTCTAAAATTGCTGCCCTAATGCTAAACAAACCAATACCGATATAAATTTTTAGCAAAATGTATTTTATGGTAAAGATAGACACAAAGTGCTGGAGTAACTCGAGGAAAAGGATAGGTGACGTTTCGGGTTGGGACCCTTCTTCAGACTGAAAGTAGGGGGTGGGGGTGAAGAGCTGGAGGTGTGATAGAGGATAGTTGAAAAAAGTACTGTGGAGAATTTTTATAAAGTGAAAAATACAAATGTTACCAACATCATGCCGTTTTACATCATGTCAGTTTTTGTATGCTGCATCTCTTTTGTCGATGTTGTAGTGATTCTGTTATGTGAAGTAGACAGTTTTTATATTAACATCACGGCAGTATACTGTGTGATCTTGTTACCAATTTGACTCTAAGATTGGGAGATGATGCCAGCCTCTTGAATGAGTAAGGGGCCTAATGGAAGATTAAAGGGCCTGTCCTACTGGTGATTTTTTCCAGCAACTGCCGGCATCATTGACTGACGTATCAGGCCACCGAAAAATTTGCGGCGTGATGACCTATGACGCGCGGTGTTTTTTCAAGTGTCGCAACATTTTGCCGCCACTGGATTTTGAAATGTTCAAAATCTTTTGGCGACACTGATATGATGTTGGCGAAAAAATCGCCAAGTGGGACAGGCCCTTAACAGTCATTAAGACTAGATGTCAGAACTGCCGATTAAGTCGTAATATACATTTGAGGGAAAGACGGTCAGCTAATATATGAATGAAAGCAGTCACAAAATATAATTGCAATTATAAGGCAAAATGCCAGAGTTTTGATGTAAAATTCTTCCTATTTTCTTCTTCTACTTGCGTATGGCCGTGCACAGCCTAATGTTGAATAACTTATTCTATTTGATCTTATTTGATTGTGCACGGCGGGTTGATTGCATTCGTCGAAACAGGGTGGACCACGTGAAGGTTGCAATCTTCCACCCCCGAATCTTCGGCCCGAAACGTTGCCTATTTCCATCGCTCCATAGATGCTGCCTCACCCGCTGAGTTTCTCCAGTAATTTTGTCTACCTTCGATTTTCCAGCATCTGCAGTTCCTTCTTAAACATAAAGTGCCAGCATGCATTTGGAATAAAGATTGTTTAACAAAACCAACAAAAAAGACGGGCATAGCTGGTGCCCATGCAATTGCACATGGCTACCCCTTTAACTTGGAGAATGTGAGATGAGTCAAAGGTGAAGTAATGTGAGGTGAGGACAAGTTCCGTCAGGTGGAGGAATGTTAGTGTAGAGAAACTGATTGGGTCTCTTTTCACGAAAGAACCAGCGAGCCTAGAGACCTTCCTGGTGGGGTGGGATGGAGGTTTAAAGAGACTGGACATCCATGGTAAAAATGTGGCAATGGGGAGCGAGAAATTGAAAGTTGTTGAAGAGTAGGCGAGGTGTCTCAGAATCGGAAGGCACAATCAAAGTCTGCTTGCTAAAGTTTTTCAAGTTTATGTTGGATATTTGAGGAACAATGACATCTGCTGTAAGCATGCGATTTTTGTATTTTTAACGGAAAAAATGTTGAGAAACAGCTGGTGGTGCTATAATGTCTAAATAAAGATGTTTATTCTCTCACTGATTGCTCAAGTCTCAACACTAAAATGTAAAGAATGACAGCACAATGTGCTCACTTCAACTCTCAAACTGTGAGACCATTCTTTTGTTGGAAGTTTATTGATTAGAAGTTTAGTGATTCCTATGATTGGGTAATGCATCTAATGCAGCATTTGCTGTTGCAGGGTTAAATTCTAACAGACTTTACTTTCTGTAAAATTGTAAAGCTTCATTATTGTCTTGCCATCTATGCTACAATATATACAAGGTAATTCATCCTACTTTTAAATGAGTGGGCTCTACTGTAAGCCTTGATCATAATGTTCCTTAGTGTTCAATTGAATGATAATTTAAGAAAATGCAATTTGATTGTGAAGTTTGTCTCTAGTTAGCTGCAAAAATGAATGCATTCTTTTTCTCAGCTGTCAAGGATTATATGTATTCATTGTCTTAATGTAGCGTTTCCTGAAGAAAATAGACGAGGCTAAACTCTATCATGTTTCGTGGTGAATATCATTGTGCTCGCCGATGATTAAACATTAAAAAATCCTGGCCTCGTGACTTCAGGTTTAAGATTTTGAAGGTTTGTTCCAATACAATTAATTTGAAGCTACATCTGATCAAAGCTGGAGCAAACAAGGTGTAATAACAAATGTATCAAGGTCACTTATCTCGCATCGACCCAGAGAAATATCTGGCAATAACCCCGACTTAACTCTGCTGCTAGAGCAGTTATCAAAAGTGCCTGTAAAGTGAGTCAAAATGATGAGTCCAAATGTGTTTTAGTCAGAAGATAGCAGCACTGTGACGGGTATTGGAAAATATACAATTCATCTTCCATTGGTGAAATTGGCCCAAGAAGCAATTCATTTGGATGAATTCTCCCCTTTCTACTTAAGTCAGATACATTTGGATAGAGTATCAGTTCTGTCTCTAGAACACAATTGTGGAGCAGTACTACATAACTTGCCTGTGTTTAACCCATTCACCTTATGAAAGCTTCAAGCATTAACACATCGTTGCACACTTTGACGACTGCCCTTTGTCTACAGACTAATAGGGATTGCACTTCAGAAGTAATATATTTTCTTAACGACAATTTGAAATGCCACATGGTTTGAATAGCTTAGCTTATCCTTGTCTCCTTTCTCTGTTAGGCATTTGTTAGTGGAGAGTTAAGCAGCAGTTGCTAAATCAGGGTTGCTGCCAGATATTTCAGTGGGTCGATGTGAGATAACTGACCTTGATACATTTGCTGGAAATATTCAACAGTTCAATGATGTTTCCTCAGAACTGTGGGTTTCCAGCTTCTACACAATCGGCTGGTCTTGGATTGGATCGGGAAAGGTTTTGGGAAAAAAGTATTACACACATCCACGATGGGTGTGCTCTTCAAAGTGAGATTTGGGAAAGGAATCTGCAATTGGATTCAAATGCTCTACACAGACGTCGGTAACATATTCCAAATTAATGGGTGGGATATGGAAAGTTTCCCCAACAAATGTAGAGTCAGGCAAGGCTGCCTGACTCCTCTGTCTTGTTTGTGTATTGTGCCAAACCCATAAACCAATAGCAATGTCAATCAAGATGGATACGAGTATAAGCGAGGTGACCCAAGGTGGCAACGACACTTGAGCCAAAACCTCCCAGTTCAGGGACGAAGTAGCTGACTTCTGCTTCATCTCGCTGTTTGTCTGTGGATTGGCGAGCTTGAACTGCTTCCAGGGCCAGAGTCCATAACAAAAAATTCAATTGTGTCCTTTTGAAACTAATAATAATAATAATAATAATAATAATAATAATAAATACTTTATTGATCCCCTCAGGGAAATTCAGATGTCCAGAAGCTCCCAACCAACAAACCCACAGATTCAAAACGAACGCAGACAGAAAATACATAGAATACAATGTGGACACTACCTGAGAGCAATAAATACTTAAAAAGACCAATAATTAACAGTTAAAAATTAATAATTGCAAAATGCATCCCCCTACAGCCTAGCGGTCCGAATAATAAAATCTAATGGCTGCAGGGGTGAAGGATCTCCTGAACCGCTCCGTTCTACAGGGCAGGGAGAGGAGCCGGTTGTTGTTCCGAGTGCTCTTTTGACTCTCCAGAATTACATGGAGGGGATGCCCGGGGTTTTTCAGGATGACCTGCACCTTGTGCCTCATACGCCTCTCAAGCACCTCCATCCCAGAGTCTACTCTCCCCTCCAGCACTGAGCTAGCTCGTTTAACCAGTTTGACCAGCTTCCTATTGTTTTTTGCACTAATGCTGTTGCCCCAGCAGACAACAGCGTAGAAAATAACGCTTGCAACCACTGTGTTGTAAAACATGTGCAGCATATCCTTACACACATTGAAGGACTTGAGCCTTCTGAGGAAAAAGAGTCTGCTCTGGCCTTTTTTTGTAGAGGGAGTCAGAGTCTGGTGAAAGGATCACAAGTTCCATTGTGTCTGATGACCTGAAGGATCTGCGAATATAGTTTAGTTTAGAGATACAGTGTGGAAGCAGTTCCTTCTGATAAGGTTCACTTCTTAACAAACAGACAAGTTACAAAAACGTTCGGTAGACCAACTCAAGCTTTACTGATCATCTGCCGGTGGAAGTGAAGGGGATGAAGGCCAGCTTGAGACGAAATATAAGCTTCAACCTAGTCGAGTATTCCACTATGTGTCTTTTATATATTTAAAAGCATTTAACCTTTTCACTTCGGCCCACCGAGTCTGCGCTGACCAGCGATCACCCATTCACTAGTTCTAGTCCTACACACTAGCAGCAATTTACAAATCTGCACGTCTTTGGAATGTGGAGAAAACCGGAGCGCCCAGAGAAAACCCACGTGGTCGCAGGGAGAACGTATAAACTCCATACAGACAGCACCCATAGTCAGGATCGAAACCGGGTCTCTGGCGCTGAGCCACTGTGCCGCCCTGGTTTGATGGAATCAGGGAATGAACCAGGAACAGGTTGAAAGAGGTAGCCAAGGCAGTCCCTCTCGATAGCAAGGAAGAACCGTGCTCTTGGTGTCACTAAACGTGACACAGCTGTGACTCTTGTACCATTCCTGTAATTGGGAAGAATTACCCCAGCATCTTTCCATTCATCTGGAGATTCAAAATGGATCACATCCACGGGGATGAAGATAATGGGCTTCATCCCGATGTGCGTGGCTGCAGCAATCTGTGTATTTACCCAGGGCAAACACTCGGTCATTGGGTGCTGGTGTTTTGTTGTCCTTGTTTGTGCAAATAACAGGCTGGAGATCATGTTGTGGAGTATTCCATTATCACCTGCACCTTGTGGAAATGTTTCTGCAGGGAAATAGTAAGATTAAACGAGAACTTACCAGTTTGAAGTTTGATCTGTATTTTATGAGGAGTTACGATGAGGGATTACGTGAAGAAGCCCGCCAGGATGCATGCGTGTCATTCTTCAAAGCAGCGGTGTGAAATCACAGATAACTGTAATGACTAAACATAGTAAGATTAGAGAAGAGATACCAGTTAAGTATATGATCAAGGGTGGGAGCGGAAGGCACGTAATCCCTCATCGTAACTCCTCATAAAATACAGATCAAACTACAAACTGGTAAGTTCTCGTTTAATCTTACTATTTTACTTCGGAGTCACGTGAGTGACTACGTGAAGATTTTATAGCTCTGTGATTTCATGCCGTGGAAACGAGTCCATGCATCACGTCTGCCTTGATGACTGTAGGAGGAATTGTGTTAACATAATTTGGACATGAATTCGACATTGAAATCAAAATTTGTTAACACAAAATTATAACCCCTTTTTATGGGTTTAAATTAATTTACAGAACCTTAAAATTGTTTCTGCAAACGTTCCAGGTTTCATTACTGGTTTGTTGTAAAATAATTGGAATGTTTTTTTCCCCAGACCATCCTGCTGCCTTGAGGATTTGGTCCATTGGTACATCCAACTGTATCGCTGCCGATGTAGCTGCAGCCCTGGTGGAATGAGATTTAAAAATATTAGTATCCACCCCAGCCTGTGTTAGCACCTGTTTCAGCCATCTTGAGATGGTCTGGACCGTCACTCTTTTGTGTGGTTGCTTGTGGCTGACCAAAAGTGCCTTCTCATTGCCTCTTAGGATTTTCGTTGTCTCCATGTATAACGACAGATGTCTTACTATACAGAGACGGTCATCTGTTGGGTATGACCTAAATTGTATATTGAGGCCTGCTGATCCCTGTCTGTTCTGCTTTACTAACTCATAGATATGAAACGTAATATTTTCTGTTGAGGAAGTCATGTTGTCCAGTCTTAGTTTATGCAGTGACTGTACCCTCTGTGCCGTGACCAATGCCATTAGCATGACTGTTTTCAATGTCAGTCTGTGTAGGGACAGAGCTGTTGCTGGAGACCAATTCCTGAGCATCTTCAGGACAATACTTACATCCCATATTTGGGAGTACCTGGTTCTTGGGGGATTAGTATTAAAAATTCCTCTCATAAGTTTTGTTACCAGTGGGTGAGTCCCAACAGAGTAACGCTCTGTCCCCTGCCATAGGTAAGTCGATAGGGCACTTCTGGCGCAGTTGATGGCACTGTAACTGAGCCCCTCATCATAGTGGAGGCCTGCCAGATATTCCAGAACAGACGGGATGTTCATGTCTCTGTAGGTGATGTTGTTTTTATGGCAGTACATCTCCCACTTCCTGATATAGACCAGATACTGTTTTTTGGTTGACTGTCTTTGGGCCGCCGAGATCATGTTCACTGTTCGGTCCGTCAGTCCCAGTTGTAGTAGAGGTGTTTTTAAACTCTACAAATTAATAAGTTCAAATGTTTATGGCATGGGTGGCTATCCCTTGTTACGGGATGTAGCAATAAATCTGGTCTATGTGGGATGGTGATACATGGTTCTAATACCATGTTTAATACCACTGGGAACCATGGTTGAGTAGGCCAATCGGGTACTACCAAAATAGCAGACGCAGAGTCTTGTTGTATTTTCCTTAATACCCGACTGATGAGGCAGAAAGGAGGGAATGCGTAAATAAACAATTTCCCCCCAATGCAGCGAAAATGCCGCTGCCCCAGGGTCTGGTTCCCATGAAACATAATTTGATAACTGGTGGTTAAGTCTGGATGCGAATAGATCGATATCTGGTGTTCCATATTTTGCTGTAATATCCGCAAATACTTTTTTATTCAACATCCATTCGGTGTTTTCATTAATTGTGCGTGACCTGGTGTCTGCCACTAAATTTAGTCTTCCTGGTAGGTAAGTGGCTGATATCCAAATATCTCTCTGGATACACCATTGCCAAATTGTAATAGCCAGATTGTCACATGATGTCACATGATGTTTCCACCCATGTGGTTAATGTATTTTGAAGTAACCTTTGGAAATGAATTGTTTAGCAGTAACAATGGTTTCCATTTTGAAGTGAATATATTGTACAAATGTATTCAATTTTGTCAGATCTATGATGATGCGACAACCACCATCTTTTTTGTTTTTGGTAAATATATTGGACACGAATTCTAATGGTTCGTGTTGAGTTTTCTCAATTACACCTTTTACGTAAAGCCGCTCCAGTTCAGCTTGCGCTTTTGATTTTTCTTTATCAGAAAGCACGAACATTCGGTTCGGTATATGTTGAACTGGAGGGCTGTACTTGTGTATAAACTCTATTGTATATCCCTGGATACTGCTTAAGATGTAAGTATCGGTTGTTAACATGCTCCATGCATTCAGAAAAGAGTGTAATCTCCCCCCAACCTCCATGCTCCCTGTATTTTGTAGGGAACCAGACCCACCTACCTCCATAGTTACCAGTGGCAGGTTTACTTCTTTTTTGTAGGTTCTTCGCTGCTGTTGTTGCGCTGGTGTCTGGATTTTCGGTTTGGTTGGCGTTGGAGGTCCCCGCATCTTCCAAGAAGGCCGGCCTGGGCCATGGCCTAAAAAGACTCATGTTTTGAGTACCGGGCCTTCGAGCTTTCACCAGTTCTGCTGGTGGGTGCGTAGGGGTGCTGTCGTTGGCTGTAGTGGGTTTTTGTTGGAGTCCCTTTTATTAGTCCCAGGGTTTTTGCTTCCTCATCGAGCTCCTTGACTTGCTTCGATAGGTTGCCTCCAAACAATAGCATTGGTGGTTTTGTGGTCCCAGGTTTGCACAGTCCCTGCACCCCTTGCACACTTGTCTTTCCTTCTGCGGACCCCTCTTCCAGGTCAGCCCAGAACTGACCCGCAGTGCTCCCCTCTGATGAGGTAGAAGCACTGTGCAGCCCTTCAAGAGGTACTGCTGTCGGTTTACAATAGGGCCCACAGTGACCCAACTCCATCTCCCGGAGTCTGTCACGTTGGAGCAAATGCTCCACACACCGCTCCATCCGGCTCCAGCGCTCTCGGTCGCTGGCCGCCCGCGGTTGTTCAAAGTCGGACTCCTCTGAGTCCACGACCTTGTTTGTTTTGTGTCTAGCCTTACCGCCCGGCCGCGTGGATCTGGCCGGTGCGGAGGCGACATCGGGCACAGCTGATCCCACTATCGGTGATCCGAGTGCCGCTGGCTGCTGCTGGCTGCCCGCTGCTCCGCGGTCCTCCCTCACCAGCTTTGTCGCAGCCCGTTGGTTTCTCCAGCTGTAATCAGCATGGGAAAACACAAAAAGACCGCAGCTCTTACCTGCAGGTCCTGGTTTAAATTGTCGCTACGGGGGAACGTCGTTCCACCCCGCCTCCTCCGTTTTCGACTTGTCAAAAGTCGACGGCCCCATTCTGAATAGTCTCCGGCCCGGCCGTGCTGTTCTGGCCGGCGCGGGACAAAAAGTCGGCACAGCTGATCCCTTATGGGGCTTGTGCCTTCAGCTGCTGCTGGCTCCCGCAACTTCGCGGTCCTCCCCAGCCAGCTTTACACGCAGCACTTGTGGACATTATTTTGTCCAGCTTCCCCCCCTGTGTAAAAACAGCGCGGGGGCAAAAACTACCGCAGAGTAAATCACTTACCTGCAGGTCGCGGTTTCAAACTTACCGCTGCGGGGGAACGTTCCACCCCTCCTGTCGTTTCGCAAGCGTGAAAGCGATATGACACGCATGCGTCCTGGTGGGCTTCTTCACGTAGTCACTCACGTGACTCCGAAGTAAAATACCTTTTGACTGCAAGTCAACCAGTCGGTGGATGCATGTACCGAGGATGTGTTGGAAGAAACTGCAGATGCTGATTTATACCAAAAAGATACACAAAATACTTGAGTAACTCAGCGGGTCAGGCAGTATCTCTGGAGAAAAGGAATAGACCCAAAACCAAGACTCGAAATGTCACCTATTCCTTTTCTCTTAGAGATACTGCCTGACCCGCTGAGTTACTCCAGCATTTTCTGTCTATCTTTGGAATGTATGGAGGATCCTGTTGGATTTTTCCCTGACCAGACCCTAAAGTCACTTGGCAGAATGTTTTATCACCATCAGTTTCAAGCAAGCAACAAGACTGCTTAACTCTTCGGGAGGAGTAGTCTCCTTCCCACTGCATGTTGTCTTGAGGTGGCTGCGGTGCATATGAGGCAATCATTTATTGCCTTCTGGTGTGTGTTTACCAGGAAGATCTGGAAAGGTATATAGTGGACTTTGTCGATGATTGCCCCACGCAACTACATAGCACTGCGCTGTAGGCTATTCCCACTGGCACACGCTGAGACAAACCTTGACCGCTGCTGGAAGATCATCAGGTTGATGAAAGGCGTGCTTTGGTCTGCATTACCAAGCGGTCTCTCTGCCCACATGGGATGCTGCAGACGACCACATTTGCAAGGTGCAGGAGTACGTGCTGAAAGCTTGGTACATACAGCCTCTACACTGAAGCTTGGTGTAGCCTCCACAAAGGCATTATGGGGAAAGGCTACGGTATAGGATCCTCATACCACTGAACGCTGAAAAGTGAGGGCTGGGCTCAGTGTAATAACCTCTTAGGCTTATCGATGTTGGAAAGGAAAATTGATGCCTTGTTGACATATAAATATAGTAAGTGAATGTAATATGCTTAAGGCATAAAACAGTGCAGTGTCCTATATCATGTCAATATATACTTTATGAGTAACGTATATATACTTCTTAAACCTGGGCTACCTATAGCAGGCCACCCTTTGCAGTTTGGAGACTTTAAATGCACTGATGGATGGCTCGTTGGGCATTGCATGTCTGAGAACAGATTCTGGAAACCAAATCTCTATTTTCAGCTTTATTGTTGGGGGTGGATACCAAGTAGGGTTTTTTTTGGCAAAAAGCATTCTGCAAAAGCTTTGTCAAATTTGACTGGAGAGATTAGGCAAGAAGTGGGAGATTTAATAAACCATTTTAATGGAGGAAGGAGAGGTGGTAAGGAATAGGAAGAGAATTCCAAGGCTTGTGACTCGGCAATTAAAAAACTCAGCCACTAGTAAGAAAGTAATTAAATTAAGGAATGTTTAAGAGGCCAGAATCAGAACACAATAATCTTGAATGTTGTAGGGGAGGAGGAGATAGAGGGATTTGAAAACAAGGATGCAAATTTGAATAGTTTAGCAGGCGGTGAATATGGATCTGTACAGCAGCACGGTGGTGCAGTGGTAGAGTTCCTGCATTACGGTAGAGTTCTCCCCGTGACCTACGTGGGTTTTCGCAGATCTTCGGTTTCCTCCCACAATCCAAAGGCGTACAGGTTTGTAGGTTAATTGGCTTGGTATAAATATAAATTGTCCCTAGTATGTGTGGGACAGTGTTAATGTGCAGGGATCGTTGGTCGGTGCGGGCTCGGTGGGCCGAAGTGCCTGTTTCCGCGCTGTATCTCTAAAATGGTGGTTTCCATAAATTCGAGGTAAACCGAGACTACACCATCTCTATTTTAGCTTGCACCAAGTATCATTGACCAAGTAAAATAGAGGCAGTGGAGTGTTGGTTGACCTCAAAATTCATGGAAGGTATAATGTCGGATGCCAGCCAGTTACAGAGTAACAACCTTGTATTAAATGAAATCTTGTGGGGTTTGAATAAATAATGAGTTTGCATTTATATTGTGCCTTTCATATTCCAAAGCACTTCACAGCCAATGCATTTATATTTATAGTGCCATTGCTGTTTATGTAGGCAAACAGCCAGATGCAGCACACCAAAGAAGTGAAATCAGTTGATCATTTTTAGGCGGCCTTGATTGAGGGAAGTCAAGATACTCGGAGAACTCCTTCCTCTTCAAGTTACCCAGTTTGCATCCCATTGCAACTGGCACATGCAGCCAGAATCTCATATTTCAGTCACAAAGTGACAGATCTAAATCTAGCATTTTGACACTCAACTGATTTATAAAGTTGTTCAGATCAAGTATACCAGCCATCCCTTTCCTCTCTTTTACCTTCTGGGAGAAGGTACAGGTGCTTGAAAGCCCGGATGTCCAGAGTTGAGAACACCTTCCCGACTGCTATCAGATTTCTGAACCAAGAACTCTTTCCCACCACCTTCCTGCCACATAAGCCCACACTTCACTCCACCTCATTAATTTGGTTATTGCATGTCTGTGAGGGGATCATGACGAGCTGCAGGCGGATGTCGGGTGGGAGCTGCTTAAACAAAAAACAGGGCTTGTGGTCGCCCATAAGGGCGAGCATGTCCTCCAGGAGGGCCGACGGGTAGTGGTCACCGAGGCCGTCCATGCGCAGAATCCAGAGTTGTCCGCTCGGACTCGCTAAGGCCAAACCTCCTGATGAGCAGGGCCTTGAGGCCCGCATATTTGTTATCTGCCGGGGGGGCGCGGAGGTAAGGTTTTACTCACCTTGCAGTCGCCTGGTCAAGAGCGCTGATGACGTAATAGTATTTAGTTACATCCACCATCACACCCCGCACAGCAAACTGCCTCTGTCTGCTAGAACCAGATATCAGGCTCTTCGATTCACAAAGTCGGGAGCTTCAGCGCGATGGCGTGGTGGTCGGCGGGACCGGGTTGTAACATCGTTCTGGTCGATCATGACGCGTGATTAACGTCGGGGTCACCAATGTAGTGGCCTGGATGCGTTCAGAAAAAGGCTGGATGCCAGGCAGGTTCAAAGGTTCGTTAATGAAGGTTGTGAGCATCCACTCACAACGAGTTCCATCGAAGGGATGAAAAACTCCCAGAAAATCCCTGAGCAGAAACCGGAAGCCTGTGGGCAGTCCCTCGTCCCTGTCTCTCAAGTGCCGAGGGGGATGACCCAAGGAGTGGCCTAATATCCAGGGACTGCCACACTTGAATAGTTTCTCCACTGCAATCTTTGCACCATTCTGCTGTTTTGCATCTATCATTGTTTTCATTATTATGATAACTGTGTTCGGTGGGCTTCCTGTAATCAAGGAATTTCATTGCACCCTGCTTTATATAACAATAAACTACTCTGAATCTGAGGTTTTCAAATGTATCTTAGAAATACAGCTCATTGACTCAAATGAGGTGGTTACCAATGGAACATAACTAAGACTGGAATTAACGGGAAATTTACTTTTAAGTTTTACACATGCTGAATTAATATACACAACCTATACATTTAGTAGGACAGGGCTATACATAATGTTAATATCTGAAAGCAGTTTCTTACTGTACTCCATTTTAGGCTTGTGACTAAGTTTCCTTTTTTCACCATTAAGAACTGAAATGACATTGAAACTTTACTGTAATCCATGCCAAATAAAATGTTTGTATTACTTTTGTTTATTTTGTCATTTCCAGGACAATAAAGGGTAAATCTTAGGGACTTTGTAAAAACCCATGGCTAATTAAAAAAAACCTGAATAATATCACAATAATACCATACAATGTGGAAAACGAATGACACAGAATGTTGGAGTAACTCAGTGGGTCGGGTAGCATCTCTGGAAATCATGGATAGGTGATGTTTTGTGTTAGGACCCTTCTTCAGCCCAATTGTAATAGGGGGGAGGAAGCTGGAACAGAGGTGGGGATGGGATAAGGCCTGGCAAACGATAGGTGGATACAGATGAAGGAGGGGTTTTGATTAGCAGATGGGTGGAAAATAGGCCAGAGATGAAAAGACAAAACGTTGTGAGATAAGAAGGATCCCAGGAATGAGTAGGTTAACATATGATGAGTGTTTGACGTCACTGGGCCTGTACACGCTGGAGTTTAGAAGAATGAGAGGGGACCCTCATTGAAACGTACAGAATAGTGAAAGGCTTAGTGAATAGAGTGGATGTGGAGAGGATGTTTCCACAAGTGGAAGAGTCTAGGACTAGAGGTCATAATCTCAGAATTAAAGGATGTTCTTTTAGTAAATGAGATGAGATGAAGAATTTCTTTAGTCAGAGGTGGTGAATCTGTGGAATTCTTTGCCACAGAAGGCTGTGGAGGCCAAGTCAGTGGATACATGTATGGCAGTGATAGATAGATTCTTGATTAGTACGGGTGTCGGAGGTTATGGGGAGAAGGCAGGAGAATGGGGTTAGGAGGGAGAGATAGATCACTCGTGATTGAATGGCGGAGTAGACTTGATAGGCCAAATGGCCTAATTCTGCTCCTATCACTTATGATCTTATGATAAGGAGAGAAGAGGAATGAAATGTGAAGCCAGAGGAAGGAATATAGGTGGAAGGAGAAAGGGGACGGGCTAGCAGGAGAAATGGGCGTACATTCAGATGGGGGACAAGGAAGAGAGGGGAGGATGAGGGGTGCACATACAGCCTGTCCTGTATTTGATGCTCCTGATATGGCCTCCTTCACATCGGAGAACCAACTCTAGACTCGGCGACTGTTTCGCCAAACAATTATGTTCAGCCCGTCAAGGCCTGCTCTATCTCTCATTGCTAACTCTTTTAACTTCCCATTCCCATACTGACCTGTCTATTCAGGGCCATACACAAACTGGAGGAATTAGTAGCTTACATCTCAATGGTGTGACATTAAATTCTCCCATTCTAGGTAACAATCCACCACAAGTTCTCCTTCTCCCCCTCCCCTCCCCCTGAGCTCTCCAAGCCCTGTACATTCTAAGGATGGAGAAGAGATGAGCTGAAAGGAAGCATTGGAAAATAATAAGGACAAAGTGATAGAGCAATAATGAATTAGCTCATTGATACATCTAGACCAGAGTTATTTTGTTCACTTGCTGATGACAGAGTGAAAATAAGTAGGCCCATTTTAAAAATGCATGGAAGTGTTATGTTTTATCATAATGTTATGCTTTCAGATTGACAGTACACTCATATGAATCAACGTAATTTAAAACGACATGCTGGTTGTCATTCTTGATTTCTTCTGATCTTCTGTCAAGGGCATGTTATCAAAGTATCTCATGAGGAACCATCTTGGGCACAGAGCACCATTGTTGATTTGAGCTTGAAACTCCAATGGGAGCTCTCCTGAGTTGTTTAGTTTTCTACAAGTTGTAAAGTAACTTGGGTGAATGAGTACCTTAGCACTTGCAAATAAAATACATTTATTTTAGTTTATGTCGTATTGAGCTTGAAATTGTAATCTTTGGGTGCTATGTATTTTCTTATGTTCTCGAGTTTCTCGGTAAGAATTTACAATCTGCCAAGATTTACAATCTGCGCTGAAATGTAGCCTCCCATCTCCCATCAGACCCAGTTCCACTAAATGAGGTAGAGTGTTTTAAGGATCTACCTGCTTTTAAATCATTTCAGTAGGTTATTGCTGCCTTGTCTCTCTAGAGTCTGTGCAACAGTAATCAGTGGCCACAACTACCCAGAACTGGAATTTTGCATTAGCTGCATGTCCCATTGTAATGAACAGCAGTGATTAATTTTTTTAAGGGTTGCTCATGCCATTGTTGTATTAACAGTACAATGAATTTGATCTTTATTGTTATAATAAATTGAAAAGGCCTTTGTGAACGTATTAAAAGTGTGTCTTTTTGCACATCCTCCTCCTTTGTTTCTATTTATATCACAAAAATATTTTTTCAACATTTGGACTGCTGCACTTGAAAAGCAAATAAGTGTCTTAAGAGGGTATATAGCAATGTGCATAATTAAAAGTGAGCATTTTGATATATTTAATACATATATTAGCATTTTTTAGATTTTAAATGTATTTTTTAACCCGCATACCATTAAATCTGCTAAAACTGCAGGCAACTGCTAAAAGCAAAATCAGCAGGTTGGGCAGCACCTGTGGAGAGGGAAATAAGGAACTGACAAAAGTTAAGGGGCTGTCCCACTTGGGCGACCTAATTGGCGAGTTTAGAAGAGTTGAAAAAATGACATGTTGAAGACCTCCGCAACCTAGCTGAGCCTCGAGTACACGGGGACTACTCTCGAGCATGAAGGAGAGTTACAAAGACCTACAACTTTGTGTCGACCATGCTGCAAGTATGAGTCGAGGGCAAACTCGCCAGAACTCACAGATTAGGTCGCCCAAGTGGGACAGGCCCTTTAGAAATCAAAGATAGACACAAAAGGCTGGAATAACTCAGCGGGTCAGGCAGCATCTCTGGAGAAAAGGAATACGTGACATTTCAGGTCGAGACCCTTCTTCGGACCAAGAGTCAGGAGAAAGGGGAACGAGAGATATAGACGGTACTTGGGTACTTTTTCTCTTAAGTACCATCTATATCTCTTGTTCCCCTTTCCCCTGACTCTTGGTCTGAAGAAGGGCCTCGATCCGAAACGTCACCCATTCCTTTTCTCCAGAGATGCTGCCTGACCCGCTGAATTACCCCAGTCTTTTTTGAATGTCTCAGGTTTAAATCAGTATCTGCAGTTCCTTCCAACATTAAATTAGAAATCAAACAGGTTTTAAATTGCAGGCAAGGGTGAGGGTTAGAGAGAACAGAAGAACAGCTGAACACAGATTTCATCCCTACACCCTTCTCTGATGAAACATGATCAACCTGAAACATGAACTGTTTCTTTCCCCACAGACACTTGAGTATTTACAGCATTTTCTGTTCTTACTATAAAAGAGTATCATATTTTAATCAAAGTTGATCTTTCCTTCAGTGTTATTTCGATAATTCTAGACAATTAGAACCTTTTCTCAGGATGGAAAAATCATATGCTAGAGGGCATGGCTCTCAGGTGAGAGGGGCAAAGTTTAACGGATATGCACGGGGCAAGTTTTATTTTAAACACAGGGTGGTGAGTGCCTGGAATGTGTTATCGAGGGGGAGGAGAGGGTGATAGTTGAGGCAGATATGATAGTGGCATTTGACACTTTTTATAGGCACATGGATATGGAGGGATATGGATTATGTGCAGATAGATAAGAGGGGTGGTCTTGGCATCATCTTGGCTTTGTATGCTATCCAGTCAAACCATACTGTACATGAGTCCAATCAAGCTATACACAAGTACAACAAGTGGTGTAAAGAGAAAAATACCAGGGTGCAGAATGGCGTGTTGCAGCATTAGAGTGTTACAAATTACAGAGGAAAAAGTCCAAGGTTCGCAATGAGGTAGGTTGGAAGATCAGGACTACACTCTTGCTTATCAACATATGTTTCAACAGGGAGAAGAAACTGTCCCTGAATCTGGCGGTCCATGCTTTCAGGCTTTTGTATCTCAAGACAAGACAAGAGACATTTATTGTCACATGCACCAATTGGTACAGTGAAATTTGTGGTCACCATACAGACATATGAATAAAATAAAGAACACAGAACACGATAGTCTTTAACATAAACATCCCCACACAGCGGTATCAAAGTTTCCCACTGTGAGGGAAGGCACCAAAGTTCAGACCGACTTCTCTGTTGTTCACCTGTGGTCGGGGCCTCCTGAGCCCTCGGTAGTCGCCGCTACGGGCGGCCTGCCTGCCAGTAAAGGGGAGAAGAGAGGGAATAGCTGGGGCAAAGATCTTTGATTCTGTTGGTTGCTTTCCTGAGGCAGTATGAAGTGTAGATGGAGTGAGTGGGATGCCTCTGATTAATGTTCATGTGTTTGGTGCATGATGCATAATGATAGTTATTTAGCAATCACACCTACAGTTGTGCATCAGCAGATCTCATAACTAGACTGTTGCTGCTAATTTTGCAATATATGGTGTGTAAAGTCTTAGAATTGCAATCTAATTGACGAAATAAAAAGCTGTTAGGCGTAACTAAAAGCACATGGGATGGTTTCAGTAGTTTACTTGGTTACTTGGTTAATCATTTTATAAAAGTTTTGCATAATGATACTTATTTAGCCATCGTGTCTACATTGTGTGTCAGCAAATCTCATAACTAGACTGTGGTGCGGCTGTTTTTACAATTTTTGTTTCTTTTTGATTTTGTCGTTGAAAATGTTTGAAGATATTCCATGTTGCTTTTCCTTCACACGCCAACTTTAAATGTAAAGGGCCTGTCGCACTTACACGAATTGTTCGGCGACTCGTCATGTCAACACGCAAAGCCTGTATGGTCGTGAGTAGTGGCCCAAAGAGTTGTACCTTTTTCTGGTCGCCGCTGGATTTTCAACATGTTGAACATTTTCAGCGGCCTGCTGCGACTATGACGGGTGCCAGCAAGTCTCCGAAAAAAATCACATTAGTGGGACAGACCCTTAAAGTCCCTGGGGGAAGCTCTGGTATAGATTTTCTGTATTACCTTTTTTTTTTGTTTTAATTTAGTTTTGAAATCCTTACTGTGTTCTCTTTTCAGTTTGTGATTTGGGGATTTTCTTTTTCTTTTCATTTCCTGCGGTACAATTAATTAATATGTAGATATTGCTTTGTGCTATAATGGGAAATCTTTGCGGCTGTACTAACACCAGAATTGCTGCTGTTTTCAGATTTGTTTTTTTGATTTTACTGCGATTCTCAGAATAAGAATCCAGAGTTTTATTTTGTTAGTGGTACACAGAAGTGATAGGAAATAATTCATCTCGAAACATTTTTGCAATTTAGATAGCAATCGTCACCTGGCTCGGAACAATAATTTAAAACTGTCTTAACGTGCATTTTGAGCCCTTCACTTTCTGATGATTACATAAGGAAGGATGTGCAACGGTGGCACAGCGGTAGAGTTGCTGCCCTACAATGCCAGACACCCGGGTTCGATCCTGACTACAGGTGCTTGTCTATGGAGTTTTGTACGTTCTCCCCGTGACCTATGTGCGTTTTCTCCGGGATCGCTGGTTTCCTCCCACACTCCAAAGACGTACAGGTTTGTAGGCTTGGTATAATAGTAAAAAATGTCCCTTGTGTGTGTAGGATAGTGTTCGGGGATCGCTATTAGGCGTGGGCCCGGTGGGCCGAAGGGCTTGTTTCCATGCTGTATCTCTAAACTAAACTAAACATATCAGGTTTGTGGACCAGCTTTTTTGTAACTGCTGTTGTTTCTTGCACAGACTGCAGCAATGAAACCAGTGTAGAAATGGTCCTAGCTTACTAAAAGCTGGACATATCTGAGGAAAGGGAGGTGGATTGGGAATGCTAAAATTAATATGGAGGGAAATAACTTTGAACATAGTTCTTCATTAGTATAATTATTTATTATCATAGTGTTCTGTTTTCTCCATCACTGTTTATGGCGGTGTTTAATATAAGCTGTTTCAGCTGAGTTGACAGAATAAAAGATTTTTAAGCCTTGTTGTTTTTGCAAGTAATGACTTCAGAATGCTCCCAGTGCAAATAGTATATTACTGTTTTACTCATGATAATAGATTATTAGTTTCTGTTCGTCTATAATTCCAATCTGCTCATAAAGTTGTAATAATATTTGAACTGCAGTGCTCTCCAGTTAAAAGTCTTGTTCTACACCACTTGTCATAATGTCAGTTCTGCATTGTTAACTTGTCTTCAGAGTGGCCTACTGTATATTAGCATCATGTTCCACCCGTTGCTGTATTAATATGTAGGAGCATTAGGTGGATGTATTGGGACATCATACCATTGAACAACTCTCCTGTTAGACATCCTTGCTTGTTTTGAGTGCCTATATTTTGTTTTGTACTGAACTGATATTGTGACAATGAGGGAAACCCATCGACTGTACTGTCTGTGCCCTTATTGGTTTAAACGACTGTAAAGTTAACACAAAGTTTGTGTTTGAAATGGAATGTATGCATTTGCTTTCAAAAACGGGGAAAGATAGAGTGGCACAGTGGCGCTACGGTAGAGTTGCTGCCTTACATCAGCAGAGGCCCGGGTTCCATCCTGAGACGGGTGCAGTATGCATGGAGTTTGTACGTTCTCCCTGCGACCGAGTGGGTTTTCTCCAGGGTGCTACAGTTTCCTCCCACATTCCAAAGACGTACAGGTTTGTACGTTAATTGGCTTCTGTAAAAAAATTTGTAAATTGTCCCTAGTGTGTAGGATAGTGTACGGGGTGATTGCTGGTGTGACGCAGACTAGGTGGGCTGAGAGGCTGTTTCTGCGCTGTATGGCTGAAGGCTAAATATAAAAATAAGTTTGATGAAAATAGCTTTTTTTAATTTAGCTGCGATCAAATAGTCTCCACTTCTATTGAGATTAACTTTCAATGCCAAGATTTATTGGTTTTAATTGATTCTAAGCAAACAGGATGTCCGGCAGCTAATATATGCTTAATTATGTTTTATATTGAAGTATGTAATAATATTCTAAGAAGGATTGTTAGGGAAGACAACAACAATCTTGTCTAACAGGTGATAGAGCTGCTAAGTTGGCTACTGATTTAGGGAGAAGGTTTGTATTGCTTCTCACTTTCTGGCTACTTCTGTTGGAATGACAATGAATGGTCCACACCTACACCTACTAATTTAATTGGAAACCAAAGCTCTTTCACATCCATTGCCGTATCTTAAAGTGTAGGAACTGTTGTAATACAGGAGATGCAGGTTGTAAATTATGCACAGTAAATTCTCACAAACGCCAATCTACCAATGGTTTTCTGTTAATTTGAGAGACGAGTATTGGCCCAGACACTGCGGATAACTCCCACTCTTCAAAGTTGTGCCATGTTTTTTGTACGTCTGTCTGGAGAACAGAGGGGACAGCAGTCTCACGTGCTTTATAAAGGACGGCACTTCTGAAAACTCGGCTCAGAGTGTTAGCTTAGATTTTTGTGCTCTAGTTTCTAGCATGGGATGTGAATGTGAAATTGTCACCAAGAGATGAGAATGCAACCAATTGAACTATGGCTACCAGGCTTCTCACAACCTCATAGTGCTTTGCAGCATTGAACTGCTTGTGACACATACTCCATATTGTTTACCATCAGGTGGCGTAAAGGAGTATTTCAGTACATCAGATTATTGCAACATCATTAGGCAAGGCAAGGCAAGGCAACTTTATTTATATAGCACATTTCATACACGAGGCAGACTCAAAGTGCTTCACATAAAAACATGTCATACAATAAATGAAATAATAAAATGAAATAAAATAGAAGAACTAAAAGAAAAGAAAAACAAAATTAAAAATGCATGATAAAAAGTGCAAAAGTTAAAAGTGCAATGTAGTTAAGATTTAGCTGAAAGCTAAAGTAAACATAAAAGTTTTCAGTCTTGTTTTAAAAGTGGTCAAAGTTGAGGCAAGTCTTAAATCTTCAGGAAGTTTATTCCAGCTATTTGTTGCATAGTAACTAAATCCTGCTTTCCCATGTTTTGTATTTACTCTGGGAATCACTAGCAGATTGGTTTCAGAAGATCTTAGCGGTCTAGAAGGCTTATATAGTGGAAGCATGTCAGTGATATACTTTGGCCCTAAACCATGTAGTGATTTATAGGTGAGCAGCAGGATTTTAAAATCAATTCTCTGACATACAGGGAGCCAATGTAAGGATTTAAGAATTGGTGTAATATGCTCAAATTTTTTGGTCTTTGTTAGAACTCTAGCAACAGTGTTCTGAACAAGCTGTAGCTGCCTGACAGTTTTTTTTTGGAAGACCTGCAAGGAGACCGTCGCAATAATCTAGCCTACTATTAATAAAGGCATGTACAAGTTTTTCTAAATCTTGAGCTGACATGAGTCCTCTTAATCTTGCTATGTTTTTGAGGTGATAGTAGGCCGATTTTGTTACTGATTTGATGTGACTGTCGAAATTTAAATCTGAATCCATAATGACCCCAAGATTTCTGGCTTTGTTTGAAGTTTTCAGGGACAGAGAGTGAAGGTGTTGGGTTACTTTAAGCCTTTCTTTTTTAGCACCAAAAACAATTATCTCCGTTTTGTCCTTATTTAGTTGGAGAAAATTTTGGCACATCCAGTCTTTGACTTGCTCAATGCACTGGCACAACAGATCTATGGGGCGATAATCATTTGGTGATAGAGCTACATAGATTTGAGTGTCATCGGCATAGCAGTGGTGGTCAATATTATTATATCGCATGATTTGCCCTAGTGGGAGCATGTAGATGTTGAATAAAGAGGGCCCTAAGATCGAACCTTGCGGTACTCCACACGTCACGTTGGTTGGTTCTGATACAAAGTCTCCAATGGAAACAAAATAGTTCCTATCTTGTAAATATGACCTGAACCAACTTAAGACTGTGCCTGAGAGCCCCACCCATTTTTCCAACCTGTCCAAAAGTATTGAGTGATCAACAGTGTCATTAGAGGAGAACAGGTCCCCAGCAATCATACACATTTATGAATTAGGAGTGGGAGTAGGTCACTTGGCCCTTGTGCTTTCTTCACCATTCAACAAGAGCAAGGTTTATTTGACTATAACCTCAAACCTGTATTCTGCCTAACCGTGACATTTAGCTCCTTGCTCACCGAGTATCTCTCTAGCTTGGCCTTAAAGAAATACAAGGACTCTGTTTTTACTGTCCATTGAGGATGTCCATTCCATAGACTTGAGACCCTCAAAGAGAAAAAAAGATCTTGTCTCAGATGGGTGATCCCTTATTTTTAAACTAGTTTCTAGATTCTCCCAGGAGGAAACATCCTCACCACAGCCATCCAACCAAGACCTTTCAGGATCTTCCATTTCATCCATGTTTCCACTCACTCTTCTAAACTCCATTGAAATTTGGGAAGTTAAACCAGGGCAGGACCATGACAGTGAATGGTAGGGCCATGGGAAGTGTTTTAGAGCAGAGGGATCCATGAATTCAGGTACATAGTTCCCTGAACGTGATGTCACAGGTAGAAAGGGTAGTAAAGAAGGGTTTTGGTCTTCTTCAAACAGGGTGTTATATTTAGAAGTTGGGATGTTACGTTGCAGTTGCACAATAGGTTGGTGGGAACCATTTGGAGTATTGTGTTCATTTTTGTTCGCACTTCTATAGGAGGGATGTTGTTAAGTTAGGAAGAGTGCCAAGAAGATTCATGAGGATGTTGCCAAGAGTTGAGGGGCTTACCTCCAGGGAGAGTAGGAAGAAAGAACTGCAGACTGATGTCAGGGGAGTGGGCGGTACAGAGATAAAATGTAGTCGGAGACAGCGATTGGCAGATGTGCAGAGTAAGTGAGAAATGCTGGAGATGTAGAAACTAAAGGGCATCAGATAAAGTAAGAAGAGTGAAATGTAAAGTTGGCGGGTGGATAGAAGAGTTAAAAGGAACATTATACTGTGCGATGGGAGAGGAGCATACGGAGGAGGGGAAAAGGACAAGGTGACGTGTGGTAGGAGATGGTGTGCGCTAATTAGAGGGTGAGGAGGGCAGAGGAAATAGAGGACGGGGTGGGGTATTACCTATCTATATGCTAACCGCAAATTTATCCTTGGTGCATTAATCCAAGTAATTGATATAAATAGTATAAAGTGAGACTTCAGCACTAATCCCCGAGGCACACCAGTCTGTAAACTTGCCAAGCAGAATAACACCCATTTATGGCTCCTGTTTCCTGTTAGCCAGCCAATCATCTCTATATGTAAAGATATCACCTCCTGCACAATAAAAGCGTTTGTTTTTCACTATAACCTTTGACATTGCACCTTATCAAAAAAAAAACTTCTGGAATCCACAGCACATATCACTTCAAAGAACTCCAATAAATTCTTCAAACATGTTTTCCTTTTCACTAAACCATGTTGACTTTATCAGATTACCTTGATTCATTTCCCCCCAAATACACTGCCATAAAGTAATTATACTTACAACATTATCCTGATAATAAATGTTAATTGTCCTGTAGTCCGTCCTTGCTGGCTCCCCCCTCCCTTTTTGGATAAGAGTTAAATTCACTTTTTCCTAATCTAATCAATATGCCAGTTTAGATTCATTGCATTTCTATTTTTATGGTCATGATAACTTTACCTACTCCTGGTTCTCTTGTAAAAAAATGGCCACTTGAATACTTATGCTCACTTGTTGCTTCTGGAGTTCATTTGCTATCCTATTGAAGAGCCAAGAACTGAAAACATTAGCTGAAAAGACAGATATGAGCTTAGGACCAAAAAATGACAGGACCAGTTAAGGCTGTGTAGGAAGGAACTGCAGATGCTGGTTTACCGAAGATAGACACAAAAATGCTGGAGTAACTCAGCGAGACTGGCACCATCTCTGGTCAGAAGGAAAGGGTGAAGTTTCAGGTCGAGACCCATCTTCAGACCCGAAACGTCACCCATTCCTTCTCTCAAGTCAAGTAAACCTGTCTGCCCAAAAGTAACTTAACATCCTGAGAGGTTCAGGTTTGTGATTCTTCTTCCAAAAAAAACAAAACTGTTCTGGATTGGTTGTTCTGCAGCTGTTAGTTGTGACTAGTGTCAACGTGGAGGCTCCTGCTGCCAGAACTAGGTTGCCAAGCATGTTGGTTTAAATTATACAACGTCAAAGACACTTACCAATGTGTGTTAAATCTCTGTAGATTAAAAATGTTTAAAGTAGCTCAGATGAGAGAAGTTATTATAAATTGGTTGGGTTAAAATGCCTGACGGAGCAAGAAGTGGCTGAAGAGCTGGAACGTTTTACCAGCCACCACCAAACTTACAAAAAGCCAATTTATTAAAATAAAAAAAATTGACTTGACCAGCTTGTCAATGATTTAATGAAACTGACCATAAAACCATCATATCTGCAAACTAAATGATAGGCAGTTTTGGAAAATTAAAGTGAATGATGATATTCATTTCTTAACATTTACTTTAGTCAGGTTGGTTACATGAAATGATAAGAGCAAGAACTTGCTCAGCAATGCTACATAAATCCTCATGTATACATGAATGCATGATATAGTACATTTAGTTTATACAGCTACTGGATTGTTTTAGGTGAGGATTACAAAGTCAGGATAAGATGGCATCTGATGTTAAAACCATTCTACGACAGATGAATCAAGAAACCCTTTTTTTGAAGCATGGTGGAATTTTTCCAAAAGTCTGTGAATGTTATGTCAATTGGAATAATCCGTACTGTGATAAGTGGGATTTTGTTATCCTGAAATCTAAATCAAGCGAGTAGACGGAGGTGAGTTACTGGTTGACCACGATCTAACTAAACTACTGGAGGCTTGAAGGAAGTAAATGTGTACGATGTAGAAATAAGGAACTGCAGATGGTTTGGCCCAAAAGGACACAAAGTGCTGAATAACTCAGCGGGTCAGGCAGCTTCTCTGGAGAACATGGATAGGTGACGTTTCAGGTCGGGCCTCTTCTCAGACGGGACCCTTTAGTTTAGTTGAGAGATACAACGCGGTACCAGGCCCTTCGGCCCACTGAGTCGGCGCCGATCAGCGATCCCCACACACGTTAACACTCTCCTACACACACTGGGGACAATTTACACTTATAGCAAGCCAATTAACCTACAAACCTGTACGTCTTTGGAGTGTAGGAGGAAACCGAAGATCTCGGAGAAAACCCACGCGGTCATGGGGAGACCGTACAAACTCTGTACAGAAAGCACCCGTAGTCGGGATCGAACCCGGGTGTCCAGCGCTGCAAGCGCTGTGAGGCAGCAACTCTACCACTGCGCCATCGTGCCGCCCCTTCTTCATAAGGTTCCCAACCTGAAGCGTCACCTATCCATGTTCTACAGCAGGGGTCGACAACCTTGTTCTGCATAGCGGCCGGGACGCATGTCTGTGAGCGGATGCTGGGTCACATCTATCACGTGTACACATGGGTCCCGCCCCGGATGGCAGGCATCAAATCACGTGTTCACAGAAGGTCGACAAAAATACTGAGGAAACTCCGCGGGTGAGGCAGCCTCATGCAATCCTTGCATGTCTCACCTGCTGAGTTTCTTCAGCATTTTTGTCTACCTTTGATTTTTCCAGCATCTGCAGTTCTTTCTTAAACATGTTCACAGAAGGTGCGCGGCCATGCCGGCGTCTTTGCGCAGGATGCGGTACAGCCAGAGTTCATCTGCGTTCGGGGCGGGAGCTCGGCGGGTCGGATGATTACGTGGGGGAAAAAATCGGTCTTCGGGCTGGATGATTTCGGGTTAAGGGCCGTTTTCGGCCCGGGGGCTGTAGGTTGCCGACCCCTGCTCTATAGAGATACTGCCTGACTCGCTGAGTTACTCCAGCATTTTGTGTCCAAATGTCAACTATTCTCCAGAATTCCAGTCAAAGTGGATTTGTTGGACATGCCGTCTCCAATATATTAGTTTGTCTATTTCCCATTTTCTCTACAACAGTAGCACTCTCCAATCCATTCCTCTTTTAATTCCTCTCCATCTTCTCCCCCACCCCATTCTTTCTCTCTCTTCCACATTCTTTGGCCTTCTCTCAGTACCTCCCTGCCTGGTCCTGTCTTTCTCTTCCTCCTCCTTTCTCTCCCTGACATTCACTCCCATTTCCCTCCGTATGGACCACCAGCTCTCTCTGCCCCTGGATTCACTCCCTGAACCATTTTCACCACATCTCTAACGTTAATCTTCCTCCCCAAGACCTGCTCATTCTCTTTCACCCACTTTATCTCTCTCTCCTTTTCATTTACTTGATTGGACACGCTACAGGGAGGAAACATGTTCCCGATGTTGGGGGAGTCCAGAACCAGGGGCCACCGTTTAAAAATAAGGGGTAAGCCATTTAGAACGGAGATGAGGAAACACTTTTTCACACAGAGAGTTGTGAGTCTATGGAATTCTCTGCCTCAGAACATAATTGAATCACGGATCGAAATGACATGGAAACAAACACAGTTGTTTAACTGCCCACAGTTGTTTAAGAAGGAACTGCAGATGCTGGCTGCCCACAGAGTCACATTAGCCATCAACACAACTCCTACAATGCCAGAATCTAATATGACCTGTGAAATACAAAGTGTATTTAATAACGGGGCCTTGCAATAACATTAAATTAATTGCGACAATAGACAATAGGTGCAGGAGTAGGCCATTCGGCCCGTCAAGCCAGCACCGCCATTCAATGTGATCATGGCTGATCATCCCCAATCAGTACCCTGTTCCTGCCTTCTCCCCATATCCCCTGACTCCTATCTTTAAGGGCCCTATTTAGCTCTCTCTTGAAAGTATCCAGAGAACCGGCCTCCACCGGCTGAGGCAGAGAATTCCATAGACTCACAACTCTCTGTGTGAAAAAGTGTTTCCTCATCTCCGTTCTAAATGGCTTATCCCTTATTTTTAAACTGTGGCCCCTGGTTCTGGACTCCCCCAACATCGGGAACATGTTTCCTCCCTTTAGCATGTCCAAACCCTAAATAATCTTATATGTTTCATTAAGATATCCTCTCATCCTTCTAAACTCCAGAATATACAAGCCTCTGGCGTATGGCAAAACGATGGCCATCACATCTTTTCAAATGAATTTAAAATTATTACTAGACTCAGTGGGACCCGTTGGGTCCCAGCATCACATGGGAAGGCAGGTCCCCCAACGCAATATTCCACCTCTCCACCAGTTCCAATATTGGTGGCCAATGCTGCGGGGGGGGGGGGGGGGGGTCTTTCTGGAGCACTAGTAAGGGTGTTGTGGGCTGAAGGGATTAGTTTCCAGAGGGCTAGTATGGACATTGTGGGCCGAATGGATTCTTGGGGCTGGCGGCTCAGTCACTCAAGCCTGTTGTGCTGGCAGCTCACTCACTCACTAATGGCTGGTGGGCTGGCAGTTGACTCACGGCTATTGCTTGAAATTCCATTTCAAGCAGGGTGCAAGGCCATCAAATTCAAGTGCTGTTTCATACCATTTCAAGCAGGGTGCAAGGCCACAAAAGACAGCAAGTCGTGACCTCTCCCTCCTCCACCTTGCAGAGACTGAGACACGCCCACACTTCTGGGTTTTATAGTCCCTTCCCCCCACCCACCAGAAGGGGCGTGGTCTTTGTGGCATGATTGACAGGAATCGCAACATTTTTTAAACATTAATAACTCTTATTTTTCATCGATGGGAAAAATCCTCGGCACCTGATGAGTAAGATGGCCAAAAATTACAGCCGTAAGTGGTAGCGTTTTTTCTAAAATCAATATAAAGCGCAAACAGGAAGTGGTCAAGATTAGACTTTTAATTATTTTGAAGGCAAGGCAACTTTAATTAAGCAAGGCAACTTTAATTAGGCAACACAGCTTTAGCATTTCAAAATCAAAGGCAACACAGCTTTAACATTTCCAAACCAAAGGCAACACAGCTTTAGCATTTCCAAACTATATTTTCAAACCACATTAAGGGCACTGACAGGTCAGTAAAGCCACTCACAGTTTAGTAGTAATGTGTTCAGTGTTATTCACAGCTCAGACTGAGAGATGTGACCCTCTCGCTCCCCCATCTTGCAGACTGAGGCACTCAACACTTCCGGGTTTTATAGTCCCTCTGGAAGGGGCTTGGCCTTCAGGAGAGAGAATCTCAACATTTTTTAAACACTAATAACTATTTTATTTTTCATCGATGGGAAATATCCTCTTGTCCTGGGCAGCGGAGGGGGACTCTGAGTAAGATGGCCAAAAATCACAGCAGGAAGTGGCAGCGTTTTTTTAGAAATCAATATACAGAACAACAGGAAGTGGTCAAGATCAGACTTTTAGTAATATAGATATGAAAGTATCTTGAATTAATGATTTGATCTATGGATCTCAGAGTTACTATTGGACTGACTGAATTGGTACTCTTCTGTAGTTGAGATTTGGCTCTAGGACATCATCTCTGTCATCTTCATCCTTTCCAATGTTCTCTCATTGATTTCAGTGGTGTTGTGTTAATGCAGAGGTCTCCAAACTATGGCCACATCCGGCCCGCCACGAGATTTGCCTAATATATTATGTAGCCCTCAAACTTAAAAGTTTGGAGGCCCCTGTTTTAATGGAATGGCCACATTGTGAAAAGTTTAAATATGAGGCCATATTTCTGTGCGCAAAAAAGAGGGTAGCACACTGGTGTAGCTCGTGAAGCTGCTGCCTCTCAATGCCAGAGACCTTGGTTCAATCCTGACTCTAGGTGATGTCTGTGTGGAGTGTATATATTAGCCCTGTGACTGCGAGGGTTTTCTCTGGTTTCCTTGCACATCCCAAAGATGTGGAGGCAGGTGCGTCTAGTGTCTGGAAGCTGGCATTGAGTCAAGGTCAGAAACACCACACAAATGAATGATAAGTTTGATCAACGACTGATAGATTATTGAGCAAAATACAAAGAATTATGGATCAGACATATGAGAGAATTATGGATCCTTTTGAACTAATGCTCAAGGATAAGGGTATATTTTTCTTGGGCTTTCACATACCCTTTCTAATTCATCACTTTAAGTCAATGCATGTTGGTCCACCATCGACATAACATGTTGTGTTGCTGCAATGAGTTTGGAAGGAGCGGGCTTGATGGCCTTCCCTTTTTAATTTGTAAGTTACGTAAAATTTACCTATTAGCAAATATAAAAGGATTGCATGAAGTGCGTAAAGAGCATTGACATGTTAATTCGATAATATTACTTGTTAAATTTTTTTGCATTGCGTGCAATTGGAAACTCAATCATATTTTTTGGGTATGCAATGTTTAGTAAAACATTGAGGGAAGAAGCCCAAAGAAACGTTTGAAAATTTCTAATTTCATTATGAATGTATTGGTGAGTTTTTATGTGGTTTATATTGAAGACGAGGAAAATGCAAATTGCACATAAACATATTTGCACATATGTTTATGTGCAAATATGTAGAAAACCCTCTGAGCTCTTAGTGAAGGATTTGGCATACCATCAAAAGAACCTCTCCTTGTTAAGTATACAATATTTCACCACATATTAAGGCTGAACCCATTTAAAGCATTTAAATCATTTGTTTTCTGATTTTACTGGGAATTTTATGTCCTCTACAAGAATTTTGAGAGGCAAATCACGCAATTTTCTTTAACAGTGGTTCTAATTCTATGAAAATCCATTGGGGATCCCGAACAAAGGAATTGAGCAATGAATTTATTTTAAGAGTCTGATTAAAAATGTTGCTGGATCTTGATATAAACTTTCCCTAAAGATTGAATCGCCCAGTTTTATGTTAAGACTAAAATGTGCCTTTATCTTTTCATTATAACGTGTCTATAGCGGTTTCACTTAAATGTGTCCTTACCTTTTCACTCTACCTTTCTCTTGTGCTGAAGTCTAGGCAGCCATTGGACAGCCGTGGACTTGTCAAGTAACATGGCATATAATCAGTGCCCTATGGCCTATCGAGTCTACTCTGAAAATTAACCACCCGTTTATTTTACACTAATCCTACCCTAACACATTTTTCTCTCCACACGTTCCTATCAACTCCCCCACTTAGATTTTATCATACATCTACATGGTAGGAGTAACTTACAATAGTAAAACAGTATTCTATAAATATGGATGTCTTTGGTATATCGGAAAAAACCAGAGCACCCGGGGAAAACCAGCTAAACTCTACCAGCCTAGTCACTTAGCCTCCTTAGCCTCTGGTGCTGAGCAATAAAGAATAAATGCGTATTATTATCTTTGCATCTCAATTTTTTTCCTTATGTTTGAAGAGCAAAAAAATTCCAGATGCTGGGAATCTGGACTAAAATTGAAAACATTGGCAATACTCATCTGTGGGGAATGAAACAAATTTGATGTATCAGGTTGATGACCTTTCATCTATCATTGCTCAGTTTGAGCTACGAGACCCTTTACTGGCTGTTCTTCTTGAACAGAACTACCGAAGGGTTCACTTTTAAATGCCCGTGGAACGTAAATTGTGCAATAAATGTTGCTTTCTTCGGAGCGATAGAGTATCTGTTGTCGTTTGATCTGATGCCACAGGCTTGGGGACACAGATTCAAAGAAGCTTCTACAGTGCCCTCCATAATGTTTGGGACAAAGACCCATCATTTAATTATTTGCCTCTGTACTCCACAATTTGAGATTTGTCATAGAAAAAAAATCACTTGAGGTTAAAGTGCACATTGTCAGATTTAAATTAAGACCATTTTTATACATTTTGGTTTCACCATGTAGAAATAACAGCAGTGTTTATATTTAGTCCCCCCATTTCAGGGCACCATAATGTTTGGGACACAGCAATGTCATGTAAATGTAAGTAGTCATGTTTAGTATTTTGTTGCATATCCTTTGCATGCAATGACTTCTTGAAGTCTACGATTCATGGACATCACCAGTTGCTGGGTGTCTTCTCTGGTGATGCTCTACCAGGCCTGTACTGCAGCCATCTTTAGCTTATGCTTGTTTTGGGGACGAGTCCCCTTCAGTTTTTTCTTTAGCAAATAAAAGGCATGCTCAATTGGGTTCAGATCGGGTGATTGACTTAGCCACTCAAGAATTTACCATTTTTTAGATTTGAAAAAATCCTTTGTTGCTTTAGCAGTATGTTTGGGATCATTGTCTTGCTGTAGGATGAACTGCTGGCCAATGAGTTTGAGGCATTTGTTTGAACTTGAGCAGATAGGATGTGTCTATACGCTTCAGAATTAATGATGCTACTACCATCAGCAGTTGCATCATCAATGAAGATAGGTGAGCCAGTACCTACAGCAGCCATACATGCCCAGGCCATACCACCCCCACCACCATGTTTCACAGATGAGGTGGTATGCTTTGGATCTTGGGCAGATACTTCTCTCCTCCATACTTTGCTCTTGCCATCACTCGGATATGTCAATCTTTGTCTCATCTGCCCACAAGACCTTTTTCCAGAACTGTGGTTGCTCTTTTAAGTTCTTCTTGGCAAACTGTATCCCGGCCATCCTATTTTTGCAGCTAACCAGTGGTTTGCATCTTGCAGTGTAGCCTCTGTATTTCTGTTCATGAAGTCTTCTGTGGACAGTGGTCATTGACAAATCCACACCTGAAGAGTGTCTCTGATCTGTCGCACAGGTGTTTGGAGTTTTTTCTTTATTACAGAGAGAATTCTTCTGTCATCAGCTATGGAGGTCTTCCTTGGCCTGCCAGTCCCTTTGCGATTAGTAAGCTCACCAGTGCTCTCTTTCTTCTTAATGATGTTCCAAACAGTTGATTTTGGTAAGCCTAAGGTTTGACTGATGTCTCTAACAGTTTTATTCTTGTTTCTCAGTCTCATAATGGCTTTCAATGGGCCTGTACCACTTAGGCGACTCTTTAGGCGACTGCCAGGAACTATGTATGAACACAGCTGTAATTTCTACATGGTGAAACCAAAATGTATAAAAATACACTTTAATAAAATCTGACAATGTGCACTTTAACCACATGTGATTTTTTTTCTATTACAAATCTCAAATTGTGGAGTACAGTGGCAAATAAATAAATGATGGGTCTTTGTCCCAAACATTATGGTGGGGCACTCTCTCTCCACCTGGAAGTTCCTGATCTCAAGCAACCAGTTACAAACCTGAGCACTTTTCTTTCCCATTGAGTGGTAAAAAATGTGAAATTAGATTATAATTTGATCCTTAGAGTTAAAAACCAGGACCTCAAAGGTAGTGATTTCTGAATTAATACCAATTTCACATGCAAGTGAGTACAGAGAGGAGGAGATAGAACACATTTCTGTATGTGTGGAGAGAAGGTGGAAATCGGGGGAAACCTTTTCCAGTCACTTACCTCGACGGAGAAGCAAATTTTCTCCGTGTCGCATCTCCATCCCATCCTGCGGCCTTTCCTGCAGACGGACTTACCATCGCGGAGCCTGGGAACTTTTGCCGAGGATCGCCAGTGTTGGAGCTCCGACCGCGGGGCCTGTGGACTTTAAAACCGTGAAGCAGCGGTCTCCGGTAAGAAGCGGCCGACTCGGGAGCTCCATGCTCCCTGAGTGTTCCGATCCGTCCCGACGCCGGAGTTTCGATCATCCTGACGAGAGGGCTTGAACGAGGGACCGTCGGCAACGGCCCCGTTCAAAGGCCCCGACCAAGGGGGAGCAAAGGAGGAAGATGACTGAACTTTATTCCCTCCCATCACAGTGAAGAATGTTGATTCCACTGTGGTGGATGTTTATGTTAAACTTTATTTCATGTGCTGTGTGTATTTTTGCTGTTTACTCGAATGGCTGTATGGTAACTCATATTTTGCTGTACCTTAATTGGTACATGTGACAGTTAAATTGAATCTTGAATCTTGAGAAGGTGAAGGATGGAGGTCAGGATTGGACTTGGGTCTCTGGGGCTCTGAGGCAGCAGCTCTTCCTGCTAAGCTGATGCTTCGAATGAAGGACTGTGAACTGTGACCAGATTTGTTGCCGATACAAAAATAGGTGGGTTAGCAAACTGAGGTGGATCAAGAGAGCCTGCAAAGGAATATCCACTGCTTATCAGATGGAATATAATGCCAGAAAATGTGACCTTAGCCAGTTTAGAGGGAGAAATGAAAAAGTATATTATTGTCAAAATAGAATAAGGCACAAGGAAGTTGTGGTGCAAGGCGATCTTGTCCTTGCATTACATACAACTTGGAAAAAATCAAGCAATTAGGATGGGAAATTAAATTTGGGGTTTATTGCAATAAGGGTATAAGTAAACATGGAGAGAGGTTTTGATGCAGATTGACAAGCTACTAGAGAAACTGAACCTGAAGTAATGCAGGCAACTTTGATCTCATTGCTTAAGGAATCATTTGCTTGCATTGGATGCATTGCAGAGACGGTGAACTAAATTGATCCCAGGTCTGAAGGAGATGTTGAATGAAGAGGGGTTGAGCAGGTTTGGAGTGTAGCAAAGTCAGAGGTGATCTTATTGAAGCATATAATACTCCAAGAGGTATTGACTGGATGGCTCCTGACAGGATGCTTTCCCTGCTGAGAATGACTGGAACTAGGAGTCATTGTTTCCGAACAAGATGGTGCCCATTTCAGGTGGAAATAAGAAGGAACTTCTTCTCGCAGAGGTTTGTGAACCTTTGGCATTCTCCACCTCAGAGAGCTGATTTCACCTGACTGGTTCATGGAGCGGCATGTTTGCCATACATAGAGATATTTGAGCAAACTACGTTTAAGTTTACTTTTGGGATACAGCACGGAAACAGTCGTTTCGGCCGACCAATTTTACCGAGCCAATTAACCTCCAAACCTGTACGTCTTTGGAATATGGGAGGAAACCGGAGCACCTGGAGAAAAGCCACGCAGGTCAGGGGAAGAATGTACAAACTCCGTACTGGCAGCACTCCCAGTCAGGATCGAACCTGGGTCTCTGGTTTTGTAAAGGTAGCAAATCCACCACTGTCACCCACAAATCAATCACCCGCGTGTCTGTATTCTTTAAAGTAGGAATCCATGAAGGTAATAGTCCTTGCTGTGGATTGAGCAGGAAATTCTATGGAAATCTGATGGATTAACGAATTACTGGTGGCAGAAACTACACACTGAATTACGGGATGACTAAGATTCAGTGATGGATGAGAATGGTGACACTGTCAACTTGCATTATCTTTCCTTGTGATGTGATATGCTACGAGTTATCCTTGCATAGCTGAAAATTAACCCTTCATCCTGCTTTCTTCCACATTGCTGCAGAAATCTATTGATTTTATTTGAAGATTTAGGCATTTTGTCTTCAAGAAGCCAAGTCCTGTTTAGCTTGGCAGTCTGATTTGAAAGGTGGGAACAAGCATCAAATGAACCGATTTATTTTAAATTTTGAATGTGTATACGTTACACTGTAATTTAGTAAGCGTGGTCCTTGAGACACTGGATAATCAGCCATTTAAAAAAAAAAGCTTCCTCAGTTTGTATTGAAAGCTTTGTTTTATTCAGTTTCCAAGGTCATTGTGTTACAGTACATTTATTGCCTATCCCTATTTGCCCTTGAGGGTGGTGAATCCTGGTGAAAGTATTCCTACAGTGTTGTTGGGGAAGAACTTCCAGGAAAGATAGAATTATGACTTATAAAGACATTTGGACAGATAAATAGATCGGAAGTGTTGAGAGGGCTATGGGCCACGTGTAGGGAAATGGGGCTACCCTAGTATGCCATCTTATAGAACCAAGGAACTACAGATGCTGGTTTACACCGAAGATCGACACAAAATGCTGGCGTAGCTCAGTGGGTCAGGCAGCATCTCTGGACAGAAGGAATGGGTGACATTTCGGGTTGAAAGTCTATACTTTGAAAGCGGCTGTGAATTATTTTCTCTGATATTATTTCTAAACGGTTGCCTGTTACTGAACAATTGTGTATCAAAAGTCCAATATAATTTCTTCTTCTGTTTGAGGCTTAGAATGCATTTTGTCTGAAATGGCGGATCTAGTTTTAGTTAAGTACTTCCACTGTTCTAGTACAGTACTCAGTCTTAATCAGTTTCTACCTCACCCTGTATCCTGGCAACTTAGTTTACAGTGATCACCTTTGCGGCTAGAAGATATTAGTTAATGCAGTAGAGCCCTTAATCCCATTGTCTTGGATCTGTGGCAATTGCTGTACAAGGATGGATTAGTTGCATGTGGATTAGTGGATCAGATGATCTATCCATGGATGTAAAATTCATAGATGTAAAATAGATGTAAGATGTAAACAGGGAAATAGCTTGCAGGCCCAACTTGTCAGGCCCAGGCCTCTCAGTGAGAGCATTGATTATTGGGGTTGTGCATAATTGGCATTAAAAGATGAGATTATTAAGTGTTATTTTTATATGAAAAAAAAAATGCTGGCACAGTGTTGCAGCAGGTAGAGCTGTTGCCTCACAACTCCAGGGACCCAAGTTCGATCCTGACCTTGGATGCGGCCTGTGTGGAGTTTGGATGTTCTCATTGTGACCATGGGGGTTTCCTCTGGTTGCTCAGGTTTACTCCTACATCCCAAAGACATGCTGGACAGTAGGCCCCTGGAAAATATTCCCCAAATGTGGAGGGAGTGGATGAGATGGTGGAATATAATAAAACTGGTGTGAATGGATGATTGATGGTCGGCGCGGACTCGGTGGGCCGAAGGGCCTGTTTACATGTTGCATTTCTACAAAAAAGTAACTAATTGATCGCGTTCTTCTTACATTATTTATGATACAAACCATATTTCTGGCTATGGGGAGGATATGAATATTTCCAGAAGTATGCTTGTTTTCTGTGTTAATTGTGTAATCGACCTGCTGGTCATGGTTTGCAAGTTTTGATTTGTCACATTTTTTTCATTAAATTATCGGCCATAACATGACCAAATGGTGCAAGCGTTTTACTGAATTCAGATCAAAGCAGATGGTAGTTTATCTGTGGCATATTCTCCCGTTCTTTTGTGGAGCTGCTATGGAGCCAGTGACTTTGTTTTCTGACTTTTGCTTTTATACATTTGTGTCTTCCTCTTCCCAGCCCCCTCTCTTTATCCACAAGATAAAAAATGGTTACCTACTTTGTGGCCTATAATATTGTTAATAGAATGCCAGCGATCAAACAGTTGCCCAAGAAGCTCTCAGCTTTATCCTGGAGCACATGAGCTGGAGTGTTTGATAGCCAAAGGACTCTTGTTGTGAATATCGTGGGGGTAAGATAAGGAATCTTGCTTAGTGCACGCTGTAATACACAAATGTACAGGTATCTTTGGGTTATTCCAAATTGCACCTTTGAAATATGGCACTGTCAATATATTAGTACCTCAAATGGTGTGTCTATATTTCATTGCAAAAACCTACAGTTTTCAACAAAAAAAACGTTTGAATTGCCTTTTATTGGATAATTGTTTCAAGAATCATTTAGGTTTGTTTGGAGGTTGAAATGTTCTCCACAAATCTTCTGTGTATTGTGATAGGCCTGGGGCAGAAAGGTTGAAGTGTAGAATAGACAATAATCACATGTCACAAGGAAGAGTAAAGAGAAATATCTGGTTACATCAAATCTATTCTAGCTGCAGACTCCGTGTATCCATATCCCATCAAGCTGAAAGCATTCAAGCAACTACTGCTGTTATCAAATCACTCATGAATCTTGCTAATTAAAATAGAGCTTCATTTTTTTAAAACCGCTGTTTGACAGGAACCTGAGACTGGCATAACAAGGTTTAGACATGTTATGAACCTTTACTGCATAAAATATATTTTTTACATGAATGTGTAAAGTGAATTGATCTGCAGGCTGAATTTGGTTCTTGTTAATGATTTTATCTTTTTACTTGAAGCAGCTATGTAATAGCATCTAAAGTGATTTTTTTTTGATTAATGAATATATCAAACAGCCTGCAGCTTTGGAAATGTCATTTATATAGCATTTTCAAACATCCGTGCTGTAAGTCAAAAATGCAATTGAAATCAACTGGAAGATTAATTTTTAAAAATGCAATGTTGGAATTGGCTATCAGAAACTACAGGTTGTAGAATACAATGTTGGGCAAACATTAAAATCGTGATGTTTGAAAATTGTAACTGAAGTTTTAACTTGCCGAGTGCTCTCATACTTGGATTGATTGAAGAACTTCCAGTGTTAAACTTAGATAAGCTTTATGGTTGAACAGAAGGAGCTTCTTTAGCTTATTGTGCCGATGCCAGATATTTGAAAAAGCAATCCAATTAGTCCCACTCCTGACTTCATCCCTGCCCAAAATTAGCTCCGCATTGTTTCAAATAAACATCCAATTCCCTTTTGAATGTTACTGTGGAATCTACTTTCAGGAACACTAGTCTGCATTTTGTTCTATCTTATTGGATAAAATCATTTCTCCTTGTCGTCCCTCTGCTTCATTTACCACTGCCCTTTCCGGTTACTGACCTTCCTGCCAATTTCGTACTGACTAGCAAAATCATTCATGATCACCTCTATCAGTTTAGCTTAGAGATACAGTGCGGAAACAGGCCCTTCGGCCCACTGGGTCCGCGCCAACCAGCGATCCCTGCACATCAACACTATCCTACACACATTAGGGACAAGGTTTACATTTACCAAGCCAATTAACCAACAAACCTGTACATCTTTGGAGTGTGGGAGGACACCGAAGATCTCGGAGAAAACCATGCAGGTCATGAAGAGAAAGTACAAACAAACTCCATACAGACAGCACCCGTAGTCAGGATCGAACCTGGGTCTCCGGCGCTGTATTCGCTGCAAGGCAGCAACTCTACTGCTGCACCACAGTGACTGCCTCCCCATAATCTCCCCTAACCTTATCTGCTGTAAGGCATGCTCTCACAGCTTCTCCAGTCTTTCTACGTGACTGAAGTCTCTCTGGCAAATCCTTTCATGTCGTAAATATTTTTCCTAAAGCGCAGAGATTTGAGTTAATACTTTTGGGGAAGTATTGCTATTCTATCAACTCTAAATAAAGATTTGATTCAAGCTTGCAGTCATTGCTTGTTCTTATTAAAGGGGAATAAAGCACAGAATGTACAAAATGCCTAGTTGTATTCTATCTTAGTACTTTTGGCACTGGAACTTTTCACATCCTTTTCTCTATTTACCACACAGCACTAATAATCACTTCCAGAATTTGCGTCGGGAAGAGTTGAATATAGACCCTAATTACTTCAAAGGCTTGGTGGTCGCATTTCTTTAGTGAGATCTAAGAATGCGGTTGGCTTTGTTTTGTGAATTGTGCTCTATAATAGAACTGTTACAGTTCCATTGCATCCTGTCATTATTTCCACATTGCAAGTATGGAAGATTGACAAAAGAATAGTTTTATTTTGAAAGATGTGGAATCTATAAATGGGATTTTTTTGTTCAAATCTGCTCATAATGAAAATATCTTGTATGCACCTTTGCAAGATATATAATTTATACAAGTTTTCTATTACTGTGAAGCCACTTCACATTTATATTGTGTAATCAGGATGTAACAGCTCAAACCTGATATTAAGTGGAATAAGGATTGATCTTTAAATTCCATCTCCAAGGATTGTTACTCCAGTGTGAAACTGGGCCTGAACATGAGATACAGGTTTCATTTACAAATGAATGTCCAATGTTCACGTTAAGTCAAGCAACTTTTTTTCTGTGTATGAAAGAAATAAAGGAAGAAGCCTTCATAAAGCCTCCTGATATACCAGCGTGCTAGTGAAGTGAAATGCAGCCAGAATTATCCATTTAAACATGGTTTTGTGAGATTTTCTGATAGCCCGCTTCATTATGGAGGCTTGTATTTCTTCTCTATTGTAATGGAAAATATAATATGGGCATGTTTGTATCAAACTAAAGATGAAAGCAATGCAAGGAAATACATAAAATCGACACTAAGAAAAACGTTTGTTTAATTTTTTTAATGTAAATGCGGCAACAAGTTCATTAAGTTTCTCATTTGAGCAACTGATATTGGATAAAACTAGAATCAGTCTTACAACATGGAAACATGCCCTTCGGCCTAACTTGCCTATGCTGACCTAGACACCTCATTTACACCAGTCCACCTGCCTACATTTGCCCCATATCCCTCTAAATATGTCCTATTCGTGTACCTGTCCAAATGTTATTTAAATGTTTTTATAGTACCTGTCTCAACTTCCTCCTCGAGCAGCTCATTCTATATACCACCACCCTCTGTGTGAAAAGGTTGCCCCTCTGGTTCCGATTAAATCTCTCCCCTCTACTTTAAGCCTGTGTCCTCTGGTTCTTGACCCCTCTACTTTGAGTAAAAGGCTCTGTGCATTAATGCGGTCTGCTGACGACAAGGTCATTTTTGGGAAGTTATAAAAACAAGGTGGCAAATGAAGGGTTAACCTAGTAGGGAGTTAACTTATCTTGTCTCTTTAGAGGAAGGACGATGTTAAAGCAGCATTGCTGGAGGCAGCTAAAAACAACTGAATTAGGTTATAATTGATTGAGGTGATACAGGATTATTGGCTTGCAGCAGCATTACCATTAGTGGAAAAAGTAGCACTTTCATAAGATAACTTGATAGCTGCAATAGATTCAAAGCACCTGGCATGTTTTCCTTTGAAATAACTTATACTTCAGCTAGAGGGCGCACAATGCTTGCCATTTCTCTGTGTGTCTTGGTTGTTAATTTGCAAACAGATGGACATTTGGGGGTTATGTCATTCCATCTTTATCTTAAATTTACCCACTACAACTAATTTGTAGCTTAAATGAACGTGCTTTGGACGCGAGGGTGTATTTTTTTAACAACCTGCACACCGCAAATTCTATACAAAGGATCACATTTAACGGCTACTTCAATTTGTTTTGATGATGTAGTTTTCCATGAGGGCAAAGCTCCTGTAGATTTGTGAAGTGGCCGTCCCAGTGCACTGCTTTAAAATAAAATAAAAATCAGTGCACCACTATAACACTTACGAACATTCAGCGTTTTTTAATTTAATGTACGCTGGAGGTGCTGCTGTCAATAAAATGATATTGAATAAACCAACCGTCTTAGTTTAACTAAAGGATTGTATTGATGAATTATTGTAGCATGCAGTAAATGAATCTGTCATGTATTACACCAGTAAAGTACTATAATCTTGCTGGATTCTGGAAATCCCAAATTAAAAATAACACACATTGGTGGTAATACACAATAGAGCAAGCAGCACCTGGAGAGATGAACAAAGGTCAATATCCTTCCATGTCGGCACAATAACCTGGGGCAGATCTGTGTTTGTCAACCATGACCATTGTAAGTAATTAAACTTCTTTTATAATTTAGAGTTCCACCAGTTGGTTTTCCCCTCTGGGTAAGTCCAATGTTTCTAAATGATTTGAACAAAAATAAAAGTGTGCTTCATGAAGACATGCTAATTGAACCTATTTCAGCATTTAATTATCTATACGCTTGCTTTAGAGTATATAAAAATGAAGTATAATTTAATTAATTACCTTTTACCTACGGTAAAATTCTTGATGGAACCTAGATGGTTAAATTGAATATATACCATTTTTTAGTGAAACTATGTTCAGAAAAGTGAACAAATTTTTCATTTGAGGGCAGAAGATTAAGTACTCTTGCATAGGTACACAAAAATGCTGGAGAAACTCAGCGGGTGCAGCAGCATCTATGGATGCTGCTGCACCCGCTGAGTTTCTCCAGCATTTTTGTGTACCTTCGATCTTCCAGCATCTGCAGTTCCTTCTTAAACTCTTAAGTACTTTTGCGTTCCTACTTGTGTAAAGTATAAAGTTTCATTTTGAAATAATTCTTCCATTAGTTTAGAAAATATTCTTTAAGAGATGGGATCCATTCTGTCTCTCCCATGAAGATGACGTAATCAAATCCACAAGAAATGACTCTTAGAATAATGCCTTCACCCGTCTCTCCACATGTAGATTTGGGTATATAATTTACCAGTATGGATGATTACAATTCTCCCAATGAGTAGGATATTGCTATACTGGGAAGTTGAAGTGGCTGAATGAGAAAACAGCTTTTTTTAATATTAGATCCAAGAAATTCTGTTTTCCTTGCAGGTTGATTAATACATTTATTTTTGTATATTGATACTCCATAAATAAATAGATGCGTGCTTGTAACACAAGGACCAGCTGTTTTACCTTTATTGCCCATCTGTTTTGTGGTGCACCATTGTATAATGAAAGCAAAGAAACACATATGATGTTGGTTTAATTTTGCTTGCATCTATCGTACTTTACTAAGTACTATCTACAGCAGGGTATATCAGTAGAACTTTTTGGTATTTAATGTTCTTCAGATTCCACCAGGAGAGCTGGCTTATGTTTTCATGTAGGAATTGATCTGTTCTAGAGCCATTTCTAACGTTTCAAATGCTGCTGCAATGGTTAGTTTAATCAAAACAAATATAACAGTTTAATTATTTAGTCATTTGTTCATTAGTGTCCACAGTTGGTTGTCCCTAAATTGTTTGTCATTTGTTGACCTTGGTGACAAGAAGGTTTCATTCCGATTGGCTATTTGTTAATGGCTTTGCGTGTGGAGTGTTTGGTTGTAATTTTCTGATGTTTTATGAATAGGAAATTTGAACTAATCAGATGCAAGTGTGACACGTTTGCATATTGTCAGGGATGATGTCATTGTGAGAAACAAAGCATATTAGGGATCGTTTTTTGTTGCTGCAAGCATTCGGAATTTTATGTATGATATTTTTCTGGCTCCTGATTTTAAAACAAGTAAAAAATGACAAGTACATGGTACACCACAATAAGTAAAAGCTTAACGTCTTCCTTCTATTACTCATGGGATGTAGCCCATCATCAGTTGCCTTCATATGTACTTTGTTATGATACAAATAGAAAATTATTGCACAATAACATTTGGAGATGAGACATATGATATCTTCAGAAAATTGTATGCAACCGCAGATGAATCTGTTAACTTAAGCATCAGCTGAAATCATTCTCCCCAGATAGATGCACGTGATGAGATTTCTTTAGGATTGGGTGACCGAACAGTATTTACATGAATGCTCTTCGTTACTGCACTTGCTTTTGTTTCTGCAGTATTCTGCAACTCTATGCAAATAGTAGATCTGTAAACTTGTTCAAATGTGGATTAAATGGGATAGAATGTTTGGGGAAATGGTGGGGGGGAGGGTGGAATTTAGAGACTTTGAATTTTAAGTATACAATAATAAAAAATGAATGGCAGACTCTGACCAGAAGCTTGACATCTTAAATATCATTGTGGTGAAATAATTTTATTTTGAAACACAATTATGAAGTAACCTATTGATTGCAACACACATGAAGGTACTATTCAGTGCAAGGTACTCTTTCCAAAGAAGAGTGATCATGTTCCTGATTATTAATAGTTAAACCAGACCCTTTATCTATGCATTTCTCTTTACTGTGAATTTTCAAATGAAAACTTGACATTTTTTTAAAAATCTACTATTTCTAAAGAATATTGCTGATCAAAGAATCAACCAATTATAGAAGATTTTTTTACAATTGAACCACCTGACCACAGGTGTCAGATTTGAACATGTTGCTGTAATGATTTTTGGATATGAGAAACGCTTTTAATGCAAAGACGACTTATCCTAAATGATGCCTCGTTGTTATTTGACCAAAACTGTGTAATATAAACCTTACTTTAAAAATCACGTCAGATCAAGTCAATATACACTCTCTATCTCATTGAGATGCAAGTCAAATGTCACAAGGCACTCCAATTTGACTACCAGATCTTTGTTTAATGCTGACATTATCAGCTGTTTAACAATAAAACGAGTAAACTACATTTAGACTGCATTTCACGGGTGTTAATATTATATTGTACTATTTTTCTTTACAATAAAGCACATAGAGCAGAGAAGGAACTGCTTGGAGTTTTCTGGAGAAATTTAAAGATCTTTAAGAAAGAACTGCAGATGCTGGAAATATCGAAGGTAGACAAAAAAATGCTGGAGAAACACAGTGGGTGAGGCAGCATCTATGGAGAGAAGGAAATAGGCGATGTTTCGGGTCAGCACCCTTCTTCAGTCTACGCCATGTGCTCCATAGATGCTGCCTCAACCGCTGAGTTTCTCCAGCATTTTTTGTCTACCTTTAAAGATCGTTACTTTAGTTTAGAGGTACATCGTGGAAACAGGCCCTTTCGGCCACACTATCCTACATCCATTAGGGACAATTTTTACATTTACTAAGCCAATAAACCAACAAACCTGTACGTCTTTGGAGTGTGGGAGGAAACCGAAGATCCACGCAGGTCACGGGGAGAACGAACAAACTCCGTGCAGACAGAACCCGCAGTCGGGATCGAACCCGGGTCTCCGGTGCTGTAATCGCTGTAAGGCAGCTACTCTATCGCTGCGTCACCGTGCCACCCTTTACTAAGGAGTTAAGCTAATGAAAGAGGCCATGATGCTAAATCTGTGAAGAGTTTTGGATAAATCAGGACAGGAGAGATGTGAGTTTAGAGACTGCACAGAAAAGAGTTATACAGGCAATTTAAATGTCACTATAAAATAAAATGTTGAAACAAGAACTGTTATGAGCTGTTACAGTTAACCATATCAGAAAGACAGAGACAGTGCTGAAGTAACTCAGTGGGCCAGGCAACTACTGTGGAGAACATGGATAGGCAAAGTTTCAGGTCAGGATCCTTCTCCAGTCAGAAGAATGGTTCTGACCAAAAATATTGCCTATCCATGTTCTCCACAGATGCTGCCTGACCCACTGCATTACTCCAGCACTTTGTGTCTTTTTTTGTTATCCAGCATCTGCAGTTCCTCATATCTACTTTGTCAGAAAGATTCTATATGGCTCTAAGTGGACTTTTTTTTCAAAAAAAGAGACTTCAAATGCAAGTCTGTTGTTGGAGTTGCACAATAAGTAGATAGACGGTGGCAAAGTGATGCCTGAATATTTTACCGAGAAGCACATCAAAGCTGAGCCCAGACTGATTCTAGGGTATTATTCCACACGGAAAATTATTAATGGGACATACAAAGGGGTGATGTTGCATTGAGCTTTAGTTGAGTTCATTGTCCCGGGTATCGAGGTACAGTGAAAAGCCTTTGTTGCGTGCTAACCAGTCAGCGGAAAGACAATATATGATTACAATCGAGCCATCCACGGTGTACAGATACAGGATAAAGGGAATAACATGAATATGTTTAGCGCAAGATAAAGTAAGAAATGTTGCTGCGATTGTAAAGGTGATTGCAGATCCACTTTTGTGACTAACACACAAATAGTTACCTGGTCTGGATGCAGAACCTCATCTTTTCTTCCCCTCCAATCCACAACCTAAGATCCATGAAATTGATTGCGATGGCTTCTTAGTGGGTGTAGCTAAGCCAGTTCCAGTCTGTGGAACAAAGCCCTGGTTTGGTACCTGCTTGATATAAACGGCCCCACCTCTCATTGGTAGACATTCATAGAGTGTGGAAACAGGCCCTTCGGCCCAACACGCCCACACCGGCCAACAATGTCCCAGCTACACTAGCCCCACTTGCCAGTGCTTGGTCCATATCCCTCCAAACCTGTCCTATCCATGTACCTGTCTAACTGTTTCGTAAACGATGGGATAGTCCCAGCCTCAACTACCTCCTCTGGCAGCTTGTTCCATACACCCACCACCCTTTCCAATTCATTGGAAAAAAATTACCAAGAGAGAAATAAAAGGTTGGCTATATGGAAACGGTCTGAAGAAGGGTTTCGGCCCGAAACGTTGTCTATTTCCTTCGCTCCGTAGATGCTGCCTCACCCGCTGAGTTTCTCCAGCATTTTTGTCTACCTTCAATGCATTGGATAAACTGCATTTATTGTTACAAAAGGACACCATAGCTTTCTGTTTCTTCAAGATTCTATTGATTCTGTGAATTTATTCTGACATTGCAGATGCTCTCATAGAAGTTTTGCACACAGCAAATTTATTTTGAATTAAAAAATGCCCTGTCTAATGTCCATTTTATTTTACTGCTTTGGATTGTTAATGAAGTTGCGAACAGTAATTCGCACCTCTTATATTCTAACCACACATTCTTTTGTCTCTTCATCTCTGGCCTTTTTCCAACCATCTACATGTCAATGTAATATAAAGGAATTGCAGATGCGGGTTCATATCGCAGATAGACACAAAATGTTCAGACTGAAGAAGGGCCCTGACATGAAACGTCACCTATGTTCCCCAGTGATGCTGCCTGACCCACTGAATTACTCCAGGATTTTGTGTCTAACTACTTATCAAGCCCCGCCCCCCTTACCTGTATCCACCTGTCACTCACCAGGCTTTTTCTTGCCCCTCCTCTTTTCCAGCTTCCTTCCTCCCCTTCCCCCTCCACCCGACCACAATCAGTCTGAAGAAGCGTCCTGAGCCAAAACGGGCCAAACCTGAAGAAAGGTCTCGACCCAAAACATCACCGATTCCCTTTCTCCTGAGATGCTGTCTGGCCCGCTGAGTTACTCCAGCTCTTTGTGTCTATCTTCGGATTAAACCAGCATCTGCAGTTCCTTCCTGCACCAAATCTATCCATGTTGTCCAGGGATGCTGCCTGACCCTCTGAGGTACTCCAGCACTTTGTATCGCTTGTTGCTAACAATAGGTATGTTAAACTACAGTCATGTCTTAGTTTCACTAACTGACCGGAGTGCCTGTATTTCTCTTTGTCCGCAGATTGCCACTGCAGTGAAATTTTTGCAAAACTCAAGAGTTCGTCAGAGTCCGGTAGCAACAAGAAAATCCTTCTTAAAAAAGAAAGGTATGTCCTTTTCTCCACTTGCTACATATCCAGAGAGAGTTATGTATTTAATGGTCCTGCTGAACAGTCAATGTCAAGTTAATCGGTCAGTCTTTTTAAACTGGCTTAAAATATTATTTTTAGGGCAGGTTTGCATTGCAAACTTTTCTGAGAAGCTAATAAAACACATTTTGGCAACATTTAAGTTTAATCGTTTTATTCTTGGCCTTTGGGCAGTACTGCCCAAAATTATGAGCATCTGAATTAAAGTTTTTAATTTTTTTCTTCTTGTGCATTCAGCATACCAAAGTTTGTAAACTGAAGAAGATTTTGGCCTACACCATGTCACTCTTACTTAGGCATTGATTTCAAAGTGTCAATTTAGTTGCTGCCCCCATCCGTTTGTAACAAATCTTACGGGCCTGTCCCACTTACCCGATTTTTTCGGCGACTGCTGAAACCGTCATAGTCGCAGCAGGTCGCCAAAGATTTTCAACAGTGGAGTAGAGCAACTACTCGTGGATAAAAACTGTTTTAAATGTCTAGCTGTGGCAGCTTTGACAGTCCGGAGTCGCCTTCTAGAGGGAAGTGATTCAAAGAGTTTGTGGCCAGGGTGAGAGGGGTCAGAGATGATCTTGCCCGCAATGGGTAACTTTACTCTTATCAAAGACATCTATGAGGAGAGTATCCTTAATGGATCAAAATTTCACAAGAGTGGTACCAAAAAAAAAAAATTGATACCACGTAACTCTTAAGAAGACATCAGGGTGGATGACTATAAGATTACCATAGAGTAAAGCTTTAAGGCATAAGAAATGTTAAAACTGCTGCATGAAATCACTGGTGCTTAGAGCCATGGTAACAGAAGCCACAGTCCACATTGATATATCTAGATTCAAACATGTTCAAAAAGTCAGATTAGGAGTGCATATGCTCTAGAGAATGGAAACGCATATGGAGGTTGTAGAGATGGGAGCGAGACCGTGAAAGGATTTGAAAGCAAGAATAAAAATATTAAAAGCTAACCAAATATCCTACCAGCTTTCTTCTTCATTGCCCATTGTTTGACCATTGTTAATTTATAATTGGGTCTTCAACTCCTCCAGCAACTTCTGGCAACTCTTTACACATGTCATAATTTTCAATATCAGCCAGAGCTGTGCACCTTCCTTCCTTCACATTCCCTGCAAAGGATTTAAATTCTTCACTGCCTGTCACACTTTCCTTTCTTGCCCGCATCAGATTTTTTCATCCAGTTGGTCAAAATCATTTTTTTCTCTTGCTTATTTCTTTCTTCCTATTCTCTCTTGTTCCCCACCTATTCCCTTTCTTCTGAGATGCTGTCTGGCCCGCTGAGTTACTCCAGCTCTTTGTGTCTATCTTCGGATTAAACCAGTTTCGGATTAAACCAGCATCTGCAGTTCCTTCCTGCACCTCAGATTAGCCACTCAGATTAGCCACTCTTTAAATAGCACTACTCTATTGGAAACATACAACACCAGCAGGAGAGGGGAGTGTGCATCGGGTCTTCAGGAAGCAAAAATAAGTCTTCAGTTGATGCCAGCCAACTTTTGCTATATTATCAAATGATTTCCACTTCCATTAGTATCATTAGTCGTTGCCCAGTAATGTCAGCAATATTCATTGAATACTTTAATAAAATCACTCACATTCACATTTATGACTAAAGCCCTCCTTTCATTCCATATCAATAAGATTGCACCTGACTCCCAACACCTTTTAGAAATATATGTAATGTGATTTGCCTCCTTTTCCTTCGCAACCTGCTCATTGTAGTAATATAAAATAAAACAATACAGATGAACGTTACACTGCAATTAAGCATCCATTTTTGTCTTAGTTTAGTTTATTGTCACGTATCACCAAGGTACAGTGAAAAGCTTATGTCGCGTGCGAACCAATCAGTGGAAAGACACTACACGATTACAATCGAGCCATCCACAATGCACAGATACACGATAAAAGGAATGACATGAATAATGTTCAGTGCAAGATAAAGTCCAGTAAAGCCCCAAGGAGGTGATAGTGTCTCAGGTGTGTTTATAGGATAATTCACTTGCCAACAGTTGATAACAGGTGGGAAGAAACTGTTCCTGAATCTGAAGGTGTGCGTTTTCACACGTTTGTATCAAGCTCTATAATCTAGATCGAGTGTCAGTCGTACAGAGTCCTTTGGTCATGTATTAAATAACAGGTTACACATAATGCCTTAGTAAAGAGTTAAAATAGTCTTAAAATCCGTGTTATTTCTATACGCTGCAATGTTCAAAAGTTTGAAAGTGCATGTGAAATCTCACTGCTTCATACCAAGCAACCTCTAAATTCAGAGAGACATCAGTTTGTAATTAACTACATCAATAGCACTAGTGATTTAAAGGGAGAGGACACTTTAATTCACAACAGTATTACAATTAGAATTGTTATTTGGCGCAAGAGTGAAAACTGTGAAAGTGGATGTTTTTTTAAATGCTCTCAAATACCTGCCTGAAGGACATGCAGTGTTGTGGCTACATTTTGATCATAATGAATCAAACGGTTAAAATAGATAGAAGTGATACTTGCAGAATTAATACTTAGCAGGTCTTCTATCAGTACGTCAATACTTCTATCAGTTTAGGTATCTGATTTTTTTAAAAAACTTTTGTTTTGTGATGCGCATTCAGCTCTACAAATGGCCTTGAGAACGCTCACTGATGTACAGAGGCGCGCAGTGGACCAAAGGAAGGTTCCTGGACATGGTACCAGATTGCATGGTGTAGGTCATACAGGGGAGAAATGTCTTTAATCTATAATGGAGATAGTGTCCAGTTCATCCTCCTATCCTCATTTCAGCAACAGTTGCTCTCTCTGTCTCTTCACTTAATTCCTCCTCCACCCCAAGAAGATGTCTAACAAGATGTCATTGACCAAGTACTCTTCATCTGCTGGTGACTCCAACGGGTTGTTCAGTAGGATTGTGTAGTACATTTTCACCACTTTCAACACGATTCCACAACTCATCACATCTTCCTTACCCCACTCCTTTCTGCTTGCCACAGTCACCTCTCCGAAACTGCTCTGTTAACTCATCCTAGCCCAAGCAATCTTCCTCACCCCCCAAGCGCTTTCCTCTGTAATCGCAGGAGATGCAGCACCTGTCCCTTCACCGCCTCTCTCGCCTCTATTCAACATGGCTTCCAGGTGAGACAGAGGTTTACATTTACCTGCTCCAGCCTCGTCTTTTGTATTCAGTGCTCTTGATGTGGCCTCCATTACACCGGCGTGACTAAGTGTATACTAACTAGGTGACCGTTTTGTCGAACACCTGCCAGAGCCTGCTGGAACTCCTGGTTACTCGCCATTTTAATTTCCCTTCCCATTCCCATTCCCATACCAACATTTCCATCCTCGGCCTCATCCACCACCAGACTGAAGCCACATGCAAACTGGAAGAACAACCCTCGTATTTTGCTCGGGCGGCTTACAACCCTGCCGCATGAACATTGAATTCTCCTTTTGCAAGTCAACGTCCCATCCCAATCAACTTCCCATCTCCCCTGGTTCTCCCCACCCGCCTCTCCTCCTGCTCCATCATCCAATTTCTTTCTCCTCCTCCATTTCCTTATCTGTTCCTACCCAGATTCCCTGATTTTCCTCACCCCCCCATTCCCCAGTTCTCTTTCATCCACAATCTCTCCCTCTAGTTCTCCATTTCATGCCCATCTCCTTTCCTTATCAGATTCCACATGTGTGCCTTTTTGTCTCCACTTTACCTCCAGTCAAGGTTACTATCTCCAACATCTACCAATCACCCCCTCCTCACCAGTAGCCACCTATCACTGCCCCCACCCTTTCCTCTCCCCTCTCTTTACCAGCTTTCTCCCCTCTACTCAATCAGTATGAAGAAGGGTTCTGACCTGAGACGTTGTCTGTCCATCTCCCTGCACAGATGCTGCCTGACCCGCTGAGTTCCTCGTGTTTCCAACCTTCTTAGTCTGATGCCTCCATATTAAAGCGACATCTTATGTCAAAAGCTGGATAAACCGGTTTTGCCGCTGAGTGAAAATTGCCCCTCGTGTGTTGCATTGTAAATTAGGAAAACATTTTGTATTCCACAAGCAGCCCGTACAGCCAAACCTATGATATTTAATAAAAAATATAAGATAATTATCTAACTTCTAGCAATAGATTATATGAATGGCGCAGGCTATTTATAAATGATGCGATCACGGCTTCAGTCTGAGGACCTTTTTTTAACCAACATTGCTGTGTTTAGCTCAAACTGAACAGCAAGAAATTATGTTATGTGACTGTTTTGTAAATCCATAGATCTGCATCAAAGATGTAGATAATTATATTTGCATGTAATTCATAACGACTGTATTTGCATGTAATTAACCTTGAAAAAATACTATCCATAAATGTAGTTCACAGCTTGATGAGTCATAGTACACAGTATTTGCTATATAATAGCAACAAGGCATCTTAGAATAAGAAATTACTTATTTGGCCTGTCTTGTCTATTCCAGATCTCTGAAATCAGTCCAGTGTAATTTGTACAGCTAGGTTTTCCTCCATACTTTGCAACGGTGGGTGGGTCCTCTTGAAATTCAGGCTCCACATTTTGGTAGGAATGTCAAGATCCAGGCAGCTTCTCCAGAATGTCAGCAGGGATGAGTGAGTTGAGTGTAGAAGGATGGCAGAGGTTGGGATTGATCTCTTTAGGTCTTTTGAAAGTCACAATGAAATCTGATTTCAGATTTGTTTCCTGGATCATCAAAAATTTGTGCTTGAGGATTTTCAAAGTTATTTGTAAACCTTTTTTGAGGTTACATTAAGGAGGGAATGGATAATTCCATGGTTGTTGAGCCTGCTGCAAATGACTGAGATTAAATGAAAACACATAATGTGAATATTACTATCCTCCACTCTTGTACCTTGTACCTACCGAAGAGTCCACCAGGGACGATACTGGAAGTTGGACAATTTTATACTGGACAGTGTTTTCAATAATCAAGCCAATTAATCGAGCCAATTAAGCTACAAACCTGTATGTCTTTGGAATGTGGGAGGATACCGAAGATCTCGGAGAAAAACCCACGCAGGTCACGGGGAGAACGTACAAACTCCGTACAGACAGCATCCGTAGTCGGGATCAAACCCGGAACTCCGGTGCTACATTTTGCTCTAAGGCAGCAACTCTACCGCTGCGCCACTGTGACTGCCCTGCTTATCTGCTCAAAATGCCTTGTTTAAAATAGAGGAGATTGCTGCAATTGTTAAACATAGGTTGTGTTTTCACTGCTCGTAAGTTAACAGTTTTTTTGAGTAAATTGATGATGTTAACTGTACAATCAAATTGTTTATTTATAGTTTACAGTTATAGTGCCATGCACCAGTACGAATCAAACTCATTAGCTGACACACAATTGTTAACAGAGAAGGTGTTTTACACCTTCCTACACTTGATATCAAACTTCTTCATAACTTTAAATATCCAATTAGATTTTCCTTTTAACCTAATTGCTCCAAAGAGAACAATCCTACCTCCTCCACTGACTCCATATAACTAACCCACTAATCTCTTGAATCGTTCTGGCAAACTACCTCTGCGCCCTATTCAGCCTCTAACATCCTTACTAAGTTGAGGCCTAGAAGTTTACACAACGCTGCAGTGATTTGCAAAACTTCAGTGTGACTTTCTGGTAATCTGTTTACAAAGCTGTTTATCCAAAGTGCTTTGTTAATAGTCTAATACTTTCTTCTGCTCCTTCACATAACTCACACAACTTTGAATGCCTCTCCGTGTTTTTTCCCCAAAGTGCACTACTTCACACTTACCTGCACTAAATGCGTCAGGAATTTGTCTGTCATTTCACTAGTGTGTGTGTGTGTGTGTGTGTCTCTCTCTCTCTCTCTCTCTCTCTCTCTCTCTCTCTCTCTCTCTCTCTCTCTCTCTCTCTCTCTCTCTCTCTCTCTCTCTCTCTCTCTCTCTCTCTCGGTCTCGGTCTCTGTCTCTGTCTCTGTCTCTGTCTCTGTCTCGGTCTCGGTCTCGGTCTCGGTCTCGGTCTCGGTCTCGGTCTCGGTGTCTGTGTCTGTGTCTGTGTCTGTGTCTGTGTCTGTGTCTGTGTCTGTGTCTGTGTCTGTGTCTGTGTCTGTGTCTGTGTCTGTGTCTGTGTCTGGGTCTGGGTCTGGGTCTGGGTCTGGGTCTGGGTCTGGGTCTGGGTCTCGGTCTCGATCTCTGTATGTTCTAACAATAGGTGTTAACTCCCTTTCGCTTTCTTAAAGAGCTGAATATACTCTTCAATCCTCGTTGCTCTTTCTTTGGGGCACATTTCAAAAATAGGGTACGTTTCGGAAAGATTTCTTTCCATATGGAGGTAAAACATCCCCTTTGATGCTTTAGGGCCGTTTCTTTAAAGTGGACAGAGAAATGCCTGACGTTTGTCTCAGTGCTTGCCTCATGCTACTGTTCCCATTCTTGCCTCTCATAATACAATTTATCAGAGGTTTGAAGATATAATTGGTCTTTCATATTTTACTAAATAGAACTTGCACTCCTTACTGGTTTTGCTTCTGTTAATGTGTAGTATTTAATACCTTGCTAAACAATTTAAAAGTTTGCTACCAATAGCCAATTTTCCCCATTGGCAGAGTGAGGTCACAAGCAAACTAGAGGAACCACTCCTCATGTTATGTTTGGGTAGCTTGTAACTCAATGGTATGATCATTGAATTTGGCAATTTTAATTATCAGCCCTCTTCCTCCACTTTCCTGTGTCCACCCCACCCCAATGCCCACACATTTCTCCTGCTATCCTGTTTCTCATTTCCTCTCCCTCAGCCCACCCCCTTCCACCTATATCCCTCCCTCTGGCTTTAGATTTCACTCACCTTCTCCTTACCTCACCTTTTTGTCTCCTTTTAATTTCAAGCCTTTGTCCACACATCTGCCGATCAAACCCTCCTCACCTTATCCACCAGACAATTGCCAAGGTTTGTTCTTCTCCCACATCTTTTCCAGCTTTCTCCCCTCTAATCAATCTGAAGAAGGATCCCGATCAGAAATGTTATCTCTCGTTTCCGTCCACAGATGCTTCCCAACCCCCTGAGCTCTGCCAGAACTTTGATTAGTTCAGTTTAGTTTAGAGATACAGTGTGGAAACGAGCTATTCGGCCCACCGAGTCTGTGCCGACCTCCGATCCCTGCACACTAGCACTATCCAATACTCTAGGGACAATTTACAGTTTTTACTGAAACCAAATCACCTACAAACCTGCATGTCTTCGGAGTGAGGGAGAAAACTGGAGCACTCGGAGAAAAGCCACACAGTCATGGGGAGAACATACAAACTCTGTACAGACAGACCCGTTGTTAGGAACACTACGAACTCCAACTAAACTCCGAACTACGAGCTGCCTTGTTTGCACTCGGAACTCAAGCTTTATTTTTGATTTTGCTCTATATTGTCATTTTTAATTGATTGGACTTTCTGTTGCTTATTATGGGATCCACTTAGTACTGTGTTTACAAACCTTCTGTGCTGCTGCAAGTAAGAATTTGATTGTTCCTTTTCGGGACATTTGACAATAAAATACTCTTGACTTTCTTGATATTTGCATTTTTTTCTGCCTAATATTTCGAAGTAGACATAATAAATTTGTCTTTTTGAGGCAGTATTTATTACAGTATCTAATTTTTATAAAGCATCATATAAATCGGCTTATACAGTTCTCTGGACATTAAGTTAGATGAATGGAATTATAGTCTTTTAATTGACTAAAATGACTACTTTGTATTACTTGCTGTGCAGACGGGTTCTTTAGGCCATCAGTTTATTATGGTTTCTTTGACTCTAATCATTTCTGATAGGTTATGCAGTTCAATTAAATTCCCTATGTGTGTGACACAGTTCAAATCTTGCTCTTTAGTGTTCTATTTACGTATACCGTTTGTTGTTATAATAAATTCTGCTGTAATATAGCGCAGTTATTTTTCGTAGTCCGAACGTGAGGTCCGTAACTGACCGTGTTGAAGAGCTGGAGATAGCTGAAATGAACTACTATCCACACTGAGGGCATGAGGGCATAAGGACTGGGATTGATTGCCACTTCACAACCTTTTTTAAATGCTTTTTGATATCGCCCTTTTTTACGGTTAATAACTTAGCTCGGAAGCAGACATTGAAGTCTTGTGTTCGGCCCAACTAATTTTGCAGCTGCACAATTAAATAATCGGAACAATCTTTTACTGAAGAAAAGCTTGTATGTAGGGTCTAATTAATCATTAAAGCTTGTAGGCTTCATTGCATCGCTGAAGCAGTGAAGCAACGTAAACAGGGGCAGAGTTGCGTTTGCAGTGTAGGGAAACCTGGGGTATAAAGCTGTGGCTGCAACCACACGCTTCATGTCATAATAGACTGCCGTGAGCTGCCCATTAACAAACTAACACTGTCTTTAAAGAAAGTATTTCTCCCAACTAGCATGAATGCACGATAGCCATTTAAGGTAGTGTCCAAAAGAGATTGATGCACTAACAATGTCAACTTGATGCATGTGGTCAGACTGACCTGTCTATGGAAGGGTTAAAAGGACTGTGTTCTAAACAGGTATCTACTTCAGGGAGATTTCTTTTGTCTTGCATCTTAAATTCTAGGACAGTAATAACACAAAGCAGACCCAACTGTTCATTATGTTTTAGTTGTTATTTGAACAGCTCTCACAGTCATCTGAAGTCTGAAGAACGGTTCTGACCCAAAACGTCACCTATTCCTTTTCTCCAGAGATGCTGTCTGACCCGCTGAATTACTCCAGCATCTGAACTACAGCTGGATTGCAGTCTTAACACTTTTCGGATGTGACCAGTGACTTCGCGTAGCACCTGGTTGCATGGATGAATGATTGTTAGAATCCATTTCGTAAGTGATGAGAGTAAATTTAGGCCATTCAGCCCATCAAGTCTACTCCACCATTCAATCATGGCTGATCTATCTTTCCCTCCTAACCCCATTCTCCTGCCTTCTTCCCATAGCCTCTGACACTTGTACTAATCAAGAATCCACCTATCTCTGCCTTAAAAATATCCAGTGACTTGGCCTCCACAGCCTTTCGTGGCAAAGAATTCCACAGATTCACCACCTTCTGACTAAAGACATTTCTCCTCCTCTCCTTCCTAAAAGAACGTCTTTAAATTCTGAGGCTATGACCTCTAGTCCTAGAGTCTCCCACTAGTGGTAACATCCTCTCCACATCCACTCTATCCAAGCCTTTCACTATTCTCTATGTTTCAATAAGGTCCCCCCTCATTCTACAAAACTCCAGTGAGTTCAGGCCTAGTGCCGGCAATCGCTCATCATACTCTTCCTACTCATTCCTACTCAATCCTGGGATAATTCCTGTAAAATTTGTGAATCATTTCTCTTTTTCTTCCATACTGCATCCTGCCCGGAAATGTACAACTATGGCCCAGTGGCGTGAAAATGTTAGTGCAATATGAGGTAGCATTTTGTTAAATATAACGAAAAATATAGACAATGTGTTGGAAACAAATTGCACATTGGCTTAATGAGAATTGGTGATAATTGATGTACCTAAGGGGACTGGACTCATTCGTACTTGAATTATAAACTACAGGCTTCCTTACAATCATTAGAATGTAAATAATCTCTGCCTCCTATTTCGTCTCTGTGCTCTAGAATATCAGATCCCTTTTGAAATGTTGGTGGCAATTTTCCACTAAAACTGAAAAAAATAAACACAACTTCAGTAATCAAGAATTATAATTGTAATCAGTGGACGCCAGAGACTGCAGATGCTAGAATCTGGAGCATAAAACAAATTGCTGGAGGAGGTAAAATAGGCCATATCAAATTAGGACTTTGTATTATATCATTTGTTACAAATAGCTTATTCCACTCCAATCTTAGCTGAACTTTTATAATGGGCTAACAGAAAAGCTCTTGCAGTTTGTTCAATCAACTTTGCCATGCAGCAACGCCTAGCCTGTCAAGCATTGACCTCCAAGAAGAAATGATGATGTAGTTTCTCCCTGGGACGTTCCCCTCAAGGATAATCAATAACAACCACTCCCACAACTTAAATGGCACTTTTAATGTATTAAAACATCCCTAAATGCTTCTCCTCAAGGTAATAGAACAAAATGAACTGAGCTGAAGACAGACAGCTGAGGGAGATTTCAGGGGATGTCTGGCAGGATGAGAGAGGGTTACTGGGAATCATTTCAACAGTTTGGGATTTAAGTAGCTAAAGTGTAGTTACCATAGATAGGATGAAGAAAATGAAGAATGCAAGGAGCCAGAGTTGGAAGAAGCTTGGAAGGATGGGAAAAGCTGTATTGTACAATGAACAATATGATTTCATCCCTTATGTCCCAAGCTGACCGATCCAGCAGTGCATGAACCTCCTTGAATTCATGGCTAAAGTAGATTGCTCAGAGCCCAACAGTAATGTTTAGAAACTAACATTTTGGAATATATTATATTTTGGTATTTGAGACTATGTGATTAAGTGTAGCACATTAGACAGGAAATGTTTTTTGAGGCCCCTTTATGATGTATTTGCCTTAAATGCATCATTTCCACGCAGTCTTTTAATCTTCATAAAATCCAGCAAATGACATTTGTGTCCTTCCCATGCTAATGTGACTAACCGTATAACAAGGCTAGACTTTTCTAATTCACATCAAATTTACTTTCATGAAACCTTAAATCAGTACTGACAGCTTTTGGCTTTAAGCTGAATGCTGCTCTTGTTAATTTTCAAAGCATTAAAGACATTCCCAATATGTAGCTATTGAGCATCAGAAAATACTGGTGTCATCTTATAATAAATATGGAGAACTTAAATCTGAACCGCAAAGCAAATGTCTACCTTTTGTGCACTCTCTCAAATTTGACGAACGAACCTTTAGTTAAATAAACAACCTGATGTCAACCAATCTCTCCATGGGTGTCAGTTACGTCTCACACCAGTAACAAAGTAAAGATGACTTTAAAGAAAAAAATTAATCGAATTTTTTAATAAAAGCAAATTGCTCTAGCGATGTATCCGGAAAATTGCAAGCTGAGGTGTCATGAACCAGTTTTTGCTTTACTTGCAGAATGCCCCAGTAGAAATGATTGTGCATGGTATAAAGTGGTTTAACATCTTGTCAGTAAATCCATTGTTGCCGACCAACAGGGTACAGTGTTGGTTCACTAATTTAGCTACATGTTCAAGGCTCATTTTCTAAGTCAGCAGATGTATGTAGTAGGAACAAAGATATAGATACAGCATCAAGCACATTCACATTTTCCACGCAATAAAATGCAAGACACCTCCCTTTGCATAAAGGATATTTTACATTCACTTGTTTCCACAGTTAAATGCATAAGGAAAGAGGATGAAGTACACAGTTGTACGTTCTCAGGCTGAAGGGACAAAGGTTTATTGATTAGCAAGTTCCTTCATTGACATAAGCATTCCATAAATTCACAAGTTATAGGAGCAAAATTAGGCCATTCGCCCCATCAAGTCCATGCGGCCATTCAATCATGACTGATCTGTCTTTCCCTCTCAACCCCATTCTTCTGCCCATTCCCCATAACACCTGACACCCACACTAGTACCGTACCAGTCTAGAGTTCAATAATGTAGAATTTGTTTTGTCCGATTCAATTATTGTTTGATTACTTGGTGCAGGATATGTAATTAAATGTTTGTTTTGTTGTATGCAGTTTGCAAGGTTGATTCATGACATTGCCCCACACTACCGTGGCAACCGTTCTTGTCCTCTACCTCAGCCTGTGGTTCTTCATCTCTGCTCTGTGTATTAGCTCCCCGTTTCACCCCACAGGTGATGGCCTATCCTCACCCTCACGATTCAAAACTAACTTCAAGAAGCCAGCCAGCAATCAGGAATCAAATCCTAGTGCAGTATTTGATGGCTAGCACTTATTACTCTAACAATACATTAACTGGCCATATATTTCTGCTGTTTGTTCTATAATGCTGTGGCAAATTGGTTGCAGTGTTTGTACAGAATCTGAAGTCTGAAAAATCTGAAGAAGGATCTCGACCCGAAACGTCACCTAATTCCTTCTATCCACAGATGCTGTCTGGCCCACTGAGTTACTCCAGCATTTCGTGTCTGTTTTCGGTGTAAACCAGCACCTGCAGTTCCTTCCTGCATTAAATCAGTTCACAGACTGTAAATCAATCTCAGCATTCTGCAAGGTGCTATGCAAAATAGTTGTTTCTTTTAGAAAGTCTTCTTAATGGTAACTTCAAATATTCCCTCACCCTTCTGTCCATGTCACCGCAATTTTAATTTCACTCCATAGAGCACATTGTGTTGATCTGAAAGATGCCTGCCATCCTGAAAAGAGAACAAGTGCAGGCAAACAAATAAAAAGTGCTGCAATGACATAGGTTGGGAAAGTGGGACTGGTCCCTTAGCTTATGAAAGACACTCTGATCACAGGAGGAGAAAAGGCTGTTTCTGAAACTAGGAGTGCATGCTTTCAAACTTTTGTATCTTCTGCCCGATGGAAGAGAGGGAAAGAGGGAGGTGTAAGTGGCTGCTTTTTCACGCTGGCGGGACGTGTTCATGGTGATCTGTGTTCTGGATTGAGCTACATCCACAACACTGCAATTTCTTGCGGTCTTGGGCAGAGTAGTTGCCAAACCAAGTTGCAATGTCCTTCCAGGATGCTTTCTGCGGCGCATCTATATTTATTGGTTGGAATTGTCGGAAACATGCTGAATTTCCTTAATCTTCTGAGGAAGTAGAGGCATTGGCTTGCTTTGTTGAAGGTAGGCATAAAATGCTGGAGTAACTCAGTGGGACAGGCAGCATCTCTGGAGAGAAGGAATGGGTGATGTTTTGGATCGAGACCCTTCTTCAGACTGATGTTTTGTTGACTACACATCAGAGTGGTTAGACCAAGACAAATTTTCGGTGATATTTATGCCCAGGGGCTTGCAGCTCTCGACATCCACCTTAGCCCTTTTTTACAATTGATACTTTAAAGTGATGTGATATTCTGTACATATCTGAAATATATATATACTATGCATCAATAAGTTAATAACTTCTTCTTGCGTATGGCGTGCACAGCCTAAAGTTGTAGGTCAAGGGTAGACATTCAGGCCAGGACAGCATCAGTTACTTCAATAACTAACCAAATAATTTGTATCTTAACATTGTCCTTTTCTACCTTAAATTAAAAAAAAATGTCTTCTCTATTCAAAGTAACTTCTTTTAATGATGTGAGTCACAAGATTTTTTTAAAAATGGTCGGGTTAAGGAGGTAGATCATGTAATAATAGCAATCAGAAGCAAAAATGGCATGATAAGGAAGAAATAGCAAGTGCAATATATAGGGAAAAAAGACAAAGTGCTGGAGTAACTCAGCAGGTCAGGGAGCATTTCTGGAAAACATGGCTAGCACTAAACGTTATTCACGTTATTCCCTTTATGGTGTATCTGTACACTGTGAATGGCTCGATTGTAATCATATTGTTGCAATTTTTGTAGTCAATTGTCGCATATTTGTAGCACGCAACAAATGCTTTTCCTGTACCTCGGTACACATGACAATAAACTCAAAGAAGACATTTTGGGACGGGACACTTCTTCACATCCTCAGACTTGAGCTACTCTTCACTTTGTGCCTTTTTTTTGTAAACCAGCTTCTGCAGTTCCTTGTTTCTAAGTAATTGGGTAGATTTAAGTAGAGATTGTTTGAAATATGTTTCAAAACAACTCTCCAATGTTAACTAAGTGATTCTATTTGTGAACATAAAAATCAGTTGGTTAAGAAAATGGTGTACAATGTTGTGATATTTTGTTCCAATTTACTTGTCATCTTTTGCATGACAAGGCTGCTGTAAATACTGTTACATTTTACCTATTTCCTCAAAGCAGCAGAAGTGAATGTTGTTACATTTGTGAAATGGTGGGTTTATGCTTTAATGAATGCTCCACAGATGGAGTTCTCCTGATATGCTTTACAAGGTTCATATACAAAGTATGGCAGTTGCTTTTTTTGGATGCTGCTTATATTTTTCTAAGTAAATTCTGGCACAGAAAGTCTATTCTGGATTCCAGAATGGTTGGGATAGGACACTGATTCTTCAGATTGATTTAAGATGTATTATATACAGTTGTCGTTCAATAATATTTTAAATCATTGGAAGAATTTTTTTAAATCAACCAAGCATTGATATCCCAACTGGTTAATTTAGCAGTTGATAGTCTTTTTGCACGATGGTGAGTTTTCTCTGTAAAAATGCAAATAATAGAAAGTTTTGGTTAATGATTAGACTTTAACTTTCATATATATCACAGGAAAACAAGTGTAATGACTGAATTAACAATGTAATGCCCCTTACTTGCTCAGTAATAATATACAGTGTGCATTTGTGTCTGTGCATAAATGTGTTCATTAATGTTCAATGTTTAATTACCCTTTGAGCTGAAGTATTTGAATTAGCATTTTACAATAAAGAAGGCTGTTTAGCCCATTGGGCCTCTGTTCACTTTTTAAGAGCTATCCACATAATGCCGTTACTCTGCTCTTTCCCCTTAGACGCTTGCCTCTCCCCTTTATCAAAATATGAATGCCTGCTCTTTTAATTATTTATCTGCATCCCTTTTAAGGATTATGGATTTTGCTTATATCAATGTTTGTGGTAGGGACTTCCATGTGCTATCAGTCTTCTCTACAAAATAATTCTGTATTATCAAAATTGTTCTCTGAAGCTGAACATTTCTCAACTTTGCAGGAGGTCTTGTTCTGAAATGCAATAATTTTAAAAGTTATTTTGCAGAATATTAATTTCAAGAAAATTAATTTGTCAAATGTTGTAAATTTTCATACCTAAATTAATTTATCCTAAGTATATGGTTTGCATCTTACACAATTCAGACAGATTATAATATTTGTGACTAGGGTTCTGGATTGGATAGAGTTAATAGGATATCGTATAATACCACACTGCTAATTTAAAAAATAACTTTTGAGGGAATGGAATAAGGTAAGAAAATAGGGCAATAAATAATTTGTTTTTCAATTCCCCCCCCCCCCCCCCCCCCCTTTAAATAAATACTGGTCAGGTTTATGTTTGAAGACAATAGAAAGTGTGTATATATAGCTGTTAGGTATGCGGTTTGCAGTATTTATGACTGTAATACCAAGGTGTCACAACTGTAATTTCATGCCCCGGTGAGAAGAACAAGGTCACAGAATACCTCGATTCTGCATTTGGTGATCCAGGCGATCATAAACAGAGCCTTTAACATATCAAGAGCTAAAATAATGCAGTATAATGAACTGCAGAATTGCATTGTATTAAAGAGATGGCATCCATTTTGTTAGACTGTATTGGTTAGATTTAATACCTTTGGTAAAATTATCTTTTTATGTCTTGGCCTTGAAGGAAAGTCCAATTTATTGCCATCATTTCTCAGACTAACCTAACTGACACTTGCATTTGTTTTTTTTATGTCTATAACTATTTCATCTTGATAAAGTAAATCAAAGTATTTTGTCATCAATTTGATCAATTTTTTTTCAGTATTCTTCAAAATGTATTCACTTATGGAGTTGTGTCGCAAAGCTTGAAGCAAAATTTCCAATTCAGAAGCATTATCATTCTGTGTCCTACAAGCTGCTCTCTTCCTTGAGAGCAAAACACAAACTGTCAGTGGAACTCAGTGAGTCAGGTAGCACCCGAGGATGGAAATGGACAGACAACGTTTCAGATCAGGATCCCTCCTTATGGGCCTGTCCCACTTAGGCAACTTTTTAGGCGACTGCAGGAGACTATGCGATTGCCACATGTTCATGGGTGGTTGCCGGGGAGTCGCCTTCATGATCGTGAGGAGTTCCCACATTCTGGGAACTAGTCGCGGCCTCATTATGGTTGCCGCACATTTTCCAACACGTTGAAAAATTAGCGGCAACTAGAATGAAGCCGTCATGGAGAGTAGCGAGAATTCTCGTGCCATAGGTGGGTCGCCAGGAGGTCGAAGGTTCTCGTAGGTTCTCGTAGGTTGTAGCCGGTTCTGACCGGTAAATTTCATTGGCTCATTGGGAAAAAAACGTAAGCAGTAGTTTTCAGAGCCAAGCATACCGACCGGTAATGTTAATGACCGCCAAGCTTCACAGCCGTGTATCTCTGGCTTCTTAAAAGTTGTCTCCACTCCTTCTCCCCCCCTCTCTCCCCCCTCCTCTTTTAAAGGACAAACCGTACACTGTGCTTTTTAGCTTATTAATTACAGCGCCAACCTTCCTGTTCATCGTAGGTGTGTGTCTGTATTACATTGGCTTTGCACCGTGCGAATTTCACTCAGACAGCTCTCTCCCCGCTTGCCCTGTCCCCCGCCTGCATAACTGGCTGGTGAAGGAAGCGATGTGTTTGTGTGAGTGGGTGTGTGTGTGTTCCACTCTGACAGTCACCGTTCCTGTCGCCTCAGTGGGACAGGCCCATAAGTCTCTTGTGTCCCCATTTTGATTTTCCTTTAGAAACGTGGACCCAGCATGAAAAATAATCAATATCTCAATTTATTTTCAAGACTTTCTGAGGTGCTAAGCTGGTAATAATAACTGCAGAGTTTCCAAACAAATTTCAATGGATTATCTCCCTGTTAAAACACCCCACCCCATTCTATACAACTTTATTTTGTCACGGTTCTTCTCGCCTTACGAAAAGTCTTGAATGTGTAGGAAAGAACTGCAGATGCTGGTTTAAATCGAAGGTAGACACAAACTGCTGGAGTAACTCAGCGGGACGGGCAGCATCTCTGGAGAGAAGGAATGGGTGACGCTTTGGGTCGAGACCTTTCTGAATGTTAGATCAAACTAATGAAGCAGCTAAACAGAATATTCTTTGTCATGGAGTGATCACCTCCTCAAAGTACTTCAGTTTCAATAAATTGACATTTGAACTTGGTTCATTGTTCTATAGGTAGACAGGGCAATAAGCACAGCTAGATCCTATAAACAGGAAGTGAAACAAATGGTAGTTAATGCCTACCTGAACTCGGAAATGATGAGAAGATTCAGTATAAAATGAGTGACGGGGTGTTCCTGGTTTGGGTTTTTGATTAGTTTAATCTCATCAGAGCCCCTTAAGTATATCACAGTCTGCTAGCAGTTTCTCACTGGAGCTTAATTCTATATTGTACGTTACTGGCTGTGAGCTACTAAATTATTCTGTTGAAGGAATCTGTTGAAGTGGTTAGAGGACTATCGTCATGCTCTTTAAATCCTAGCTAATGGGCACTTTCACTTAGATAACCTTGTGTGTAATTTTTCCATCGGTCTTTAGTTAGACTGCTATGCGGAATGCCTTGTGGAATAGATTTTCCTCATTTGGGGAGAACCTGACCTTTTGTTTTTGCATTGCAGCAAGTGTCCCTGCTGTTGGCTGAGCTACAGGATGCACAGCGTTTGGATTTGATGTTGTGCATATCAGGCTAACCCGATGGATATTAAACTGTATTTAAAAGAGTGCTTTAACTAACCAATTAGGTAGTGTGTATTTTACGAGGGTGGATGAATTTCCATTTGTTGCATTTCTTCCATGTGATCGTGGTTGTCGGTACATAATGCCACGGATTAAATCATTACCAGCAACTTTCTGAAAATAAGATGAAAAATATTTTGTTCCTTGAATGTTTAGTGATCTGTTGCTTCTTAATGCGGCTAGAACGTGCCAAAAGTTACAAGCTGAAAATTGTTGGATTCTCAATTCTGCAAAGACTTGCACTGAAAAATATATATTGCATGCCTTCAAATGTTAAAGTTTTGTATGGTGCTTTGTTGCATAATCTGTTCCTTAAGACTGCATGTTTCGGGATGGTGGTTGAATTTTTTCCTCAATACTTTGAGGACATTTTTGCTTATTCCAGTTTATATTTGCACTAATTATCATAGAAATGTATTTGCTATTAATATGTCTTAAACAATTCTTTAGACTGCAGTTCCAGGAATGCAGTCGAGGCAAGCTTAGGTCACCTGATCCAGACCTTGCCCCAGTATTTCTTAAGATCAGGACTGTTGTACCCCAAGCCTCACCACCTCCTCTGCCAGGTTCCCATAGCCCTCAATCCCCCAATCTTTCAAAAATGTATTTACCCCCACTTTAAATGCTTCTGATGAGCAACGCTCCACAACAACATAGGATTCCAGAAATGCACCATCCTCTTTGAGAATGATGAATTAGTTTTAAATGACTGTTCCTGATCTTAAAACGATGTCCCCTCATTTGATACTCCTACAACTAATAAAAATGTCTCAGCATCTACCCTCCAGTGTGCCCTCGGGATCTTGTGTGTTTCAACGAAATCTTTCCACATTCTGATAAACTTCGAAGAATACGAACCCAACTTCTTTAGCCTCTCTATTAAAAGGTCAGGGTTTTCTTGGCTGCCTGCGTTTTTCAATTCTAGTAAATCACTTTGATGTTGCTGTTGGCTGCACAAGGCATGTGGACTGGCAGTCGGTAGATTTCCTCCATTTCCATTGTAAAGGAAACTCTTTAAAATAATTATCAGTTTTCTCCCTCATAACTATGTCAATCTTCGTGATGAGAATAATTTTACCGATACGGCCTCAAGGCCATTCCTCTGATATTGCCATGAGAGTTTGACAAGAGCGTGGCAACGTCTGCATTTAGAACCTTTCAGGTCCTGTCTAATGAAGATTATTCGACTAAACCTGAAGAGCCTGCAGAACTTCTCTCCTCAACCCCAACTTTCATCCAGAAGCCCGAGTCGAGACTGGGATTTGCATTCGATTGTCAGAAGTTCTAAACGTCTGGATGCTTAGATATAAATCAGCGTGCTATTGATTAACTTAGCAACAGCAGAGCAAGATATGCAACAGCACTGGGAGAATAGTTTACTTTTAATTGTTAAGCCATCGCCACATAGGATATTGATAAAATGGACAAATAATATGCATGTCCATTAGAGCAGCTAGTTTAAGGGGCCTGTCCCACTGTACAAGGTAATTCAAGAGTTCTCCCGAGTTTTCCCCTGATTCGAACTCGGAGAATGTCCGTAGTGGGTCCGTAGGAGTTCGTGGATGTCTCGTAGCGGCTCGTACGAGTAAAAAGTAACAATTTTTTTCATCACGAGTATTTTTTTACTCGTGGACATTTTTCACAGCGTTGAGAAAACGTCACGAGTTTACCGGATTTCCCGAGTACCTACCGTTAGCATTACGAGCCGCTGCGAGACATCCACAAACTCGCTATGGACATTCTCCGAGTTCAAATCAAGGGAAAACTCGGGAGAACTCTTGAATTACCTCGTACAGTGGGACAGGCCCTGTAGAAAGATGTATCTGATGTAGTGCAATAGGCAGGATGAGGCCCTGAACTACAATAATATCTACTTTCATGTGTTTGAACTGTGACAATTTGAGAGCTTGGTTGCTTGTCAGTTGTTCACAACAATGCTTGTCGATCGACAGACGCGCTGCAGTGCGGCAGAAACCCCCAGCAATTTGATGAACCAGAATTAGTGGGAAGACAAATTCCCCAGTCAAGATTCCTTCAGATGCATCTCAATGTCCCTCAGAGTCAAGCGCCAGGACACGCTGGGGCCGAGAAATGCTTTTAAACAAATTGGTGAAAGTGTCAAAGCAATAAGGTGATTAAACTTAACAAAATACAAGCATGTGAACAGTCACATGTACAGTGAAATTCCTTTTTTTGCAAACAGTTCAGCAAAAATCATACTCTCCATAAGCACAATGATACTTAAGTACAAGAGTGGAAGAATAGAGTGGAAGAATTTCCATAGTTTACACTATGGCAATACACAAGAGTTGCCACGTTTCCAACTTGATTCAAGTCCAAAGTTGTTAAAAAATGTAGTGCTAACTTGGCCTGACAGCAGCACTGTGTTGGACTTGCAGGATCGGCCTGGCCAGGCGATGTTGGTGTCCTCCACCCCTCTGTGCCACTGCAGGTTGCGTTCCATCCCATTGATTCTTGATATATTTACTCAACTGTTGAGTGCCTCTTGATGCAGTTGTTTGTTTTGAATGGGGAGGAATAGATACAGTGGCAAAGAGGATGGAGTTTTAGAAAGATAGATTCAGTTTCTTGTTGGAACGTTATCCAAAAACAGATCAATATACTTGGAAGATGAAAAGGCTAGATATTTGGGGCCAATGTATAATACTTTAATTGAGGCAGCTCTCCCGCTGTGAATGCAAAGGTGAGGTTCCACTGTGTTATGAGCTCCTCCTTAAGGACAGAGTATCAAGCATTACCGTGTATAAACCAAAAACAGACACAAAAAGCCGGAGAAACTCAGTGGGTCAAGCAGCATCTCTGGAGAAAAGGAATAGGTGACGTTTCGGGTTGAGACCCTTCTTCAGATTGAGAGTCAGGGGAATGAGAGATATAAATGGTGCTTATAACAAATTAATGTAAGTTATGCAACAAACAACAATAATCAAGGAAATGTGGAGCCCACAATGGTCCATTGTTGGCTGCGGGATAGGTGATAACGAGTTATACAGATAGTGGATCTTAACAGGACCACAGCGAAACTAGTATGACGACTAGGGTGGGGGAGGGACGATTTGTCCTGAGTGCCGTCTATATATATCTCTTGTTACCCTGACTCAAAGTATGAAGAAGGGTCTCGACCAGAAATGTCACCCATTCCTTCTCTCCAGAGATGCTGCCTGACCAGCTGAGTTACTCCAGAGTTTTGTCTGTCTTCGGTTTAAACCAGCATCTGCAGTTCCTGCTAAACACATTACCTTGTGTAATCCTGAACATAACTTCAAACCACAGCTTAGCCCATCACCAAGATAGTTTACTTAGACTTTCAGAACAAAGGCAGGGCTTCATGTCTTCCCCAACCCTGATGTTTTGGTGCATAGAATGTTCAAGTTTTCACCTTGTGAGGTAATCCAGTTTGTACGAGAAACATTGTGAGGAACTTATCAATAGCATTTCCTGGACTCAGAAATAGCTACACGGATTGTCCAGAAGTAGCAAAGAACTAAAACCACCATCAAATTAACAATATTAATATCTTTGGTAGTTTGACGTTTTAGAGGCAATAAATCTGGAAATTACAGAGTATTCAGCTCTAGTTAACACTGCCTGAAAGGCGGGTTTTGTCATATCAGTTTAAATGAATTGTAAAGTGAATTGAGAAAGTCAATTTTCTGAGTGGTGCAGTGCCTTAGTGCTTCAGGTTGAAGTTTTAATGGATGCTATTGAGTGAATTTGTGTGAGTTAAGTGTTTATAGTGCATTATAAATATTTTCAGAATAAATAGGTGATACATGATAGGTAGCAATGGGATGTAGAGTTTATCCCATAAAGAACAGCAAAGAGCAAAGTCATTATTGGCTCGATAGTGATGAAGTTCATGGCCATTATTTCTACCCTAATGTAAGTGCTTAATGGGTATACTATATACTGGCCAACTTCACTTATTTGAAGATTCTATGACCTACTAACACAAATACACTATCAAACCCTGATAAATGCAAAGATAAACAGGTTTGCGTTTTAAATTCTTACTGCTGGACCGACAGCATCAGCAACTGGGCAGTGTGCTTTAAACAGCGATTAAGAGTTGCAAAAGATGTTGCTGGTTCTAGAACAAATGCAGATACAGTCGTGAGCTTCTCCATCAGGGACTGGGAGCCAGAGCAGAAGTGACCCAGGCTAAGCTTATGCATCGTATTAGTTCATCATTGACCTGCAAAATTAATGGGGGCCTTATCTTTGGGAACATGCAAAGATTCTGCTTCACTAATAACAGACTGCATATTCCATGTGAAATTGGTTTTGTGTCTGACATAGTGCAGAAGTAAAGGGCTGTCCCACTTTCACGACCTAATTCACGACCTTTTTTACTCGTGGACTTTTTTCATCATGTTGAAAAAACGGCCCGACCTACCTGATGCCACAAGTACCTACGACTAGCATCACGACCTGCTACGAACTACCTACGGCCTACCTACGACCTCCTATGACCTCGTGACGACCATGCTGCGAGTATGAGTCAAGGGCAAACTCGGCAGAGGTTGTGAATTAGGTCGTGAAAGTGGGACAGGCCCTTTAGGATTTGGGTCATTGCGTATCATTTTCAGAACATTCTTGTCCAATTCGTGCTGGACAGAAGGCTGATAAACGCATCTATTGCATTATATTAGTGGCTATCAGCAGTGTTTTGAACAGAGTAAGAATAGAAACATTTTACCTCAAGCTAATGATCTAGACTGAATGGAGATAGATGGCTAGTGGTTTGTACTGAACCTTCCTATGTATATTCATCCAAAGAATAGCTTTCATAAATAATAGCGACAGATTTGTTAACCCCTCTCCGGCACTCGGAAACTGACACCATCTCATCAGTCTGATTGATGGGTTAAATTCCTGGAATAACCTTCCCGGAACATCTAGTTTAATTTACTACAACTCCAACAATATTTAGTGAGCTTGACAGCATCCAGAGCAAAACAGTCTGTACGTTTGATATCTCTGTTTTACCTTCAACATTCACTCCACCCATTATTGGGGCATCATGACTGCTCATAGAGTATGGGTAGAACCAGGCCCATTGGCTCACCAAATCCACACTGATGATTTGTGCTAATCCTGTTTTATTCTCTCCATAATCCATCAACTTCCATCCAGATTCTGCCACTAGCCCACACATTAGGGGAAATTCATAGAGGCCAAATTATTTACCAGCCCGCACATCTGTGGAACGTGGGTCGAAACCACGTGAAAGAAGAGGAGATACATGTAAACTCCACAGCATCAAGAGTCTGGATTGAACCCAGGTTGTGGGAGTTGTGAAGCAGTAGATCCACTAGTGTAGCATGGTGCAGCCATGTGCAATCTTCATGATGACTGCGGCAACTCATCAAAACATCTTTAACCACATCTCCAAACTTAAACCTTGTGTCATCTCCAAGCGCAAAAGCAGGAGGTGCATCAAAACCTCATGATTTCCTTCAAATCGTACACTGCCCTAACTTGGAAATATTTTCCCGCTTATTCACCACCACTGAATTACGATTGGGGAATTCCCTCCCCAATAGGATTCAGAGAGGGCGCTCACCACCTGAACTACAACAGTTCGAGAAGGTCGCTCACCACCAACATCCCAATTAGTGGTCGACAATAACCACTCGTCTAAGTGATCATTAGATATGGCAGCAGAACAAAAAAAATCGATCCGAAAGATTCGACACAAGGAACTGCAGGTGCTAAACAAAAAAGACAAAAAGTGCTACAGGAACTCAGCAGGTCAGGCAGTATCTCTGGAGGACATGGCTAGGTGATGTTTCGGGTCGGGTCCCTGTGGAATAGTCTCAAGGTAAGGGGCAGGTCATTCAGGAATGAGATGAGAGGAAATCTCTTTCCTGAGGGGTTATGAATATTTTGAAATTCTCAACCCAAGAGCACTGGGCAGGCTCAGTCTCTGAATATTTTTAAAGCAGTAATGGTAGATTTGTTTTTAAATATCAAGGGAAATTATGAGTATGGTGTGACTGCTGCAGGTTGGTGCTGAGGTAAAAGTCCAGCCTTGATGTTACTTAATGCGGAGCAGGTGTGAGGGGGCTGAATAACTTTAAATGTCTATTATTATCTAACGCAAGGTTGACTTCAACACAAGGTTGACTTTACAAGTTGACTTCAACACAAATTTAGGATTTTTCTCTTTTCTTTCATATCTTAAGAAAAATGAATATTCCCGTCACATTTTACAAAAGTCTGGTCATTTTTTGCACAGCTTGGATAATTCAGATTGAAGTAGAGCATTCAGATTCTTTGCTGATCCTTGCTCCAAAATGACCAAAAATATGTAACATATTCCTTGGACTCTTTAAGTAGCAGGATTATGATGGAAGAGTTATTATTTTATCATTGCTGCAGTAGATAAGTGATGTACAAATCAAATTTCATTGTCCATTGTAATGAATTTTGCACAAAATACAGAATTAATTAAACAAATGTAAAATAATTCCCTTTTTGAAGTAAGTGTTGAACATGTTTATAGGCAGTTATTGGATAATGAGAATTGTATGGATACATTTTTATCCAGTGCTAATAAACTATCAATTCTATATTAATGCGTATAAAGAAATAAATTAAAGTGAATAGGTTAAAGCTGTTTGGAAATTTGAGCATTTAGATTTTTGACAAAATGACATTTATTTCTATGGCAAAATATATTGTGTTGCAAATTTCAGACTGCCACTTGGGATTTTCAGCTAGTCTTATTTCTTGCTTTCTGATCTCTTGCTTTCCTGTGCTGTTTCCCTTGGGTTTACTTTCTGTCACATAACACTGTTATATTGGACTTTTATTTTGATAACTTTGTGCTAAGTAAGATATGGATAAATTATAATTCTGTATGTTCTTTCAAATCCCAGCGTGCATTGTTATATTGTATTGCGAATGCAGTTATTTCCCAGTAATCGGTTGACTTATCAGTCTCTGCATTTGTAATGTTTATGCCGCAATTGTTGTACCTCCAATAGAGATGTTGAACATAGATCACAGGGCATACTATGAAATTTGAGCTCAGAGAGGGAAGGGAAAAAACAGCAATGCTCTGCAAATTAAGTGGAAAAAAAAACCTAATGCTTTATAAGACTGTGATACCATCTCCCATTTCTGAGAAATGTTTGATTTCTGAAAACAATTAGGATGAGTTCATCATGTTCCATGTGCAGAATGTTCGGTGTACCTCGACGTGTGACAGAAGACTATGTATTCAATTCAGCAGGGAGGTTCTACTGCAGTTGTACAGGGTCTTGGTGAGACCACACCTGGAGTATTGCGTACAGTTTTGGTCTCCAAATCTGAGGAAGGACATTATTGCCATAGAGGGAGTGCAGAGAAGGTTCACCAGACTGATTCCTGGGATGTCAGGACTGTCTTATGAAGAAAGACTGGATAGACTTGGTTTATACTCTCTAGAATTTAGGAGATTGAGAGGGGATCTTATAGAAACTTACAAAATTCTTAAGGGGTTGGACAGGCTAGATGCAGGAAGATTGCTCCCGATGTTGGGGAAGTCCAGGACAAGGGGTCACAGCTTAAGGATAAGGGGGAAATCCTTTAAAACCGAGATGAGAAGAACTTTTTTCACACAGAGAGTGGTGAATCTCTGGAACTCCCTGCCACAGAGGGTAGTCGAGGCCAGTTCATTGGCTATATTTAAGAGGGAGTTAGATGTGGCCCTTGTGGCTAAGGGGATCAGAGGGTATGGAGAGAAGGCAGGTACGGGATACTGAGTTGGATGATCAGCCATGATCATATTGAATGGCGGTGCAGGCTCGAAGGGCCGAATGGCCTACTCCTGCACCTAATTTCTATGTTTCTATGTTTCTATGTCATCCCGCAAAGTCCGACTGCAAAAAGCTAGGCGGGCACTCGAAGTGGGACACTGAGGGAGGGCTGCTGTGTTGGAGGTGCAAACCTTTGGACCATAAGGGACTTTAACTAGACTGTGAACACACAGAATAATTTTGCACTATTTTGGAAAAACACAAAAGTAGTCTCGGTTTCTTGCCCAGTTTTTGTTGACATTCCGAAACATGTCCCGGATGTGCTCAGATTATTACACGTGGAAGCCAATACACACTATTTAGTCGCTATGTTTCTGACATTGCGACAATGACTGATTTAACATTACAGTACTTAATTGCCTATGAAAACTGCCATATAAATCCAATATTTTTTTGCTTTCTATGCTGTTTGTATAATATAAATTCCTATCACAGCTGTTGTGCTTCCTGTACTTATTGAGGAGATTGCAGTCCTCTAATTACTCTTTGGTATCTATTACTTCTGTTAAAAGATTTGGGAACATTTTGATTTATTCTAAGAATCATGTATCCATTTTAATTCTGCAGTTTATTTATGCAAATTGCCATTTGAGGTTGTGATGAGATACATGAAATGTAATGTGCCATGCTTATTTTAATGCCGCGCTGACTGAGGTAACCCACTCTTAACAATTCTGAGGGCGTTAGCCTGGCTCCAGTGTTGATTGGAAAATCTTGCACTTGGTGCTGGGTGGGGCGGCTGCAAGGAACGTGGAAAGACTTGGCGAAGATGTGGGAAGGGTATGGGGGAGTTAGGTGGGTCGGGGAGGAAGTTAGGTAGGTTGGGGGAGTGATGGTGGGATATAGAAGTGTAAAATAGCGGGGAGAGGACGAAGAAGATAAACCTCAGCCAGGAGCTTCAGCTGCAAGGTTTAATTTGAAAAGACACAGTACTGAGGCAGACAAACTCTTAAAATTGTAGCAACCATCTACAATAGTCCATCCCTTGCAAGTACATTGATAGTCAACACTCTTCTGTGTCACCCCCACCCACACCCTGTTTTCATTTCAATTAAATAAAGCTGTAAGTCACAGTCATGATTTTAATATTTTTATCTCCTTTATTTAAAACTTTGCAATTTTGTTTTGTGCAAGTATTATTCGTGTGGGCAGCATGTAAAAGACACATGGAGAGGAAAGGTTTAGAGTATATGTGCCCCACACGGAAAAATGGGTCTAGCTTAGATCGGCAAGAATAAGTTGGGCCAAAGGGCCTGTTTCCATGCCTCTACCACTCTGTAGCTTGAATGCACTTATTTTTGTTTTGATGATTTTAATGTTTTCATTGAGGTATCTCCCATTCATGTGGGCTACTTGGTGAATCTGCTGCTCCTAGCCTTATAGCCTTAAACATTGCCCATAACCCATCATCTATTTATTTGTCTCTGTACTCCACCATTTGAGATTTGTAATAGAGAAAATCACATGTGGTTAAAGTGCACATTGTCAGATTTTAATAAAGACCATTTTAATACATTTTGGTTTCACCATGTAGATAAATTAATACACCCTGACCAAACAGGCTTTATTCAGAAACGGTACTCATATTATAATCTAAGAAGATTATTTAATATTATATATTCTAAGAGAATTATTAATGAAGATCTAGCAATAATTTCACTTGACGCTGAAAAAGCATTTGATCAGGTCGAATGGCCTTATTTATTTTCGGTGATGGAAAATATGCAGCTAGGGGAGAAATTCTGTACATGGATAAAACTGTTATATACAAATCCCACGGCTAGAATATTTACAAACCAAAGGTTGTCACCTAAATTTAGCCTATCTAGAGGTTGTAGACAAGGATGCCCATTATCTCCATTATTATTTGCGCTTGCTATTGAGCCACTGGCAGAAAGAGTTAGGGGGCATCCGGAAATACATGGGTATAACACAAAGGACACAGTGAATAAAATTTCTCTATACGCAGATGATGTATTAATTTACATTACAAAACCAGAAATTAGTATTCCAAACTTATTAAAGCTAATAACCCAATTTGGTTCACTTTCAGGATACAGAATAAATTGGAATAAAAGTGAAATTATGCCAATAAGGGAACATAACAAACAGACAATACAACAATTTCCATTTAAAATAGTAAATGAAAAATTTAAATATCTAGGTATTTATGTAACTAAGATATATACATCATTATTTAAAGCAAATTTCCCCCCATTACTGAACAAACTACATAAGAATATTCAATACTGGAAAACACTTCCTATCTCAATGGTAGGCAAAATCAATGCCATAAAAATGATTTTTTTACCGCAAATATTATATCTTTTTCAGACAATTCCGATATATCTGGCAAAAAACTTTTTTTTAAAATTGGACTCTATTGTTAATGATTTTATCTGGGATTATAAGAATCATAGGATAAACAAAAGACACTTGTGTAAATCAAAAATAAATGGAGGCTTGGTTTTACCCAATTTTTTGTTTTATTTCTGGGCAGTTAACATTAAAAATATGAATTTCTGGTTGGAAGAAATAGATCATCAACCAGACTGGTTAAAAATGGAAAAGGAAGATTGTTTACCTTTTGATATCGGTTCGATATTATTTGCTACGTCTAAATTAAACAAAAAAATTTATAGGGAAAACCCTATAATATTTAGTGCTATACGAATCTGGAAACAATTAAAAAAGACATTAAAATTAGATAATTTATCACTTTTTCTTCCAATTGTGAATAATCCTTTGTTTAAGCCTTCATGGTTGGACGGGGGTTTTACACAATGGAAGAATTATGGAATTAAAAATATGGGACAACTTTACAAGGAAGGCACTTTTCTGACATTTCAGGAATTGCAACAGACTTATGGACTTCGAGGAAATGATTATTTCAGATATCTTCAACTTAGAGATTATGTAAAATCGAACTCCCAAAATTTTCGAATTAGAAATTCAGAAATTCTTGATGAATGTTGGAACAAACATCCTAATACAGAAAAATTAATATCTTATATATACAATATCTTATTAGACAGTGACATTCCCTCGACGGACTCACACAGACAAACATGGGAAAAAGAATTAAATCAAGTAATAACGAAAGATACTTGGGAAGAAAGTTTGCAACACATACATCAGTGTTCACTAAACGCCAGACATTCTCTAATACAATTTAAAGTAATACATAGGTTACATTATTCAAAAACAAAACTACATAAAATTTTTCAACATATCTCACCTATATGTGATAAATGTCAACATTTAGAAGCTACATTATCTCATATGTTTGCAAACTGTATAAAAATTAAAAAATTCTGGGTAAATATTTTTAGTATAATATCTAAAGTAACCAGCACACAATTGGACCCAGATCCAAAATTAATAATACTCGGAATATTAGAATTAAATCAAACACTTAGAACAACACAAAGAAACTTTATTGATTATAGTTTAATAACAGGAAAAAAATTAATTCTAACATTTTGGAAAGGACCTACGGCCCCCACAATCAAAATGTGGATTATAGAAATGACGGAGACCTTAAACGTGGAAAGAATCAGATTTTCCCTGTTGGACAAACAGGAATTATTCGTTGGAACATGGTCTCCTTTTATTGATTACTTAAAGGGTCAGAATGGTTCAGCACAGGAACCTGACTAGCACGCGGGCTAAAGAATGGATGAAATACTATACTCTGAAATGTACGAATATATCTCGAATGAAGTCTTTTTTATTTTAATAAATTTTTCCATTCTTCTTTAACTACCTTTTTTCTTTTTTTTTGTTTTTTTTTTTTTTTTTGTTTTTCTTCTCTTTCTTTTCTTTCTTTACTTCATCTATCTCTTTAGTTCTATCTAGTTTAAAAAAAAAAAAAAGGCAAAAAGTATTGGAGACAATGTAATAATAATTGACAATATTATCAATTTAAAAATGTAAGACTGTAATGATGTAATTTGGTTATGTACCTATCTCCAATAAAAAATATTTTCAAAAAAAAAAATAAAAAAATTACAGCAGTGTTTATACATAGCCCCCCACCACCCCCACCCCATTTCAGGGCACTATAATGTTTGGGACACATGGCTTCACAGGTGTTTGTAATCAGGTGTGTTTAATTGCCTCCTTCATGCAGGTATAAGAGAGCCCTCAGCACCTAGTTTTTCCTCCAGACTTTCCATCACCTTTGGAAACTTTTATTGCTGTTTATCAACACGAGGATCAACTGTTTGGAATATCATTAAGAAGAAAGAGAGCATTGGTGAGTTTACTAATCACAAAGGGACTGGCAGGCCAAGGAAGATCACAACAGCTGTTGACAGATGAATTCCCTCTATAATAAAGAAAAATCCCCAAGCACCTGTCCGACAGATCAGAAACACTCTTCAGGTGTGGATTTGTCAATGACCACTGTCTGCAAAAGTCTTCATGAACAAAAATACAGAGGCTACACTGCAAGATAGAAACCACTGGTTAGCCACAAAAATGGGATGGCCAGATTACAGTTTGCCAAGAACAACTTAAAAGAGCAACCACAGATCTAGAAAAAGGTCTTGTGGACAGATGAGACGAAGATGAACTTGTATCAGAGTGATAGCAAGAGCAAAGTATGGAGAAGAGAAGGAACTGCCCAAGATCTAAAGCATACCACCTCATCTGTGAAACACGATGGTGGGGATGTTATGGCCTGGGCTGAAGGTACTGGCTCACTTATCGTCATTGATGATACAACTGCTATTGGTAGCAGCATAATGAATTCTGAAGTGTATAGACACATCCTATCTGCTCAAGTTCAAACAAATGGCTCAAAACTCACTGGCTAAAGCAACAAAGGAGTTTTTCAAAGCTAAAAAAAATGGTCAATTTTTGAGTGGCTAAGTCAATCTCCCGATCTGAACATAATTGTGTATGCCTTTCATATGCTGAAGAGAAAACTGAAGGGGACTAGCCCCCAAAACAAGCATAAGCTGGCTGCAATGCAGGCCTGGCAGGGCATCACCAGAGAAGACACCCAGCAACTGGTGATGTCCATGAATCGCAGACTTCAAGCAGTCATTGCATGTAGAGGATATACAACAAAATACTAAACATGACTACTTACATTTACATGACATTGCTGTGTCCCAAACATTATGGTGCCCTGAAATGGGGGGGACTAAGTATAAACACTGCTGCAATTTCTACATGGTGAAACCAAAATGTATAAAAATGGCCTTTATTAAAATCTGACAATGTGCACTTTAACCACCTGTGATTTTTTTTCTATTACAAATCTCAAAATTGTGGAGTACAGTGGCAAATAAATAAATGGTGTGTCTTTGTCCCAAACATTATGGAGGGCACTGTATATGGATGAATTAAAATAAGTGGTTGGTGAGCTTTCCATTTTAGTACCCATTTGATTTCCTGCTGCTTGCCTCTATTTATCTCGAGGAATGAAATGTTACAGCTAATTTAAAAATGATTGGTAGCAGCATAGAACAAATTAGCTGAAATATCGGAATGAATGTTTAATGATTAAACTTGTTTTAGCTTTTGAATATTCAGAACAGCTTGGATTTTCAAAACATTAGGAACCTCTTGCTCTTTAGTTGAATTCTATGATAACAAATATAATGATGCCAGGTTTTTTTATCGTTGTTTAAATCAAAATATGTTGTTGTGACATTGTTCGAGCTCTGTTCATTCACTTCAATTTCCCCACAATGATAGGCTTGAACTTCCTTGGGAGACAATTATTTATGTTAGTTTCTATAATCGTGTGAGAATTCTCAATCTTTGCCTAAATATATTAGTGAACATGTGCAAATTTAATTTTCTATTTATTTTCTCCATAGGCTTAACAGATGAAGAAGTGGAGATTGCGCTCCAGCAGTCCAATACTGGCAGTGATGAGGAAATAGGACCTGCCATCCAGCCACACCTGGTACAGCCTTCATACCTTGCTGCTGTGCCATACCGTACGTATTCTCAGACACATTGAACAGACACGCTATCATGATGTGTAGGAAGGAACTGCAGATGCTGGTTTAAACTGGAGATAGACACAAAAAGCTAGAGTAACTCAGTGGGACAGGCAGCATCTCTTGAGAGAAGGAATGGGCGACGTTTCAGGTCGAATGGAAGTTATGCAAAAAGCAACGATAATCAAGGAAATGTGGAGCCCACAATGGTCTATTGGTGGCTGTGGGATAGGTGATAACGAGTTATACAGATAGTGGATCTTAACAGGACGGCAGTGAAACTAGTACGACAACTAGGGTGGGGGAGGGACGATTTGTCCTCAGTGCCGTCTATATCTCTCATTCCCCTTTCCCCGACTCAAAGTCTGAAGAAGGGTGTCAACTCGAAACGCCGCTGAGTTACCCCAGCTTTTTGTGTCTATCTCTGCTATCAAGATGTATGCGGCTTAAATGGGAGAGTTTAGGACCAGAGGACATTGCCTCAGATTTAAAGGACGTTCCTTCAAGGAGGAGATGAAGAGAAATTTCTTTAGTCAGAGGGTGGTGAATCTGTGGAATTCATTTTCACGGGAGGCTGTGGAGGCCACGTCATTGGAAATTTTTAAGGCAGAGATAGACAGATTCTGGATTAGTAGGGTATGAGGTTATGGGGAGAAGGCTAGAGTTTAGGAATGGGTTTAGGAGGGAGAGATAGATCAGCCATGATTGAATGGCGGAGTAGACTAGATGGGACGAATGGCCAATTCTGCTCCTATCACTTATGAACATGAACTTAAATTTGGTGTGGAAAGTATGATTGTTTTACCAGAGAAAACCTGGAATAGAAATGTGTTGGTTAAATGTATAGTAGAAAATATTCAATGGCTAATATTTTCCACACCTATTTGATTTTAAACTAGCAAGTCAATGAAATGTCCTACACCTAACGTTTGAGTTTCTAGCTTGCAAATGTGTGAAAACAATTCATGATATTACTGTTTGGGTCAAGTGCTCCACTAATTATGTTGAGTAAATAGATAATAGAAAAGTACAGCACAGGAACAGGCCCTCTGGCCCACAATGTCTGAGCCGAACATGACCCCAAGCTAAATTAATCTAATCGGCCTGCGCAGGTTCCATACCCCTCCATATTCATGTGCCTAACTAAAAGCATCTTGTACTGCACTGTCATATCTGCCTCCTCCACCACCCCTGGCAACACGTTCCAGGCACCCACCATCCTCTGTGCAAAAAGACAAAGCTGGCCCTGCACAACTCCTTTACACTTCACACGCCTTTCATCTTAAAGCTATACCATTAAGTCTTTGACCATTCCAATCTGGGGGTAAAAAGGCTCTGACTGTCCACCCTATTATAGTTTTATATACTTCAATCAAGTCTTCCCTCGGCTTCTTCCAAGTAGTTTGAAGGTCTTCTGGTATGTCTAATTCTGTACAAGGAACCTGGTAATTTTCTCAATGTATGATGTTTTTGCTGTGCGCTGTACTAAGTCAAAGACATTCAATATGCCATGTTTTACATTTTAAAAGTAAACCTGTGTAACTTTGAGGTAAGTAAAGTTGTATCTGACAAAAATGGATGTAAACTTCAACCATCCTGTGTACCCCTGTCTTCTCTCCACCCCCTTACATCTCTGTCCTTATTTGTATGTCTAACTGATATCATGGCAGTGTGCATTTTGGCTAGAATGTGCGCCGTTTATAAATAACATCACACAAAGTTGGCAAAAAACTTTTATCAACACCACAAAAATCCACAATTATTATTAACTAGAATGACAAAGTCATCCGTTAAAATGTCTTCTTCGTTCCGGTGTTGGAGTATTGTCTGAAGAAGAGTCCTGACCCGAAATGCACCTATCCAATTTCTCCAGAGTTGCTGCCTGACCCACTGAGTTACTTTAGTCCTTTGTAGCTTTTTTTTGTTAACCAGCATCTGCAGTTGATTGTGTCTTCATTTAGTTAATCCATCCTGATCACTATGTCTCAGTACTGGAGCTGCCAACCCAACCGCACTATGAGAACATCTTCACCACTTAGAACTCAGCTGCTCAGCTTACAATGAGTGAAGGCAGGTTCATCGGATTCACAGCTGAGAGGCAGCCCATTTGGATCCATACATTCCTTCCCTCCAGAGATGCTGCCTCTCCCGCTGAGTGACTCCAGCATCCTGTGTCTACCTTGGATCCATACATGCTCTGCTTGGAGCACATTCCATCCTTTCCTCCTGTAAATCTTCTCTGCATTGCCCACTATTCTATTCTCCCATAATGTTTATTTAACCGTACCTTATTGTATCCATACTACTTTGCCTTCACAATTCCCATGTTAATTCATGGTTATTTTTGTCATAAAACCATTGCCTATCAATGCCTTTTTAAGGCCCTTGATGCCCACCACATTCTTCTTTTAACAAAAAGCAAGGACATATGCTGCTAAATGTCTGTTGCATAGGAACCACTGCAATATTTATATGTTTTCCTCTGTCCTCAAGAGGCTCCAATGGGTTGGAGATGTTCTCTTGGCAATGTAGAAAAAAAGTTACTTAACATATGTTCCCAAATGTTGTTCGGGGGTTTCTGTTACGACACCTGTTCAATAAGATCATGTCGGGACCAAGTGCTTGACAAGTCCAAACAGGACTGAAATATTAAAGAGTTTTATTTTTCCTCTGGTTTAATCCTATCTACCAACTGATTTTAAAGCCATGGAATGCCGCCAGTTGTCTTATAATTTAATTTTTCAGATATACATTCAGGAACTTAAGGCTGTTCGTATCACTCATAATTATGCTACCAATCGTTATACAGCTGTAGCCAACTTAAGGAACATTAGAAATATTTATTCCTGTAACATTACTGATAATGTATAGAATAAGATTTCCATTTGCTTGCCCATCTCAAATTCCAATGACGTTAAATTAATATATCATCTACTGCTCATTTTCGCACTTATTCATGTACATCAGTGAAGAAAAGTATATGATTCATGAAAAGTCAGAGAAAAACTGGAAAATTAGGGCTATTTCCCCACATCACAGAAGCCTCTCGCGTCTCAGCCAAGGCGAATATCGATGAAGATATTCACCATCCCCTTCAGTGCACCAGTGCAGCCTTTGGCCATTTGAGAATAAAGATGTTTGAAGATAAAAACCTCAGGCATGGCACAAACATGTGGTCGATCAGGCAGCATTAATCTCTACCCTCATATATACTTCTGAGACGAGGCGTAGCAAGCACCTCAAAGCATTGAAAAATCACCACAAATACAACACAGTAAACCCTTGCAATAACGGACCTCTATACAGCGGATTTTGTTACAGTGGTTCCCATGCAACACAGGGAAAAGATCAAAACTGCAGACAGGATTAAACCTGGCTCGCTGGAGCTGAGAGGCAGCAGCTCTACTAGCTGTGCCACTGTGCTGCCTGTTTGAAAACCTATTCTGGGAAAAAAAAACATTCTCCACTGATTCCTTATAATTCCTGGCCCAAAATGGAGAAGGGCATTCAGGTTGGCATATCCATGTTACGGGAAAACATAAAAACCCATTGTAAATAACCACATGTCATCTATAAATTACTGCCTCTCCAACTGAATCAGCTTCTCATGCAGCATCTGGTGGAGTTGTGGTTGAACATTTATTTACCTTCTTGGTCACCTTAAAATCCACAGAGAAACGATGGAAACTAGTTGTCTGCCATCCCATAGACCTGGCTAAGAAGTAAGGTGAAAACAATTGGCTGTTAACAATTTCCAAACCATATTATATCATTATCAGTGTGGCTTGGTTAATTTATTATCTGAATAGAACACACATACATGTAAACTCTAAATCTAAAATATCCAGTTTCATGAATGCTTTAGGAAAATGTAGATGTGTTTACACTCACACGGGATGGCACGGTGGCACAGTGGTAGAGTTGCTTCCTTACAGCGCCTGAGATCCGGGTTCGATCAGTACGGGAGCTTGTCTGTACTGAGTTTGCACATTCTCCCCGTGACCTGTGTGGGTTTTCTCCAGGAACTCCTGTTTCCTCCCACATGCCAAAGGCGTACAGGTTTGTAGGCTAATTGGCTTGGTATAATTGTAAATTTTCCCTTGTGTGTGTAGGATATTGTTAATGTTGTGCGGGGGTCACCGGTCAGCACGGACTCGATGAGCCGAAGGTCCTGTTTCTAAAATGTATGGAAATATTGTCAAAATCAGTCAAAGAGGTGCAGTGCAGGCTTGGTTAGGCTTCCACGATGGCATTCTTGACACTAAGTATTTCAATAGTGATCAGCATCAGACATTCAGGAAGAATTGTTTTTAAACTTCCCTATAGATTGTTGCTGGATGTATGAACCAGTTATTTATATACTTAATGGTTCAAGTTCAAGTGAGTTTATTGTCATGTGTTTGTGTCCAAGATGGCTGTCGGAAGGTAGAGTGTACGCTGGCGCTGTTTAGCTGCCGCTGCTCTCTCTTCACATTGTGTTTTTGATTTTTTGTTCTTTGGATCGAATTCTGTCTTTAATTTGTGTATTGGTGATGTCTTTATTATTTATTTTACTCCGATTATATGTTTTTTACTCTTGTTAAATTCTGTAAGGTGTCCTTGAGACTTTTGAAAGGCGCCCACAAATAAAATTTATTATTATTATTATGTGTCCCTGATAGGACAATGAAATTCTTGCTTTGCTTCAGCACACAGAACATAGTAGGCATTTACTACAAAACAGATCAGTGTGTCCATATACTACAATATAAATATATACATACATGAATAAATAAACTGATAAAGTGCAAATAACAGATAATGGGTTATTAATAATCAGAGTTTTGTCCGAGCCAAGTTTAATAGCCTGATGGCTGTGGGGAAGTAGCTATTCCTGAACCTGGTTGTTGCAGTCTTCAGGCTCCTGTACCTTCTACCTGAAGGTAGCAGGGAGATGAGTGTGTGGCCAGGATGGTGTGGGTCTTTGATGATACTGCCAGCCTTTTTGAGGCAGCGACTGCGATAAATCCCCTCGATGGAAGGAAGGTCAGAGCCGATGATGGACTGAGCAGTGTTTACTACTTTTTGTAGTCTTTTCCTCTCCAGGGCGCTTAAGTTGCTGAACCAAGCCACAATGCAACCGGTCAGTATGCTCTCTACTGTGCACCTGTAGAAGTTAGAGAGAGTCCTCCTTGACAAACCGACTCTCCGTAATCTTCTCAGGAAGTAGAGGTGCTGATGAGCTTTCTTGATAATTGCATTAGTGTTCTCGGACCAGGAAAGATCTTCAGAGATGTGCACGCCCAGGAATTTGAAGCTCTTGACCATTTCAACCATCGACCCATTGATATAAACGGGGCTGTGGGTCCCCATCCTACTCCTTCCAAAGTCCACAATCAGTTCCTTGGTTTTGCTGGTGTTGAGGGCCAGGTTAATGCGCTGGCACCATATGGACAGTTGCTCGATCTCTCTTCTATACCATCAGTGATACGTCCCACAACAGTGGTGTCATCAGCGAACTTGATGATGGAGTTTGCACTGTGACTGGCTACACAGTCATGAGTATAGAGTGAGTACAGCAGGGGGCTGAGCACGCAGCCTTGAGGTGCTCCCGTGCTGATTGTTATCGAGGCTGACACATTTCCACCAATACGAACACACTGTGGTCTGTGAATGAGGAAGTCGAGGATCCAATTGCAGAGGGATGCGCAGAGACCCAGTTCTGCGAGTTTGGTAACCAGCTTGGAGGGGATGATTAAATGCCGAGCTGTAATCGATGAATAACGGCCTGACAAATGAGTTTTTGTTGTCCAAGTGGTCCAGAGCGGAGTGGAGGGCCAGCGAGATCACATCTGTTGTGGCGGTAAGCGAACTGCAGTGGGTCCAGGTTTTTGTCGAGGTAGGAGTTGATTTGCTCCATGATCAACCTCTCAAAGCAAATAATACCTTTGAGTTCACATCAGAACTGTCCGTTTTGGTAAGCAGATAATTGGGTGTTAAAACCTGCATGGTTTCTTTGAACAGTGCACTAAAACTCAGCTTTTTGTCAGCATATGTCTAAAATGACCAAGTCCTAAAGCTAGTTATTGATCCAAGAACCACCAGTGTGAAACCTTATTAAATATGTCTTCATCTCCATTGTGTATATTTTGGAGTTCCTACACAGTAAAATACTCCCCTGACCCAAGGGAAACCTCCAGCCATCATCAATCCAGTTATAACATTGATACTCTGTGTAGGAAGATCTCATCGAAAGGTGCAAAAACATCTGTAGCAATTGAAGACGCAGGCTGCAAAGTTGCGTTCCTTTATAAAGCAGCATACCAAAGTGGGAGTGATCTTAAGAATTTAGACTTCTTAGAATTAAAGCCTACCGTCTTTCTACGAAGTGCATCACTTTGTTTTAAAGTTAATTTACAGGATATTGGATTTACTGCCCATTCTGAATTTTCCGTGATGCTGATCAGCATCTTCCTGACTTGGCTTCAACCAAATTCGGGATGGCCTAATCTGTTCTGTGAATTTTTTTGTAACAGTTTATCAACGTGTAGTCTGAGAAAGTTAGAGAGCAAAATTCTCCTTTGTGATTGTATTCCTGGTGATTATAAGGCAGTTGTAGATACAAGGAACTGCAGATGCTGGTTAAAAGATACCCAAGTGCTGGAGTAACTCAGCGGATAAGGCAGCATCTCTGGAGAACATGGATAGGTGATGTTTTGGTCGGAGTAGGAGTCATAGAGGGGGAACAGTGAGAGAGGGTCTCACAGAACTGGCAGTGAGAGAGGGTCTCACAGAACCCACCATGATATCTCTTCAAGGTATGTGTACTTTGAAGGAGTTTTCTTCCCTACTCCGACGGGGAATCTAAAGAAGGGTCCCGACCCGAAACGTCACTTATCCATGTTCTCCAGAGATGCTGCCTAACCAGTACTTTGTGTCTTATTATACGGCAGCAATTGGAGATATTGTATTCCATGTTTTCAAGCATCTCTCCTAATTTATCTGTATCGGAAATGAAACATTGTTGTCCTGAAACTGAATGCCCTTGAGATCTGCTCTGTGTTTCAGTGTTAACTAACGTCTTTGTATGAGATTGAATGATTGTTTAATTACTTTGGATGAACGTGAGTTCCTGGAGTAGAGGTCAATACATTCAAAGATTTAAAAAAAAATGTCTTTGCATTTGAAGTCTGCATACTTTGTTGCATATTTAAAAGGATACTTTTGTCCACCTGAGTTTATTAATTTATTCATGATATTGGCAATAAAATTGATTTGGAAAACTGATGCTCTTGTATACCCATTGTCATTGCCTTTATAGAGGGTCTACTTAGAAAGATGCTTCGAGTTAAAATGGTAGTGGGAAAATAATCTAACCAGTATTGCTGTTTATATATAGACTTTCATTAAAAAGTAAACACTCAAGTTAAGCCATCTACCTGCATATGAACCATAAATGTCACTGACTTGAGATACCTTTGGATTCTGTTGTGAGGTGCAACACCTGTCTATATACTTCTGCCGTCACCACCATCTAGGGTCTCCTCTACATTTGTGTTTAGTGATACAGCCCAGAAGAAGTCCCTTTGGCCCACCGAGTCTGCACCGACTTGTGACCACTGTACTATCAGCACTATCCCACATACTAGGGATAAGTTACCATTTTTTTTTTAACCAAAGCCAATTAACCTACAAACCTGTACAAACCTGGAGAATGTGAGGAAACCGGAGCTCCTGGAGGAAACCTACTCAGTCACAGGGAGAACGTACAAACTCCGTACAGACAGCGCCGGTAGTCAGGATCAAACTCAGGTCTCTGGCGCTGTAAGGCGGAACTCTACCGCTGCACAACTATGCTGCCCCTAATTGGTGAGACTAAGCTTAGACTAGGCGGTTGCTTTGCCAAGCACCTCTGCCATGGCCACCTGGAGTTCCCACTTGATAGTCATTTCAGTTCCTCTTCCAATTCCCACACCTACCTGTCTGTCCTCAGCCTCCTCCACTGTCAGGGTGAGGCCATATGCAAACTAGAGGAACAGCACCTCATATTTCATCTCAGTAGACTACAACACAATGTATGAATGTTACATTTTCTAATTTTAGTTAACCCTCTAACTCGTCACCCCTCCTTCCCAATACACATTGCTATTTAACTATCCTCTCATTCTATTTATGTAATATTTCAGAAATGCTCAACCTAAACTTTTTAAAACTTTACATGCATACATAAGAACCACCCAACCTTCTTAGTATATTCTTGACTCCAGTAACTTTTGTTTATACTTTAATCTTTAATTTTTACAATTATTCTTGCTTTTCCTGATGTTTCGATGATGTTTTGCCCATTGGGAGTATCTAGACCTCGAGGGGATAATTTTAGAAAAAGGGCTCGTGGATGTGGGGAAGAATTCCTTCCCTGAGGTTCATGGCTCCTGCCTCTTTGGATTTCTCTACGTCAGAGAGCTGCTGAGGTTGGCTCACGATGGCGATCAAGGCATTTGCACCACAGAGGAGTGGGGGCTTGGCAGGGAGAGTAAAAAAGTGGATTTTGAGCCACGATTGCAGCAGCTCTGATCACATTGAACACTGGAGCAGGCTCGAGGAACATGATTGTTCTTCTCCTCCCACCTCCTGGTTCCATGTTCCTTCTCTGACATCTCAGTACATGCAAGCCGTTCATGCCACACTAACCTACAACACCATGCTACATGGGGAGTAATGTCTGGATTATAGATTATTGCCATAAATGGTATATACACACACACATACTGTACATAGAACGTAGAACAGTACAGCATGGGTACGGGCCCTTCGGCCTACAATGTTTACGCCAAAACATGACGCCAAGTTAAACTGATCTCATCTGCCTGTACATGATCTCTATTCCTTGAACTTCCACGTTCCTACCTAAAAGCCTCTTCAATGCCACTACCATATCTGCACCACCTTTAAACTTCTCCCCTCTCACCTTATAACTATGCCCTTTAGTGTTGGACAGGTCCACCCTGGGGAAAAAAGATTCTGACTGTCTCCCCTATCGATGCCTCTCATAATTTAATATATTCTATCAAATCTCCACTCAACTTCCGACATGCCATACTAGCAATCTATTTACTTTTTTAACTGCCTTGCCAGTTAGTCTGGATATTGACAATAGTATATTTCTACACCCAGGGTCCGATCTGAATCTCACTGCTAATTCCAGTCACTGGTACTTCCACTGCACATTTTTCCCTTCTGTGTGTAGTACTTTACATTCATTATTGAATCTCATTAGCTATTTGCCTGACCATTTGCATAACCTAAAAGCTTCTGCAAATGATTAACTGTATTCTCCGCTCTGCTGCTCTTTCTATTTTAGTGTCTTCTACAAATTTGACAAGCTTAAAATTGATTGTGGCATCGTTTGTTTATGGAGATTTGAAGCTGTGGGGATCTAGGCACCTCCAGTGCTCTACTGCCCCCACCACACCTCCCACAAACTGACGTTCACATGCTCACTGGTACTTGGGTTTCTGTCTCAATCCTGTCAGTTTTGGGTTTTTTTATTCCCCGTCTATATTGGAGGGAATGATTCCTGGAATTTGAGGGCTTGCCCAATGAGGAGAGTGTAAGCAAACCTAACCTATGCTGTGGAAAATAGAAAAATTAGAAGTTTTGTCATTGAGCCAGACTAAAGTATTACAGAGACATAAGAGACAGCAGATGCTGGAATTTGACCAAAAATACAACTGCTGGAGGAACTTAGTGAGCCAGGCAGCATCTGCTGAGGGATATGGACAGATGACGTTTCATGTTGGTACCCTTCTTCAGTCCTGATCCAAAACGTTGTTCATTCATTTCCCTCCACAGATGCTGCCTAAGTTCCTCCAGCACTTTGATTATTTTGCTCCCAGTTCTAACAGTCGTTTAAAGGGTGGATCAAAGGATGATGATTTCTCTGGGACGATTTGAACTACACATCACAGTTTCAAAAGAAGGGATTGGAATTTTGGAATGAGATGAGAAGAACTTTCTTTTCACCTAAAGAATTGCAAATTTTCCAACAGCACCGTAGAAATTCAGTCATTGAGTTTATTCAAGACAGAAATGGATGGATTGTTAGACATTAAGGGAATTGAGAGATGTGGGAATAGTACAGGAAAGTGGCACTGAGGTAAATATTTAAACTATAGTCTTGTTGAATGGCAGGGCCGTCACAAGGGGCTGAATGGTGTTCTCCTGCTTTTCCTTCAGTTTTTATTGAGTACAATGCCACATTTTGTACATTACAATTTGACCCTGTTTCCATATGTAGTTCATTGGTTGAAAAGTACTTTGGAACAATCTGAAGAACTTGCTATTTTGTAAGGACACCCGGATATTGTTTTTGAATCAGATTAAAATAGGCTGTGATGAGATTACACTAATGAAGGATGTTAGGGCTGTGAAACGAAATCTCATTGAAACATTTAAGGTTATGCAAGAACTCGTCAGGGTGAATATTATAAAGATATTCCTTCTGGTTGGAGAGTTTAGATTTAGCGATTGGTGGAGAAATGAGGAAGAATTTATTCTCTGAGTTGCAAATCTTTACAGTTTTCTGTTCCAGATAGCTTTAGCATTTGAGTTAGGTATTGAAAAAGCTGAGATAGATGTTTGGACTATACAGGAATACAGCTTTTGGAAATTGAACTGGAACGTAGGATGAAGGCCGGAAATCAGATTATCCATAATCTCTTTGGTGATGAAGTTGGTTTAAGGGACTTTTGACCAGTTCCTGGCTCTTGGTTCTCATGGAGGCGTTAGGTATGTATTGATGCTCTTTGAAGTCAATTAGATATAATAAAAGTCCCTTTTGTGGAGATAAATGAAGCAGCTAATTTTCCGATCAGCAAACAATTGAGATGAAATGAGACGTGATTAGATTTTTGTTGATCACAATAAATGAAGATTGAATATTAGTTAACACTAACTGGACCGTGACTTAATGTCACACCTGAATGACAATGTCTCTAACAGAATGTGCAACTTAAGAGGATTCACAACCTCTGGACCTTGAGGCAAGATTGCATTTAATTAAACCTAAAAGATGTGAGAATACTAATATTAATTTGTTGATTTGTAACAATGGTTTGATGTGATATTGACTTACAATTCTATTCCTCTTCAAACCTATTCACAGCTATAAAACTTTTTACCATTTGTCATCTTTGCCTTTGTTCAAAACATTCTTGTTAATTTAATGCCAAACTCTTTCTAGCTCATTATACAATGAATTTCATTGTTTCAGCAGATACCTGTTAATATGTTCATTATCTGCAATTACTAACTGTCATCCTTTTAATTAGACATCTGACAGACAGAAAATAGCTTGTTTTATTCTTGTCAGCAACTCAAATAGAGTTTTACATTTTTATTGTTGTGAACAGCTGTGGAAAAGTGACTTTATGTTTGTTTTACGATGGATTATTTAACTGTCCTCTCACCTTTGAAATAGTTAACTCCAGCCCAGACTGAGCGTTTGGGAGCTGGAAGGAGACATTCACTGACATTTACCATGTGCTCTGTTGAGGAAATGTCTTGCTATTTGGCCCACGCGGTTTCATTCAGTGATTCCATGTTTGTAAGTGCAAATATTCATACTGCTGTAATGCTGGCCATGCAATAGCCACTTGGAACATAGAACAGTCCAGCACAAGAACCGGCTTTTCAGCCCACAATGTCTGTGCTGAACATGATGTCAAGATGATCACTTACCGAAGACAGACACAAAAAGCTGGAGTAACTCAGTGGGTCAGGGAGCATCTCTGGTGAAAAGGAATAGATGACGTTTCGGGTCGAGACCCTTCTTCATTTACCTACCTGTACATAACATATCCCTCCATTCCCTGCATATCTATATGCCTATCTAAATATATTTTAAATTCCACTAATGTATCTGCTTCAACCACCACCCCTGGCAGTGCATTCCAGGCACTCGGCACCCTCTGTGTGTAAACAAAAATGGCCCTGCACAGCATCTTTAAACTTTGCCCCTCTCACTGTAAAGCTGTGCCCTCTAGTATTGATTTCTCTATCCTTGGAAATAGATTCAGACTGCCTACCTTATCTGTGCCATTACATGGCTAAACTGCTTCCATTATTGTTAGATCAACATTACTTACTCAATGGACAGTTTTGTCAGTAGATATATCGGGGTCAACATTTATACAATGGTCTGACTTGTAACGGCAGATTACGTATCTAGTTCCGTTGTCACATTTCTGTGTATTGATGTGCTCCAGATGGTTGCGGTATTTCCTATATTAAAGCAATTTTAGTACTTCAAAAGTTGAGATGACATCGTGAAGAGAGGCATGCACGGATATGCTTTGGGGGAATTCGGCTTATCCTTGACAGAATTGATGAGGGTAATGCAGTTGATGTGGAATTTCAGAAACCTTTTGATACAGTTTCATATGATGGGCTTAGCAGCAAAGTTGAAGTGCCAAGCAAAAGGGAGACATTGACAGTATGTGTATGAAGTTAATCCTGTGACAGGCAACAGTTGTGGTGAATGATGGTTCTTAGATTGAAGGAAGGTGAATAGTGACATTCTGCAGGGGTAGGTGTTGAAGCTGTAGGTTTCCTTTTTTTAATCTATGTTAATGAGTTGGACTTGGGCGTAAACCACAATTTCTAAATTTGCAGGTGGCACAAAACGTGGCTGTATTGTGAACTGCGGTGAGGATATTGATAGGTTGCAGGAGCATATGAATGGGTTTGTGGGCTATAGCCGGTTCCAATTAATGGGGAGAAATATGTGTCAATGTGTTTTGGTAGGAAGATTGAGCAGAGGCAGTGCAGAATGAAGGATAATGCTCTGAAAGAAATATTGGCGCAGTGAGTTTTGTGCCAGCATGTGGTTAGAATATGAAGCGCACTCTCCATAGATGTGCAGGAAAGAACTGCAGATGCTGTTTTAAATAGAAGATCGACACAAAATGCTGGAGTAACTCAGCGGGACAGGCAGCATCTCAGGAGAGAAGGAATGGGTGACGTTTCTGGTCGAGACTCTGAGTCTGAAGAAAGGTCTCGACCCGAAATGTCACCCATTCCTTCTCTCCAGAGATGCTGCCTGTCCTGCTGAGTTACTCCAGCATTTTGCCGACTCTCTATACATGTTTTGAGACAAGTTCCATTGTGGCCTTCAAAGGGGAGTTGGATAAATATAGGCGAAAAAAAGTTATTTGGGCATCAGATTAAAGACTGGTGAATGGCAGCTGGTGAGATGCTGTGGCAGACAGGCACAAAGGCTGAATGGTCACTTGTGCTGTAACCATTCAACCATTCTAGAATCTGATGTCAGGGTGACTGGTGAACTAATGGGATTTCTTCGCATTAATAATTGTGATTGCAGTTTATAATTCCCTTTGCACGAGTGCTTTCAGCAGATAAGTGGTTTAGGTTGTGGACGTGAAAAGTTTGTTTTTAGTAAATGTGTGCGGTTTTGTAAAAACATCTTTATAAAATGATTGTACACAAAAAAGCTGGAGAAACTCAGCGGGTGCAGCAGCATCTATGGAGCGAAGGAAAAAGGCAACGTTTCGGGCCGAAACCCTTCTTCAGACTGATCGGGGGTGGGGGGGCGGGGAGAAGAAAGGAAAAAGGAGGAGTAGCTCGAAGGCTGGGGGATGGGAGGAGACAGCAGGAGGGCTGAGCAAGGGGAGGAGACAGCAAGGACTAACAAAATTGGGAGAATTCAATGTTCATGCCCCCAGGATGCAGACTCTCCAAGCGGAATATGAGGTGCTGTTCCTCCAATTTCCGGTGTTGCTCGCTCTGGCCATGGAGGAGACCCAGGACAGAGAGGTCGGATACGGAGTGGGAGGGGGAGTTGAAGTGCTGAGCCACCGGGAGGTCAGGTTGGTTATTGCAGACCGAGCGGAGGTGTTCGGCGAAACGATCGCCTAACCTCCGCTTGGTCTCACATTGAACATTGAATTCTCCCAATAGATCTGCTGACATCTAGAGCAGCGGATGCAATAGATGAGGTTAGAGGAGATGCAGGTAAACCTTTGTCGCACCTGGAACGACTGCTTGGGTCCTTGAATGGAGTCGAGGGGGGACGTAAAGGGACAAGTGTTGCATTTCTTGCGGTTGCAAGGGAAAGTGCCCGGGAAGGGGGTGGTACGGGAGGGAAGGGAAGAATTGACAAGGGAGTTATGGAAGGATCGGTCTTTGCGGAAGGCAGATATGGGGGGAGATGGGAAGATGTGGCGAGTGGTGGGGTCACGTTGGAGGTGGCGAAACTGACGGAGGATTACTTGTTGTATGTGAAGACTGGTGGGGTGAAAGGTGAGGACTAGGGGGACTCTGCCCTTGTTGCGAGTGGGGGGATGGGGAGAGAGAGCAGTGTTGCGGGGTATGGAAGAGACCCTGGTGCGAGCCTCATCTATGGTGGAGGAGGGGAACCCCCGTTCCCTGAAGAATGAGGCCATTTCAGATGCCCTGGTGTGGAACACCTCATCCTGGGAGCAGATGCGGCGTAGACGGAGGAATTGGGAGTAGGGGATGGAGTCCTTACAGGAAGTAGGGTGGGAAGAAGTGTAGTCCAGATAGCCATGGGAGTCAGTAGGTTTATAGTGGATGTCGGTCAGAAGTCTATCACCTGCGATGGAGATAGTGAGGTCAAGGAATGGTAGGGAAGTGTCGGAAATGGTCCAGGTGTATTTGAGTGCCGGATGGAAGTTAGTGGTGAAGTGGATGAAGTCAGTCAGTTGTGTGCGGGTGCAGGAAGTGGCACCAAAGCAGTCGTCAATGTAGCGGAGGTAGAGGTCGGGGATGGGGCCCTGGTAAGTATTGAACAAGGATTGCTCGACGTAACCGACAAAGAGGCAGGCATAGCTGGGGCCCATGCGTGTGCCCATAGCTACGTCTTGTATTTGGAAAATACATTTATAAAATGATTCATTTACAAATTTTCCAAGTTTGTGATGCCCACAAGGCTTACAGATCCATTGCACGTAAAATTTGAGAGTCTTCTCAGTTTAGAGTGATCTGAAGTATATCAGGCCAGTTTGTGTGTGAGATAACAGGATTAAATCCTTAATTCAAAAGTGCGATAACCCAAACGCATTGTATAACCTGGGTCCACGCTGGTTCATGGATTAGTGGGAGATCAAGATAGCAATTTTCCATTGATTTTGATAATAGAACATAGAACAGTACAGCACAGGAACAAGCCCTTCAGCCCCCAATGTCCTTGCCGAACATAATGCCAAATTAAAATAATCTCATCTGACTGTATGTGGTCCATATCCCTCTATCACTCAATATCCATGTGGCTATCTAAAAAGCCTCTTAAATGCTTTTCATATGTGCTTACCCATCACTTGGCAGCAGATTGTCAGGCTCCCACGATTCTCTGTTTTAAAAAAAAAACTTGCCCCTCACATCATGTTTAAAATGTGCCCTTCTCTCCTTAAAGCTAAGCCCCCTGGTCTTTGACATTTCTGTTCTGACTGTTCTGACTGTCTACTCCATCTGTGCCTCTCATCATTTTATACACCTCTCTCAGGTCTTCCTTCCACCTTTGACATTCCAGAGAAAACAATCCAAGTTCGTCCAACCTTTCCCTGCAGCTAATGCTCTCTAATCCAGGCACCATTCCGGTAATCCTCTTCTGCACCATCTCAAAAGCCTTCACATCCTTCTTGCAATGGGGTAACCAGAACTGCGTACAGTATTCCAAATCTAGCTTAACCAAAGTCCTGTAAAGCTGCAACATGTCTTAGTGGCTCTTTTACTCAATCAATGAAGGACATAGAATAAATGGCAGAGACCTCAGAGCATGAATGTGCAGAGAGAACTTGCGGTACAAGTCCCCAGCTCACTTAAAATAGCGACACTGATGGATTAGAATAATGAAGGCAGCATTTTGGTATGCTTGCCTTCATAGGCTAAGGCATTGTTGTGTAAGAGTTGAGACACCAGGTTGCAGCCGCACAAAACATTAATTAGACCACAAAACGCAAAGTGCTGGAGTAACTCATCGGGTCAGGCAGCATCTGTGGAGCAAATACATAGGGGACGTTTCGGCTTGGGTCCCTTGAAGCAGGGTCCCAGCCCGAAAAATTGCCCCTCCATATTTTCCACAGATGTTGCCTGATCCTCTGAGTTACTCCTACGCTTTGTGTTTTGCTCAAGATTTCAATATCTGCGTACCTTGTGTCTATTAATGAGACTGCATTTGGAGTGTTGTGTCCAATTTTGGGTGCCATTGGAACTTCCAACACCTGAAGAGGATATAACATTATGAGGATGATAGATGGGATAGATAACCAGTCTTTTTCCCAGGGCAGTGGAGTCTAGTCAAGAGATAATTCAAAAGTGTTTTATTGTCATATGTCCTGAAATATGGAACAATGAAATTCTTACTTGCAGCAGCACAACAGAAACATAAACAGAGTACTCTATATAATATTTCCACACACACACATACTGCATTTTTTTGGTTGTTTGTTATATAGTCATAGAGTGATACAGTGTAGAATCAGGCCCTACGGCCCAACTTGCCCCCACCGGCCAACATGTCGCAGTTACCCTAATACATTACACTACATAGTACACTGCATAATATACATTTTATACATATATATAATATGTGTTTGCGTGTACGTGTGTGAGTGTATATATAAATACAATTAAAACAAGCAATCAAACACGTAATAAGAGAACTAAGAAACATTTACATAAATACAGGGATAAGGCAGGCACGGGTTATTGATTTGGGACGATCAGCCATGATCACAATGAATTGCGGTTCTGGCTCAGGGCCGAATGGCCTCATCCTGCACCTATTTTCTATGTCTATGTTTCTATGATAGGTTTAGACGGATATGAGCCAAATACTGACAGTTGAGACTAGTCGATGGGACATGTTGGTTGGCATGGGTAAGTTGGGCCGAAGGGCCTGTTTCCACTCTGTATCACTCTATGACTAAACCAGAGGGCACGAGTTTAGGATAAGAAGGGAGAAACTTAAAGTTGAGAGGCAGGTTTTTCACACAGAAGGGGATGATTATGTGTTATGAGCTGCTTGAGGAAATGGTAGAGGCAGACTCATTTGCAATGTTTAAATGATGTTTGGGCAGACACCTAGATGAGAATGGCATAGAGGGATAACGGCCTAATGCTGACAATTAGCATTAGCGTGGGTAGGCATCACGGATGCGATATGAACTTGGTTGGGTCCATTTCTGCGTTTAATGATTCTGTATTATCTGATAAGACATTTGAAGAGTTGGCTGGATCAGTTGGGTGGCACAAGTGCCCCACTTCCAGTCCTGTAGATCACTGGTGTAAGTTTTAATAGATTGGTTTACCATCCAGAATAAATGTTGTGGACTTTATCACAGATTTCACATGGATTCCAAGATGTGCTCTCTCAAAGGAGGCTGCTCAGAGAAAATAAACTTAATTACAAATGGAAATGGACACATCCATGATGTGGATCATGAGTGAGCTGAATTTAACCATTGGTTAGATGGGACTGTGAATCTCAGGGAGTCAGTTATATTGGTTGAAGCGGCCTTCAAAAATAAAAATAGTTTTGGAGGGACCAGTTGCACTTGTCAAGTACCATATGGTGTGCCATAGGGGTGGTGATTGAAGCAGAAATGTTAGTGGCATTTAAAATACGTTTGGATAGGACCATCATGGTTATTCAGTGAATGGAGGGATATGGGTTATGTGCAGTGATGGTTTTGGCATATGATGGTCAGACAGTGTGGGTCAAAGTTCATTGTTCTTTTGCTGTAATGTTCTACGATGCACTTAAGGTCTTGCAAGCCAACGTTTACCTGAATGTTACATTGGGTTCTTTGAAGACATGATCTTTACCTGCCTTATGAAGGAAGAGGTTGGAGAAGAGATGTACTTTCACTAAACTGGGTGAGTTTTCTGCTTTGCCAACTGCAACTGTTTATGTAGTGAAATGAAATGATACTGTATGGATCTATAGAGATTCTTAAATACCAATAACAAAACAAACTTAGATAACTATCGCTGATATTTGTTTACTCGGCTAGGAGGTATACAGATCCTCACAACCTTTTGACATGTCCTGTGCTTATCAGCAAATTGAGTAGAAGAAAGATTCGAAGGATACGCAATGATAAATACTCACATTGGACTGTGGTACAACCAACATCTATTTGGGATAGCATCAACTCTGGGCTCTCGTCAGAGGACATAGACATTGACACCAAGGTCTACCAGACACTGTGTAGGAGAGAACTGCAGATGCTGGTTTACACCAAAGATAGACACAAAATGCTGGAGTAACTCAGTGGGACAGACAGCATCTCTGGATAGAAGGAATGGGTGACGTTTCGGGTTGAGATCCTTCTTCAGACTGAGATACTATTGTTTACCTAAATGACATCTTACTGACTGGACAAATAAAGGAGGAACTTGAGAAAAGTTTAAGAGTTAATTATTCTGCGGAGCAGGGATAAGATTGAAGAGAGGCATGTGAAGGTAAGGTTCAAGCTGCATGGAATATACTTTGCCTGATCAGACCTCGATGCAAATTGGTAAATCCCAAAATAACATGGAAGAGGATCAGGAAAGAAGCTACGTATAGAAAGTCGAAGCTGTTGCTGCTGAACTGTAGTTGTCGTTCATTATGACCAAGTGGAGTCTTTGATACAGTCCAATAATGTACTGACTGTATAAGTTTGCAATACTGTACGGAACGCAGTTTAGCACTCCTAGACGTCTGAAGAAGAAGGTCTGAAGAAGGGTCTTGACCCAAAACGTCACCCATTCCTTCCCTCCAGCGATGTTGCCTCTCCCGCTGAGTTACTCCAGCATTGGGTTTGCACCACGGTCTCTTTCCAAGACAGAACAATTCTACTTCCAAATAGACAAAGGAGGTTCAGCTGTCGCCGACAGAGTGGTGAAATCTCTCAAGTACCCTTGTAGGTAAAACTTTGTAATTTTTCAAGGGACTATACCTCTGGTGAGTGTTTTGGGGGATTATTTCTGAGAGCCTCAGTGACAGTGCAGGGACGGGCATTGACACAGTTTTCACCTTTAGATGATTGTGAGCATCTACCTATGATGATCAGCACATCCCACGCTGTGGGCTTCTCAGCAGGCAAGAAACTCGACAGGTAGCTTGAAAGTGCAAACAGGGAAATGTTAGTTCCTGATACTGTTAACGTTTGGAATTGAACTGAAATTTATGAATGTCTTTATCCAAATTGAGGGGAAGAGATAAGAAAACATGGCTCTGGGAACCTGTGCTGGATTCCTGCTGTTATTGATGCATTCTACTTGAGTGGAATATGACGATGCTGTGCCCATGATTGTTACATGGTTGTTGATTTCAAAATGATGACTCAGTGTTTTACATCATTTCTACTTGCTGTTTAGATCTATTGAACAATGCCTTTATGATAATAAGATTGGAGCTGTAGAGTGCTGTGTGAATTCCTGAAATTTTATTCAGTTGTGGGAAGGTAATTTTCCCTTGGTTGTCCTACTTCTGGCCTCTGGGCGCGAAAACATATAAAAAAAAAGCAGGGAGCCGGCATCACATTTACTAATGCTGATGTGGAATTGACAACTAGGCGGCATACAAGAGCAATTTAGACATTTTCAGGCACACGAAGATCAATATTTCTGTGTTGGAAACCAGGCTGATACATTCTCCAGGTTGCATTAGTTAGGAATTAGATTAGATGCTAGATACTGAAAAGTGTAAACATCAGGCAGGTAGTGACGAAGCAGATGTGTTATAATTTTAATGCACAATGACAAAGAGATTCTTTGGACAGGAGGTGAATTGACTGCTTCCTTTTTATTGCTGCGTTTTGACAAGAGAGGCTTTTCTATTGGAGTTGCATTGCTTGAAAGATGTTGTAAAGGATTTTTCCTTGTGATTAATCCTAAAAAAAGAACATTTTGCGTGAAATGAAAATAAAATTGATGAAGAGCTTGTGATTATTTGTAGCTATAATTTATTACAGGCGGTATTATTTTCTGGCATGCGATTATTTACTAACTGCTGTGAATGGCTTGTCGATAGACTTTTTTTAAGCTAAAGCATGGGTCCTAAATTAGAAATTTCAAAATGCAGTTTGTAAAATACTTGTGATTCAAAATCAATTTAGTTACCTTTTTCTTTAATTGGTATAATTCATAAACTGACTAATTATACCCACTTGCCTGTCATTGACACGGGATGGTCTTTTGCTGTGATTGCCAATTTATTTGATTGGATGTAAGTGGGCTATTATTTCTGAACTAATTTACCCAATTTTCCCCAATATTTTGCTCCTGTTTCCTCCCACACTCCAAAGACGTTTGTAGGTTAATTGGCTTGGTAAAATTGTAAATTGTGCCTAATGTGTGCAGGATAGTGTTTGTGTGTGGGGGTCGCTGGTCGGTGTAGACTCGGTAGGCCAAAGGGCCTGTTTCCACATGTATCTCTAAACTAAAAACTAAACAATGAAGTGGGATGCCAGCTTTATTTTTCTCTGAATGGTCTGAAATCGATACCCTGCAAAGAATATAGAAAGGAAAGGAGCTGCAGTGGGCTTTGTTTTGAGAGGTGGGGGACGATTCCCCCCCATTTTTTGTAATCCGGGTTTTAAAACTCGGTGAAATCTCCGCTTTCCGCGAGACAGTGGGAGTGGGATTGATGATCGAGGGCGCCGATTGGACGAGAGAGACGTCGGTCAGCAGGCAATGGGGGCAGGACATAATGATTCAGCGCGATAATTGGAGGAGAGAGGTGTCGTTCAGAGGCAGAAGTCAGGGGGTGGGACTGTGGATAGAGCGCGGTGATTGTAGGAGGGAGACGTCCTGGTGGGGAAAAGATCATAGAGTGGAGCTTGAATTGCATGCCCAGGTCATAGGGTCACAAGTGAAAAACACTCTCGGCAGCCCTGGACACAGACCTGCGCCTCATCCGCAGCCAGGATCGACCCTGGGTCTCCGGCGCTGCAATTGCTACCGAACTGTCACTGGACCATCCCCGTCCCCACCCGAGTGCCCCCCCCCCCCCCCCCACACGCCCGGGGGTGGTCAGAGATGTCGGGAGTCAGACGGGAGCGGTGCCCCCAGGCCCACAGCCAGCGCAGAGAAGCAGCACTAAATCTAGTTCAACTCTGCCTGTCCCGCCAAGAAATTGTGTCCCCCGGTCCCCCCTCCATGTTTTGATAGCGATTTCCGTGCCTGCTTTAACTTATTGAAAGGTACATTCACAGAATTGTACATTCACATTCACATAGAATTGCAAACATTTACAGTTCTCTGTGGGAGAAATACACACAATCTCCATCTCAAGTGGCTGGCTCACGATCCAGAGACAAGAATGTTTTATTAAGGAAGTTATATCTGTAGTGGCAGATTATTATATCGTTCAGGAAATTTTTCCTCTAGCCACTCTGTTTGAAGACCGGGGTAAGGAGATAGTTTTGTTACGCATGCGAGCTCTCCACGAGACATTCAATGCCGTCCAAAGATAAATCTTCAAAACACAGTCTATTGGTTAATAGTTTCTTTATTGTCGTAGTAAAAACAGTAAGATATTGATCCAAACTTTTTCTTGTTTAAGTACATTGTGATCTTACTCGTAGTCAAACTCGTGCATGGTCGAAAGCTGTGCCTTCCCCATGCTTCTTCGACTAAACTCAAACTACTAGCATCTGTGTGAAAATCCCAGCCTCAACCACGCCTCCGACTACGTAATAAATCCCACCCACATAATTACAGGCAGATAACATTTAAAGGTAACTGGTTATAGTTATAACATACTGAGTTAAGGTAAATGGCTACTACAATATCCTTAAGGAAATAGACCAGATCTGCATACAGTACTCGAGGCGCAGTGTCACAAGAGCATTGTATAGCAGGTATTTCATGTTGTTCCTTGTCCTGCACAGGATTGGAACCTTTCCTTCTCTTTGACACGACATTATTCATGGGGAAACTTGCCAGTCTTGGGCCAGAGATCAAAAAACGTACTTAATCGAACTTTATAAAGAAATTAAATATTTAGCAAATCCTAACATTTTCCTTCAACACTTTAACCAGTTTGCTACCTCAACTTGATTCTTTCAGGGCAGCATTTACTAAAGTTTAAGATGTTTGAATGAGAAGATATGACCAAGTTTCCCTTCTGCTCCTAGCCTATAAATGAAGAGAAAATATGTGTTGAGGTCTCCTGAGTTGTAGCTTGCTCACCCATTTGGTTTGTACATGGTGTTTCCGATGGGTTGGGGATGGGGTGGTGTTTCATATTAACTTTACAGAATGTAGTGGAGGAAAAAAAAAATGCCACTCACTAAAAGTACAAAGGTGTGTTTAGAATACCTGAATTTTCCATGCATGGTTATTATGGTGAAGTCCTCCCCACTAATGAAAGGATCTGCATGAGGTGCTGCCTCCAGAAGGTAGCACCTATCATCAAAAATGCCCACTCTCTGGGCTATGCCTCTTCTTGCTGCTACAGTCAGACAGGAGGTACAGAAATCTGAGATCTCACACCACCGGGTTTAGGAACAACTATTTTCCTACATCAACTGACCAACACAACCTTAAAGGGCCTGTCCCACTTTCTCGACCTAATTCACCACCTTTTTTACTCGTGGACATTTTTCATCATGCTAGAAAAAATGCCCCAACTTACTTGATGCTACGAGTACCTACGACTAGCATCACGACCTGCTACGACCTACCTACGACCTCCTACGACCTCGTGACGACCATGCTGCGAGTATGAGTCAAGGGCAAACTCGGCAATGGTCATGAATTAGGTTGTGAAAGTTTGACAGGCCCTTAATCCTACCTCGGCAAGCGAACACTAGAGGCCACCCCTAGCACTGCAATGGACTCGTTTTTTAAATTGTGCTTTGCACTGATGTCTTGTTTATTGCGCAGTCTTTTTCTTTTCACTCTAATTTATGTACAGTTTGTTTTTGTGCGTTGTCTGAATCTATGTGCTGCTCCAAACAAGGTTTACATGGTAGGCACAAAATGCTGGAGTAACTCAGTGGGACAGGCAACATCTCTGGGGAGAAGGAATGGGTGACATTTCGGGTCGAGACCCTTCTTCAGACCGATGAAGGTTTTCACGGTATCTGTACCTTACTGTACTTGTGCACTGACAATAAACTCGATTCGACTTGACTGATGTGGCAACTTGAGTAATAATATCATCCACTGATGGTTGTGCTGTTCATTTTGACTCATAATTCTAAAAAATGATGTAATTTAAAAGAGAGCAGGATTAGGTTGAAATGGTTCTTGTGAATGCAAGCTTAGCACACTACAGAGTGCTCTCATTTATCTAGGCCAGATGTTTACAACTTATTTATTGATCGTTTTGTATTTGAAAAAGAGCAGCACTCCATCCTTGGCCATTCAGTGTTTCTGAGGGATTATTGGAAGCCTTTGTTAACATTCAATGTTGTGGCTACCTAGATAGGCAAGCAGCAAAAAGAAGATCTTGCGTAAAAGCAACTGGCTGAGTGATATAAATTTGCCTAGCATATTAATTTACTGACAAATGTTTGAGTGAAACCTTGCAAGTAACCAAGTACAGAGAGGAGCAGAAAGTGGGAGTCTAAAACAAAGGAAAGAAACAGCAGATACATCAATCTGTTGATTGTTTAAGAAGGAACTGCATGTGCTGGAAAATTTGAAGGTAGATAAAAATGCTACAGAAACTCAGCGGGTGAGGCGGCATCTATGGAGCGAAGGAATAGGTGACGTTTCGGGTCGAGACCCTAGGGTCTCGAGCCGAAACGTCACCTATTCCTTCACTCCATAGATGCTGCCTCACCCGCTGAGTTTCTCCAGCATTTTTATCTACCTTCAATCTGTTGATTGGTGTGATACTCCAGCCAGCGCAGAGGGGATACAAAGTGCTGATGGTGCATTTGAATTAATTGTTTAAATAGTGAACTGCAGAAGATTAATATCATCAAACAGCCATTTCAATAGAATCCTATGTAGTGTTAGTCAACTGAACAATTGAAATACAATGGAAACAGCATCAGGAAATTGTGTTTATTGTGTAACTCTCTCAGTGCAAATTCCCAGATGAACGTGCCTCAATTGTGAAGTTGACATGGTGGCGCAGCGGTAGAGTTGCTGCCTTGCATTGCCAGACCCGGGTTCCATCCTGACCACGGATGCTTGGCTGTACAGAGTTCATATGTTCACCCCACGACATACATGGGTTTTCTCCGGGTGCTTCGGTTTCCCCTCGCACTCCAAAGACGTACAGGTTTGTAGGTTAATTGGCTTGGTAAAATTGTGTGTAGGATAGCGTTAGTGTGCAGGATCGCTGGTCGGCGTGGACTCGGTGGGCTGCAGGGCCTGTTTCAGCGTTGTGTCTCTAAACTAAACTAAATTGAACAGTTCCACAATCTCCCTTAAAATCTGAGAAATCAATAATGTGTTGAATATTTGTGACAAAATAAGTCTTATTCAAGTAAATATTGAAAAGTCTAAGTGTAGGTCACTAAAATTTGGTATCAAAACTAAAATGTTGTTACTACTTTGGAGTCTGCATTACTTTTGGCTTTGAGTGAATGAATTTAGAACTTGGAGTTTTCAGAGTCTCAATGCAAGCTCTTTATGATTATGAATATTTATGATTTTTTGTAAGCTGCAGGTTCTAATCAAGAAAGTAGTTATATTATGATAATCATAAAACATAATTAACGTAATAGCCCACTGTTGGAGGATGCTTACCGTGCCGTGTTAACCCCTGGAGAACCTTCTGCCGGAATAAAACACATACAATGGGGTTAAGATTCTCCAGTTGATCATCGAATGATGCAAATGAAGAAACACTGTTGTTTCACCCTTTTTCGCTAATTTGCTTTGTGTTACTAATTAGAAACCTACAGAAAATAATTTTGGCAGTTATGGAGGAGAAGCCGCTTAACTGAACGCCTCCCATGGTGAGCAAAACACTGCAAACAGTTATTCTTAATAAGGAAGCCCTATTAAAAGTATACATGTCAGTTTTGATTGGCAGTAATGCATCCCGGAATTGTCCATGATCTAAAGTAATTATTCTATTGGTAACAGGTTTACAATTGATGATAAGGGTAAATGCCAGCCATTGAATCAATTGTGTAGTGACAGTCCCGAAGATTATGCAAAATCTTTTGTTATTAATCAATTTTTTACTTCATCTGTCCATGAAATTCCAACCACTTTTCATTTCGGATGTATGAAGAGGTAGCAATACTTGGTTTACTACATGCAAATTAGATTGACTTCATTGTTAAGTCATTGGTTTTGAAGTCAGTGGCTGATCTGTTAATACAACACACCTAGTCTAGGTTATTTATCTAAAGGAACTTTTGATGTGTAGAATTTTTTTACAGAAAATCACATTGAACAATCTGGCCATTTACCGATGCGTATTCTCAATAAATATTTGCACTTTTGCTTAAGTAGTAAGGATTTTGAATGGATTCATGACAATCTGCTGTAAAATTTGGAATATTTAGGAGAGTATATTTTGCAAGGCTCTCTAATATTTGAATTGCAAAACAAATTGAACCTGATTGGGTGATAGGTGATGCAATGTGTTCTATGCAAAGATACTAGTATCTTTGGTTCTATGTGTGCTAAGAAATGGATAACAAAAGAAATTCTGTGCTGAATGGGTTCAGGTGCAGTTGGCTTCCTCCTTGGAGAGAGGTACATTATGGGTGCAGACTTACTAGGATACTGACAGCCCTGAGTGCCCTTAAGACTTTATTCCCTCTACATATCTGTTCATGAACAGGGACCAATTCAACGGGAAAAAAATCATTTTTCAGCCATGCTTCATGTAAAATAAGCTTTCAGTGGAACTGCAGGAGCCACTCGAGTATTCCTTTGGTTGGCTGCAGACAGTTATGGAGAGAACTCCTCCAGTTCTGGGCAGTGAATCAGAAGCGGAATAACATATCTCGGTTTGTTAAACCAACGTTTCAAGTTTATGTAATTGCAGCTGGCAAAGAGCCTTAACATCTTCACTTGAAGAAATAGCCTGGTGATTCAGGTACTCTGTATTTTTAATAAAGTACAGCTTTGATGCCTGTTTTAAAGCAGGCTGTTAATATAGTGGTGCGGAATGATGTAATTTATCAGGATTGCTTCCAAAGGTAGCCTGGTAGACAGAATCCACTGAAGTTAACTGAACCTAGCACAGCATCTGTGACAAAGGACACCCGTCTGTTGGCGTATCAGTGATCTAAACACATTGTACCAACACCAATTTGTCAGCCTGTCCGTTACGGATGGCCAGCCTTGTGCTGCTTTCCCATCCCTACTTCAGAAAAATAGTTTGGTTTCCTTTAAAATTTCTATTTATTTTAGATTTCTGAAGTTTATTTCTGCAGTTAAATAAAATTAACTGCTTGTGTAATAGTCATTACACAATTCTTTCATTAATGCTTCTCAATGAATTTCCATATCAAAAGTACTACACTGTCACGTGTTCTACTCCAATACTGAATTCTAGATTTCATTGAAGATAGACACAGAATGCTGGAGTAACTCAGAAAGACAGGCAGCATCTCTGGACAGAAGGAATTGGTGATTTCGGGTCGAGACCCTTCTTCACTTCTAGATCCCATTTATGTTTTATATTTTTGATTAATTCAGAAAAAATATTAACAAATCATAAGTAGAAGCAAATCTCCTTGTGCCCAATAAGGAATCTATTATTTGGTTTGGTTTATTATTACCTCGCCTACAGAGGAAAAACTTTGTGTTGTGTGTTATCCAGGTAAATCACCATAGATAAGGGCAACAGGTGGTGCAAAAGAAAAAATAAACAGTCAGAATATAGCAGTATATCTACAAAGAAAGTGCAGATTAAACAAAAGTCTAACTCTAACGAGGTAGATTGGAAGATCGTAAATATATCCTAAATATATGAGAGGTCCGTTCAAGAATGATAACCGAGTAAGAAGCTGTTCTTGAAGCTGGTGCTTCAAATTTTTATCAAACTGCTTTCAAGTTTTTATATTTTCTAGTCGATGGGAGAGGGAAGAACAGAATGACCAGGGTGTGAATGGTCCTTGATTCAGTTGGTTGCTTTTCCAAGGCGGTGTGAAGTGTAGATGGTGATGATAGGGAGGGGCTGGGGCAGGGGGAGCTGGTTTGAGTGATGGACTGGGCTGTGTCCATGACTCTGTAATGTCTTGCAGTCTTGGGCAGAGCAGTTGCCAAACCAAACTGTGATGTGTCCACTTCGGTTACTTTCTTTTGTGCATCTGTAGAAATTCATAAGAGTAATTGTGTACATGCCAAATTGCCTTCATCTTCTGAGGTAGTAGAGCCATTGATCACCCTATTTTTTGAAGATAGTCACAAAATGCTGGAGTAACTCAGCAGGACAGGCAGCATCTCTGGAGAGAAGGAATGTGTGAGGTTTCGGGTCGAGACCCTTCTTCAAACCTTGACCTGAAACATCATCCATTCCTTCTCTCCAGAGACGCTGGCTTTCCCACTGAGTTACTCCAGCATTTTGTGTCTAGCTTCGATTGAAACCAGCATCTGTAGTTCTTTCCTATCCCCCTTTTTTTGGCTGTATTGACAATGTGGTAGGATCAGTTCAAATTGTCGATGATGTTTACACGTAAGAACGTGACGTTCTTGAACATCTTCACACGAGCACCATTGGTGTAGGCTGGGGTGTGGAAGCTGGGGTGTATCCTCCACCCTGCCTCCTGAAGTTGTGGACCAGCTCCTCCATGTTGCTGACGTTAAGGGAGAGGTTGGTGTCGACTCACCACGTTACCAAGCTAAGCTCTCTATCTCCTGTGTCTTTCTGGGAGGACTAAAAGTGATCTTGTCTGATTTAGCCTTGTATTATAATTGCAGTTGACCAGTTACTGAATTCTCGGTTTGGAATGAGTTATAAATTACTTATAATGTCTGTTTAAACAATTTTAATCTGTGGCTCATAGAAATATTAACTCGCTTTGCAATAAAATAGCTTAAACTGTTATGTTCAGAAAATAATAATATTTAACAATATACAAATCTATTTGGTCCTGTCAGTGTCACACATGCCCTGTTTCAGCTATTGATGTTTGGCTGTCAATTGAGCATGCAGCATGATGACAATGAATATTCTTAAAGAAATGTGTAGAAAGGAACTGCAGATGCTGGTTTATACCAGAGATGGACACAAAGTGCTGGAGTAACTTAGTGGGGAAAGGGCCTGTCCCACTTAGGCAACTTTTTCGACGACAGCCGGAAATTAGGCTGCCGCCACATGGTGGCGGGGTGACGTGGCGTGACGCCTGTATTGTCATGGGCTGTTGCCTCAAGTGTCGTGGCCGTTTTCTTGTCGCCGCTTGGTTTTGAAATGTTCAAAACCTCTCGGCGACAGTTAGCTTGACGTTGCGTGACTTCTCCTGGTGTAGGTGCTGTTGTAGGCTGACTTAGGCCAGATTAATGCCACCTGATGTTGGCTGTTGCCGGGTGCTGACTTTGGTGAGTTCAAGTGGCGGCAGCCAACATCATGCAACCTCAACCAGCGACAGTATCGGCGTCACGAGAAGTCACCTTGCGTCATTTGAAAAATAGTGCATCGCTCCGCCTGTCTTCAGTTGATGCCGTCAGGGTCGTAGCTTGACGTAGCTTATCGCGGGCTGACGTAGGTTGACTTCGGTTGTCGTAAGCTGTCGTCTATGTCATCGTAGGCTGTCGTGGGTTGACGTCGCGTGTCGTGAAGAATTGGGACGTAGCTTGTTGTAGCTTGACATCGACTAGGTGGTCGCCTGTCGTAGACATTGTCGTAGGGCTCCGTTTTCTCGGCGTCACGCCACGACAGTGACTGTCTGGCTCACTTAGGCTGAAAAAGTCGCCTAAGTGAGCCAGACCCTTTAGGCAGCATCCTGTCCCCTGAGTCACCCTCCGTCTTCATTCTTAAAGAAATGTAAGGTTTGCAACGTGTATGGGCGAATGTATCAGATAACTTTTAATTCTGCGCTGATTTTTGCTGTCATTTGAATATCTCGATTGGATGAATTATTTTTCTTTTTTTTATTAGAAGCATATGTACAAATAATAATAAGTGACAATTTAATTACAGATTTCTTACATGGCTTCGGTTTTTTTTTTAAGAGTAAAGATAAAGGGAGAAAGAGATGAGAGAAAGTAATAGAGAGAGAAGAAGAGAGAAAGAAAAAAAAGGAGACGCAGAGAGAAACAACCAATGACAAGATTATGGAGATAGATCCAGGAAATGTGGAGTGTAACTATTCATCCAGTCCCAAACTCAGGTTTCAACCCAGATTCTGTGTTAAACCAGTTTACCTTTTCAAATATTCAATAAATGGAGACCATATTCTAACAAAAAGTTCTGGTTTGTCAATTAAGACAAGTCTTATTTTAAAAAAATGCAAGGTCTCAGTCATTTCCGTAACCCACAAGATGAATTCTTTTTTCTATCTAAGTGCTAATCTTTTACTCTGCATTACCGTAAATTAAAAGTGCAAAAACAGCAGTTTGGGTAACAGAAATTCATCCTTACAGAATTCACAAATCACAACCCAAAAATTAGAGATGCGGAATAAAATTCCCTCTCAAGGAATTTGAGTGGAGAGAAATGAACATGAAATGCAAAAGCATCAGCAAATGTTAGTCACTTAAATACTGTGGGGCAATAAGATTCAGCTGTGATGCCCCGTGTCCATTGGGTTGGCAATCACAGCCGAATTCCCCTCTGCACCACATTGCCTCCAATCTGAGAACATGTCATGGCTGAGTCCCTCCATCATCGCTCTGTCTCCAATCCAAGAACATGTGAGCAAATGTCTCAGAGTACAACACTCCTGTGCCCTTCACCTGCGAGGCATGTTCTCTGTCGAGCTGCGTTGTGGGGACCACGGTAGCCATGGCCAGCTCTTACATCAGTTCCTTACAGTCATCTCTTCACCTTTACTTCACTGCACTTTAACCCATTACCCCCTGAATTCCTCCTACACCTCCATCCCCCTGTGAACCCCTGAACCCTTTCCCAGGTATCCCGCCCCTTTCCCTGATATCCCCACTCCTTAAACCCTTTCCTAATTCACAGGCATCGTCCGTTCCCTCGCTTCAATATTAGCATCAGCTGTTAAATAATGGCAGTGGGTCACTTTGCCATCGCCAATAAAAGGCTACAAACCTGCACATCTTTGGAGCGTGGGATGAAACCAGAGCACCCGGAGAAAGCCCACGTGGTCGCAGGGAAAACAAACAAACTCTATACAGACAGCATCCGTAGTCAGGATCAAACCCAGGTCTCTGGCACTGTAAAGGGCCTGTCCCACTTTCACAACCTAATTTTGCCCGTGACTCATACTCGTAGCATGGTCGTTACGAGGTCGTAGGTAGGTCGTAGCAGGTCGTGATGCTAGTCGTAGGTACTCGTGGCATCAAGTAGGTCGGGGCGTTTTTTCGATGAAAAATGTCCACGAGTAAAAAAGTTGTGAATTAGGTCGTGAAAGTGGGACAGGCCCTTAAGGCAGCAACTCTACTGCTGCGCCATTGATAATAAAAATTGAACACGTATGAATGATAAAGCTCTGAAAATACTGCTTTTCTGAAAATATTTTTCTTTCAGGTGAACCAACTGTTGGATGGAATTGTAACTGATTTTAATGTTAGGATTTTATAATGAAACATATGATACATATTAACTATCACATTGCATTGAAAATCATTGCTGATTTTATTTCAATAGAAGAATGCAAATTTTGTAATAGTCCAAGAGCTGAAATATATTTTTCCTTGCATAAATCCAGTTGTATTACAGAGAGTCCAGCTGACATTGGTACACATTTCAATTTTGTGTTACTGCATGTGTGTCTGCACATATGTGTTGGTGCGGCCACCAATTAAATGGACAGTGATAATAGGTTGGTCTTTTATTGAGGAGGTCCTGGGCAAATTGAGCATTTTTCTAAATTTTGCAAAGTTAATCTTTACAAAGTTAATGCAATTTAGTTTAGTTCAATTCAGTTTAGAGATGCAGTGCGGAAACAGTCCCTTTGGCCCACCGAGTCCATACCGATCAGTGATCCCTACACACTAACACTATCCTACACATACTAGGGACAATTTACAATTACACCAAGCCAATTAACCTATAAACCTGTACGTCTTAGGGAGGAAACCGGAGCTCCCAGAAAAATTCCATGCAGGTCACGCAGAGAACTTACAAACTTCGTACATACAGTACCCATAGTCAGGATCGAACCGGGGTCCCTGGCAGCAACTCTACTGCAGGGCCACTGTGCCATCCCAGATTGACTTAACTCGAGGTGCTGCTTTTCCCAATTCTAAATCTATGTGAAAATGGGACAAAATAAATTGAAATTCAGTCTCATTTCAAACTACTTTTGTTTGTAAAAATATATTTGCTCTTGTTGAAAGATAATGCTACCTTGTGCTTGGGACTGATGGTCGTTGAAGTGAGATAGATATCGTGAGATGCAAACAATTCTTCAAGATCAAGCAGAGTTTTGCTTTTTCTGTCATTTGTGTATCGCCCTTCCTGACGTCTGCTGATTGCATTATGTTAATGTCTTTTAGATCCCACTTCCAGATGGCGGGAATATGGTGCCTTGGCAATTATCATGGCTGGGATTGCAATTGGCTTTCACCAACTCTACAAGGTACAGTTCCAGTTTTGACAGAAAAAACTCACAGAAATAAGAACATAAATTATTTATTTTTGCAAAGCTTTGAGCATAGAATCAAGACATTTTAAATCGTGTTCAGTTGAGCTGTAAGATTAGATTGTTATATTGCAATTATTGAGTTGGCTCTGCCAAATCCTGAGTTGTGATTATTGAACATTTTGAACTGTATTGCACCAGGGTGAAATACTGTCGGCTGCACTTTTGACTTGATCGATGACTGAGTTAAAACATAATGAATGAAACATTGCAAAGTCCAGGTTGGCTTTGAAGTGGGTGCAGATTCCTTTTTCTGGCAATTCTGTTCAGTTGGATCTTGATCCTGGTGTTTGTGCTGAGCAGGTTTTTGTGCTACAGTTGCAGTGTGAGTACACCCCAAGTGTAATCCACAAGAACCAGATAACGTGCTGTGAACGGGTATTGGCTTAGCAAATGAATTATTTTACTCTGTAATACTTGAGTATGAATACGAACCACTAAATATATCTGGTGAGAACACTTGGTGAACAGTTTCTATGACATCAATTCTTGGAACTCCCTTGAGTAGCTTATAAGCTTTTTGTTCATCTATTTGACAACTGATGCCCTGATATTAATGTAAACCGTGTCAGCTGTTGTGCCATACACTGTTGTGCTGCAATGAAAGGAACGTGTGTTACACGGATCAAAGTAGACGGTCAGTTTAGAAGTGTGAGACATTTATTTTCTTTCAGATCCAATATATACTTCCACTACAAACCACGTTAGAAATTACCAAATTGTGAACCAGACAGAACAAAATTAGTCTCACTTGATGGGCCAAAACCACAGGTGTCTTATGCATTTAAGTTTTAATTTTACATTTGTTAAGTTGTAAGTAACCATTTAGAAAATTATTATAGTGGGTAAATGAGACCAACAACCGAGACTTCAATGCATTTTCCACCCTTACATTCCTAAAATTACAATAGCTACAAAAAGCATGACCATGCAAGTAGCACTTCTGCTACTGCCTTGTGCTTAGGTCTCATTTACTGATATCATTATAATGAACGTTGCAGTCTACCTTATGGGGGTACAGGGACCCTTGAGCTGATTAAAATGCTCCTCTGTATTGTGTGCTTTTATCAGCTTTGCCTCAAATTCCATTTTGAAAATGCACTGGAATGTTCTTTATTAAAAATGAGTACTCTTAAAGGTTCATTTATATTTGATTGTCAATTATTTTAATCAGACCCTTTGGAGGTCTAAAGACAGAAATTCAATATTTGTAACGTGGACATTTCACTAACTCAGTGCTTTGATACGTCCCTTGTTTGTTCCTCTTATTTCTCTCTTGGATTCTCTTGCATTTCTTTATAGAATTATCTTCTTGTTCAGCTTTTCTCTCTCATCTCAATCCACCTTTATTCTGCTTTACACGTGCATCTTTCTCCGGCATGTTTCCACGCTCCCTCAGTGTTGATCCTGTTTCGTTCATTTGTTAATCCTCACCATTTCTGTCTCCCACACCAGTTGTTGGATCCCATCAATTGGCTCCCGTCTCTCTCCCTCCTTTTCCAACTTATTTATCTCTCTCGCTCTTTCCTTGTCAGACAGCCATCCCTCTGTGTCACGGTCCACGCTTATGCCTTAGCATCTCTCTCTGTGCTGCACCGGCCCCCTGCTGTGCCCCAACAGCCCCCCTCCCCCATCCCTACCATGATGCAGACCCTCCCTCTGTGCTTCACCCACTCTCTGCTCTGCACCTGATTTCTATAGTCACAGAGTCTTAAACATTGAGATTGTACCTGCCTCAACTACCTCCTCTGGCTGCTCGGTCCATACACCCACCACCCATTGTGTGAAAAAGTTACTCCTCAGGTTCCTGTTAAATCTTTCCCCCGCTCCCCTTACATCTATGTCCTCGATTCTCAATTCCCCTACTTTGGGCAAGAGACTCTGTATCTATTTGATCTATTCCACTCATGATTTTGTACACCTCTATAAGATCACCCCTCATCCTGCTGCACTCCAAGAAATAGCCTGCTCAACCTCCCCCTATAGCTCAGGCCCCCCTAGTCTTGGCAACATCCTCGTAAATCTTCTCTGTACCCTTTCTAGCTTGACAACAGCTTTCCTATAACATGTTGCCCAGAACTGAACACAGTACTCTAAATGTGGCTTCTCCAACGTCTTATACAACTGCAACATGACCTCCCATCTACTACACTCATACCAGTACTGCTTACAATGTAATGCTTTGAAGATTCAGTCCTTTACGAAATTGTACCATCCTCCCAATAAAAATATACTGGAGGCTGTTCATTCTGATCGATATTTTGAATGGTGGGAGATAATATTTAATGCAGCTTCACCAAAATGCATCTTCAAGGTCACAGTAAATGAATTGCCATAGCAGACTGCAGTAAATGCCAGCATGATTAGCATCAAAGCCATAATTATACAGCTGTTGCTCCAAACACTTTGCCGGGTTTCTGTATTTACCAGGTTCTTCTCACACTACCTCCCCACCCAAGCCCCTATCATCCTCTTTCTTTCCCCTCCCCTCATATTGCCCATTGTCCCCACCCTCCTCCCACCACTAACCACCTCCCATCCCCCACTGCTCATCTCCTCCCATCCCCCACCGCTCCCACCCCCTCCCATCCCTCACTGCTCCCTTGATCCCGCTAGCCCTAAGTGCTCTATCTTTTGAATGTATCGAGTGAATCGGCCTCCACTGCTTCTGAGGCAGAAAATTCCACAAATTCACAACTCTCTGGGTGAAAATGTTTTTCCTCATCTCAGTTCTAAATAGCCTTATTCTTGTGGCCCCTGGTTCTGAACTCCCCCAACATCTGGAACATGTTTCCTGCATCTAGCATGTCCAATCCCTTGATAATTTTATATATTTCTGTAACATCCCGTCTCATCCTTCTAAATTCCAGTGAAATCAAGCTCATTCGTTCCATTCTCTCATCATGAGATAGATAGATAGATAGATAGATAGATAGATAGATAGATAGATAGATAGATAGATAGATAGATAGATAGATAGATAGATAGATAGATAGATAGATAGATTTATTTGTCACGTACCAATTGGTACAGTGAAATACACTGTGGTCACCATACAGCCATACAAATAATAAAGAGCACAGAACACGATAGTCTTTAACACAGACATCCCCACACAGTGGGATCAAAGTTTCCCATTGTGAGGGAAGGCTCCAAAATTCAGTCATCCTCCTCCGTTGTCCTCCTGCGGTCGGGGGGCTCCCGAACCCCCCCACTGTCGCCGCAACGGGCGGCACGATGTTCAGGCCCGCTCGCCGGGGTGATGGAAGTCCGACCTCGGGACTGGAGGACATCCTCCGCGGCTTGGACATCCGAAGACGGCCACCTCCTACCAGAGTCCGCGGCTCCAGAAGTCCACAGGCCGCGCCGGGCGAAGATTCAACGCTGGCGGCCCTCGGCAAAGGGTCCCAGGTCTCCGCGATGTTGAAGACAGCGCCGGCTGCGCTGGAAGCTCTGCAGACCACAGCTTCGATGTAGATGCAGCAGGCCCAACATGCCGGAGCTTCCATGGCGATCCCAGATAAGGCATCGCCCGCTCCGCGGAGAATCCAGCGCTGCGCCGCCGCTGCTGGAGCTTTAGTCCGGTCCCCGGCAGGAAAGGCCGCTCCAGGTGGTAGGCCGCGAGGTGGGAGGCGAGGACGCGACTTGGAGAATAGTCGCGTCCTCGCCAGGAAGTGACTGGGAAACGGTTTCCCCCTTACCCTATCCCCCTCCCCCACATAGAAAAGTTAAAGAAACTAAAGAAACAGACTTAAAACTAACTAAAAATTTAAAAAAGATAGAAAAACAAACAGACTGTAGGCAGAAGGTACACAAAAATGCTGGAGAAACTCAGCGGGTGCAGCAGCATTTATGGAGCGAAGGAAATAGGTGACGTTTCGGGCCGAAACCCTTCTTCAGACTGAGGCAGAGGCTGCCTTCAGTGCGGCGCCCCTAGTGGCAGTCCCGCCATCCCAGGAATTAACCTCGTCAACCTACGCTGCACTCCGTCAATAGCAAGAATGTCCTTTCTCAAATTAGAAGACCAAAACTGCACACAATACTCCAGGCGTGATCTCACCAGGGCCCTGTACAACTGCAGAAGGACCTCTTTGCTCCTATACTCAAATCCTCTCGCTATGAAGGCCAACATGCCATTAGCTTTCTTCACTGCCTGCTGTACCATTGATCACCTGTTCACAGCAGTTCTATGTTATCCCACTTTCACATCCACCCCCTACACACTTGGGGCAATTTGTACCAGACAACACCACATGTTTTTGCAGTGTGCGAAGAAACCGGAGCCCATGGAAGAAGCCCAAGCAGTCAAAGGTAGAACTTGAATAGAAGAATAGAATGCAATTTATTGTCATTCAAACCTAGGTTTGAACGAAATATCAAACTCCACCAGAGGTCAGGATGGATTCTGGGTCTCTGGCGCTATGAGGTAGCAGCTGTACCAGCTGCACCATCATGCCGCCCTTTGCGATCTTGACCCCAAAGGTTATCTGTCCATTTCCCTCAACAATTGTTGCCCGACCCGTTGAATTTCTACAGCAGGTAGTTAGTTGCTCCAGATGACAACATTTACAGTTTTGTATGCCTCCATACAGACAATAGCAGAGGTCAGGACTGAACTCGTATTGCCGGAGTTGTCAGTCAGCATCTCCACTTGCTGTGCCCCACTGTGCCACTGTCAAAGCCAAACATTGTAAGAAAAGTACTGAGCTGGAACTGTCAACTGGAAACAGTTGGCAAATAGATAAACTTACAGGTACAATAGCTGTAGTTGTTGAAGGGCCACGTCATGCTGACTGTGGCCTCTGAGTCATGAGAGATCAGCTGGCAATCTTTGAATCAAGGCCAGAGATAACGTGGACTGGGGCATAGGATTGGGGACCCCGTTAATTTCAATGAGAATTTACAGCCTAGAACATGAAGTGATTTTTAAAATAATACATATTTCACTTTGATATTAATGATTTAAAAAAAATTACATGTCCTGTAATTAGTCTTTAAAAAGCAGTGTTATTTTAAAATCTGGCCATCTGACAATCGAACCGCACTCACCTGTATCCATTTGAGTCTGAAGAAGGGTCTCGACCAGAAACATCACCTATTCCATTTTTCCAAAGATGCTGTCTGACCCACTGAGTTACTCCAGCTTTTTGTGTCTCTCTCTGCTTATCACTTGCCTGGCTTTGTCCTACCCACAACTCCTTTCCAGTTTTCTAACCCTTCCCACTCTGAAGAAGGGTCCCGACCCAAAACCCATGATCACATTAAATGGCGGTGCTGGCTCGAAGGGCCGAATGGCCTACTCCTGCACCTATTGTCTATTGTCTAAAACATCGTCTATCCATGTTCTCCAGAGATTCACGAACAAGGAACTGCAGATGCTGGTTACAAAAATAGGCACAAAGTGCTGGAGTAACTCTGGCAACGTTTCTGGAGAACATGAACAGGCTGAAGAAGTTGTCCCGACTGGAAACCTCACCCACCCGTGCCTTTCAGAGATGCTGCCTGACCCGCAGAGTTACTCCAGCACTTTGTGTCTTTTTTGTAAACCAGCATCTGCAGTTCGTTGTGTCTTTGTTTTGTTTATATATATATATATATATCTCTAAATGACAAAGAGATTTAAAAACTGTTGGGCTCCTTGACAACTCTGACATAAGCTCTGCCCTAGCCTCAGCTATTCTTTTGGTCTAAGACTATCTGTGCGTTCTCAGGGATGCATCTTCTGCAGCACACCAGGCAATGCCCTCGCACCACTGAGGCTTCACTCCGCTGTGCCGTGTGTTTCCAGGATCGAGAGGCCCAGCAAAGTTCTACGTCTGTGAGCAGATTAGAACTGGTGTGGAGGAAGCATAGGGTGGTTGCAGCATGACACGGCGCAGTGTTGACTGTGTATTGAACTTTGATGGCACTTTGATATTACTGTCATGGTCACTGCTGTTTTAAAATCTGTTTAAAAACGATGTATTGGAGAGAGCCCACCAACATTTTGCCACAAACTTTTCTAAATTCACAGTTAGGATGAGCAGAATAAACAAATATTAATGTTGTCTCCCTGACCATCCGCAAGGTTCCATTTACCTTCTGTTACCTGTCAGCCATATTAAACCATCTGAAGAAGGGTCTCGAGCCGAAAGGTAATCTATTCCTATTCTCCAGAGATGATGTCTAACCCGCTGAGTTACTCCAGCATTTTGTCTATGTTCGATACAAACCATCTGAATACTCAATCGTAGTCATCGCCTTCCCTCGAGATCGAGCATGATGGTCTACCTTCTGTTGTTTTTATGGACTCTCAGCTCCTCACAGAACGAAGTCGCCTGTGCGTGTGTTTGTTTAACGTGTACTTGATGTTGCACTCCAAGAAGCACATCGTCCTTCACAAATCAATCAACATTCCAGTGGCAAGGGAACCAAGACGATTGGAGCTGATAGATCTGTTGCAGCCTTCATCCGCTTTCACAGCCGTTGAGTTCAAGATAACTTTGTTCGCCTGGTCTGCCGTTGTGGTCTTGTAGGTTGGATCGTTCTTAGTCTGGACTCTCATCCTCGATCTTATCACCATGGGGGCCACCTATGGTGACCCTACCAGAAACTGGTGCTTCCGTCGGCATTGCTTTCGGATTCATTGGGACACGCAAGCCCCTTCAACACGACAAGGTAAACGATCCAAAGAGAATACTCAATACCAGTTTCCTGAAACAGATTCTCTATTCCTAGGTCTCCTAGCAACAAATTTACAAGTGCACAAAGGAAAAGTTTCAAGGATGTTCTCAAAACCTCCTTAAAATGTGACGTCCCCACTAACTCCTTCACCTGTGACCATTCATTGGGTTCACGGTGATATTGAGGACCTTGAACCCCAGCAAGGGGAAATGCACAAACAGAACTGCAGCACAAACAGTGGAAAGAGCACACCACTGCCAAAACTGACCCATGCTGCCCGACACCAACCTGCCCCAGCTGTGGCAGAGTGTGTAGATCCCACATTGGTAGCATTAGTCACCCCAGAGCCCATTGAAACAAGTCTTCCTCACTCCCAAGGGACTGCCGAACAGGATGATTATTTCAAAGTGACTTATATTATTGTGTAGGAAGGAACTGCAGATGCTGGTTTATAGATAGACACAGATTATGGAGTAACTCATCTCTGGGGAAAAATAGGTGACGATCTGGGTCGGAGCCCTTCTTAACACTGAAAGTAGAAGCGGTGTGGGGGGAATAAACTGGAGGCGAGAAAAGGCCAGGTTAACTTGGGGCTGGCAACAGATGACCCCTGGAAGGATGGAGTGCATAATGGTTCATTGTTGGCTGGGGAATGCGTGATAATAAGAGAGATACAAGGATGAGAATCGTGGAACTGGTAGGACGACTAGGGTGGGGGAGCAGGAGGAGGGAATGCAGGAGTTACTCTTGTTCACACCTTCACCAGCCAACAATGGGCCATTATGGGCTCCACCCTTCCTGACGTCATCCGTTGCTGGCCCCGATTTGTTCTGACATATTATTATTGGAACAAACCTTTACCCACACAGAATAGATTAAAACATTTGCAATATCATGACTGTGTTGCCACTGTTCGATATATTTGAATTGTTTTGAATAGTTTCATTGTCCATTTGTGTAAGTCACCATGAATTGTATTTGTTATTTTAAACAGTGCAACAAGCATCCTTGTGACAGCATGCCCTTCACAATCACATTGTATATAATTGGAAACAGAAATCCAGCAATACTTTTTTTTAAGCTGATTAAGCAAAATACAATTATTTTAAGAGGCTCAACCAGTGGTTGCATTGACCTGATTCCCATCCAAACTATGTTGAATGTCAAGCTTGATTCTCATTTAATCCCTCTTTGTCCAACTTTATTTTGATATTGATATCGTCCAACTTTATTTTGTAGTAAAGGGTATCAGATAGTAAAATGTATCTGAAAACAATAGAGTGTGCATTTCTGTGAAATTTGCCTTCAGTTGGATGAATGATGCAAAAATTGCATAGAAAAAATGTATGTGTTCGACAGCAACAACCTAGAAGACAGGGAATGGATGAATCTAACAGAAATAGACAAACCTAGTTCACGAAAAGGGGTGAGCCTCGCATCGATATCCAGGATTGTCACGCCATGGTCTGAAACTGGATCATTATCGAACAAGAAGATGGGCAGGCAACTGAACCGTCCTACCACAACTAGAGAGCAGTCCTGTACAACTATCTACCTCGTTGGAGCCCCTTGGACTATCTTTGATCGGACTTTACTGCCTTTATATTGCACTAAACGTCATTCACACAATTCCGGTTGTCATGTATTTGTACACTGTGAATGACAACTGTGTATTGTCGTTCCGCTGGCTGGTTGGCACGCAACAAAAGCTTTTCACTGCACCTTGGTACATGTGACAATAAAATAAAAGAAACTAAATTAGATGTGGCCACTGAAGGAAGACGACTCCAGGAGATGAGGCTTTGCTGATTTGGGAAAGTAAGAAGGATCGAAGAAAGACAGGTGATGGATGCCCTGAAGAATGATTTGTAGGCTGCAGGAGGCTCACTGAGCTCGGCCACCATGTACTTGACCACCATCTCATTGAGGTCGGTTGTATAGCCAGAGTAGGTAGGCCCCCTTCGGTCATGACTGACCGTGGGTGATGCATCCTAGTTTACAGGTGATGTGTGGTCGGATGCAAGCCTGGGCGATGTCATGTGGAGGACAGGCTGTTGCCCATGTAGCACGTCCCCCCTCTCCACATCGCTGATCGATCCAAAGGAACAGCAGGGCCGTTACAGTTTGGCACCAGCGCCGTCGCAGGAGCTGCCAGAGCGAGGTTGTAGACAACCACAAACTGCCATAGGACCTCCGACTCCAGATTTTCTTGAGGTTTACTCCAGGAGCCTTCTCCATGACTGGATATGGCCACAAGGCAGTGGAGGTTTTAAATCAGAGTTTTCCCTCTCCTAGATGGACCGCCTTCCTAGGCTGACGAGCCCCATCTGCCAGAAGGCCTTTGAAAAAACAACTTCTAACTGCTGCGATGAGGAAGGAATGATAACCATGGGCCTTAAAATTAAAATATTGGACATGTGAGGACTGGAGAAAGGTATTATTCAATGACGAAAGCCATTTCCTGATTTAGAACCAACGTAGCCAACATGTCTGGAGATCAGTCGGAAGGCAGGTGAGAAAATGCCACACCGACCAGTTGATCAAATATCCTGAAAAGCTGACCCTATGGGGTTGTTTCAGCTACTACAGTGTTGGTCTGCTGTACCCAGTTGGCGGAATGATAAGATGGCCACGATATATTGATATATTGCAGAGTAGAGTGGTGCCGGAGATGGCAGACTTTTCCAGATGGATCTGGCATATTCCAGCAAGACCTTGCACCGTCCCACACTCAGTTTTTCTCACAGCATGGGATATGTGTCTTGGTAACTCGCCCGACCTGAATTCAATTGAGAGTTTGTGGTCACATTCAAGGAGAAACTGAAAGGACTGTACCATGAGGCAGAAGCTCCTCAAGACCATAATTCAGCTGGTATCGGGAAGAAGAAAAATCCTTGGAAATTGTCACAATCTGGTTGATTCCATGGCATATCTTGTCAAGGACTTGATAAAGAACAGTGGTGGACATATCGAAGGTAGACAAAAATGCCGGAGAAACTCAGCGGGTGCGGCAGCATCTATGGAGCGAAGGAAATAGACAACATTTCGGGCCGAAACCCTTCTTCAGAATCGAAACCCGATCGGCCCGAAACGTTGTCTATTTCCTTTGCTCCATAGATGCTGCCGCACCCGCTGAGTTTCTCCAGCGTTTATGTCTACCTTCGATTTTCCAGCGTCTGCAGTTCCTTCTTAAACAGTGGTGGACATATAATGTACCAAAGACATATTGGCGCGATGATAATGGATAAAAGGTAGCCCTGTGACATATATATTGACTTGTTATATCCGAGTGTAAGTTTGATTCGATTAATTTGCACAAGGATGTAGCAGCGGTGAACCACATGAAATGTAATATGCTGAAAGACCGAATGGGAACTAAACACAGCAAATAGAGTTGAAGAAACTTGTAACTGAGAATTTCTCAGTTCAATGGTCCTACTGTGGGCTTGGGGATGATACCATAAATGTTTCTAATTAAGGGAATTCATGGTCATGGATATTGATTGATTGCAAGAGCTCGCTGAATTCCTGATTTATATACGCCAGCATAATGTTCAGAAATTCAGTAAATAAAGCAGTATGCCAGCAGGACGAGGGCAGCACTTTAGGATGTGAAGGTACACACAAAAAAAAAAAGCTGGAGAAACTCAGCGGGTGCAGCAGCATCTATGGAGCGAAGGAAATAGACAACGTTTTGGCCCTAACGTTTTTTTTTTTGTGTACCTTCGATTTTCCAGCATCTGCAGTTCCTTCTTAAACACTTTAGGATGTGAGATGAGTAATGTCCATGATGCCATGAATCTCTCCAACAAGGGGCTAGGTAGTGTACCTCCCCTTGGCATTCAAATAACATTGCAACATCTCAATCCCCCACCTTCAATTTCCTGGATTTCCCTATTAACTAGAAATTGATAAGGATCACCTAGACACAAAAACAACTCGGGATGGGTATCATGGGATGAATGTCTTGCTTCCTGACCAATACATCTCTTCCACTGCCTATAAAACTCAGTAAAATACTGCCCACTCATCTGGATGAGAGTAATTCTCAAAACTCAACACCATTTAAGGAAGAGCTTTGATTGGAACTTATCTGCCACATGGAACTTTCAGCAATGGCACACCTTGGCTGCAGCTCTAGGTTTATTATTGGTGCATGTTTTGAGATACAGTGAGAAGCTTTGTTTTTGCCTGCTTTCCACGTAGGTTAGATTCCATAGCGAGGGACAGTTTCTTCCCAGCTATATTCAGGCAACTGAACCATCCTATCAACAACTAGAGTGGGTCCTGAGCTACTATTTACCTCATTGGAGACACTCAGTCTATCTTTAATCGGAGATAGACACAAAAAAGCTGGAGTAACTCAGCAGGACAGACAGCATCTCTGGAGATAAGGAATGGGTGATGTTTCGGGTCGACTTTACTGGATGTAGTAGCGGTGAACCAGATGAAATATAATCTGCTGAAAAACCAAATAGTAACTAAACACAGTAAATAGTCGAAGAAAATTGTAACAGAATTTCCCAGTTCAATGGTCCTATCATCAATGGGGGATGATACCATAAAATCTTGCACTAAGCACTATTCCCTTTATCGTGTATCTGTACACTGTGAATGGCTCGATTGTAATCATGTATAGACTCTCCTCTGACTGGTTAACACTTTACACTGTACCATGGTACACAAGACAATAAATAAAACTAAACTAGATATACCATGCATAAATACAATCATGTCAAACCCATGTACAATAGATAGAAAAGGGTTTAAAAAGAGTAGTTATTTATATCGGCTGGTAGTAGATCCTTTGCTGGAAAGTGCATGCAAAGGGCCGCCTTGCTCCAGTGCCATCTTGGAAGCAAGTGTAGCTTGCCATGACCCCTTTGATGTCAACTCCCAAACTCTCAGCCTCCACCAGCTGGTAGGAGCAGGGCAAGAGGCAGATGAGAACGTCACTCACTTCAGGTACACCTGCAGTTCACACATCATCCTGAGCTGAAAATATGGCTGTTCTTTCAATGGTGCTGGCCAACATCCTGGAATTCTGTCTAATAGTGCCTTCCCCAGGAAGTCGGCCAAAGTTTGTTCACTCCTGTTACTCAAGAATAATATGGCATTGAGAGTAATATTATTTCTGCCGGAAGTGGCCACATCCTGGAAAGAACAGCTTACAGGGAAGAGATGGAACACCTGATTGATCGGTGCGCCAACAACAACCTCTCGCTTAACATCAATAAGACCAAAGAACTAATTGTTGATGTCAGAAAGGGGACACCTTGGGACGACACATCAGTCTTTATTGGTGGGTTGGCAGTGGAGAGCAGACGTTTCAAATTCCTTGGTGTTAAATCCTCGGGTGACCCAGCACAATAGATGTAATCACGATGAAGGCATGCCAGCATCTCTACTTGCTTAGAAGTTTAAAGAGATTCAGCAAGTCACAGAATTCTCACAGAAGCTTCTACAGATGTACTGTGGGAAGTGTTCTGGGCGGTTGCATCATGGCCTGGTAGGGCAATTCCAATGCGCAACAATGCAGGGGGCTGCAGAAAGGGTTGGACTCAGCCAGATCGATAATGAGCAAAGCCCTCCTCACCGTCGAAAGCCTCTACGTGAGGCAGCACCACAAGGCGGCCACATCTGTCATCAAGGATTCCCACCATCCGTGCCGTGCTTCATCCTGTAATTTATATACGAGTTATGTCTTTGTGTGTTTGATTGAGTCTATGTGTCTGTGATGCTGCTGCAAGCAAGAATATCATTGTGACTGTCCTTGTGAAAATGACAATACACTTGACTTGAAGATGTCAAATAAAGCCTGCACCAGACTACTAATGAAGTTCAGAAGAGTTATTCAATATTTTGTGATTCATCCAAGTAGGTGTTTGCATGCAGCTTGTTCTTCAATAAATGGTAAGATATTTGTTAACTTTTGTACCTGTGCAGAGATGTCATTAAGTGGATCAAATGTGCAGCAAATTAAACTTCAGCTAAATTGGATTTCACTTTTTCTTTTTGAAGTTGGTTGCTTCAGTTGTCATATTAGTTGTAAACTGCCGCTTAGTAACCACATTTAATGTCACCAGGTTGTCATCTAATGCTTCCAATTCTGTGAGCAAAGTCAACCACTGGAACTAAAACACAATACTTGTTTTATAAAACCAAATAGAAACATAGAAAATAGGTGCAGGAGGAGGCCATTCGGTCCTTCGAGCCAGCACCGCCATTCATTGTGATCATGGCTGATCGTCCCCAATCAATAACCCGTGCCTGCCTTCTCCCCATATCCTTTGATTCCACTATCCCCAAGAGCTCTATCTAACATTCTCTTAAATCCATCCAGTGATTTGGCATCCACTGCCCTCTGTGGCAGGGAATTCCACAAATTCACAACTCTCTGGGTGAAAAAGTTTTTTCTCATCTCAGTCTTAAATGGCCTCCCCTTTATTCTAAGACTGTGGCTCCTGGTTCTGGACTCGCCCAACATTGGAAACATTTTTCCTGCATCTAGCTTGTCCAGTCCTTTTATAATTTTATATGTTTCTATAAGACCCCCCCCCCCCCCCCATCCTTCTAAACTCCAGTGAATACAAGCCTAGTCTTTTCAATCTTTCCTCATATGGCATTCCCGCCATCCCAGGGATCAATCTCATGAAACTACGCTGCACTGCCTCAATCACAAGTATGTCCTTCCTCAAATTGGGAAACCAAAACTGTACACAATACTCCAGATGTGGTCTTACCAGAGCACTATACAACTGCAGAAGAACCTCTTTACTCCGATACTGAAATCCTCTTGTTATGAAGGCCAACATTCCATTAGCTTTCTTCACTGCCTGCTGTACCTGCACGCCAACTTTCAGTGACTGGTGTACAAGGACACCCAGGTCTCGCTGTACCTCCCCCTTACCTAACCTAACCCCATTGAGACTGAAGAAGGGTTTCGGGCCGAAACGTTGCCTATTTCCTTCGCTCCATAGATGCTGCTGCACCCGCTGAGTTTCTCCAGCATTTTTGTGTCCCATTGAGATAATAATCTGCCCCCTTGTTTTTGTTTTGCAAAATAGCTACAATGGTCATTAAATATATGAATGAAGCTGAAATTAAAAAAAAATATATTAGTGGCACAGCGGTAGAGTTGCTGCCTTACAATGCCAGTGATCCGGATTCGATCCTGACTACGGGTGCTGTCTGTGTGGAGTTTGTACGCTCTCCCCGTGACTTGCGTGGGTTTTCTCCGGGATCTCCATTTTTCTCCCACACTCCAAAGACATGCAGGTTTATCGGCTAATTGGCTTGGTATTATTGTAAATTGTCCCTAGTGTGTGTAGGATTGTGTTAGTGTGCGGGGATCGCTGGTCGGCGTGGACTCGGTGGGCTGAAGGGCCTGTTTCCGTGCTGTATCTCTTAACTAAACTAAAAAAGGACCTGTTGTTCTATTAGGAACACTTTGCCATTGAGTAATTTTAATTGAAGTAAAAAGAAAAGTAAAACACTAAATGTTGATTTGCCTGAAAGTTTTAAATTCCCAATTCCATTTGTGTTCTTTCATGTTAAACAAAGTAAGGTTGAAATATTGGAAAAATTAGAAATGCAAATAACTCTGTAGCACTTGGGGGATGTTCGTCTAGTGATTTGTTTTTATTTTGAGATTGGGAAGTAAGATTGGCATCAAAACACTGTGTAGTCACTGTTCCAATAAGGAATTCCATGCATATTGAACATATGACAAATACTCAAAAATTAATTTGTAATCTTTCCTTCTGACATATCTGTAATTCTCTCAACAGATGCTGTGTGATCTCCTGACAGCTATATCTACTTCATAGCTGCTTTAGCTTTTATCTTTCTATTTATTAACTTACGACTTCAAGCATCTATATATAATAGTTAAGGAGTACTACTTTATCACTAAGATTCCCTCTGCCCATCAAGGGGGCAGAACGTCTGTCGACCTGAGATTGCTGGACTCCTTTCCCGGGACTCTGATTACTGCCAAAGTAATGCTGGGTGCAGTTGTCTTCCAAGTGCCTTGCTCCCAGCACTTGGATGTGGTGAAGTGCGCGATGGAGGGTGCACTGGTACAGATGGCCTGTTGCACTCCCAGACTGGCTTCATGTGCTGATGAGGCTCTGCGTCCAGCCTCGCACACTGTCAAAGGAGTCAGTCCCCTTAAATATTTGTGAACATCTTCAGCACTCATGGACATTCATAAAGAATCATACAGCACGGAAACAGGCCCTTCGGCCCAACTCGTCCATGCCAACCCATCTAAGCTAGTCCTGACCCAAAATGTTTTTATTTTCTATTTATTTATTTTTATCATCTATTTACTCCAGAGATGCTGCCTAACCCGCTGAATTACTCCAGCATTTTGTTTGTGTTATTTTTCATTCCATTTGCCTGCATTTGGTCCATATCCCTCTCAACATCTCCTATCCATGTACCTCTCCACGTGTCTTTTAAATGTTGTTGTCGTCCCTGCCTCAACCACCTCCTCTGACAGTTTGTTCCACATACCCACCACCCCCCGAGTTGAGAAAAACATTTTGTCAAAACATTTGGCATCTGTCAATCTTTGGAAATATGGGTAAAAGTACTATTTTTAGGAACCTTAATTATTAAGACAGAGAACACAGTGAAAACAATTTAAACATTTTAAAATTTGGTTAAGCCCCTGTCCCACTTACGTGTCCTTGGCATGCTAATTACGCGGCGTCGTGGTCGTGTTGAGGCGTTACGGTACCGCGAGGTCACGCGCGACTTCATGCGTCCGCACAGCTGTCTGGAGCGCGTGACATCATTCGAAGATGGACACAAAATACTGGAGTAACTCAGCGGGACTGGCAGCATCTCTGGAGAGAAGCAATGGGTGCTGTTTCGGGTTGAGACCCTCTTCAGTCTGAAAGAAGGGTCTTGACCCGAAACGTCATCCATTGCCCGTGCGCCTCAACGCGACGACGAGGTCGCGTAATTTGCGTGCCAAGGACATGTAAGTGGGACAGGCCCTTTAGTTTAAAAAGCTGCACTCACCATGGTGCCAGCAGTTGATTTCTCCCATTCATTTGAAAGGGAATTGGCGTGCTTCTCAGTTGGCTGGCTTCCCAGTCTGAGAGCCAAGAAGCTTGCAGATGTTAACGCTGCTGCATCAAACTCCATGAGGGGGCAACTGGCAGCCTAGACAACAGGTGGACGATGCTACTGTCCGTTTCGATCCTCACCGGCATTGAGAACCAGGATTTCTGTGGAGAAACAGGAAGAAATCCCAGCATTATTATTGGCAAAAGGTGGCAAAGTCCAGCCCAATGACTTCCATGCAAACACGAGGGTCCCATAGCATTCATTGAAGAGGAATTGGATGACCCCCAATAAACTGGCCTGCATTTCTCCCTCTAATAACACCGCCTGACAAATTACTTGAATTGCTATTGCGAATGTGCTGGCCTATATTTATCTGTTAACCAAACATTGCTAAAGAACAATACCATGTCATTATCAAATTACTGTTTGTGCTAGTGTGCTGCGCCGAAATTGTCTTTGTATTTCCTTAAGGGCCTGTCCCACTTTCACGACCTGATTCATGACCTCTGCCGAGTTTGCCCTTGACTCGTACTCGTAGGAGGTCGTAGGTAGGTCGTAGGAGGTTTTTAAGAAGGAACTGCAGATGCTGGAAAATCAAAGGTCGACAAAAGTGCTGGAGAAACTCAGCGGGTGCCGCAGCATCTATGGAGCGAAGGAAATAGGCAACGTTTCGGGCTCGGCCCGAAACGTTGCCTATTTCCTTCGCTCCATAGATGCTGCGGCACCCGCTGAGTTTCTCCAGCACTTTTGTCTACGTTCGTAGGAGGTTGTGATGCTGGTCGTAGGTACTCGTGGCATCAAGTAGGTCGGGCCGTTTTTCTAGCGTGATGAAAAATGTCCAGGAGTAAAAAAGGTCGTGAAAGTGGGACAGGCCTTTTAAAGTGCAAACAGTAATTGCGTAATTCGATTGGCCGCACGGCTTTGGAGTGTTCTGAATGAGGTGAAAAACGCTACTTATATGCATTATTTTTCCTTTTGATGTATGAGATCCTGCTGCTTAGTCAATGGGCATCCAAAATAATGTGCGTGTACAACCATGTTATTGGCTACAAAGCTGCTTGCCTGCACTTTGTTCTGGGCATTAAAGGCATTGCTGCACATATAGCTTGGAGTTACACACAACACAGCACAAGAAACAGGACCAGAAGTAGGCCAGCTAGGTCATCACACCTGCACTGCTGTTCATTGAGATCATGTTTGATCTTTTACCTCAGCACCATTGATCAAACCACTTTGGTTTCTGTAACATTCAAAGATCCGCTGATCTTTGTTTTAAATAAACTCGTTAACGGAGACCCCACAGCTCTCTGTGTTAGAGAATATCAAAAGTTGAGTGAAGACATTTCTCCCACTTCCAGTCCCAAATTCCCAACATATTATTTTGAAGAGACAAATGGCTGCAGTCTGGAGCAACAAGTTATTGGATGTGAGTTCCTCCAGTGGATTCTTTGTTCCACTTGATTTTGAAATTCTGCATCCAGTCCCAGATTCCTCAGCAGGGAAGAATGCCGCCCAGTTTCTCAAAACCTTTATGGCAGTGGGTTTGTTGCAGAGTCAAAATAGCATAAAATAAAAATAGAGGCTGCTGGGAATACTCAACAGGTCAGGCAGCATCTGTGGGACAAGAAACATAGCCAGCGTTCTTTGTAAGAAATGATAGCAAATTGTCAGGACCTGAAAGGCTCCTAATTCATCAGTTATAATGACCTTGCAAATATTGAAGAATGCCTGGCTCAGATTTTGCTGAAGGCATCATAGATGAGGCAATTGGAATGCCAAAATAAGCTGTTTGCTTGTCACCAGAGCCGTTTAGAAAGACAAGAAACTGGGTCTGAGCCCGATGGCTTTACCGTGATTCACTGATTGCAGAATTTTATATTAACTCCACATTTTGATAAGTTTCAATTCTATCTCTGTGTCTACTTTTTGTCTGATTTTAATCTTCCGTAACTCTACTTTGCGGGGGGAAATTAAGAGAGATTTGTGGAAATCGTTACAGATGGACGGCATAGTTTGCCTGTTGGTATTAGAGGAGTAGGAGATACAAAATCCTGTAACTTTGGCTCCCTGTAAATTATTGCTTTTATATTCCATACACCTGTTGCGTGGCAGTATGGCTTTGTATGTATTCCCCTCACTCAATGCGATTCTGTGTAGATTTATTTTTAACTAATTGAATGTGAAACAGAAATAAACATCAAAACAGCATGCGCATGTTGCTATATCACTTTTCAGTAATCCCGTGGGTTGTGAAGGCATCCTGTCACTACCAAATAAATTGGTGCTTTTCCCTGAAGAAATGAATACTGAAAAATCATGTGGCTACCATCATCCACTGTATTTCAATACGGACAGATGTGAGGTCTCCGCTTGGACATAAAGAGAATTGAGCAGATGTGGAGAGTTGGGATACTTTCTGCACACAATGTGATCAATCAAATGTAAGTGAACATCAGAATTGAGAAGCTTCCAAAACCCTGCCCAGATTTACACTCACCTTTGGGAATCCTTCCCTAAAATAGTTGTTCCCAGCCCCAGCATTATATAATATACATTCAAAGAACTGCAAGTTCTGATTTACAAAAAAAAAAAACGCAAAGTGCTGGAGTAAGTCAACCGGTCAGTCAGCATCTCTTGAGATCAAGCCTGTTCTCCAGAGATTATATAATCCACGGTGGACAAAAATGCTGGAGAACCTCAGCGGGTGAGGCAGCATCTATGGAGTGAAGGAAATAGGCAACATTTGGCGCCGAAAACCAAAGGAAATAGGCAACGTTTCGGGCCGAAACCCTTATAAAATAGGGTTACGAGAACTGCAGATATTTTCCAGCATCTGCAGTTCCTTCTTAAACATTATATAATCCACTCTGGCTCCCAACAAAAGGAGAAAAAAACTGAAAATCAAGAAGCATGTAAGTTGTACAACACCTACTGTTTTTGTTCAGGTTCTTTAGACTTTAGAGATAGAGCATGGAAACGGGTCCTTTGGCTTACCGAGTCGATGTTGACCAGCGATCATCGCGTACACTAACCTACACACTAGGGATAATTCACAATTTACAGAGCCCAATTTACCTACAAACCTGAGGACACAAAACAGCTGGAGAAACTCAGCGGGTGCAGCAGCATCTATGGAGCGAAGGAAATGGGCAACGTTTCGGGCCGAAACCCTTCTCCAGCTGTTTTGTGTACCTTCGATTTTCCAGCATGCTGCTGCACCCGCTGAGTGTCTCCAGCTGTTTTGTGTACCTTCGATTTTCCAGCATCTGCAGTTCCTTCTTGAATACCTACAAACCTGGACGTCTTTGGAGTGTGTGAGGATACCGGAGCACACGGAGCAAGCCCACACGGTCACAGGGAGAACGTACAAATTCTGTACAGACAGCGCCCATAGTCAGGATCGATCCCGGGTCTCTGGCGCAGTGGCAGCAAATCTACCACTGCGCCATTGTGCCGCAAATGTGCTTCTAATGCACTAATGCATTGAGGAGCCCCAGACAGCACACTGGTGTCCATTGGCTTGCAATTGTAATACATGTTTAATGGTGTGTGCATGGCCTGTGCTGTTTGTGGATCACTCACTCGTGCAGGAGCAGGCTTTCTCTAACACAGTAAAGTGATCTGCGTTAGATGCTGAGAAGCTGCCTTAAAGGCCATTCACTTTATGGTCTGTACTTGCCCAGATCTTTTACATACACCGCACCTCACCCAATCAATCCTTTGACAGTTCATACTAACCTTGACAGGCAATCTCAAATATCAATCCAATTGTCAACCCCCATAGGCAATTTAACTCCAGGACTACCACTTTCCTATAGTCCTAGCTCTCTAATAGACAATCCTCTCTGCCTTTACCTGCCCCTGACTGCCTTTCCTACCCTCACAATCTCACCCCCCTCAATTCTCATCCCCAACCTCTCTATGCATTTTTCATGCTGCCAGAGGAGGTGGTTGAAGCAGTTACTATAACAGCATTTCAAAGACACTTGGACAGGTACATGACTAGGAAAGCTTTAGAGGGATATGATATCACACCCAAGAAGGATACACATTATTCTTGGAAGGAGTTCATTTTGGATTTATCAGCATGATAGTTGACCACCATGGGTTAAATTATGTAGAGATAACCGAAGGGCCGAATTTCCAAGAACTTTGATTTGATTGAAGGTTTCAAGGTATGAAGGTTAACGGGTCAGGTAGATAGATGGACAACTCTTGTGGAGCTAGTCAGCATTGTCTTAAATTGGAGCTCAGCCTTTTGGGCGTGAAGTTGAAAATGCATATCAGGTGGTTGAAATTTGGAAACTTCGGCAAATGGCAACATGCCTAGTCCATTGTAATTCTAAAATTGTGACCGACAGATTTTTGTTAGCCAAAGATATTGAAGGACATGGGGTTGTGTGGATTTTGATCATCGACCAACTATGATCTCAATTAGCGCAAGAGGCCTAATGACTATTCCTGCTCCCTTATTTAAAAATGCTTCTGCGAATCGTCTAAGAACATTTTGCTGCACTGAAGGCACTCTATAAATGGAAGTTGTTGTGGGGCAAGCTTTTGTGCGATCACAGGGGTAGTGAAACCTGTAATTCCAGCCTTCTCTCTTCATGGCTGGAACATTTAATTGCCTGATTCCTTTTTAAGCACAGTGTACTTTAAACCCAAGAGGAAAAACAATGAAGGTTATTGCCACAAATAACAATGAATGGTTCTGAGGGTCTAATTACATCTAAACGAAAACTATGTTTTAATACTTTATCATCTCAGTTTTGTGCTCACTATAACCCCGTTGTCGGCTAACAGTTAACAGTTATTTAACCCGAGTTCAAAATGTTTTATTGCAACTAAAGTCGTAATCAGCCTTATATTACATAATAAATAAATTCTGTTTTGTACATTTCTCCACTGAAACAAGATACAGAAAGCAAACTCTACCCTTCATAGTTTGTGGTAGATGCTTCTACTTTGATGATCTGCTTCATTTGATCTGGTAGACTGGATTTCAAACTGAGTAAAAATAGAATCTATATGAGCTGCAATATTACACTTTCGAGTGTTTGGCGTTGCACTTGAAAGAATTCAGACTTATGTTTCTGATGCATCTATCAAATGCCATCTTGGAGCATTCCAGGCTACGATGGAGGGTCATGTACCTGAACATGTTGCTTCAGGTAGCACCTTGAGCCTGATTCACGTCACTATTTGCACAACCCACGGCACTGATCTTGTTCAACCTTCACGTCCATAAAAAGATGAGATTGCCTTGACATGGGTACCTTTGGGGGCATCGTGTTTTACTCTGCTTGAGTTATGCACGCTGTTGGCACTCGTTGTATAAACAGCCATGTAAAAATACTTAAAGTGTGTAAATGGATTTAAAATCCCAAGAGAAATGACGTTGGAGATTTAGCAGACATTAAGTAAAGTATTTGATTTCTATTACTAATGCCCTTAAGTGGTTAGGGTACATGGTGCAAAACAGCAATGGTTTACTGAACAAGTTCTAATTATATGAAGCACCTGCCCCTCAGCTGTGCCCTTCAGTGTGTTTCTCTGTTGCTCTTTTGTTCCACATTCTCTCCTGGCAACCTAATTTGTCCAGCTACGAATACTGCTCTTCTTCGCCCCGTGATCTTTCAACTAATTCAGTGGAAATCAAAGTCACCGTGGCCACCGAGGTACCTTTGTGGTAACTATTGCTCTTGCCTCCCCTGCATTCACCAAAGAGCTTGGAAATATTGCCTGGAGCAACCTTCCACATGACATGACATTAACCTGTTGCCTCTCGTGAATTGAATTGGGAGCAAAATAAACAAGAAGGGAAGCAGCCCTTTCCTTCACAATAGAAATATAGACAAGGGAAGGAAATTGAAGAAGGCATTTGATGCCTTTCTGCATAGAAAAGCAAAGAAAGCTAACACCAAGGAAGAGAGAAAATAGTTCAGTACCATCAGATAATTTACAAGCTACTTTGTGCTGCTTGGATAGGAAATGTTTGACAGGGCACGGGCCAAATTCAGGAAGATGGGACTATCTCAACGATAAAACCTGGTCGACATGGATTGGTTGGGTCAAATGGCTTGTTTCTGGCTGTGATTATATTGTTATGCAATGTTTAAAGCAAAAGGACAAAATCAACAGTTGTTGGGATTATTCCACTTTTTAGATTATTTTTTCAATATAAGCAATTAAGGTCTCTATTTAACATTTGTGGATCAGAATGAGGAATGTGCAAGAGTTGTATTGTATTGTATTGTATTCAAATTTATTGTCATTGTCTCAGTTAGAGACAACAAAATGAATTTCCCTTACAGGCAGTATCATAAAAATAAATAAATAATAAAACATATTAAAAATAAAATAGAATTTAAAAAAAAGCACAAACACTGAAAGTCCACGACACAACATAACACAGTGGCACCAAGGTGAGGAAGGCACCATAGTCCAGCCAGCCTCCCCTCCGTTCTTCCCAGTTGTTCACTCGTGGTCGAGGCCTTCCTAGCACCCGCAGTCGCCGCCCCGGGTTGATCCACCTTCCTCGCCTCTGCTCTCAGTGTTTGTAAAAAAACAAAGAGAACAATGTGCCCTGTAATTCTTCTCACCTTGCTGAGTCATTTGGAATTTGTGATGCCTTATCGCTGACCAGTTTACAAATTTACGACTTGTTTAGGGCCCTTAGTGATATTGTGCACAATCACTTCACCAAAGGAAATTGCAGCATTTCACCACTTGAGTGGGCATCAAATGCAATACCTGCAAGTGGAAAAAATAGCCCTTCGGCTTGTTGTTGTGTACCATGCATTGATCAACCTCAAAGGTTAATGAACACTTTGGTCAAATTACAAATGTTGGGTGAAAGCCAATTTTCCAGGGAAGAAAGCTGCATAAATTAAGTGATGTTGGCTGGATCAACGGGGATTATGATACGATACAATACGATAAAACTTTACTCATCTCCGGAGGGAAATTGGTCTGCCGACAGTCACAGCACACAACGTACACAAAAACTTGAAATTCAAAGTGAAAACAAAAAGAAAAAGACAAGCGACTGTTGGCCGGCTGCCGTGTGCACAGCGCCTTCACCGGAACAAATGAACGAACAAACAAACAAACACAGACTTATCCCCCGGGGAGATGATTCTGAACTAGAGTGCCTCCCTCCCCCACACTGGGTCCCCATTGTCTTCCCCTCCCCCCTCATGGTCATCGACCGTGAGGCCCCACCGCCACCGAGGCTCCCGTTCATACATCAATGATTTAGATGAAGGGATCAAAGTAACATTAACAAATCTGCAGATGACACAAAGCTGGGTTGCAGTGTGAACTGTGAGGAGGATGCTGTGAGAATGCAGGGTGACTTGGGCAGGTTGGGTGAGTGGGCAGATGCATGGCAGATGCAGTTTAATTGAATTGATTGATTGAATACCTTTATTGTCATTTAGACCTTACGGTCTGAACGAAATTTCGTGCCTGCAGTCATACATACAATCATACAATAATAAACAACAATAAACACAAATTAACACCACCACAGTGTATCCTCCAAGCACCTCCTCACTGTGGTGGAGGCAAAAATCTTAGGGTTACTGTCTCTTCCCTCCTCTTCTCCCTCTGCGCTGAGGCGATTCCCCACCGGGCGATGGCACAACAGTCCCGCGGCTCACCGAACCCCGCAAACGGGCCGGTTCAAACACCGCGGCCCGGTGGTGGTCGAAGCTGCCGCCCTCCAGTCCAGCACACGCAGCCGCTGGCCCGCGGCTCAACCCAGGACTCAGGTCACCGCCTCAGAACGCCGTCCCAGCCACCGGAGCACCGTTCCAGGCCCGAGCCGGATCGCCCTCATGTGAGTACCGTTCTCCCTCGGGCTGGGCCACTCCGACGGGAGTGCCGTTCTCCCTCGGGCTGGGCCACTCCGACGGGAGTGCCGTTCTCCCTCGGGCTGGGCCACTCCGACGGGAGTGCCGTTCCACCCTCGGGCTGGGCCACTCCGACGGGAGTGCCGTTCTCCCTCGGGCTGGGCCACTCCGACGGGAGTGCCGTTCCACCCTCGGGCTGGGCCACTCCGACGGGAGTGCCATTCCACCCTCGGGCTGGGCCACTCCGACGGGAGTGCCGCTCCTCCCTCGGGCTGGGCCACTCCGACGGGAGTGCCGTTCCTCCCTCGGGCTGGGCCACTCCGACGGGAGTGCCGTTCTCCCTCGGGCTGGGCCACTCCGACGGGAGTGCCACAGACCCTCACGGGAAAGTCTCTCAGCCCCTCGCCAGGCCGCTCTCACGAGAGCGCAGTTCCAGCCCCGGGCTGGGCCGCCCTCACGGGAGCTCAGGGCGAGTCCTGTCAGCTGCCTCCAGAGTCCCGAGGTCGCCAGCTCCGCCATTAGGCCTCAGTGTAGACGGAGGCAGAGAAGGGGGATACGACAAAAAGGTCGTATTCCCCCGAAGGGAGAGACAGCAAACCCCGTTTCACCCCCCACCCCCCACCACACATAAACACAACCTAAAAACCAAAAACGTAACTAGACAAAACGAAAAAAATACAACACAAAAAAGTAAAAGACAAACGGACTGCAGGCGAGCCGCAGCCGTTCCTGGCGCCGCCACTTCCGGAAGTGGATAAGTGTGAAGTTATCCACTTTGGTAGCAAAAACAGGAAGGCAGATTATTATCTAAATGGTGTCAGGTTGGGAAAAGAGGAAGTACAACGGGATCTGGGGGTCCTTGTTCATCAGTCAATGAAAGGTGCATGCATGCAGGTGCAGCAGGCAGTGAAGAAAGCGAATGACATGTTGGCCTTCATAACAAGAGGAGTTGAGTGTAGGAGCAAAGAGGTCCTTCTGCAGTTGTATAGGGCCCTAGTGAGACCACACCTGGAGTATTGTGTGCAGTTTTGGTCCCCTAATTTGAGGAAGGACATTCTTGCTATTGAGGGAGTGCAGCGTAGGTTTACAAGGTTAGTTCCCGGGATGGCGGGACTGTCATATGCTGAGAGAATGGAGCAGCTGGACTTGTATACTCTGGAGTTTGGAAGGATGAGAGGGAATCTTATTGAAACATTTAAGATTATTAAAGGTTTGGACACACTGGAGGCAGGAAACATGTTCCCGATGTTGGGAGAGTCCAGAACCAGGAGCCATAGTTTCAGAATAAGGAGTAAGCCATTTAGAACGGAGACGAGGAAACACTTCTTCACACAGAGAGTTGTGAGTCTGTGGAATTCTCTGCCTCAGAGGGCGGTGGAGGCCGGTTCTCTGGATACTTTCAAGAGAGAGCTTGATAGGGCTCTAAAAGATAGCGGAGTCAGGGGATATGGGGAGAAGATAGGAACGGGGTACTGATTCGGGGTGATCAGCCATGATCCCATCGAAGGGCCGAATGGCCTACTCCTGCACCTATTGTCTATTCCCACCGAGGCCCCACTGCCACTAAAGCTCCCGCTGCCGAGTCTCCCATCGCCGCCACCACTGAGGCTCCTTCGGCCCAGACGGGCCTTGCCACCCGGCCTCACCACAGTGCCCTGGGAGGGCTGTGGGGCGAGTTGGGCCTACCGGGGCGTGTCATCGTTCTGGTTAAATGGTGGTATAAATTTCTAATATGGAAGGAAAGGGGAGCTCCAGCAAGAAAACAGGAAACAGGCCATTCGGCTCAACTAGTCCACGCCAACCAAGTTGTCCCTTTTAAACTAGTCCCATTTGCCCACATTTGGCCCATGTACCTCTAAATCTTTCCTATCCATGTTCTGTTCAAGTGTCTTTAAAATGCTGTTACTGTACCTGCCTCAACTACCTACTTTGGCAGCTTGTTCCATGTACCCACCACCCTTTAGTGAAAAGGTTGCCCTCAGGTTCCTATTAAATCTTTCCCCTCTCATCTTAAACCGATGTCCTCTGGTTCTTGATTGCCATACCCTGGGTAAAAGACTGTGCCTTCATCCTAATCTATTCCCCTCATGACCTTTACAAGATTACCCTTCAGCATTTTGCATTCCAAGGAATAAAGTCCTAGCCTGCACATCCTTTCGCTATAGCTTAGTCTCTCGAACCATGGCAACATCCTAGTAATTGTTATCTGCGCTCTTTCCAGCTAAATGGCATCTTTCCTATATCGGGTGACTAAAACTGAATCCTGTCTTCCAAATGCTTACATACCAACATACTATACAACTGTAATGTCACAACTTCTATGCTCAATAAAGGCGCAATCTGCTGGAGTAACTCAGCAGGTTAGTCAGCATCTCTGGAGAACATGGATGGGCGACGTTTCAGGCCAGGACCTTTCTTGAGACCGATTGAGGTTGGAGGGTGAGATGGAAAGCTTGAAGAGGGATAGGGGCAGGACTAAGTCTGGCAAATGACAGGCAGATACAGGTGAAATGGGGGGTGATTGGTCGACGCTTGGACAAAGGCCAGACATTAAACGACATAAAGTGTGATAAGGATAGAAAATGCTTGGGGGAAGGTGAGGGGAGAAGGGGAGGGTTTGTTTGTAAGTTAGTAGTTATCTAAAATTCAACGTTCATACTGTGAGCTTGTAAGCTACCCTAGAGGAATATGAGATGCTGTTCTTCCAATTTCCATGTGTTCTCATTCTTGCAATGCAGAAGGCCCGGAACAGAAAGGTCAGTAATGGCATGGGAAAGGGAGTTAAAATGGTTAGCAACCTGGAGATCCAGCAGGCCTAGGCAGATCAAACGCCCTGACTGATGAAGGTCAATGTACCAAAAGCCTTCTTTACCAGCCTATCTGCCTGTGACATCACTTTCGAGGAACTATGTATCTGTACCCAGAACCCCCTGATTTAACACACTCCAAGGGCTCTACCATACCCTGGTTTGACTTCCCAAAATGGAACACCTCTCACTTATCTGGATTAAACTCCATTAGCCATTCTTCAGCTCTTCTGATCAAGATCCTGCTGTAATTTTTGATAACCATATTCGCTGTCTCAAGATACCATCTCAAGTCATGTCAAGAGTCTTTGGAAATAAGAGTAATAAAGATGGCACAGGCAAAGATGCGGTTACACTTGCTGGACAGGCAATATGTGAAGTACCATCTGCAAAATAACTGGGTATTATTTCCTGTAAAGGATGTGATGTTTAGTGTATTGTAATGATGTAGCAGTAGAAATGTGAGAAGAATACCAATGATGGTGTGAATCTGATCCTCTAAATTATGAAACAACTGTTTTCTTTATGAATTATGTAACACTACATATTTCCACCTCTGTAATCTTGCTCAATTTTGTCTCTTACTCTGCTCAACTGCTTCTGGCAGTTTCTGTTGTATCTGGACAATCCACTCCTGTCCAGTCTCCCATCCAACACCGCCATAAACTTGAGGCTATTGTAGATACAGCTACCCATGTCCCAACTCTGATAGACACAGTGCTGGAGTAACTCAGCGGGTCAGGCAACATTCCTGGAGAAAAGGGATGAGTGATGTTTCAGGTCGGGACCCTCTTCAGACTGAAGGTGGGGGGGGGGGGGGGGGGGGGGGGCTGAAGAGCTGGAAGTGAGGAAAGACCAGGATCAATCAGGGCCGGCCACAAATGACCTCAGGCAGGGCGGAGCCTGGTAGGTCCATTGTTGGCTAGGGACAGTGTGATCTCAAGAGAAACAATGTGGAGAACTGTGGTAAAACAACCCATGAGGAGAAAGGGAGCAAGGAGGGAGCTTGGAAAGGAGGGGAGTATGAGATTAACTTACTTAAAATTAGAACATTTGATGTTCATACAACTAGGTTGAAAGCTACCCATGCAAAATATGAGGTTCTGTTCCTCCAATTTGCTACTGGCCTCACTCTGGAAATAGAAGATGCCCAGGACAGAAAAGACAGTGGGAATGGGAAAGAGAGTTGAAATGGTTGGCAACTGGCAGATCCTGTAGGCCATGGGGGGGGGGGGGGGGGTTGAGCACTAGTGTTCAGCGAAACTGTCACCGAGTCTACGTTTGGCCTTGCCGATGTACAGGAGCCCACATTGGGAACACTGGATGCAGTAGATGAGGTTAGAGGAGGTACACGTGAACCCAACTCTGAAGGTCCTGTTCCGCTTCATCCTCCTGTTGATCTATGCTAGACCCCAGTTAAGCAACATCCTGTTTTTAAAATCTTCTTACGTGATTTCAAATGTATTTACGACCCTTTTCCTTCTCAGCTGAATTACATCTTGCAACTTTCCAGGTTCTCTGCAATGTAATTCTTATAATCCCAGTTTTCATCACTCCAGCGTTGTTGGCTGTGCCTTTAGTTACTGAGGCTTAAAGCCCAAGAACTCTCTCCGTAAACCTCTATGTTTGGTTGCCTCCTATAGCCTTGGATCCTACATCTTCACAGGTGGACATTATGTGGTTTGATGTCGAGATCAATTTGATGAGATTCCTACAAAGTGCTTTGGGACATTTTGCGAGCTTACGTGCTCTATAAAATTGGGAATGGCCACCTTAAAATATTATAGGTAAACTGTAAGACTACTATAATTATTACAGAATGGAGTGGCAATTTTCAACATTTCACGGAACGATAAAGACCTCACAAAAATAATTTGGTGTTGTTGCAGTCTTTGCATTTGTAAAATAAGCCCAGCTCATTTCCCACGGCATAAATATTGGGTTGATGTTGTATTGGATTTGGCCTGTCTGTTTTTGAGCTCCGTTCCTGTCTGGCCCCAAAGGTTTACCCTAATTCTAATTGTTCAGAAAATTCTGTAAACTGTAATGTGCTTGTAACTCCTTGATTCTGGCTGTTCAAAGCATGAACAGTGACACATAAGATGCAGACCATATGATGTCCCTGTGGTGTAATACATGGTGAATAGGGGATGCATTGTTTGATAATAAAATAGCTTCAGTGCATACAAAGAAAATCTATTATCAAGCTCAAGTGATTTACAGTGATCGTGTAGTCACATTCCATCTTTACTGAATGGTTTTCTGGAATTTGTTCTGGCATTTTAGGGATCCAGCTCACTAACTCCGTCATTCTTCCATTAAATCTATAAATTAGTAGTCATGTTTGCTACATCTTCCTACACCAATGTCATTTAATGTCTATTTATTTTTGAAAAGCTACAGCAAAATGCGCACCATCTTTGAAGTAGACACGGGTGCTTAGCAGCAGTGAACGTGAAGAAGGGTTGGAAGTGTCCTTTGCTTTCATTGCCTGAGACAAAGTGTCCCTGAATTTGGAGGGATTGTTACACTGCTTTGAAATTTGTCAGCACGGAGCTTAGGTTAGGATGGGAGGTCAGGGTGGAATTGGAGTGTGAAGGCAAGAACATCACAGGGTCAACAGGGGTCTGCATCGTAACGCTGTCCAGTGAAATCACTTTCAGAAACACATTCACAGAAATAGGCAAAGAAGCAATTCAACTTTCCCCAGAGAAAAGTGCGTAATAGATTGTTCTGTAATCCAAGATCAAAATAATTTACGGTGTGCAATGACCAGGTAATTTGTGTTGGTGATGCAGGGATATATGTTGTTCATGGCAGATGTGTAATGAGCATTCTCTCATGTTTCAAATGGTCACTGCTTACAATGCATTCAGAAAGTATTCAGACCCCTTCACTTTTTCCACATTTTGTTACATTACAGCCTTATTCTAAAATGGATTAAATTCATTTTTTTATCATCAATCTGCACACATTACCCCATAATAAAAAAAAGCGAAAACAGGTGTTTAGAAATTTTTGTAAAGTAATTAAAAAGAAATAACTGAAATATCACATTTACATAAGTATTCAGACCCTTTACTCAACACTTTGTTGAGGCACCTTTGGCAGCGATTACAGCCTCAAGTCTTCTTGGGTATGACGCTACAAGCTTGGCACACCTGTATTGGGTAATTTCTCCCATTCTTGTTCTTGTTCATGGTTTGGGAGCAACTGCCCAAGACTGCATGAATTTTCAGAGGATTTGTAGATGTAGCCCAGTCCATCACACAGACCCGACTCCCCACCATTGACTCCATCTACACTTCGCTCGACTTCCGAAAAGCAGCTAGCATGATCAAAGACTTGTCCCATCCCATTGATTCCTTCTTCTCCCTGCTCTCATCCGGCAGAAGGTACAGAAGCTTGAAAGCATGCCCCACCAGATTCAGGATCAACTTCTATTATCGGGCTTCTGAATGGTCCTTCCAAAAGCAAGAGTAATGTCCGATTCATCTCAAACCCATTGTGGACATTGGTCTGTGACTATGAAAATGATGCACATTAATGCATAGAACTATATATATTCTGAACGTTGTACCTTGCACTTTGCTCTATCTATTGTACCTTAGTTTGACTTGCATGTATAGTATTATCTGATCATCTTGGATAGCATGCAAAACAAAGCTTTTCACTGCACGTACGAATAACAAACCTAAACTTGAACCCTCTGATCTGTTAAAGCCATCTGAATATAGCATCTGTGCATTGGCTCTGTAGCTTCAAATAATTTAAATTCATCATTGTTGCATTACTTGATCTTACAATTTTTGCATGAAGATATCAAAAGTGAGGCATTTTGTGAAATATGTAATTTTATTTTAATGTTTAAAGGATTTAGTTCCAGTCTGTTAGATGGAATGTCTAATTCATTGTGACAGACACTCATTTCTAACACTGAAGTTGTAGGTTAATGCTGTAGAGGTGTGCAGTGTGGAATGATCCTGTAATTCCTTGCGGGACCAGTTCAAATGACCCCCCCTTCCCTGCTCTCTTGTATAGCTTGTATCTGCCACTGCTCTAGTAGAAATGTCAAATTGGAAGCATAAAATTAATTGTACTGAGATGGAGAGACAACTCATTGTGGATTCGAGAGAAAGTTTGTCACTTTCTGTTTAAATTTTGGAATTTTGCCCTTACAGTTTGTGCCCAATTTCCCCCCTCTCATGTTATGTCCTAATTGAGATATGATAATGGAAATGAAGACATCATACAGGCCCTTTCACTGATGCTGACTGTCAAAGACTAGGCCTTTTGCCTTCTATGCCTTTGTGGTTCAACTGCTTGTCTCCATACTCAAATGTTGTGAGAGTTCCTTTCAGGAAGTGTGCTCGTGATTCTTGCCATCTTCTGGATAAAAACAAGAAACTCGTCCTCAGATCCCTCAAAGGTACCTGTGTCTTCAGCTTTTAGACACATCAGCTTTCGTGCTAACTACCCTGTCTATGCCCCTTATAATTGTGTACATCTTGGTCAAGATCCCCATCAGCCTGCACCACTGCAAGGAAAACAATCCCCACCTGTCCAACTCGGTGAGTCAGTCAGCATCTGTGGAATCAGTTGGATAGCAGCTTTTCAGATTGGGAACCTTCTTCGCTGTGAAGAAAGGTGCCAACCTGAAATGTCACCTATCCATTCCTTCCATAGATGCTGCCTGACCCGCTTAGTAATTCCAGCACTGTGTGTTTTACTCAATATTCCAACATCTGCAGTTCCTTCTTTTCCCAGCCTATCGATTCTCTCCTCATAAATGAAACACTGCATCCAAGGCATAATCCTGGTGAATCTACTGTGCACACTCTCCAGTGCAACTGTGTCTTCCCCTGAATTTGTGAGACAAAAGAAAATGCAATATACTAAATTGTTTAACTAGCATGTCCTATTCCTGTTTTATACTTGCAATATTTCCAATGCTAATCTTTTTACCTGTTTTTGTTTCATTCCAGAGATATATTTTGCCTCTTCTAGCATCCAGCAAGGAAGACAAGAAACATCTGCAGAGGATTGAATCGGGTATAACCGAACTAAGTGGGACCATATCACAGACAGGTGAAGATTAATGCTATCATAAATTTACCTTTACACTTCCTCAGCTGCCAAAGATGTTTAATAATCTCGTACTCAAATGTTGTGAAATTAAATGGTCTATACGTCTGTCTGCACGGCCTCAACTATCTTCTAACAAAAAGCTACTGATGCCTTATCTTGGTAAAATACGACAAATTGTGTAGTATCTCCCTGATTTGATGTACTTGTTCATGACTTTTCATTTGTCCACATTGAAACCAGACGTTTTGGCCCATCGAGTCTATGCCAGTTCTCAGAGCAACCACAACCCCCCACTAATTATACTTGTTATCCACCCCCCCCCCCCCCCCTCATTGCCATGAATTTCCCTCAAATTCTACCTACAATCCCATGGAATTTTTGGGGGATGACAAGTTTTGTTACTGGTTCAACCAAATCGTGTTGCATTCATGGTTTAATGTTTAACTTTTATTTCCAATCAGCACTTTTTCCACACAAAACCTGTTTTGAGGGCTGGATACGATCATGTCCTCGGGAAGTGGAATTGCTCTTGGTATCAAAGTATGTTTGTGGGAAAACAGATGTGTTGGGTTATTGAGTTTGAATATGATTAGTGTCTACGAGTTTCCAGATCTGGAAATTGCCAATCAGCAGCATGATTGCCAGGTAAGCTTGGTGAAGTCAGAGTTAAATCAAAAGTTAAATTGGATCATAAAGGTTTAGAGGGATATGCGCCAAATGTGGGCAAATGGGACTAGCTTAGAGGGAGCATCTTGGTTGGCATAGACGAGTTGGGCCGAAGGGCCTGTTTCCGTGCTCGATAACTATGATTTGACTATGACTATGCTTCTCCTTCCGTTTTGGTTTCATGTTACACTCCATCAATTTTCCAGCAGTATTTAACTATGTAGCTCTTTATTTTGCTAAGAGGTAACTTGACTGTTTAAAGTCTTTCTATTTTGCAGAAAAGTTTACAGTTTCTGTAATGGAGTTTCTTTTATTTTGGACTTTTTAAAGTAATTGTCTCGTATAAGCAACCAGTGATCTTCTCTGGGCAGAGCAGTTTGAATGTGCCTTGTTAAAGATTTTACATCCATTTTTTTCTTTTTGTTTAGACTACTGCAAATATTAAGAAATTGATGTTTTTGCTTTGAGGGTAGATATTTTATGAAATTAGATCTATGCTTCCAACAATCAATTTACGGCAGTTCTAAAATGAATGTAGCAAGGCAGCATAACAGCAACTGAAATCAAGATTTTCTTCCCTGGTTCTAGGAGAATTGTCTTTGAACTCTTAGCTTCTGACATGTTATTGCCAATCTCTGTGGTTCTGCAGCGAAATAGCCATTGAAGAAAAATCCAATGGAAGTTAGAGAGGTTTAACCCGTGAACAGATGCAGTATTTCCTCAGTATCTTTCTCGTTACAATGCAGTACCGCGGGCACCTCCAGTTCTACAACACATTGCCCAAGTGACTACTCTTTACCTGAGGGCCTCAGCGATAATTGTTAGCAGGCTAATTGAGCTCAGAAGACATACTGACTAAACCTCATGCAGTTCTCATCTAACTGTCAAACGTGGAACCGTTTAGCAAGCAATAATACCAGGAATAAGAACCATGGGAAACTTTTAACTTCTCTTGTACCTCAAAAATCGTAGAGGGCAGTTATAGCTATATCACCATCTGGGTACCATTTATACACTCAAAGATAAACCTGGATGTATAATGATGCGTGTAATGCAAGATTATGCCTCGCCCCTCCAGGGGGTTTTACCTTTGTGGTTTCTATTTTTTTTGAGGTGATCAAATGGACTTGATCAAAAGCACAATATGTGTCCAGTCATCTTTCCTGCATTCTTTCCGATATCAAGAGCCCAAAGGTTATTTTGGGGAAATGTTGGAAACAGGTGGAAAGAATCGCCAGGTATCAAATGTATGAGAATGCTAACAAGGTGTTGAATCAAAATATCATCTTGGTTCACTCCAAAAAGAAAAACAATCAGTTAAGATGTGGTTTATCTTTGGAATTGGATTGGCACATAGGGACGTTCTGGAGCTCATATAAACCAAAGATTGATTGCTGGTCTCTATAGTGGAAGAGCCAGCATACAGAGACAATGTTATTTGAACCTTGTTCATTTGTTATTTGAATCAGACACGGAAAGCTTGTCGGTGAAGATAGACATAAAAAGCCGGAGTAACTCAGCGAGTCAGACAACATCTCTGGAGAAAAGGAATAGGTGACGTTTTAGGTCGAGACTCTTCTTCTGACTGAGAGTCAGGGGAAAGGGAAACGAGAGATATAGATGGTGATATGGAGATATATAAAACAAATGAATGAGAGAAAGGAAAAAAAGTAAAGGGCCTGTCCCACGAGCATGCGACCTGCATGCGGCATGCGCGACCAAACCGGAAGCGGGGGCCGCGCGGAGGTTGAGTGATCCCCGTACAGGGCCGGTCCCACCAGCATGCGACTGCATCCGGCGAGCGCGACCAAACCAGAAGCAGGGACCGCGCGGAGGTCGAGTGAGTGACGTGAAGTTCGAGCGAAGTCCGCGGGAAGTTCGCGCGTGACGTACGGCGACAAGATGCTGCGTACGGCGTCAAGACGCTGCGCATGCTCGTCGAGGCAGTGCGTACGGCGTTGAGGTGGCTGCGGGCCGGCAGGCCGTTGCCGCGCGGAATTTTTGAACAAGGTCAGTTTTTCGAAGCCCCGCGCGATGTCGGGACCAGCCCCGCACAACTCCATATGGCTCCGGCGATCGAAGTGGGACCGGCCCCGCGAGGCCGTACGGCTCAAGCGACCACGTTAGGTCGCGCTTGCCGCATGGAGTCGCATGCTCGTGGGACAGGCCCTTTACAATGATAAAGGAAACAGGCCACAGTAAGTTGTGGGCAAGGTGCAAACGAGGTCATTGTTGGAGCTCTGTCTGCGAATAGGTTTAATTCACTCGAAAGCTGGCTCAATTCTTATGGTCCTTTTGACAGTTTTTTTGATTTTCAATTAGCCATATCTCATGAGAAGCGGTGTTTCTCATGGTACACCTGCAGAAGATGGTACATTGTAGACATAAGGAACGGCAGATGCTGGTTTACAAAAAATAACCCACAAAGTGCTGGAGTAACTCAGTCGGTCAGGCAGCATCTCTGTAGAGCGTGGATAGGTGACATTTCAGGTCGGGACCCTTCTTCAGACTGATTTCAGTGGGAGGAAGAAAGTTGGAAGAGAAGGGAGAGCGGGACAACGTCTGGCAAGTGATAGGTGGATACAGGTGAAGGGAGGGGGAAGGGTTGGCAGATGGGTGGACTAAGGTCAGAGATGGTACATTATTCTATACATGCAATATGGGGTGTGTGCTAACATCTCTTGCTGACTGTTATTGACAAATATTGAGGAATGAAAATCAATGAAAGATTACCAAAATCTGAATGACGATCATTCATTCCATTTGGATCCATTCAGCCAGAAATATTACTATTTTCTCTATGGGTTTTTAAAAAACAGTTTCAGTATCTTTATTCCTACAACTCTGTCAACATCTTTATTTTACATGTAGACCAATTGAGAATTTCTAGCTGTGTGTCTTAAAGGACTCATTTCAACTCCTGTAGTTTAATGGGTTGGGTTTCCCGTTTGGTGCCAAAGACCTGAAAGATACCAGAATACAAAGCTTGGTGTGGATGTTTCATTTCATTTCCAGCTTTCGACAACAACACTGATGGCTCAGAGCTGGCCGAGTAATCACACAGATTGCAAATCAAGAATGTTAAAAGCTTTTTAAAATCTTTCAGGAAGTGAAATAAAGAATGGGTTATACAATGTGGATTCATTTGGAATACCATGTTCTTTAAAAAAAAAAACAGAATTTTAAAACAATTGTTTTGAAGATAATAGATCTTGCTCATAACATGAGATTCTCTGTCCCAGGGAGGTTATTGATCTATTTCCTTACAGTGTGGAAGAAGGTCTTTCAGCCCATTGAGTGCTTGCATGGCAGTTCAGCATTTATTATGCATTGGTAGACTGTTTAAAAACTCATTTACACTTGTGATACATTTTTCAGTTGTTTTCACATTGGGGAATGGTGTCTAACGTGTTGAAGTTCACGTTATCAGTGATTTCTCTATTGTTTGCTTAAGTTAAGAAAGCCAAGACTGAGTCTGCAGAGGACAGGGTGGCACAGAGCGTTTGAGTTGCTGGCTTACAGCGCTAGAGACCCGGGTTGAATCCTGACTATGGGTGGTGTCTGTACGGAGTTTGTACCTTCTCCCTGTGACTGCGTGGGTTTTCTTCAGATGCTCCGGTTTTCTCCCACACTCCAAAGATGTGCAGGTTTGTAGTTTAATTAGCTTCTGTAAATTGTCCCTAGTGTATAGGATAGAACAAATTTGGCAGGTCCAAGCTCCCGCTTCAGCCGGTCAACGCTGCAGGGGCTGACATTGAGGTGGTGCATACATATAAATACCTTGGAGTGCACCTTGATAACAAACTGGACTGGTCTGTCAACTCTGACTCCCTCTACAAAAAAGGCCAGAGCAGACTCTTTTTCCTCAGAAGGCTCAAATCCTTCAATGTGTGTAATGCTATGCTGCACATGTTTTACAGCACTGTGGTTGCAAGTGTTATTTTCTACGCTGTTGTCTGCTGGGGCAACAGCATTAGTGCAAAAAACAACAGGAAGCTGGACAAACTGGTTAAACGAGCTAGCTCAGTGCTGGAGGGGAGAGTAGACTCTGGGATGGATGTGCTTGAGAGGCGTATGAGGCACAAGGTGCAGGTCATCCTGAAAAACCCCAGGCATCCCCTCCATGTAATTCTGGAGAGTCAAAAGAGCACTCGGAACAACAACCGGCTCCTCTCCCTGCCCTGTAGAACGGAGCGGTTCAGGAGATCCTTCACCCCTGCAGCCATTAGATTTTATAATTCGGCTGTAGGGGGATGCATTTTGAAATTTTTAATTTTTAACTGTTAATTATTGGTCTTTTTAAGTATTTATTGCTCTCAGGTAGTGTCCACATTGTATTCTATGTATTTTCTGTCTGCGTTCGTTTTGAATCTGTGGGTTTGTTGGTTGGGGGCTTCTGGACATCTGAATTTCCCTGAGGGGATCAATAAAGTATTTATTATTATTATTATTATTATTATTATTATTATAATAATTATTAAATGTACAGGTGAATGTTGGTCGGCGCGGACAAAGCGCCTGTCTCCACACTGTGTCTCAAAAACCAAAACTAAAGCTAAAGAAGCAGGGTATTGGTTACAACCTTTTTACACATCCTCGTTCAAATGTATACATGCTTGGACACTAGAACTCACAGTCTGCAGAGCACTGACAGAAAACTATGATAGGTTGTGAGCATTACAGCCACATGTTCTGTGTCATTATTTTGTGGTCAACTTTTCTAGCATTCGCCAATTGAATTTTCCTGAATAAAATCACTTCTCAGATAGACCAGATAGCCCAGAGAGTGGTGTTGACTTACCTTAAACTGCTACAGCCCTTCTGGCAGAGGGGGGTAGGAAGGTACAGGATTTAGACACAGCACCTTTGAATGACCGGTGTTGTTTCCCGATCAGGATGGTGTAAGTCTTAGGTAGACAAAAATGTTGGAGAAACTCAGCAGGTGAGGCAGCATCTATGGAGCGAAGGAAATAGGCAACGTTTCGCGTCAAAATCCTCCTTCAGACTTAATTTAAGTGTAAGTCTTAATTTAGTTTAGTTTATTGTCACGTGTACTGAGGCACAGTGAAAAGCTTTTGTTGCATGGTAACCAGTCAGTGGAAAGACAATACATGATTACAAACAAGCCATCCACAGTGTATAGATAAATGATAAAGAGAATAACATTTAATGTAAGATAGAGTCCAGTAAAGTCTTATTAAAGATAGTCCCAGAGTCTCCAATGAGGTAGATTATATCTGAGGACTGCATTCTAGTTGGTGATGGGGTAATTCAGTTGCCTGATTACAGCTGGGAAGAAATTGTTCCTGAATCTGGAGGCGTGTATTGTTACATTTCTGTGCCTATTGCCTGATGGGTGAGGGGAGACTGGGGAAACTGCATGTGCTGATGTTCCCATATGCCTGGACCCTTGTGCTTCTTGGAAGTAGATGTCATGGATTTGGGAGTGGTGGGCGGAGGCGGGTGGGAGGCTGAGGATGGTGTGGAGTAGAGAAGGCAGATAATCGCAGAGCAGTTTGCAGATGATACCTTCTACATCCACAGCACATGGAATTAATGTTTTGGATAGTTGATGAGATGCTAATTAAGTGGACTGGATGTGTCTCTTGAGAGTAATTGGAGCTGCACTCATCCAGGCCAGTGGAGTTCTACTACCGTGAATTACTACTAGTGTAGGTAGGTGACAGGGCAATCAGGACAAGATGATGTATAGTTGCAGGGAGATAATGGGGGGGGGAGAGAGGGAATGGACTGATGAGAATGCTCTGAAATCTGTCTTAGACCCTATGGGTGAATGACCTCCTGTGTCAGAGCTGGGGATGGGGAGAGAGAAAGCGAAATAGTCATGTACCGGCAACCAAACAATGAAATGCTTACTTGTTGCAGCATTACAGTCCCATTAACGCAATTATACACACACAACCAGTCACACAATTATTAATAATCAGTAATACTAGGTAACCAGACTGTAACAGTGCAAAACCCAAGCACATAGTCTGAAGAAAGGTCTCGACACGAAACATCACCTATTCCTTTTCTCCCGAGATGCTACCTGACCCACTGAGTTACTCCAGCATTTGTAACCAAAGTAAAGTTCATCAGAGATGATAACTGCTGAGGTAGTTGGTGTTGTGCAATGTTCAACAGCCTGAAGCAGTTTTGAAGCTTGAGAGCATATTTCTCGGATTCATGTATCTTTTTCCCAGTGTTAATGGCGAGATGCGAACATGGCCAAGGTGGTGTAGGTCTTTGATGATATCAACTGGCACTTTAGGTAGCGCCTCCTATAGTGGTGAGAGGTCAGTGCACATTATGAGCCAGGCATTGTCTACCACTTTCTGCAGCCCCCTTTGCTCCTGGGCTTTTGACTTACTAAACCACCAACCAGGCGGTATTGTCTCTGCTATACAACAATGGAAGTTCGATAGTATATTCGGAGAAGTAACGTACCATGAGAAATAAATGAGTGTACTCTCTCTGATTTGTGTATTTCTAGTAGGTGGATATGCTTTGGTCTTTGAAGAGTGAGACAGTCACTGTAATACCCAGCTTCTCATCTGTTCTCTAGCCGTGGTGTTGTGGCAGTTGAATTTCTGGTCAATGTTGATTCCCCCAAAATGAGACTAAGTCATGAAAGTGTTAAGTGGACCAACTGGTCCAGAACGCAGCCGCCCGACTCATCACCCACACCAAATCCTGGCATCACATCACTCCAGTCCTCAAACAACTTCACGAGCTTCCCATCTCCCACCGGATCACCTACAAAATCCTGGTCCTCACCTACAAAGCCCTCCACCATCTGGCCCCCCCATATCTCACTGACCTCCCCTCCCCCTACCAACCCTCACGGTCCCTCAGATCCACATCAGCCGGTCTCCTCTCCATCCACAAATCCAACCTCCGCAGTTTTGGGGACAGAGCCTTCTCCAGGGCAGCTCCCAGGCTCTGGAACTCCCTCCCCCATCTGATCCGCAATTCCGTGTCCCTCACCATCTTCCTGTCCCACCTCAAGACCCATCTCTTCACCTTTGCCTATCCTTAGCCCCACGTCCCCCTCCCTTTTCACCTGTGCTTGAATTGCCTCATATTGTGTTTTGAATTGAATTCTGTCTTTAATTTGTGTACTAGTCATGTCTCTACTATTTATTTCATTCCGCTTACATGTTTTTCCTCTACTTGCTAAATGTTTGTACGGTGTCCTTGAGACTCTTGAAAGGCGCCCATAAATAAAATGTATTATTATTATTATTATCAAGGGTAGGCAGTCTGGCTCTCTCTTATTGAAGATGGTTTTTATCTGGAACTTTTGTGGCAGAAATGTTACATGCTACTAAAAGCCCTGTCTCACGGTACGAGTTCATTCCAAGAGCTCTCCCGAATTAAAAAAAAATCAAACTCGTGGTAAGCAAGGAGAATGAACGTAGAGGGCACGTCGGAGCTCGGGGACGTCTCTTAGAGGCTCGTAACGCTAACGGCAGGTACTCGGAAAGACTTGCTAACGGCAGGTAAGCACGGGAAGACTCGTGAAGATTTTTCAACATGTTGAAAAATGTCCACGAGAGCCCCGAGTACCCACGAGCGGCCATTACCGTAAATCTCCGAGTTCGATTCAGGGCAAACTCGGGAGAGCTCTTGGAATGAACTCGTACCGTGGGACAGGGCTTTTACCCCGTGACTAAATGTTGTCCAGGTCATGTTACGTGCAGGCATGGATACCTTACTTGTAAATATAATTGGAATCTGGAGCACCCGGAGAAAACCCACGCAGGTCACGGGGAGAACGTACAGACTCTGTATAGACACCACCCGTAGTCAGGATCGAAACCGGGTCTCTGGCGCTGCAAGGCAGCAACTCTACCGCTGCACCATCGTTTTGCACACAGGCCGTTTTGTGTGCAGTGACTTGGTGTGTCTTTGTCACTGTAAAATGTCATCCATGGGATAAAAAGGGCTCAGTTAAAATGCTGGATATGTTCATCAATCTGAAAAATGAGTTTCCCATGTTTTATTCCTTAAGCTTCACGTGTAAAGTTGGCCAAAACTGACGTACGCAGAGCCTTGTCAAAGCAATCCTGCTATCTTGGAAATGATCTATAGTGGTATTGAGGTTTGTGGTCCTTGTCCTTGAGGCAAAAAATACACTTAAGCCATCTACAAAATAGCATACACTGTCCAATTCCACCTGTTGTGCTGCTTTTAACATAATTTTCATGAATGTGTAATTTTATTCTCCTTCTAAATAAATGTAAGAGCCTGCAGTTCCCTTTGAGCAGGCATGCAGTCAATGTCTGAGTAAACAATGTTCTCCTTCATGAAATTGATTCAACTTGAAAGTTTTCCTCAACAAGGTAGCAAGCTGCTTGGAGTGAAACATAATTATTGTTATGTTTGTCACCAATCTTGCTCGCTGTGCCAGGGAAACTAAAAGTGACAAGGCATAACTAGTTTGTTCTGGGGATATTGTAGCAGATTTCTGAAATAATGTCTAATTCAAAGAAAATCTCTTTGAGGCTCACAAATTGTTAGTCGACATTCCTTAAAAAAAACTTCAATACAAAGAATGCTGATTATAGGGTTCAAGTCAAACGGATGAACGATCGAGTTAACCGCGGTTAATGATTGTAGGAAATACAGTTTGCTTGTAGTACTCCAATCCTGTTAGATTTATTTTTTGAAGAATTGTAATACTTTTTCACATAGGTTTTCAGAATGACAAAATCTGGCCATGAATCAGTTTCACAACTCCCCTTCAGTGAAAATGCCAAAATGTAATGTTTTACGAATGTCAAAATAACAGCTTCCGTTGGTACAATTTGTCAGGATTCCAGATCCTTGGATCTAATTTATGCTTCAGTGGAGATGGTCTAGAAAGGATGGTTCATTATTTATTGATGTTATTTTCATGGGAATATTGAATAGAGCATTACCCTTTCCAGTAACAGTTATGCTCATTCAGATAAATATGGTTGATTTATGTACCACTTGTAATAGTAAAAGAACAAAAGGACAGACATATGGAAGACACATTGGATGTGTTTGGTTCAGTTTAGTTTATTGTCACCTGTACCGAGGCACAGTGAAAAGCTTTTGTTGCGTGCTAACCAGTCAGCGGAAAGACAATACATGATTACTATCGAGCTGTCCACAGTGTGGGGATAACATTTAGTGCAAGATAAAATCCAGTAAAGACCGATTAAACATATTCTGAGAGACTCCAATAAGGTAAATAGTAGCTCAGGACCACTCTCTAGTTGTTGATAGGATGGTTCAGTTGCCTGATAACAGCTGGGAAGAAACTGCCCCCGAATCTGGAGGTGTGCGTTTTCTCATTTCTGTACCTCTTGCCTGATGCGGGAGGGGAGGAGGAAGTGACCAGGGTGAGACTGGTCCTTGATTATGCTGGTGGCCTTGCCGAGGCAGTGTAATGTGTAGATGGAGTCAATGGAAGGGAGGTTGGTTTGTGTGATAGACTGGGCTGCTTCCACAATTCTCTGCAATTGCTTGCCATCTTAGATGGAGCTATTCCCAAACTATGCTGTGATGCATCCCGATGAAATGCTTTCTACAGCTCATGTATAAGTCGGTGAGAGTTGTTGAGGACACGCTGAATTTCCTAAGCCTTCGAAGGAAGTAGAGGAGTCGGTGTGCTTTACTGGCTACTGCTTGGATATGGATGGTCCAGGACAAGTTGCTGGTGATATTTACTCCTAGGAACTTGAAACCTTCAACCATCTCTACTTTAGTGCCATCACTGCCTAGCACTTCGTCACTAGTGGTATGTGTATCACTTCCCCTGTAGTCGATGACTATCTCCTTTGCCTTGCTGATATTCAGAGTAACCAGGTAACGAGGTTCTCAGTCTCCTTCCTGCACTCCGTCTCCTCGTCATTTGATATGCGGCCCACAACGGTGGTGTCATCCGCGAATTTGTAGATTGAATTGGATTTGTACGTGGCTGCCCAGTCGTGGGTGTACAAGGAATAAAGAAGGGGGCTGAGGGTGCTTCCTTTGCAAGGCACCAGTGTTGAGGATTATCGTAGAGGATGATTTGTCCCCTATCCTCCCTAATTGTGATCTGTTGGTCAGGATGTCGAGGAGCAGTGAGGCCCCACCTCTCTCTGCCATGCTGTGGCTGGGTCTTGTAAATCCCCAGCCTCCACCACAGTACATTCTCCTCAGTGGTAGAGAAAATTCTGACAGGTTTCTAAATTCACAAATGTGGGTTTTGGTTTGCTGTTTGACTTTATGTTTGAGGCATGTGGAGTCTTGTTTGGAAGCACCACTAAACTAATTAGGTATGTTTGATGTGGTGAAAGTTGGTGATGCAGAAAGAAGTTAACATTCCTTTTACATTCTTTCTCAGTGCATAACATGGTTTTGTCAGGTGGGTAACGTTATTCACAATACTTTATAATAATAGATGCTTTATACAGTCATTGTCAATTTGAGTATAATTCAAGAACACGGTTTCAGACTCTTAGATGAATGTTTGATTATGAAAATATTTTTTTGTAAAATTTCCATATTTCAAAACACCAAAGCACCTACTCCTGCAGGTTATGAGTGCCCGCTTTTGGACACCCTGTACATACGAGCGAGTATTGAAGAGATGATCGAAATGGGTGGGAGTGGATTTGCCAGCAGCTGTGGGACTATAGGCATCTTCTGCTGGTGCGGACAGGGCACTTCCCTCCTCCCACCTTCCCTCCCCCACCCCACCCTAACCGAGTCACAACTATCATGGGCTCAGTCACTCAGAGTCAGTGAGGCTGGCTAGTGGTTCACTTCCCTTGCCTGCTCTCTCCTGTCACAGCTGTTTTTGTGATCCTCTCCCACACACTGTTTTTATTCATTTCCGACTTCTGAACAGTTTGCGTCACGAGTAGCCCTCAGGAACAGGATTAGCCCTGTCCTAATCCGGATCTACCTGTATATTGTCAATTAAAATCCTTCGCTGCTGTAAAAGATAGAGATGTAGATGTTGTGTACATGGACGTCAGTAAGGCATTCGACAAGGTTCTGCATTGTAGGCTGCTCTGGAAGGTTAGATCGCATGGGATCCAAGGAGAGATAGCCAAATGGATTGCAAATAGGCTCCATGGAAGGAAGCAGAGGGTGATGGTGGAAGGTTGCTTCTCAGACTGGAGGCCTGTAACTAGTGGTGTGCCTCAGGTTTTGGTGCTGGGCCCATTACTGTCTGTCATCTTCATCAATGATTTGGATGAGAACATACAGGGCAAGATTAGCGAGTTTGCTGATGATACAAAGGTTAGTGGTTTTGCAGATAGTGAAGATGGTTGTGAACAATTACAGCAGGATCTGAATCGATTGGCCAGGTGGGCGGAGGAATGGTTGATGGAATTTAATACAGAGAAGCGTGAGGTGTTGCATTTTGGGATGTCGAACAAGGGCAGGACCTACACTGTAAATGGTAGGCCTCTGGGAAGTGTTGTAGAGCAGAGGGATCTAGGAGTACAGGTGCATGGTTCCTTGAAGGTCGAGTCGCAGGTAGCTAAGGTGGTCAAAAAGACTTTTGGCATTTTGGCCTTCATCAGTCAGAGTATTGAGTATAGAAGTTGGGAGGTCATGTTGCAGTTGTAAAAGACGTTGGTGAGACCACATTTAGAATATTGTGTTCAGATCTAGGCACCATGTTATAAGAAAGATATTATCAAGCTGGAAAGGGTTCAGAAAAGATTTACGAGGATGTTGCCAAGACTAGAGGGTGTGAACTATAGGGAGAGGTTGAGTAGGCTGAGTTTCTATTCCATGGAGCGCAGGAGGATGATGCGTGATCTTATAAAGGTGTACAAAATCATGAGAGGAATAGATCAGGTAGATGCACAGAGTCTTTTGCCCAGAGTAGGGAAATCGAGGACCAGAGGACATAGGTTCAAGGTGAAGGGGAAAAGATTTAATAGGAATCCGAGGGATTAACTTTTTCTCACAAAGGGTGTATGGAACAAACTGCCAGAGGAGGTAGTTGAGGCTGGGAATAACCCATCATTTAAGAAGCAGTTGGACAGGTACATGTACAGGTTTGGAGGGATATGGACCAAGCGCAGGCAAGTGGGACTAGGGTAGCTGGGACATTGTTAGCCGGTGTGGGCGAGTTCGGCCGAAGGGCCTGTTTCCACACTGTATGACTCTATGACCTCCGGCTTCTTATTTCATATTTAATGAAACCATTCTGCTGGTCAAGCCTATGCAGGCTTCTATCCCAATGCCTCACTTCATTGTTGGAAGAAACTGTGAGAAGCTCATTAAATGAGCGGGAGAATGTGAAAACTCATCACATACAGTGCTGGAAGTCGGGATCGAACGCAGGCCACTGGGCTGAGAGACAACAACACTGTGCTCTCCACCATTCTACTGTACAAGTTAAAACCTCTCTTAGCTCCTCCACCTTCAGCTTTCCCTGTGGAAGCTTGTGGTCTTCTTTATCACTGAGATCGAGAACCTTTATCGAGCTTGGCGGTCTGCTGGGGTTTAAAATTAAAAAACAAGCTGACCGCAGCCAGCCTGAACCTGGCCATAGCTTGAGTGCTTATAAATTTACCCCTCTCCGATCTAACCATCATAAATATAACAATATCAAACCTGCCATTAATCTGTTTGAGGATGAAACACTATATTAATGAAGTTCAGAGAGCACATGTGGTAAGACTGAGCAAATCAGCCTGACCTGTTAATGCATTGAGCAGGCTGGCATGACCTGAACCAGCCCCAATGTTTACCAGAGTATCTGACATCTGACCTGCTTAATTCCCCACATGCAGTCTAGTCCAGTCAGGCACACGTCAGACATTTAGATTCCCGCTCAACTGCCTCTGTTGTTTTCCTCTCCTCTCCTGGCCTCTCCAAGCCAAGTATCCCCTGACCCCGCATCTTTTTCTATTCCAGCTCTCCTCATGGTCTCCCCAAGATTATCTTCTGCATGAAACCCACCTTCTGTTCATTCATTCCTGACCTTGCCTGGTTGGAGTCTATTCTCAGTCCCTTCCTAACCCCAAAATACAGTATGGTAACAGGCCCTTCGGCCCACCGAGTCTAAGTTAACCATTGACCACCCATTCACACTAGTTCTATGTTCTCCCACTTTCTCATTCACTCCCTACACACTAAGAGCAATTTACAGAGGCCAATAGACCTTCAAACCCGTGCATCTTTGGGATGTGGGGGGAAACCGGAGCACCCGGAGGAAACCCATGCAGTCACAGGAGGCACAGACAGATCAAGCCTGGGTTTCTGCCGCTGTGAGGCAGTAGGTCTATCAGCTGCTCTGAATCTTCAATCATTATGTACCATCGTGTCCCCTGATAAAAAATCTCTCCCTATTTTTGCAATCTACCACCTATCTCCAAATTTCCTTTCATCTCAATTCCTGAATATGGTGTTACCTTCCAATTCCTTCTAATATATGTTTCCTTTCTGCGTTTTCATGTTTGAACCTTCTGGTCAGGCTTCGCCCTCTGATCTCTGAAAGTCTTATCGAAGCCACAAATAACGTTACCTATCACAATGGTAAATACCTCACTTTGCTCTTCTCAGTATATCTGGAGCCTCCAACATAACTGACCACATCCAATGCCTTTCCTCCGTATTCCAGCTGGGAAGAACTGCCTTGTCTGGTTTATAGATCCAGCTGCAGCCAAATAATCTTTGGCAATGGCTCCTCATCCCACACCCAAGAATTCCCTTGTTTTAGACCTAGTTGCAGCCCAGGGTAATACCACTGGAAGACCGTGTACAGCCCCACATTTATGCTAATTTATAGATATGTGAAGATAAAAAGATTAGTTAAAACAAATGTAGGTCCCTTGCAGTCAGAAATAGGTGAATTGATCATGGGGAACAAGGACATGGCAGACCAATTGAATAACTACTTTGGTTCTGTCTTCACTAAGGAAGACATAAATAATCTGCCGGGAATAGCAGGGGACCGGGGGTCAAATGAGATGGAGGAACTGAGTGAAATCCAGGTTAGCCGGGAAGGTGTTAGGTAAATTGAATGGATTAAAGGCCGATAAATCCCAAGGGCCAGATAGGCTGCATCCCAGAGTACTTAAGGAAGTAGCCCCAGAAATAGTGGATGCATTAGTGATAATTTTTCAAAACTCTTTAGATTCTGGAGTAGTTCCTGAGGATTGGAGGGTAGCTAATGTAACCCCACTTTTTAAAAAGGGAGGGAGAGAGAAAACGGGGAATTACAGACCAGTTAGCCTAACGTCGGTAGTGGGGAAACTGCTAGAATCAGTTATTAAAGATAGGATAGCAGCACATTTGGAAAGTGGTGAAATCATTGGACAAAGTCAGCATGGATTTACAAAAGGTAAATCATGTCTGACGAATCTTATAGAATTTTTCGAGGATGTAAATAGTAGAGTGGATAAGGGAGAACCAGTGGATGTGTTATATCTGGACTTTCAGAAGGCTTTCGACAAGGTCCCACATAAGAGATTAGTATACAAACTTAAAGCACACGGTATTGGGGGTTCAGTATTGATGTGGATAGAGAACTGGCTGGCAGACAGGAAGCAAAGAGTAGGAGTAAACGGGTCCTTTTCACAATGGCAGGCAGTGACTAGTGGGGTACCGCAAGGCTCAGTGCTGGGACCCCAGCTATTTACGATATATATTAATGATTTGGACGAGGGAATTGAATGCAACATCTCCAAATTAGCGGATGACACGAAGCTGGGGGGCAGTGTTAGCTGTGTGGAGGATGCTAGGAGGCTGCAAGGTGACTTGGATAGGCTGGGTGAGTGGGCAAATGCATGGCAGATGCAGTATAATGTGGATAAATGTGAGGTTATCCACTTTGGTGGCAAAAACAGGAAAGTAGACTATTATCTGAATGGTGGTCGATTAGGAAAGGGGGAGCTGCAACGAGACCTGGGTGTCATGGTACACCAGTCATTAAAAGTAGGCATGCAGGTGCAGCAGGCAGTGAAGAAGGCGAATGGTATGTTAGCATTCATAGCAAAAGGATTTGAGTATAGGAGCAGGGAGGTTCTACTGCAGTTGTACATAGTTCCTCCTGTACATGTACATTGTACATGCAGTTCCTCCTCATAGGCTCCAAATCCACACTCAGCAAAATCAATAACCCCACTCTCACCATCGACGGCACCACTGTCTCCCCATCTCCCAAGGCCCGCAACCTTGGCGTGATCTTTGATTCCACCCTCTCCCTTGAGCCTCACATCCGCCATGTCATTAAAACCTCCTTCTTTCATCTCCGCAACATCGCCAAACTCAGACCCTCTCTCACACCTCCCGCTGCTGAAAGACTCATCCATGCCTTCATCTCCTCCCGACTGGACTATTGCAACTCACTTCTCCTTGGCATCAGCTCCAGCTACATCAACCGACTCCAACTGGTCCAGAACGCAGCCGCCCGACTCATCACCCACACCAAATCCCGGCATCACATCACTCCAGTCCTCAAACAACTTCACTGGCTTCCCATCTCCCACCGGATCACCTAAAGAATCCTGATCCTCACCTACAAAGCCCTCCACCCCCCATATCTCACTGACCTCCTCTCCCCCTACCAACCCTCACGGTCCCTCAGATCCACATCAGCCGGTCTCCTCTCCATCCACAAGTCCAACCTCCGCAGTTTTGGGGACAGAGCCTTCTCCAGGGCAGCTCCCAGGCTCTGGAACTCCCTCCCCCAACTGATCCGCAATTCCGTGTCCCTCACCATCTTCCAGTCCCGCCTCAAGACCCATCTCTTCACCTCTGCCTATCCTTAGCCCCACGTCCCCCTCCCTTTTCATCTGTGCATTAATTGCCTCATATTGTGTTTTGAATTGTATTCTGTCTTTACTTTGTGTACTAGTCATATCTCTACTATTTATTTCATTCCCCTAACATGTTTTTCCTCTACATGCTAAATTTTTGTAAGGTGTCCTTGAGACTCTTGAAAGGCGCCCATAAATAAAATTTATTATTATTTATTAATACAGGGTCTTGGTGAGACCACACCTGGAGTATTACGTACAGTTTTGGTCTCTTAATCTGAGGAAGGACATTCTTGCCATAGAGGGAGTACAGAGAAGGTTCACCAGACTGATTCCTGGGATGTCAGGACTTTCACAAGAAGAAAGACTGGATAGACTTGGCTTGTACTCGCGAGAATTTAGAAGATTGAGGGGGGATCTTATAGAAACTTACAAAATTCTTAAGAGGTTGGACAAGCTAGATGCAGGAAGATTGTTCCCGATGTTGGGGAAGTCCAGAACAAGGGGTCACAGTTTAAGGAGAAGGGGGAAATCTTTTAGGACCGAGATGAGGAAAACATTTTTCACACAGAGAGTGGTGAATCTCTGGAATTCTCTGCCACAGAAGATAGTTGAGGCCAGTTCATTGGCTATATTTAAGAGGGAGTTAGATGTGGCCCTTGTGGCTAAAGGGATCAGGCGGTATGGAGAAAAGGCAGGTACAGGATACTGAGTTGGATGATCAGCCATGATCATATTGAATGGCGGTGCAGGCTTGAAGGGCCGAATGGCCTACTCCTGCACCTATTTTCTATGTTTCTAATGGTGCTGAGCTCCACATTACTACCTGCCTTTTGTCTCTAACTCATCACACTGGTTATCTGATATCCAGCCCTGGAGGAACATAACTAATGCAATGCCCTCCATAATGTTTGGGACAAAGACACATCATTTATTTATTTGCCTCTGTACTTCACAATTTGACATTTGTAATAGAAAAAAATAAAGTGCACATTGTCAGATTTTAATAAAGGCCATTTTTATACATTTTGGTTTCACCATGTAGAAATTACAGCTGTGTTTATGCATAGTCCCCCCATTTCAGGCAATCATAATGTTTGGGACACATGGCTTCACAGGTGTTTGTAATTGCTCAGGTGTGTTTAATTGCCTCCTCTCAGCTCCTAGTCTTTCCTCCAGTCTTTCCATCACCTTTGGAAACTTTTATTGCTGTTTATCAACATGAGGACCAAAGTTGTGCGAATGAAAGTCAAAGAAGCCATTATGAGACTGAGAAACAAGAATATAACTATTACAGAGACATCAGCCAAACCTTATGCTTACCAAAATCCACTGTTTGAAACATCATTAAGAAGAAAGAGAGCACTGGTGAGCTTACTAATCGCAAAGGGACAGGCAGGCCAATGAATACCTCCACAGCTGATGACAGAAGAATTCTCTCTATAATAAAGAAATATCCCCAAACACCTGTCCGACAGATCAGAAACACTCTTCAGGAGTCATGTATGGATTTGTCAATGACCACTGTCCACAGAAGACTTCAACAGAAATACAGAGGCTACACTACAAGATGCAAACCACTGGTTAGCCACACAGCACGTTCTACAGCAAGACAATGATCCCAACAATACTGCTAAAGCAACAGTACTGCTAAAGCAAAGGAGTTTTTCAAAGCTAAAAAATGGACAATTCTTGAGTGGTCAAGTCACTCATCTGATCTGATCCCACTTGAGCATGCCTTTTATATGGTGAAGAGAAAACTGAAGGGGACTAGTACACAAAACAAGCATAAGCTAAAGATGGCTACAATACAGGCCTGCCAGAGCATCACCAGAGAAGACACCCAGCAACTGGTGATGTCCATGAATGAATGTCCATGTTGTTAAGCTGGAAAGAGTGCAACTTCAATGCGGCCAAGAGCAGAACAGTTGCCGTACCAGCTGAGATGTCAAAAACAGAAAGGATAAAACCCCTCAGAATTACACAAAATAAAACCACACGATCACACTATCAAGACATCATGGCTCTCCATCTGGCTTCTACTATGTTGTTTGAATCACTTTTTCTAAATTTAGTCTCTTTATTATGTTCAATCATTCAAGGGGCAAAAAAAAGCAGAAGTAATTGGAGACTTTGTCATTTTTTCTCACATCTCAGGTGACTCAGTAACATTAAAAATGCGCAAAGGAAGCTCATATCGTGTTTTATTAGCAAAGGGAATTAATGTAAATTGGAATTTTTACCTTGTAGGTACTCATTTTATTTGTCAAAAAATCTTTGTCGTGAATGAGCAATATTTTAATCTGCCTAACTGGCATTATTTTCCAATTTAGCCAATTACAGATGATACTTTAAATTATAGAATGGTGATATGAACCATGCAACAATGGGCTCATACTACAGCAGCCTGTTCATATTATGAGGTGATAATTTAAATGTCAACCTTATTTATGCTGACTTCTTCCTGTTTTAATTAAGGGTCAGGCATCCAAAGTTTTTACTGTTTTGCTTTCCACAGATGCTGTCTGGCCTGCTGAGTTTTACCAGCATATTCTATTTTTATTTCAGATTTTTTCATAAATTCATGTTATAGGACATCAGGCCATATTAGGCCATTCAGCCCATCAAGTAGGTTGTGTAGGCTGGGACTCTATTCCTTGGAGCGCAGGAGGCTGAGGGGTGATCTTATAGAGGTGTATACGATTATGAGAGGAATGGATTGGGTAGATGCACAGGGTCTCTTGCCTAGGGTAGGTGAATCGAGGACCAGAAGACATAGGTTTAAGGTGAAGGGGAAAAGATTTAATAGGAATCGGAGGGGTAACTTTTTCACATAAGTTCACATAAGGTGGATGTATGGAACAAGCTGCCAGAGGAGGTAGTTGAGGCTGGGACTATCCCAACATTTAAGAAACAGTTAGACAGGTACATGGATAGGACAGGTTTGGAGGGATATGGACCAATTGCTGGCAGGTGGGACTAGTGTAGCTGGGACATTTTGGCCGGTGTGGGCAAGTTGGGCCGAAGGGCCAGTTTACACACTGTATCACTCTATGATTCTATATGTGTATGTGTGTGTGTGTTCCGCCATTTCAATCATAGGTGATCTATCTTTCCCTCTCAACACCATTCTGCTGCTTTCTCTTTCCACATATGCTTGCTGACATGCCGAATTTTACCAGCATTTTCTATTTTTATTTCAGATTTTCAGCATTTGTAGTTTTTTGATCTTTCACTTAGACGTATGATGTCAGCCATCTCTCCCCCATATAATAATGTTTATCTGCAGAATAATACAAACAACTTTAACTCAAAGATTTGGTTAATATAATATGATTTTTAGTCTCAAATGTTACTGGTCTACATCATCTGCACTTTTATACTGAGAATGCAACTGGAATCTTCGGCTCAAAAGCTGTTTCTACAGAGTCGCTGCCTGTCTGCGGCCAAACTCAGTGCGGACCAGAACTTGAAGACGTCAGTCAAACCCTCTTCAAGACGGTTTTCCACAGAATTCTGTGTTTTGCGTTATCAATGCTTACTAACAGGATTTGCCTTTGGTGTTCTTGCTATTGGATATGTCATAAAGCAAGTCTGCAAAATAAATGGTGCACAAAAAAGCTGGAGAAACTCAGCGGGTGCAGCAGCATCTATGGAACGAAGGAAATAGGCAACGTTTTGCGCCAAAACCCTTCTTCAGACTGATGGGGGGTGGGCGGAGAGAAGAAAGGAAAAAGGAGGAGGAGGAGCCCGAGGGCTGAGGGAGAGATAGGAAGGGGAGGAGACAGCAAGGGCTAACAAAATTGGGAGAATTCAATGTTCATGCCCCCAGGATGCAGACTCCCCAAGCGGAATATGAAATAATTCCATGGCTAGAGCGAGTAGAAATAATTAAAAACTCCACTGCAAAATCTCTGCAAAATAAATCTTGTCTTAAATGACTATCATTCACAACATCATGGGATACGCCTCATGCCAGGTTTCTTAAACCTTTGGCTGTGAAGATGTACTTTGTTTTTCCTGATCTTATTCATAGATTCATACGGCACGGAAAAAGGTCCTTCGTCACAACTCGTCTATCTCAACCAAGATGCTCATCTAAGATGGTCCCATCAGTCACATTTGGTCCATATCCTTCTAAATCTTTCAAATCCATGTATCTATCCAAGTGTCAATTAAATGTTGTTATAATACCTGCCTCAACTACCTCGTCTGGCAGCCCATTCCATATTCCCACCACCCTCTGAATGGAAAACCTGCCCCTCAGGTTTCTATTAAATCTTTCCCCTCTCACAGAAAACCTGTGTCCTCTGGTTCTTGATTTCCCTACTGAGTACATTCACCTGATCAATTCCCCTCATGGTGAAGTGAATAAAATCCATTTTAAAATATAGGTTTAGCAAAACTGATTTTTTGAAGTATTCAGGGAGCTAGGAATATTCCGTGTGGCAGAAATGACTACGCAAAGTTTTAATAGCAGTTTTGAATGTTTTGGAGGTGAGTTCGAAGGAAGTCTATTTCTACTGGGGCGGCATGGTGGCACAGTGGTAGAGCTGCTGCCTTACAGTGCTTGCATCGCCAAAGACCCGGGTTCGATCCTGACTATGGGTGCTGTCTGCACGGAGTTTGTACGTTCTCCCTGTGAACGCGTGGGATTTCTCCGGGTGCTCCGGTTTTCTCTCACATTCCAAAGACGTGCAGGTTTGTGGATTAATTGGCTTCTGTACATTATCTCTAGTCTGTCGGGTAGAACTCATGTATGGGTGATCGCTGGCTGGCGCAGACTCGGTGGGCCGAAGGGCCTGTTTCCACGCCATATCTCTAAACCTCACTAAATTAATGCACTTGGAAGTAAACAAAGACCAGCTCTTTGTGTTTCTGGCATTCTAGGTAGATATCCATGAAGCTCATTAATGTAAAACCTGGGCTGCAGTAGTGAAGTAGCACCTTAACTGTCAGCATTCAGTTACCTTCTGTCCAATCTTCTTGATTAGAGGTTTAAGTGTTCCTTCCTTCAGTCGATAGCTACCTGTGACCATTTTCAAATCACAGGATTTAATACCAGCACGGCCATGTACGGAGGTGCAGATCTGCCTCTCATTTACTTCCTTGCATTTCATTTGCCCCTTGGATGGGAGAACATTTAAAAATGAGACTAATTTTAGAAAGGGAGATTCAAACAATATAGTAGGCCAGATGGAGAGCCATGGTGTATTGATACTGTGATTGTGTGCTTTTATTTTGTGTCATTTCTGAGGGGGTTTTTTCCTTCCTGTTTATGAAGTTTCCCCTCTGTACACTCAAGGTGCTTTCACACCATTGTTGGCAAGTTTAAAGCTTATTCTGGATCTTAGTAAAGATTCCAGGCCGATATTTGAGATTATTTCCTCCTGTTAACACAAGGTGCCTATGAGAAAAATTAAGTTTAGGTATTCTGTTTTGGTATTTTACAGGTTTAAAAATATCTTCTATCATTCTCTGCATGGAAGTTGGCAACAGATGCTAGCTCAGGCTAGAATATTTGTCATCCAAGTACTGTGGTGCAGTGACTGTTAAATGTATTTTATACAAGACCTCTGAGACAAAGCGTTAAATCTAATGAAGGAAAAGGGAATTTCTATTGAATTCTTGTTTTGACTAATAAGACCTCAGGTACTTGAAAAGCTAACTAAAATTGAAGTTGCGTGGAGTTATTTGGCAGTGGTTTCAATAGCAGTGAATAAAAATAAGCATTTTTATAATGCATGTGGGGATTTTAAGTGAGGGCTTTCTAATGCAAGAGATTCAAGATTCTGCACTTTGTTTTAGCTTTATTGATTAGTTGCTGGAATTTACCTAAAATTTCACCGGTAATTTCTTAATACAGACTAAATGACTGGGGTTCCTGTTTATTACTTGATTTGTACCATTCATCCTCTTGTGGTTGCGAAGATTTTGATAGGAAGTGGTCGGGCTACTTGCAGGCGAGAGTGCTTTGCCATTGCGTATATATCTGGAAGTTTGTGCTCCTATGCAAATATGTGTATGCCTATATTTAATTGTTAAAGGTTTCCCCTTTTAGCTGACCAGTCGGTAACCCACCACAACCCCACTCAAAAACATTTGTTGATATGACTGTTTGGTAATTTGGCTCAAACCATAACATCTATTACATAGAAACAGAACTTACTGAAGGACGGCATGGAACGTCTATTGATACTATTGAATCTTATTCAACTTCCAAATAATTGACTGAGTTTTAGCTTCCGTGTTCATTTGCATTTCTTTGTACTTCTGACATCACCTTCCACCATCTGCCCTTTCTATTCATTCACCAGTTAACATTTTCCCTGCTCCTCACACCTTGTTCCCTGACTGGAGTGGTGCGACCTCTGGTATCATCTCCCTTTGAGAAATGGTCGGACTTCCACTTAAATGGTGCAGAATGAGAATTCAAGTTCTAGTGCCGAGGCACTGTTCCTTCATGTTCCATCTAAAATAAGCAGATAATTTATTAAAACTATTTGTTTTAAATCCATTAAATCCATCTGTGTATTTACTCCTCTATAAAAAGACTTGGGCATTGCTTCTCCACTTTGAATGAGCTATGGTTTACATCTAATGCTAAGTTTAGTTTAGAGATACAGCATGGAAACAGGACGTCTGTCCCACCGAGTTCACGCCGACTATCATTCACCCGTTCACCTCGTTCTATGTTATCTGCTTTCTCATCCGCTCCTTTGGGACAATTTACAGAAGCCGATTAACCTACAAACCCGCGCGTCTTGGGGATGTGGGAGGAAACTGAAGCACCCGGAGGAAACCCACGTGGTCACAGGGAGAACGGACAAACTCCACACAGCCAGCACCGGAGGACAGGATCGAACCCTAGTCTCATGCGCTGTGAGCCAGCAGATCTAACAGCTGTGCCACTGATAGAATCAGAGCAAGCTCACATCACAGAAGAACAGCCCATCCGTGTCTGCACAACCACCCTTTATTTCTGATTGATTGAAATGATAGCAGTCTAAATGTGATATTATTGATTTGGATAAATGTAGATGAGGAAAGCTTACATTTGGGAATAACACACCAAAGTGATGCATCTTATTTAATATTTAACCTCTAACTATAATGAAGCATTCTTATTTTTCTAACTCTCAGGCTGATTTCTGGCAAGTTTGAATATTGATTCTTTTTACATCATTTCAAGGTGAACTTTAAAATAAATAATTATTGAACATTCACATAGAAATATAGTTTTCATTTAAAAATATTCAAGAACAGATATGGGTTACCTCTGATACATTCTGCGAGGCCAAAGAGTGATACAGGGTGGAAACAGGCCCTTCGGCCCAACTTGCCCACAATGGCCAACATATCCCAGCTACACTAAAGAGCACTGAATAAGCATATCAACTCCTACAAGTTGAAAGAGAACCAGAGGACATAGGTTTAAGGTAAAAGATTTAATAGGAATCTGAAGGGTAACATATTCACACAAAGGGTGGTGGGTGCATGGAACAAGCTGCTAGAGGTGGGAGTTGAGTCTGGGACTATCCCAACGTTTAAGAAACAGACAAGTAGATGGATAGGACAGGTTTGGATGGACATGGACCAAGCGCAGACAAGTGGGACTAGTGTAGCTGGGATATGTTGGCCGTTGTGGGCAAGTTGGGAAGGAGACTTGAAGAACCAAATAGGCACAAGGAACTGTAGGTGCTGGTTTATTTTGAAAAGGTGCTGGAGTAACTCAGCGGGTTTGGCAGCTAGAACATTCGTAACATGTTCTACACACACGGCCTACACAACCTCTCCCTATAGCTCAGACCCTCGAGTCCTGGCAACTTTCTTGTAAAACTTCTCTGTACCCTTTCCTATAACGTTCAAGGGTATACATCCTATCGAAAAGTTCAAGGGTATACCTCCTATCCTATCGAACATTTCATGTCTGGACCTTTCTTCAGACTGGAAGGATCCCAATCCAAAATGTCACCTACCTATGTTCTCCAGAGATGCTGCCTGATCCGCTGAGTTACTTCAGCGCTTGGTGTGGGTTTTTTTTTTGGAAGAACCAAGTGGCAGCTCTGCTCTAAACCTATAGAAGGACACTTCCAAGGCATTGTTTCAGAAGGGCAGGAAGATATTTAGTTCTTTTTGGCATCAGGTTAAATAAATAAAGAGGGCTGGCTTGGTGCAGGAACAGAGGAGCTGTTTCATTGCACATTACAGTAGTTGAGCCAGAGCTTGCTGCCAACAGTGAGTCACTCATGCTCCCCATTGACACAGAAGCCTGGAAGTGCCGTTAATAGTCCTCCTATGTCGGCTTGCTGCAAGCGTACTAGAGCATAGTACACTGCAGCACACTATAGTACACTACGCGGTGCTCAATGCTTGTACCGAACCTTGTACCGAATATTCAAAAGCAATCAAAATTCATAAACATTTAAAAATTATCTTAAAACAATTTAAAATATTAACGCAACCTAATTTAAAAGATGTGATGTATTACATTATTTCCTTGCAACCATAGCTGTGAATTCAAGTGAATGTCTAACCTGGCGTAGGTTGAACGGGCAGCTTTCCCCAGCATAGCTGCAGAGGAATTCAGTAAGTTTATGCTCTGTTGTTGGACTATAATTGTTGCGTAAAGCAGCCGGTATGTTTACTTGAGAATCCCAAACTTTCGGACACAGGGATATCAATAACAGCAATTTGGCACATGGAATTCTGATATCTTGCAGCAAGTTCCACCTAGCCCACGGCTAACCGCTATCACGGAGCTCTCAGTCCCTCCGCTCGGCATCATGTTCAAATATTCAACTTTGCAGCTGATTGAACTCTTCAACTACTCCATCCCATCTTGCATCCCAGTCATCAAACAGCTCGGACTTCTACGTCGACCCCGTTACATCCACAGAGGCTCTCGCCGCAAGTTTGTTTACTTCCACCACTGACAATCCATTTCATCCATCTGGTCACCTGCACACTCTGTCGCACCTCTGAACAAAACTGAACTACCCACTGTCCATTTGCAAATCCACTCACTGCCCCCCCCTCAACTGCAACACCCCCCCTCCCCACTGACCACATGCACTGTTAACCAGGACAACCTCAGATCTCTCCAGCCTGCCCCCATCCCACCACCCTCTCACCATGCCAACTTTGCCCTCCTCAACACCCGATCGCTCAACAATAAAGCCCCTGCCCTCCATGAACTAATCCTTGACAACACTCTGGACTTCCTTCTGCTCACTGAAACCTGGCAACAACCCAATGACTTCTTCTCCCTCAACCAAGCAGATGGTTTTAACTACATCTCCAAACCCTGCCCCTCCCGCCGTGGAGGTGGCCTCGCCGTTATTTTCAATCAGAACTTCCGGATCACTGAACTCACCCTCCCCTCAGTATCATCATTTGAATTCCTCGCTTTCAAAGCTCTTTCCTCCATGACAGTCATCCTCATTTACCGGCCACCTAAACCAAACCCCTCCTTCCTCTCCGATTTTACTGAACTCCTCACACCAGCCTCATCTCTCTCTCCACGTCTGCTGCTACTCGGTCACTTAAATATCCACATGGACTCCCCCACCTGCAAGCTCTCATCTGAATTCACCATTTTACTGGACAACTTCACTCTCACCCAACATGTCACCTTCCCCATCCATGATAAAGGACATATCCTCGACCTGGTCTGCTCCACAAATCAACTGGTGCTCGACCTCCATCCATGCCTCTTTCCCCTCTCTGATCATAAACTCATACGGTTCACCATCCCTTCTCCCCCCCCCCCCCCCCCCCCCCCCCCCCCCCCCGCCTCCTCAGAGAAATCACTTTCCGTAATCTAAAATCCATCGATCCCACCATCTCTCTGACCTCTCCACCACTCTCCCCCTGGACTCAACCCCCATCTCACCTGATGATCTCACAAATCATCTCAACTCCACCTTGTCTACCTCCCTTAACACTCTGGCCCCCCTCAAAACAAAAATCGTAACTTTTAACACCTCTTCACCCTGGTACACACCTGCACTCCGTAAGTTGAAAAAGACTGGCCGCCAACTTGAACGACTCACAAAGAAATCATCTCTCACAGTCCACCATGAAGCCTACAAACTCCACCTCACTGCCTACAAAGACATTGCTGCCAAGTCTGCCTACCTCTCCACCATCTTCACCGACCCCTGCCAAAACCCCAGAACCCTCTTCTCCACAGTGGGCAACCTCCTCAAGCCTCGGACCAACACTCTCCCTACCTCTACTCCGGATCTCTGCAACTCATTCCTCCACTTTTTCGCTGATAAAATCATTTATCAATCTTTATCCCCTGTATCTGACCCCCCAGCATCTACTCCAGCACCTGCCAAGGCCCCTCTTCTCCCCATCTCTACTGACCTCCCGACCCCTCCTCCACACTGCCTCCTCTCCCAGTTTGACCCGGTCACCCCTCCTGAAATCTCCAAACTCATCAGCTCTTCCAAACCCACTACCTGCTCCCTTGACCCCCTCCCCACTCCCCTCCTGAAGTCCTGCCTCCCCGTCCTCTGCCCCTACCTCACTAACCTCTTCAACTCCTCACTGTCCCAAGGAACTGTCCCCTCCGCCTTCAAAACTGCTGCTGTCACCCCAATTTTAAAGAAACCTGGTCTGGATCCCTCCTCTCTCAACAACTACCGCCCAATCTCAAACCTCCCCTTTCTTTCTAAAACCCTGGAGCGTATCGTCACAACTTCAAGCCCATCTCCATGCCAATAACCTATTCGAACCCCTCCAATCTGGTTTTCGCCCTCTCCACAGCACAGAAACCGCTCTCCTCAAAGTCCTCAATGCCCTCCTCACCTCTGCTGACACCGGTTCCCTCAACATCCTCATCCTCCTCGACCTGAGCGCAGCCTTCGATACCGTGAGCCATAACATTCTGCTCACCAGACTCCAAGACCTCGGTATCGAAGGTACTGCACTCAGCTGGCTCCATTCCTACCTTTCCAACAGATCCCACTTCATCTCTCTCCATAACCACACCTCTGCTACAGCCACAGTCACTCAAGGCGTTCCCCAAGGCTCCGTACTCGGCCCCCTCCTCTTCATCATCTACATCCTCCCCCTTGGTCAGATACTCCGCCACTTCAACCTGGACTTCCACTGTTATGCCGATGACACCCAGATCTACCTCAGCACCAAACCCCTCCACAACCCCCCCCCCCCTCTCCCATATCAACTCCTGTTTGTCAGCTATAAAAACCTGGATGCAACATAACTTCCTCAAACTCAACAGCGATAAAACATAATTCCTCCTCATAGGCTCCAAAGCCACACTCAACAAAATCAATAATCCCACTCTCACCATCGACGGCACCATTGTCTCCCCATCTCCCCAGGCCCGCAACCTTGGCGTGATCTTTGATTCCACCCTCTCCCTTGAGCCTCACATCCGCCATGTCATTAAAACCTCCTTCTTTCACCTCCGCAACATCGCCAAAATCAGATCCTCTCTCACACCCCCCGCTGCTGAAAGACTCATCCATGCCTTCATCTCCTCCCGACTGGACTACTGCAACTCACTTCTCCTTGGCATCAGCTCCAGCTACATCAACCGACTCCAACTGGTCCAGAACGCAGCCGCCCGACTCATCACCACACCAAATCCTGGCACCACATCACTCCAGTCCTCAAACAACTTCACTGGCTTCCCATCTCCCACCGGATCACCTACAAAATCCTGGTCCTCACCTACAAAGCCCTCCACCATCTGGCCCCCCCCCATATCTCACTGACCTCCTCTCCCCCTACCAATCCTCACGGTCCCTCAGATCCACATCAGCCGGTCTCCTCTCCATCCACAAATCCAACCTCCGCAGTTTTGGGGACAGAGCCTTCTCCAGGGCAGCTCCCAGGCTCTGGAACTCCCTCCCCCAACTGATCCGCAATTCTGAGTCCCTCACCATCTTCCAGTCCCGCCTCAAGACCCATCTCTTCACCTCTGCCTATCCTTAGCCCCACGTCCCCCTCCCTTTTCATCTGTGTTTGAATTGTTGCTCATTTTTTGGTTTGTTTTGTTTTTATTTTTTGCCTTGCCTTGTAAAGCGACTTTGAGTCCCTGAAAAGCGCTATATAAATTCAATTTATTATTATTATTATTATTATAATTGTCTTCCTCATTCCAGTCATCCAAATCATGAGACCTCTTTTTCTCAGCCTGATTGGGGTGGACTGTTGGTGAGGTGCTCCATGCATAAGGAGGACGATACACCAAGCACATGATGGCATTAGGCGGACAATATGGCTTACAGAGCTTTCACATGGAACAAAACAGGAATTCATTGGCCTCCAAGTATTAGAAAAATGTTCTTCTTGAAATCATTCATCATTATTTTTGCATCAAACAGGACAGCTACCCTGATGTTGGCGGCGCGACTCACCCGTTGCAGCGGCCCCTACAGCCTGTCTGTCTTTTTTTTATTTTTTGTCTAGTTAAATGTAGTGTTGGTGTTTTTTAATACTAGTTTTAAATGTGTATATGTGGGGGGCGGGGGGGGGGAGGGGGAAACTGTTTGAAATCTCTTCCCTGTCCGGGAGACCCGAACCTTTTCCCTGTCGGGTCTCCGTTGTCGTTGGGGCCTAGCACCGTGGAGCGGCCTCCAACCTGAACGACCCGGGGGCTCGAGAGACTGCGGAGCTGCGGACTACTCACCATCGTGGGGCTGGCCGGCCTCGGACCGTGGGGAGCGGTGGTGACTCGCTGCTGCGACTCGACTCCTGGGGCTCGGAGGCTCCAGCAACGCAGCCGCAGGTCCGGTGGACTGGGACATCGGGAGCTCGCGGGTCCGGGGGGAGAGAGAGACCGCTTCCAGGAGCTCCCGCAACGCGACTTCTCCAGCCCGTGTCGCGGGGTTGGAACGACCTGGAGCGGGGTCATACATCGCCCGGCGCGGCTTCATGGCCGTGGGACATTCCAACGTCCGCCGGGGGCTCCAACTTTGTGACATTTAGACCGGGAGCGGGGCCGTAAATCGCCCGGCGCGGCCTAAAATGGCCGTGGGACTTATCATCGCCCGCCTGGGGCTTGGACATCGGGAGAGATATGGAGAACAGGGGAGAGAAAAGACTTTGCCTTCCATCACAGTGGGTTCACTGTGATGGATGTTTGTGTGAATTAAATTGTGTGTATGTCTAGGAAATTGTCTTTGTTTGTATGGCTGTGGAAACAGAATTTCGTTTGAGCCTCACTGAGGCTCAAATGACAATAAATTGTATTGTATTGTATTGTATTGTATTGTTTGTTGCAGTTTTGAAGACTATTTGCAACAAGAACAATTTGCCTTTAGTGGGCAGTCTAAGTGAGGCCCCGTTTCTAAGGCTTGGTAGCAGCAATTTCAACATAAAATTGAAACCCAACCCAGAGATGTTAAGACTTGCAACTAGAAATTTAAACATAGACACAATGAATTGCAGGTGCTGGATTACAAAAAAAGTCACAAAGTGCTGGAGTAACTCAGTGCGTCATGTGCATTAAATAACATGTAATTAACTAAAATTTAGGTTTTATGGAAAAGGGGTCATAATGGAGAGGAGTGGTTAATGGATGGATTGTGATTTACGAGTGGAAATCCAGGTTTTGGAACCTAAAATGGCTGATGGCACAACCAACATTGATCAACCATCAATTAATTATATTCAAAGAATATAGCAATCCATAGATTTTAAATCCAAGAATTCTCTGGACATTTTGATTATTGCGTTTAATAGGCTATTGCAAATGGATATTTATTTAACTATCAAAAGGGGAGTGAACTTTCATACGTTTCTACATTTTTCAATATTAATCCAACAATAAAGCAATACGTTAGCTCTTACATTTATTTCATGCACAACTTGCTCTCATTTCAAATGGGAGAATCATGTTGAAAGCAAAAATAGTGACAACACTCTCGATGTATTTGTGATTAATGGCCTAATTATCAGAGTAAGTGGAATGAAGGATTCAATGACATTTTAATGCTGCAGACCTCAAAATAAATCCTTAACATATGTTTTTATAAACACATTTTTTTGGTGATTACATTGGAACTTTAGTCACAGTTGAATTCGGATACTTCTCAACTAATTTACCAAGAACGTTTTAGTTTTCCTAACAGCATTTCTTTGCACTTCCTGTACCTTCTCCACCCCACTTCCCTTTCTAGTTAATCTCCTTCTCCTTTCCATCTTAATTGCCTGACTGGGATTTTTCATGAGGGGGAATTGGTTTGGTAAATGATGTGGAATGCAGCCCTGTTGTTCATCCCCTCTGCACTAGCCTCCTTTTTGAGAAATGTTCTTACGTTCTAACGTTCTCCACTTCATTGCCCCACCTGCTTTGGCTGATATAAATCTACAATGTATGAACTGCTACAAAAATACGTCCTTCAACTTCAAGGTGTTGCTGTCAAGCAGTTGTTAAAGAAGATTCCTGCAAATAAAATAACATGAAAGTAGTAACAAGAAACTGCATGTGGTGGAATAATATAATCTGATCCTTTACATCACAGTCTTTTAATCCTCCAATGACTACCGCTATAACGGTTTGAAATCTTAAACAATCTGGTTTCATGATATCTTGGTTTGTACTGTTTACTTTGTCATTATCTGGATTAGGAGAATGGAAATGTTGGCATATTTTACTTAATTCCCTAATGATTTCCCTGCAGGTAAGTCCATGGTGATGCCCATAATTGAATATTCAGTCAACATTTGTTATCTTGTCTTTCTCAAATATGGTGGCTAGCAGCAAATGTCTGTAGAACTGAACCCAGGCATGCACAGCCAGCTGAGAGAGATGGGGTGGAGCTCATGTGCAGATGCGGAGAGGACATTTAAATTGGATTGATTTAAACAGAGGTGATGTCTGCTAAATTGTCATGTGCCATTTGCCAATAGATTGGTTTCATTGTGACTTTTAATATATAGTGCACATCAGCCCGATTAGCGCATTTGTAAATTGACCTGGACGTACGTAGATTGCAACGTTTGTGCCAGTTGGAATGTTTGCTTAACAACTTATTTTGGAGTCCACTGGATTCTGCTTGGTTGTGCAAGCTTTATTTGTACCGATAGAAGTTTATCTTCTAAGTATCTTGGGATGGACTAATTTTCCATTGTTGGTGCAAGATTTTTTTGGTTTAAAGTTCCATGTAATTGGATAACGTGCATTGATAAAGGAAGAATTAATTCTGGGCATTAACATGGTATTCAAGATTTTTTTTAAAACCCTCGTTGCTGGAAAACTGAAATAAAGCAGAAATGTCATTGTTTCTGGCAGCTTCCGCGAGGAGAGGAACAACATTAATGTTTCAGGTTGATGATGTTTCATCCCTAGTGTTACTCCAGTCAATCTGTCATACCCTCTACCTGAAGCAGCACAGAGGTGCAGTGGTACAGTTGCTGTCTTACAGCCCCAGAGACCTGGGTTTGATCCTAACTACGGGTGCAGTTTGTTCAGTTTGTACGTTCCTGTGACTACATGGATTTTCTCTGGTTTCCTCTCAAATTCCAAATACATGCAGGTTTGTAGGTTAATTGACTTCTGTAAATTGCCCCTAGTGTGTGTAGGATAGTACCAGGGTATGGGGTTGGCGTGGACTAGATGGGACGAAGGGTCTGTTTCCACATTGTATTTCTAAAATAAACTAAACTAAAGTGTCGTGCCCAGAATTGGCTGCGGATCTCCAGCTCGGTTTCCAATCAGTATTTTATAAAAGTTCAGTGTAACTTCATTTCTACTGCATTCTATGCCTGCGTTTAGAATTCCAAGAATACCAAATGCTTTACTGACACGTTTTTCAGCTGCCTTCACAGATTGTGTAGACATCAACAGCTATCTCTGTTTCTGTAATGCTTTAAAATTGGACCATTTGATATATCTAGCTTCCATTAATTCTTTCCCTGACTTATCTCGGCTACATTTCTACTGCTGTGCACTTGATCATCAGTCTTTTCCCTTCTGAAGTCTGTCACCCATATATTTATATCGTTTATCTGTGCTTTATATCGCGGTTAAGAATCATTGTTCCATGTTGGTTTTATTGTCACATGTGCAAAGTGCTAACATAGTTAAATTCTTTATCTTAGAAACATGTCAGTGGAGTATTACTACACCCCTGACCCCCGATTAGCAAGTGTACGGATATAGTTCACTGAGCACACATGCAAGAGGCACCATTTTCAAAGTCCACACTCCAGTTCTTATGAGCGGTGCCTGTTCCACACAAGTCCCAAGTCTCCCAACACTCATGAAATGTCATTAATCCTATTTTGTGATAGAATAGTTGGGTGGAGCATTGTATATTATCTTAATCAGGCCAACTCACGGCATTTCACTGGCAGTCGTCTTGTGTGTTCCTTCATTTAGATTTTGCATTCATTAATACATCTCCATAGGCAGTAAGATAAATAAATAATCAAGTGTGCAGTTCGATTTAAACATATCACAACTGTCAAAATAATTTTCTTGCTATTTACTTCAAAGGATTTATGTACTGAATTCATGACAAAACATTTTTGAAGAATTGCTCCTTAGCTGAATGCAAGTGGCTCTGTTTGTTTTCATTTAACAGTTATTGAATGATATCACTCAATTAGATACCAGTTAGTGACGAATAATGTGCATCTCATGTAGAGATCTCATCATCAAACTATTTGTCTGACGAGCTTCTTCCATGCAGGCCTTTAAGTAGCTGTTAAAAAATCTATGTCTATTTGTACCAGCTTTAGAGCAGATTCATAAATGATGGACAGGTTTTAACCTACTGTATCATCAACGATTTTAACTCACTTCTTAGATTAAAAGATGTTCAAAATATCCCGTTTTCTTCCGTTTCTAGAAATATTTTTGTGCAGTCAGAGTTACATAGCATGTAAACAGGACGTGTAGGAAGGAAAGGCAGATGCTGGTTTACACCGAAGATAGACCCAAAATGCTGGAGTAACTCAGCCGGACAGGCAGCATCTCTGGAGAGAAGGAATGGGTGACGTTTCGGGCCGTGATCCTTCTTCAGACGGAAGTATGGCCCATTAAATCCGCACTGTCCATCAAACACCCATTAACACTAATCTTACAGTAATCTGATGTTATTCCCCCCACGACCCTAACCAACACCCTACACACCAGGAACAATTTACAACAGCTATTAACCTGCCAACCTGTGCATCTTTGGGATTTGGGAGGAAACTGGAGCTTCCAGGGGAAGACCTCGTGGTCACAGGGAGAACTCTGCAGAGACGGTAGCTGAGGTCACGATTGTACCCGGGTTGCTGGAACTCAACCTGCTGTGTCAGCCCCGAATGGCTGATGGACTGCAATATTCAGTAGTGGATCGTCCAGTTTCAAATGATTCCGGATATCAAATAATGATGAGGCGGAGTACAGAAACCTCATGTCCTGGTGTCGAAACAACAACCTTTCTCTTAATGTTAGCAAGACAACGGAGATGGTGATCATATTCAGGAAGTGAAGCGGTGCACATACCACAGTTTGCATTGACACCGCCGAAGTAGAAATAGTTGAAAACTTCAAATTCCCAGGAGTCAATATCACAAATTATTTCTCCTGGACCATCCATATTGCAATAATGATCTAGAAAGCACACCTTCTTAGAAGGCTTAGAAAGTTCAGCATGTCCCCAACAACTTTCCGCAATTTCTACAGATGCGCCGTAGAAACATTTTATCGGGATACATCGCAGCAGGGTTTGGGAACAGCTCCATCCAAGACTGCAAGGAATTTCAGAGAATGGTGGATGCAGCCCAGACCATCACACAAACCAACCTCCCTTCCCTGGATTCGATTTATCGCTCACACTGCCTCGGCAAGGCCAGCAGCATAATTAAGGACAAGTCGCACCCTGGCCACTCCCTCTTCTCCCCTCTCCAATCGGGCAAATGGTATAGAAGTGTGAAAACGCACACCTCCAAATTCAGGGACAGATTCTTCCCAGCTGTTATCAGTAAACTGAACCATCCTACTGCAACTGGAGAGCAGTCCTGAGCTATCTACCTCACTGGAGACCATCGGACTATCTTTGATCAGACTTTATCTTGCATTAAATGTTAATCCCGTTATCATGCATGTGTACACTGCGGATGGCTGTAAGCATGCATTGTCTTTCCGCTGACTGGTTAGCATGCAACAAAAGTTTTTCACTACACCTGACATATACGTGACAATAAACTCATCTCATCTCATTTCAACTCATCTCAACTCATCTTCGTTAATTCGGAACGTTCCCTGTGTTTGATTCTCAGTTTCATTAATTATTAATTGACAATCAAATCTAAATGCTCAATACAAGTTGAAGTCAGTATAAAACGGTCAAAAATTGATGTGGCAATTTAAGCCGGATATTTAAAAAGTCAAGGTAAAAACTAGCGGTCCAGACCACTTTGTTGTTAAGTGGTTGATACAAGCTTTGTTTAACACTACACTTACCAAATTATATCTTGGTGACCATTTATTTTATTAAGGAAATGTTAAATAGCTAGATAGCATCATTCAATATCATGACAAAATATGGGATTTTATTTTAAATGAGCTAATTTCAATTGAACCCTTGTTACACTTCCTCTTATTGGAAAACACAGAATGGATAATGGTTCAAATCTATATTATATCTATTTATGGAACAAAGCTGTTTCTGCACGATTGCCAGTTCAGCTGTGTTTTATTTTTGTGGCATTACATTGAAATTCTATTGTTAAATTTCTCAGCTCTCGTCGATCATACAGTGAGCAATTTTACATTTCATCATCAAGGATTTAGAGGGATTGTTTTTTTGCAGCCGATAAAACACTTTTTCAAGTGTAATCTTTGATGTGATGGAAAATAAAGCTAAAAATGTATAAACTGAAAGCTTTCATGATTATAAGATAGACACAAAGTGCTGGAGTAACTGAGCTGGGCCAGTCAACCTCCCTGGAGAACATGGAGAGGCAACGTTTTGGGTCGGGACCTTTCTTCAGACGTATTGTGGGGGGAGAGTTGGGAATAAAACTGGGAGGGAGAAGGGACAGGACAAAGCATGACCGGTAATAGGTGAGCGCAGGTGAGGAGGTTATTGGAGAGGCAGATTGGTGGACAAAGACCAGGGATGAGGAGACGGGTGTGGGCTAGGATAAAGAATCGAAAGGATAAAGAATTGTGAATTGTTAAACTCAGGGATAGATAAGTTGTGAAATGTGTATCCATTATAAACAAAACAAGTGGGGGGGGGGAATGAGAGAGTGTGAGGTCAGCCACGTTAGATGGGGGAAGCATGTTGTATCTAACTTTTGTTTAAGAAGGAACTGCAGATGCTGGAAAATCGAAGGTACACAAAAATGCTGGAGAAACTCAGCGGGTGCAGCAGCATCTATGGAGTGAAGGAAATAGGCAACGTTTCGGGCGGAAACCCTTCTTCAGACGTCTGAAGAAGGGTTTCGGCCTGAAACGTTGCCTATTTCCTTTGCTCCATAGATGCTGCTGCACCCGCTAAGTTTCTCCAGCATTTTTGTCTACCTTGTGTCTAACTTTGTTATGAACCAGCATCTGCAGTTTTGTGTTATTACAAATAACGAGATCATCTTTTTGAGACGTTTTAGTGATATAAGTGGGACATTATCCTGGGTTTCTTTGCTGCACCAGAGTAAAATTTGAACCTCAAAGCTTCTGATTAGATGCAAGATTGCCGGGCCATGGCAATTAAAATAAGAACATATGATAATTGCACTGTGTGCTGGTTTAAGAGGAGTCCAGAGTTCTGCTCCTGATGAATCCCATGTAGTAAAATCTAATTTCACAAAGATTTAATGAAGAAAACTAATTTAATATCTTATTGTGAACAGAGAGTGTTGTTGGTTTTGGTGAAGCATCTTTATATTAGTTTTGATGGGTGAGTATTTCTTGGTTAAGTTATTGGACAATGGCAGCAACATTCTGTGCTGACCTTGCAGTTAAACCCCATCCTTGTTTGCTGACTCCCATTGTAGACAGCTATATCTGAAGAGAGACATCTTGTATAACTATTTTTGTGCTGTAGCTTTGGTAGTCAGAGACAAACAGCCCAGAACCAGGCCCTTCGGCCCAACTCATCCATGCTAACCGAGATGCCCCATCCCATTGGCCCATATATTCCTCTGAACCTTTCCTATCCATGTACCTTTCCAAGTGTCTTTTAAATGCTCTTATAGGCACAGAGTACCTCTGGGATCTACGCTGAGTTCATGTTCATACGTGACAGGAGCAATTAGGCCATTCGGCCCATTAAGACTACTTCGCCATTCAATCATGTCTGATCTATCTTTCCCTCTCAACCCCATTGTTGTTTGTGGTGTGAAATTGCGGCAATATTTGCTGAATTTACATTTCAACTTGTATTTCTGCCTGAATGTGTTTGCAAACAAAAATAACTCTTGGCTTGGAGGAAAGCTAGTATCAGTGGTATGCCTGTGAACTGACGCTCAGCGTCTGCTAAGCGATGCAGAAAAAACGATTTTGCATTACTGTTGGAAATTGGAAGCCCTCTTGCATAGCATAGTAATTAGTGATGACTATAATTACTGTGAAAATCAAGTAACTTAATTTTCTTTTCTTGAATAGTGGCACAACTACAAACAAATCTTGTGACGGTGCAGGAGCTTCTGGAGCGGCAGCAAGTGAGGTTGCAGGAGCTCTCCCAAGAACTGTCTAGTACCAAGGTAATCACTGCCACCATTGCCTTATCCTAGCCATGTTACACCCTGCCTCAACATGTTGTAAAGAGTGAAGTTACAATTAAACTTATTGAAAGGAACAACAAAAGGGGACAGTTTTCAGTTACTTTCAATATCTTCATGGATGTTTCTTGCGGGACTAAGTATTGTTATGAGTTAACAGTAAACTGTTAAAATTGTTTCAAATCACAAGATTAACAGATAAAGTCCAGTGCAAGCAATACATTATTTTACGAGTTTCCAGAAACTATAGAAATGTCTATGGAACCTAGCATCAGAATTAATGCTATTATCTTGAAATAAATTCAAACAATGGATACTGCATAATTTCCTTGCACCAATATATTTTTCCTGTTGCCAACTTAGTTTGGTGATAAATGCTCTACTGTTGTACTTTCGGACATTGCTGCTGAGTTAAAGGCGTTATATATACACAAGCTGTCATCCTTCTGCTGACTATTCAAAAATAGATAGCAATGGTGGAAATTCTGAAGCAGGGGCCGACCCTAAACATCACCGATCCATGTTTTCTAGGATGCTGCCTGACCTGCTGAGTCACTCCAGCATTTTATCTCCTTTTGTGTAAACCAGCATCTGCAGTTCCTTGTTTCTATATATTTTATGAGTTAATCTTCATTAATCTTGCTGTTGGATTGCAAACAGGTTTACTCTGCTGGAATGAAGCTCAAGTTAAACATTTAAGAGCTATGGTTAGGGAATTTCCTAACCATTGTGCTCTTTCCTTTCCACATATTTCAAAGGAAACTGTAAAATGATTTAAGACACAAAATGCTGGAGTAACTCAGCGGGTCAGGCTGCATCTCTGGAGAACATGGATTGGTGACATTTCAGTTCAGGACCGTTCTACAGATTAAAAAATAACTTCGTTTCTCTCTGCTCTCTAAATGCATGACAAATCCGTAGATGGTAGTGTTTTCATGACACATTTTACCAAGGTTTTCAATATGTCAAAGAATTTCCACCATCACTTTCTATTTTTGAAGTGTCAACAAAAGGATAACAGCTTGTGTACATATAACGCCTTTAACTCAGTAAAATGTTTGAAGGCACACCAATAGAGCATTTGTCAATGAAGTGACATGCATTAATAGGTTGTTCGTGCAGAGATACAGCGTGGAAACGGGCCCATCGAGTCCACGCTGACCATCAATAACCCATACACTAGTTCTATCCTGCACACTGGGGATAATTTACAGAAGCTAATTGACCTATAAACCTGCACATCTTTGGAGTGTGGGAGAACGTACGAACTCCGTGCAGACAGCACTCGAAATCAGGATTGAACCCGGGTCTCTAGCGCTGTAAGGCAGCAACTCTACCGCTGCGCCACCATGCCGCTCCCGTTGTGCACCATATAACATAGGGAGAAGTACGAGAAATAGGAAGAGAAGATTTGCAAAATACTACAAGGACCAGGCAAGAACCGTGGCATGTTGTAGCTTCATGCAGAGGCTGTATCGTGGATGCGTGTTGAATGGTGGAAAGTCCATTGCTACTAAATATAGGCTCTTGCTTGGACTGTGAAGAGCTCCAATTCAAGGTTCCAGGCTACTCTGACAAACATTGACATTTGGTGATAAACTTTTTTTTAAAGTAGGAAGATCCTGCAGGCACTTGAGCGGTGGGGTGATATCTGTTGTTTTGACAGGCAAATTAGGGAACAAGCTAAATAAAGTGGGCATTTCGGTATTTCACATCTATTTGCATTTATGCTTGATTTTGGACAAGAAATAACAGTTAGAATGTTTTGCTGAGATACAAGGAACTGTAGATGCTGGTTACTGAATAGGCACAAAGTGCTGGAGTAACACAGCAGGTCAGACACCATCTCTGGAGAACATGGACAGGTGATATTTTAGTTTGTGATCCTCCTCAAATCTGATTTGAGTGGGGGAGGGGGGAGAGAGAGAGGAGGGCCAGGACAAAGCTTGGTGAGTGATAGATGGATACAGGTGAGGACATTTTGATAGGCAGATAGTTGGACAAAGGCCAGAGATGAAAAGACAAATGGTGTGAGGTAAGAATAGAAGAGGTGAGAATTGTGAAGCCAGAGGAAGGAATATAGGTGGAAGGGAAGAAATACGTTTGTCCAGATGGAGCACATGGAAAGAGGGAGGGGGTGGGGGGGAATGAAAAGATAAAATAAGTGGTTGCTTGGGGGTTAGTTACCAAAAATTGGAGAATTTTATATTCACACCATGAGGTTATAAGCTACCGAAGTGGAATATTAGGTGCTGTTCCTCCAGTTTGTGTGTGGCCTCACTCTGGCAATGGAGGTGGCCCGGGACAGAAAGATCAGAATGGGAAGGAGAGTTAAAATGGTTAGCAGCCCGGAGATCCTAGCAAGCTCTAGCAAACCAAGCATGCGTTCGGCGAAACGGTCGCCGAGTCTACACTTGGCCTCGTCGATGGAAAGGAGGCCACGCCAGGAACACCAATAATGTAGATGAGGTTAGAGGAGGTGTACATGAACCTTTGTCTCTCCTGGAAGGACTGCTGGGGATCTTGGATGGATGTGAGGGAGGAGGTATAAGGACAGGTGTTACATCTTTTGTGGTTGCTGGGGAAAGTACCTGGGGAGGGGGTGGTTGGGTGAGAAGGGATGAGTGAATCAAGAAGTTGCAGTCTTGCAGAAGGCAGAAAGGAGTGGGAATGGGAAGATGTGGCTGGTAGTGGGATCAGGTTTAAGATAGTGAAAATGTCAGATGATGAGGCTGGTGGAGTGAAAGGTAAGGACAAGGGGAACTCTATGCTTATTCTGTCTGGGTTGAGGGGATGTGAGACCAGAACTAAGGGACACAGAGGAGATGTGGGTGAGGGACAGCAGGGTGAAAACCATGTCTACTAAAGAACGAGGGCATCTCAGATGTCCTAGAATGAAAAGCCTCATCTTAGGGGCAACGGACAGGATATGCAGAGGTGCAGACCAGATAATTGTGGGGGTCAGTGGGTAGTAGATGCCAGCGGATAGAATGTCCCCCTGTGATAGAGACAGAGATCAAGAATGAGGAGAGAGGTGTCTGAGATAGTCCAGGTGAAATGGAGGGCAGGGTTCGTGGTGAAGTTAATGAAAGCAACGGGTTTAGACGTTAGAGATTATAAATAATGTTGAATGATGTTGACTGACACACTGAGCGAATACCAAATCCACAACTAGAATAAGTTGCCCGAGAGACTCCACTGATCTGTCACAAATTATTCATAATGGAATTTAGTTACTTATTTGCATTGCAAAGAGAATTGTAAAAACAAACAGCAGATTACATTTTTTAACTTTTATCTTAAAAAAAAATAATGCTCCAATGTCAATGACTGACATGGCGTCTTCAATTAGTGGCCACCACAATACATAGCTGAACTCAAGTATACGGATGTCAGAGACCAGGAACTGCAGATGCCGGTTGACAAACAGGCTCAAAGTTCTGGAGTAACTCAGCGGATCAGGCAAAATCTCTGGAGGACATGGATAGGTCGGGACCCTTCATATGGCTCACCTTTAGTTCAGCCTCAGACTGTATTAAATGTAGCACTATTCTGATTTGGCTATTTCACTGTGTTCCTGATCAGACTCAGTCCATTCCCCCTTCAAAAATCATCCAAAGCACTTTGCTAAGCAGAACCAAATCTCTGTCTTGCCTGTTCATTGCTCATAGTGAAACCATCAGATCGAAAACTGTCAGCTTCACGGACTCATTCCTTTATGCCCCACGACCTCTGAGCTCTGCATTGATCCCACGATTGTGTTCTCTTCACTCTCTTCAAGTCTCGCTGAGACTCTAAGGTCTGGAATTCCCTGCCTAAACCATCTTCATCATGTCCCTCCCCCTTTAAATTCCTCCTTAAAATCCACCTCGCGAACAAGTCAAGTCCATTTGAGTTTATTGCCACATGCAATGTATGTTGTGGTGCAGATGTAATGAAAATCCTGCTTGCATCAGCGTGACTGGCACTCCTCACGATGTCTCCTCATTGTCAGTCCTCAACAGATTATAAATCTATGAAGCAGCTTGTGATGTTATGATTTTTTAAAAGATACCCTAAAGAAACAAGTTTATACTGAACAGTATTTGATAATAAAGCCAACAGCCTTGCTTGTGTCTAAATAGATTAGCTTAGCAATAGTTTGACTTCTCTTTTAAAAAATAGGATGAATGTAACTAGAGGAAGTTCTCTAAAGGTTCTGCTTCGCTCAATGAATGTCTTGTACAGAGAAAATGGGAACCAGTATTCTGTGGGACACAACCATGTTAGAAAACTGTTTAAAGAGATGTGGGTTAACATGTGCCTCTCTAATTTTATTTGTATGTTACTCAAACAACTTCAGAGCCTCGTGAGTCCAATGTATTACAGAATTGGAAGTATTCCCCTCTTCTTTTCAACACCATCAGAAAACATCAAGTATTTTCTCTGATGTGTTGCCATAGTTTGTGAACCCACAGATTTCTGCATTTCTCCACAGCTCACGTGAGAAGCAATACGTGATACCAAAGATTTGAAAATCTAAATAAATATATTATACTTTTTTTTCCCTTTTCATTCTTCCACCTATTTGCATGTGCTTAGTAGAATATTTTTTTTCAATCTCTTATCTTGCCGGAGATGCTATTGTTTTCAGGATCGTATCTCTGGTCGTTCTGCAGCCTAACATCATGGAGCTGGAGGCCTTGCTCGGCACTGACTTTGAGCCCCACCGCGGGGCCTTGGACTTACCATCGGAGCCGATCCCTTGCCAGGGATCAACGCTCCAACCACGGCCTGTGGATTTCACCATCGAGGAGCTCAAGTCTCGAGTAGAGACCGATGTCGGGAAGCTCCAGTCACAGAAGGTTTCGACCAGCTCCGAAGCGGGGTCATTCACCCGGCGCAGAGAGTTGACATCCCCCTGATGCAGGAGCTTGATCGCCCCGACGCGGAGGGCCCGACCGCCGGCTACGGGACCCAAGATTGTCCCGTCAACGGAAGGCTCGAAGCCCCCGACCGCGGGAGAACAAAGAAGGGAAGAGGTTGAACTTTTTTTTCGCCTTCCATCACAGTGAGGAATGTGGCGGAGTCATGTCGTGAATGTTCATGTTAAAATGTATTTTGTGTGTTTTGCATTTAATGGTATGACTGTATGGCAAATCAAATTCCTCGTATCTTGCAAAACAAACGTGGCTAATAAAGTATGATTATGATGATTATAGGTTAACGCCCTTCAAAGATCGTACTGTAAGCATGAACATTCTTCCTCTTGTGTGCTGAAATTATCCCGTATTATTCTTGCATAGATATGTTCCACTGATGAAGGATTTGTATTATTAAGTTGTAAACTCGAATAACACGTACGTTTTCTGGCAGCTGATTTTCATTGCCAGCATAGATGGTCCAAGACATGTATTTTAACTGAGCTTGTGCGGTTCAGCAAACCAGCTTTAAGTTTTCAAAAGAAGGAAAAGAGCTGGCGGGATCTATTTCTTTTCCAGTGTTAACTATTTCACCGGCAGTCAAATAACCCTTGCTGTGGGTTTTAGGCAAACATGAAACTATACTCATTCACGGTCACATGACGAGCAGTCAAAGTGTGCATTCCAGAGATCATACCAACCGGTTACCCATGCCATAACATAACACTGATATACGAATAATCAGACTTTTCAAACAGAACAGCTGCACTGGGCAGAATTTAATTCATAAGTTGAACATTTCCCTTTCCTGAAGATGCTGTAGGAAGTTGCCAAGTATTATTTTCCATCCTGAGAGAACACTCACCATATGTAAAGCAAAAGTTGTAACAAAGCCATCAGAGCAACAGGTGGCTGGTATTATGGTCCTCAGAATTAAATTCAAATTTCCTTTGCAAAATGTGGCCTTGCAGTTCAAAGCCAATGTGGAAAGCTGAGAAATGGTTTCCAGGTGCCCAATGAGTGTTCTGCAACACATGTTTCTTATTTAGAAAAATCACTTACTGAGGCTTAGAGCCTTATGACTAATTCAGCTGTTAACATTACTTAAGCAATCACAATTGGCTGAGTGAGGCGAACACATTCTTAGCACACGCAAACTCTTAAAATAATGTAAAGGAACAAATATATATATATATTACTCTATATATCATGGCTTTCCCAGAGCTTCTGGCTACCTGTCACCTCCCCATCTCACACCTACTCTGACCCCCCCTGTCTGTCTGTTGCCTCTCGCTTTATTCTAATAAAACCCAACATAAGGTCCAAGGAAAAATTGAAGAACAGTTCTTTATCCATCTGCACACTCTGCAGTCGAATTTCAACATATTTAAGTAACCGGCCTTTCTGGTTTCTTAAGTTCATGTCATAGGAGCAGAATTTGGCATTTGGCCCATCAAATCTACCCTGCCATTCAATCATGGATGATCTATCTTTCCCTCTCAATCCCATTCTTCTACGCTGAAAGAATATATCTCAATCGGATGTAATTATGGTACATTAGCGGTGGAAAGCTAAGGTTTACATCCAGTTATTCTGGATTAGTATGCACTGAATTGATAAACTTCTAAATAGTTCAGTGTGGAACTACACAAATATACTGGGGAGTTATGTTGGGAAAAATTGTAAATGTAAACTCTCCTACAGGTTTATGTTCCATCACCTATAGGCTTCCCTATTCCCAGATACCCATCTTCAACCACCTGTTGGTGGGTCCACATCACCATTTCCAATTCTGCTTCATTCTACGTACCCAGGGAGCAAAACATTTCCCCGTGTTTCTTAGTTGTACTTTTAAACTAATAACGCGTCAGCGTTGATCATCATATCTACAACTCTTGATCTGTTTACTCACACTCTCTTCTCAATCATCATGTCTGTTCCTCATTTTGATTCCCAACCCCCCCTACAATTAAATCTTCCTTCCCTGTTACTGAGCCTTTCTTTAATTTTCTCCACATTCCACCATCTTCAAACTCAATCATGAGACTCGGTTCTTGCTCCTGTGATCCCATCTCTCTCGTTCTGCTGCCTGCCTGTTAGCGGATGTTCCTCTCTGTGAACTGTGCCATTCCATAATCACCAATTTCACTCCTCCTCATAAGCCCCCTTTCCTCACAAACTACTGTCCAACTTAAAGCAGCCTAAAGTCTTCACATTGTAATTGCTGCCAAATCTCCCAAAGATGAGGTCTAAATCTACAGCCTTAGCAATAGTCACAAATTAGGCTTTAACCTAAAAATTATTTATAGATGTTTTAAATCCATAATACTTTGTGGGGGGGAACTGCTGGTTTAAACCAAAGATGGACACAAAAAACTGGAATAACTCAGCGGGTCAGGCAGCATCCCTGGAGGAAAGGAACAGGTTGAAAAGGAAAAGGATTGGGAGATCTCTCTCTCCAGAGATGACCCGCTGAGTTATTCCAGTTTTTTGTGCGTGTCCTCGGTTTAAACCAGCAGTTCGTCCCTACAAAGTATGATGGATTAAAAAATAAAAATAAAACATCTCTAAATAATTCTTCAGTCTGAAAAAGGGTCTGGACCCGAAACGTCACCTATTCCTTTTCTCCCCTTATGCTTTGAAGTGTTTCTCTGAAGAAATTAGAATCGACCTCCTTAAAATTATATTTTTTGAACCAGGTTATTTTTTGGATCAGTACACCATTGTGAATCAGTGGTTACACTTTCCAGGTACTTGACAATGATACAAGTTTATAACAATCTGGAGTTGTTACTCAGCTGATGTTTCGTGATAGTTGGTGGTGAAGTAATCTTTCCAACCATAGTGCAGCTGTAATGGATGGTTGCGGTGCTGGCTCGAAGGGCCGAATGGCCTGCTCCTGCACCTATTGTCTATTGAATCAGTAACAGGAACTTGGGGATTTGCATGTTAAATTATGGATGCACAGAAATCCCAAGGTTACTGCTGGTTATGATGAAGACCAATAGTTTCAACATCAAATTCAGAGTGTCTACTCGTCTGATAAATTGCCTCATGTATTTCCGGTTATAAATTGAAATAGAACTACTTTTTGCATAGACACAAAAAGCTGGAGTAACTCAGCAGGACAGGTAGTATGCCTGGAGAAAAGGAATAGGTGACGTTTCGGGTCGAGACCCTTCAGACTGAGAGTCAGGAGAAAGGGAAACGAGATATAGACAGTGATATCGAGACCCAAAGCTTCACCCATTCCTTTTCTCCAGAGATGCTGCCTGCCCTGCTGAGTTACTCCAGCTTTTTGTGTCTATCTTCGGTTTAAACCAGCATCTGCAGTTCCTTCCTACACTTCTTTAGGGGTCTCACTTGTCCAATACACCCACAATATAGACCCAAACAAGTTGACATTAAGTTTATTTTAGATAGAAAATGTCAATAAAAGAAAGACACATATTCTGAATTCCCTGGACAATGAAGAGGATCGCAGAGAGGGATGGCTTGGCTTTATGTAATCAATTTCATGAGCATTGAATATGCATGACAGTTTCTAGTTTAAAACAGATTGTTCAATACATGTCACACTGTGGGTGGGTTAAGGTGGGAAATGTTGATTAGGAAGGCAGAATGACATTTAACACCTAACCGCAGCCTTAACATGCCGCTTTGGAAAGTATGGCACAATTATTGATCGTTTACACCAGCAATAACATTCATTGTGCCCCCGTCAGTTTCATATTTGTTATTCAAATCCAAACGTGGCTTTTTTTAATATGACCAAGATATTAGTGATTCCACAAACTATATATTTAATTCTGTTAAGAATGTCCATCCTTTTATTAGTTTTAACATTGCCTAAACTAGGAATGTTAACATTTCCATTTCAAGTGGGTGTGTGATAGCACTGAAAATTCCTTCCGAAACTTCAGTCCAACAATACGGAAAAGTTCTTTGCATATTTGGTCCTGGTTTTTGAGCAGGTGTTGTGTTTAAACTCTGGCTGGTGATCATCTGTGTAGTATAATTGAAGTTGTGGTTTAGAAGGTCAAAACGATTAACCTTGGAACATAGAACAGTACAGAACAGGAAAAGGTCTCTCAGCTCAAAGTGAGAGCTCTCAGCTCCATGCCGGCCGGAGATGATGCCAAGTTAAACTAATCTCCTTTGCATGCCTCTCATAATTTTACATATTTCATTTTAGTTTATCTTAGAGAGACAGCGTAGAAACAGGCCCTTCGGCTCACCGAGTCCGCCCAGACCAGTGATCCCCCACACTATCCTACACACAAGGGACAATTTACAATTTTCACCAAAGACAATTAACATACAAACCTGCATGACAATGCTGCTAAGGGTCTTGCCATTAAGTGTATATTTCCCCCTTACATTCGACCTCCGAAAGTGCAACACCTCAAGGTTGCTCGGATTAAACTCCGTCTGCCATTTCTCCGCTCATTTCTCCAGCTGATCTATATCCTGCTGTGTGGTTTAACAGCCTTCCTCAATGTCTGCACTTGTGGAGGTGTCTGTAAACTTACTAACTGAACCATCTAAGTTTACGTCCAAGTCGTTTATATATATCACGAACAACGGAGGTCCCAACGCAGATACCTGCAGATCTCTACTGATCACAGATCGCCAGCCAGAATAACATCCTTCCACCACAACCCTCTGTCTTCTCTGAGGGAGCCAATTCTGAATCCAACCAACCTAGTTGCCGTGGGTCTTGGTTTTACTCTATGGGGCAATTAGAGTCATAGAAACAGGCCCTTTGGCCCAACTTGCCCACACCAGCAGGCATGTCCCAGCTACACTAGTCCCACTTGCCTGCGCTTGGGTCCGATGAAATTGTGCACTGTGTGGAGTTGGAAGCTCAGCTGTAGTTGTGCATCTTTTCCTCCTGCCAAATTTGAAGATAAAAGCTGGTTCCATGGGCGTTAGGTAGTTCCGATCCTCGGCCGGCCGGTGTGCATGCTGGAAATACACACCAGATCAGGCAGAAGCTGTGGAGACGGAATCAGAAGCAATCCTGCAGGCCAGTGACCCTTCATCGGAACTTACTCAAGCTCAGCTCAAATTTGAACGTAGAGAAAGCCAACAAGCTGAAGTACTGGCATGCTCCTTGTGACTGTGAAAATGTGGCCCAGGATGAGTGGCTGCCTTTGAATGAAAGTTTGTGACTTGCCAACAGGTTGTCTGCTTTTCATGCTGAGTCCTCAGTGAACCAGTACTCATGTTCATCGGTGTAGCATGGGTTTGACGGTTTACACTGAGGAATACACATTATGCACATCAAATTGACATAAAGTGCTGGAGCAACTCAGTGGGTCAGGCAGCATCTCTGGAGAAGGTGGATAGGTGACGTTTTGGGTCGGGACCCATCTTCAGACTGAAAACGTCACTTGTCTAAAGAAGGGTCTCGAACCGAAATATCACCTATCCATGTTCTCCAGAGTTGCTGCCTGTCCCGCTGAGTCCAGAACCAGGGGCCACAATCTTAGAATAAAGGGGAAGCCATTTAAGACTGAGGTGAGAAAAAACTTTTTCACCCAGAGAGTTGCGAATTTGTGGAATTCCCTGCCACAGGGCAGTGGAGGCCAAGTCATTGGATGGATTTAAGAGAGAGTTAGATAGAGCTCTAGGGGCTGGTGGAATCAAGGGATTTGGGGAGAAGGCAGGCACGGGTTATTGATTGGGGACGATCAGCCATGATCACATAGAATGGCGGTGCTGGCTCGAAGGGCCGAATGGCCTCCTCCTGCACCTATTTTCTACGTTTCTTTGTTTCTATGTTACTCCAGCACTTAGTGCTCTTGTGTATTAACCACCATCTGCAGTTCCTTGTTTCTACAATATGCTCATCACATTTTACTGGCACGTTCAAAAGGAAGAAAGTGTCACCCAAACCATCGCATGAGCTATAAACTGTTTCTTCGAATTTGTACGCAGTTAAAATAACGTAGAGGAAAATAGATACAGCAGGATCTGATTAAAAAAAACGTTCTCAATGTCGGAACTCTTGAAAAAAGAATTGCATGAGATTCATACATTCTTGCAGTTCTTTTTAATGTGTTTCTGGAATTACATCATTTTGTGATGTAATTCTTTTGTCCATCTCATCATTTACCTTCTCGTGCACACTACCCTGTTCTGGATCTCCCACTTTCATTTTCTTCACTTTCTTCCTTTACTCTGTGTCTTAAAACTTGATTGTTACTCTTCTCACCCGTGTGATGAAATGTCATTGCCCTGAAATGCTAACTATTTCTCTCTCCAAAGAAGCTGCCTGCCTTCGAGTATTTCCAACACATTTTGTTTTTATTTCGGATTAGCACCATTTGCAAAATGTTGCTTTTGTGACTGGTAATAAGTAACTCATGCGGACTGTTACACTAAAGTCCCTAATTAGAAGTACACAGACTGGAATTAAGAGAAGAATCTTCATAAAAAATAACATAATAAATCCCAGCTCCTGTATAACTGTATCTAAACTCTGTATGTGGCACCACATATTCAGAGTTTCCATCGCTTCTGCCTGGTGCCTCCATTAGGCAAGCTGCAGTCTTTGACCTTAACCGGTTTTGATCAGCTAAGCGTTAAACCTACGTATCAAGTTCACATCGCGATCTGCGCCATTAATTAAATGAATGTATTAACCTATACTGGCTGGGCACAAACAAGTCAAACAACCAAGTTATAAGCTAACAATTGTTTATTAACTCGAGAACCCTAGTTAGCAGGACTTAAAACATTGATTAGATTAAATAGTAGATAGGGTTCATTGCAAAAATAAATGGGAGGTTATAAATGCAACTTAATTTGTCAGTCATTTAATATTAAATGCTTGCTGATTATAAATTTACATTTGGGATCTGACTGTGATAAATTAATGAGATTAATTTAGGATTAGTCTCATTAGATAGCTGACGAGTTAACATGATTGAATAACTAGTCTATTAAATCGCTTACAGTCTATATTATATAAAGCTTGCTCTTATTAAAGGCTGGGCGCTTGCATTCCTCTAAGGAGTACAGTGTTGCCCCTTGGGACATCAGTGTAAAGATGCTGTCCATTCCTCCTGCATCTTCTGGTCTTGAATAAATTCATCTGGTAACAATATCGTGCAGGTATAAAGCTCACCTTTGATCGACGTGAAACTGGAACATCACTGTGACATGCATATAACAGCCAATGATCGCTACACAGATTTAACTATTTTACCTGTCAGGCATACGCATTCTAATTTTACAGAGACACACTTCAAAAACAAAGCTAGATAAACATTTGTACTTTGGAGATTCCCACGGCACGAGTCAAATTGCAACTGAAGGCTCAGGTTGTCAGCGGCCAGATCACTGTCTTATACGACCAAAGCTTAGAATCTATCGATCCTCTTGCCCCATGTGAGAGACATGTTCAAAGAGGTCACAGGTGCAGCGGTAGAGTTGCTGCCTCACAGCGCTAGAGACTTGGGTTCGATCCTGACTAGCAGATGCTGTCTGCACGGAGTTTGTACATTCTCCCTGTGACTGTACTGGTTTTCTCCGGGTGCTCCGGTTTCCTCCTACACTCCAAAGACGTGCAGGTTTGTGGGTTAATTAGCTTCTGTAAATTGGTCCTAGTATGCAGGATGTGAAATTGGGATGACAGAACTAGTGTACAGGTATTCGTTGGTTGGGGTGGACTTGGTGGGTCGAAGGGCCTGTTTCCATGTTGTATCTAAATTAAACTTAAAAGTCAATCCCATTGCTGTTGCGACTACTGTACACAAGGCCATTTTGTTCCTCCAATTCCCACCCTCACTGCCAGGTCAGCTATTTAGTTCTAAGGTCGAAAGGAACTGCAGACGTTGCTTTATACCGAAGATAAACACAGTGCTGAAGTAACTCGGTGGGTCAGGCAGCATCTCTGGAGAAAAGGATAGGTCATTGAGATGGACCCATCCTTTTTCTCCAGAGATGCTGCCTGACCCGCTGAGTTACTCCAGCAGTTTGAGCCTCGTTCTTAGCTTCTCAGGTGCTGGCTCTCAGACAGGTCCTCATTAGGCAGGTCATCTCAGTAAATCCACCCCCATTGTGAGAAATCTCTGAGCTAAGAAAGCAGAAGGGGGGGGGGGCAGAAAATTGTATGACCAGAAAGGCCAAAGGTCAATAAAAAATTCAATAGTGAGTTGGGGAGGAGATGCAAATGATTTAAAAAAAACCATAAGTGTTGGCTGAAATATGTAAACTATTAGAAAGGTTTGCAAATGAATCCCAGGAAGCAGCATTAATTCTAACATTCCACAGCTGTTGAAAATACATTGTGCTTTCAATGAAGTATGTTTCAATGTATTCCTGGCTCTCTGCTTACTTTCTGCTTGGTTTCCTCAGGCTTCCTCGTCTACAAATTGGCTCCTGGAGACTCAGAACATTAATGAATTGAAAGCGGAGATCACCTCGTTGAAAGGACTTCTCCTAAGCAGGTAATGTGGACCCTGGGCTGCTACTGGGCTGCAAGCGTTGGGAGAGGATACTTAGTATTTGCACTGTGTCCAGAGAGTGCTTATTTCACAAAGAAAGGGGAGGCTCGAAAAAGTGGGGGAACTTTAAGGTGATCTTCCCTGAATGATCAGTGTGCCCCCTACTGTACTCTGGCCATTCACAGCACAACTAGTCCAGGCCAGTAAAAGATTCGGACATTTCCACTCTGACCACAGCGGCAGAGCACGGGTGTCTGTTTGTTGTGACGTGATCTCCGGACGGTCTCTATCAGGACTTGCACATCGTGTAGCAACCCGGATAAGATACTGGGATTAAGTTGACCACTGTGGAAAGAGAGCATATTGAGTAAAAGCAAAATAAAAATAGAAATGGAGAATATACGGCGTTAAGTGTAAGACTACTTATTTAAAAATGACACCGTCTTTCAAATGAATCCACTGGAGATCTTAAATCTCTTTCCCTCGTACAATTTACTCCTATGTTTTTAGTTCAGTTTAGCGATACAGCATGGAAACGGGCCCTTCAGCCCACTAAGTCCACACCAACCATCGATCACCCGTGCATACTAGTGCTAGGTTATCCTACTTTCTCATCTACTACCTCAAGACAATTTTACAAATGCCAATTTAACCTACAAACCCGAACATTTTTGGGATGGGGAGGAAGCCAGAGCTGCAGGAAGAAACCCACATGGTCACAGGGAGAACGTGCAAACACCACACGGACAGCACCCGAGGTCAGGATCGAACCCGGGTCTCTGAGAGGCAGCAGCTGTGCCACTGTGCCGCCCATCAATAATTTGCTGGCACAGATATAACACATTGCTGCCATCTTTTCTTTAGAGATACAATGGGGAAACAGGCCTTTAGGCGCACCTAGTCTGCACCTACCGACAATCCCCGTACACTAGCACTATCCTACACGCTAGAGCTAATTTTACAATTCTAACCAAAACCCATTAACCTACAAACCTGTACGTCATTGGAGTGTGGGAGGAAAACCGGAGATCCCGGAGAAAACCCACAAGTCCACAGGGAGAACGTACAAACTCCATACTGTTAGCAGCTGTAGTCAGGATCGGGCCAGGGTCTCTAGCGCTCTACCTCTGCACCACCGTGCCGCCCCGAATGTATTCAACCAACTAGCTCAGATGGTTTTAATATTGTGACTGATTCTGAGAAGATGTAATTCCCCTATTCTGTATGAACTTATCGCATCATGGAAACACGATAATCATTATTGTACCAAAGCAAATGCCAGTGGTTTCTAATTACTGCCGTGGGAGAGCTGTACACAGGTACTTGCCTATACCTTTACCGTAACTCTCAGCTAGAAATAATCTAGATGTTATGCAGGTTAGTCAATAGAACCAAAATAAATCAACATTCGTTTAATTTACCCAAGAATTATCATCTGGATATTAAACCAGCATTACATCATAGAGTCATAGTGTGATACAGTGTGGAAACAGGCCCTTCGGCCCAACTTGCCTACAGCGGCCAACATGTTCCAGCTACACTAGTCCCACCTGCCTGCGTTTGGTCCATATCCCCCCAAACCTGTCCTATCCATGTCTCCTTTATTATGATAGTTGGATATTATTAGCACATGTAGACTAGTGAACACGTCTAATCAATCTCACAACCACGTGAATGTATTGATCAGCCAGTGAATAGCTTTCTTCTTAAGTCGATAGCTCTAGGTTCTGCCTGTTTCTCCATCAAAATCACTAACTGTTCTATTTTGCCTTCTTTCCACAAATGGTTACAACTTTGATTTTGGTTTCCTTCCTTCTCTTGGGTGTGGCTAGTAGAACTAGCAATTGGTTCAACTTCAGAAGAACATACCTCCTGATCTTATAGAGGTGCACAAAATCATGAGAGGAATAGATCGGGTAGATGCACAAAGTCTCTTGCCCAGAGTAGAGGAATCGAGGATCAGACGACGTAGGTTTAAGGTGAAGGGGAAAAGATTTAATGGGAATCTGAGAGGGTAACTTTTTCACACTAAGGTTGGGGGTGTATGGAACGAGCTGCAGGTAGTTGAACAAGGGACTATCCCAACGTTTCAGAAACAGTTAGACAGGTACATGGATAGGGCAGGTTTGGAGGAATATGGCCCAAATGCTGGTCGGTGGAACTAGTGTATCTAGGTTGGCCGGTGTGGGCAAGTTGGGCCAAAGTGCCTGTTGCTACACTCTATCATTCAATCAATCAATCAGTTTTATTCGTCACTTGCACATAAAGTGCAAGTGAAATGACTCTAGTTAGTGTCATCCTGCATACACATATGGATTTTCTTATATCATCTCAGTTAGGAATAGCTTCTAGAAGTCTAAAATAATGTCATGAATTGCTTATTGAACCAGATAACTATCTTATTGCCTGCTGGATGTGTCCACCAGCACATTCCTCCGTTCTTTGTCAGTAATCTGCAGCCCAATACCAAGGTTTTAGAGTAGTTGCTGGATCTTTGAGAGTTATCCCCGGTAATTGAAACAAAGCAACTTCATGATAGAAGTCATATTAGGCCTTTGCAAAATCTGAAACTTTTAATCCAACATAAAATATTCTAGACTCAGCAAAATTCAGCATTTTCTTGCTACTCAAAAAGTGAGTGATGCAAAGTAATCATTCAACGCCATAATTTATGATGGAGGTTCTCCATAGAGAGAAATAAACAGTGTTCACAATTGTAACCTTTCCGACGTTAGAAGGGATGTGTTCTCTCTTGGTAGTGTTTAAATTCACAGTAGGCTCCCAATGGGGAAGAAAGCTGATGTCACTTTGGGCAAAATAAACGTTTTATCTCATGGAATAATAATGTACAAAACCCTGAATAATGCTTATGGAGTTGCAATCATCTAACAAACGTTAACGCTCAAAACTTGTTCTTTGACTGTAGGCGACAGTTTCCGTCTTCCCCCTCAGCTCCGAAGCTTCCTCCGTGGCAGATCCCTGTCAAGCCGTCTACAATAGCCACCTCTGCGACCTCAGTCAATCACAACAACAGCAGCAGCGACATCTCACCGGTCAGCATCGAGTCGGCCTCGACCTTGTCCTCGCCAGCTACCGAGACCCAGAGTCCGGAGGTAGGAAGTCTCAGTGGCCACGTAGCTGCTAACAGCAACGACGTGGATGTGAAGTGTCAGGTGAGGATGGAGGTCCAAGGGGAAGAGGAGAGAAGACAAGACAATGAAGACGAGGATGAAGATGATGACGTCAGTCACGTGGATGAAGACGATTGTGTCGGCGTGCAAACAGAGGATAGGCGGGGTGGCGATGGACAGATAAATGAACAAGTGGATAAATTACGCCGTCCAGAAGGAGCCAGTAATGAGAATGACATTAACTAAATGTCACAAGTGATTCAGTATTTGGCTTCCATGGACAGAATTTCCCTAATTCCATTAATTTACTGTTAATATGTGCTTATTGCATCCTGAGCAGTGGGTTTTTGCAAACCAACAAATTATGCTGTGAAACAAGTAACCACCAGGTAACGTAGGTGAGGGTCAGTTACACCCCCCACCGCACAGTGGAGGCAACATGATCGCAGGTCTGACCAGGTCAGGCGAGATCAGGGTTCATCGCACGGAGAGTGTACAGCCTCGCTGGTTCTGAACCCACACCGCTCAGCTCCCATCTCCCTGATTTGTATAGATTGCAACCCAGCAGAATTCAACACCCTGCTTGCGATGTGTGTTGTCGGCACTCAGTCAGCTGTTGATGTGATGCAGAATCAACCAAGAAAGCGTAGTAGGAAACCCAGGCCCCACTTCAGTGTAAAGAGGTAGTGGCAGCAACAAAGCTTCTCTCGGTGTCAGCAGTCCGCGTCGATAGCAACCGCTCCAAAACATGGTGTCGTTATCTCCTGCTAAAAACCTAACTGGAATTGAAGTTAGTGTCGATTTTATCATTGTAAAATGACAATGAATGAAAATAGTGCATTAAAAATATCACATCTGCATTAGAATAACTTGCAGAAACAAGGGACTGCAGATGCTGGTTTATACCAAAGATAGACACTAAGTGCTGGTGTAACTCAGTGGGTCAGGCAGCATCTCTGGGGAAAAAGGATGGGTGATGTTTCAGATCACGACCCGAAAGATCTTGCCATCCATTTCCTCCAGAGATGCCGCCTGACCCGCTGAGTTCTTGCAGCTTGTGTTGTTCTAGGTATGACTTTAGGTGCAGTGCAGACCAGGGTAGATCTGAAGTATACGTGCATGTCAGCGTTGATTTTGGTTTGCTTGAAATATTCACCCCCCCCCCCCCAACTATTTTGCCACTCTAATGCAAGAAATCTTTTTTCTACCGTTGCACCATTTCTTGTAAAAGGTCAATATACGGAAATAAAGTGAAGTAAATTCAAATCAAGTATTGGAGAAACAACAATAAGGCCACTCCCAGCACACACTGATTATTGAAGCTGTGTTGGTGGGTGCTGTGCAGGTCACAATAGATCAAGCAAATTCCTTACAGGGTGAGGGTGTGGAACATGAAGTGTACGTTCAGGGTAACGGCACCATACTCACTTCAGCTATTTCTGTCCTTTCAAGGGGAGTGTCCAGACTCACTACCAGCTGCAGGAGAGACTTTAAGCAGTTCGCTGAACAAAAAGCTGTTATATTGCATTTTTCTTTTGTTTGGAGATTGAGTCAGAATGTGCATTTTAAACACCTATGTTTTAATTCTGTTTGATTCCAAGGAAGGTTTTAATGTAAAATGCCAAAATATGGTGGGAGTGGTGAAGAATGTTTTTTTTTTTCAATATTGCATTTGTGGTGTTTAAAATTGAACTTTACAGTAAAGCACATAAATGGTTTGATACATGATGTATTCATTAATTTAGAAATACAGTTTATGATGTCGGCAATTAAAATGCTCCTGTCTCTTAAAAGTTATTTATTATGTTCCAAGTACTGGAACAGCATCTGCATTAAAGGTTCAGTGACATTTGGGGGCAGAGGGGCTGGTTATATTCAACAAAATAAATTGAATATATTGCTTTTGCAAATGAAAAACAATGTTACATCCTGCTTTTAATAATTTGCCAAAAAATATTATCATCACGAATTTGGAGCAAGAAAGCATTTATTTTAAAACATTTTGAGAGCCAGTATATTTTGTTAGGAGGGTTTTGATTGCATAGTAACTACTTCAATGTTAATTATATTAATCAAGCTTTTAAATTATACACATTTTCAGTCGTGGTGAAGTTAGCTCCCAAGTAAATGTTCTGATTGCCATATCTACTGACCTTTAAGAAAGAAGGAAGTTCTATTGTTTATTTATTTGACACTAGTTCAGAGATGGTATTAATTTATTGCCAACCTGTCACGATGCACATTAACAAAAAAAACTTTCAGATGAAGGTAGCAGAAACAAATGGGATTGATGGACGTTGCGGAGATTCGGCCAGTCACGGTTCGAGCTCCCTAGTTTCTCCAGAGGACGGTAGTGACACCATTGGGGACAGGGATGTAGAGGGGCTGGTGATTTGGTCCAAATCAAATCTCATCAGCAGCTGACTGCTGCAACTTGCTTCATTAACATGGAGAACACTGGCAGCAATTTGGACTGGATGCAGTTTGTGACAATTTGTGTGTAGGGAGATGCTAGTTTACACCAAAGATAGACACAAAATACTGGAGTAACTCAGCAGGACAGGCAACATCTCTGGATGCCTCTATCGTAGCTGCTTCCACCACCACCCCTGTCAGCAAATTCCTGGCATCCACCACTCTGCATCAAAAAAACTTGCCCTGCACATTCTCCTGTACACCCTCCTCTGATCTTAGGGCTACGCACTCTAGTATTTAACAATTCTACCCTGGGTAAAAGGTTCTCTCTGTACCCTGTGTGGCCTCTCATAATTGTATATACTTCCATCAGGTCACCCCACAACCTCCGATGCACTGGAGAAAACAATCCCAAGTTATGCAACCTCTGCTGATACCTCCAATCCAGGCAGCATCCTGGTAAACCTCTACTGCACTCCTGCAAGATAGACACAAAAAGCTGGAGTAACTCAGCTGGACAGGCAGCATCTCTGGAGAGAAGGAATGAGTGACGTTTCGGGTCGAGACCCTTCTTCAGACTGATTGCTTCTCTTTCCTAAATACCAAACTTGAGTTCCTGCGGATTTTCTCTTACTTTAAATTCATGCCCCTTTTCTTATTTGTACATTATTTTGAGCTCAATAATATTTATTACATAGTTACATTAGGAACGACAGATGAAGAGCTGGAGAAGGTCACTTGACCTTGTGAACCTGCTCCACCATTCAGTATGATCAAGTGTTAACCCTGTGTTAATGGCTGATTTTCCTGTACACTTAGCTCAGCATTTCTCCTTTTCCCTGGCATCTCTTCACCCCCTCCTCTGTCAACAACCCACCTGCCTCTGGCTGTTTAATAAAATAATTTGCGTCCACCACCCATTGAGGAAGAGAATTCCAAAGACCCGTGTCTCTCGGGGATTCAGAGGATGAAAAGTGCAATAGGTACTTTCGCAAGGGTTAGGGAACATTTAGACAGCTACATGGATAAACGGGTATAGAAGCATATGGGTCAAACGCAGGCAGGTGGGACTAGTGTAGATGGGACATGTTGGCCGGTGAGGACGTTGGGCTGAAGGGCCTGTTTCCACACTCTGACTCGAGGTCTTGCACATTGAGTTGGGTCACAGTCTGAGTAGGTTGTTGATCCCTAGAGCACCTCTGTCTTTCGGTAAGATCAAGGTTGAAATTCTACATCAATGGCACTATTCTGTGCTAACTCCATATCCCTTTTTCCCTTAATATCCAGAAACCGATTATTTGCCTTGAATCTGTACAAGCACATTTACTTTTAGACCTTAAAGATACAGTGCGGAAGCACTGAGTCCGCATAGACCCACGATACAATAGCACTATCCTACATACAAAAGGCATTTTGCAATTGGTTTCTACTGAAGCGAATTAAACTGCAAACAATTAACCTACAAATCTGTATGCCTTTGGAGTGGGTGGAAACCGGTGCACCCGGTGAAACCCAATCGGCCACAGGGAGAACGAACAAACTCCACACAGACAACACTCGCAGTCAGGATCGAACCCGGGTCTCTGGCGCTGAAAGGCAGCAACTCCAGTGCTGTGCCTTTGTGTCGCCCTATGTTCAAAAGCTCGTCTAGTCATTTAAACAAAGTAACTGACGATATAAGTAAGCTCGTCCTTTAGTCATTTCAACAAAGTAACTGACGATATTCGTAAAGTTCCTGGCGATGTAGGTAAAGACATACAAGGAAAATGTGAGTGGGTGATTTTAGCTAACAAAGATCTTGAAGATATACAAAACATAGCTAAAGTTCTCAAAGGTAGTTGTAATGCACAAGATATCGACATGAATATAGTCTGTAGCTTGTTTCGGGTATGCACTAGTGACCTCAGCTATGGTAGAAAGACGTTTTTCACAACTGAAGCATATTCTGTCTGACAGACGGCATAGTTTAACATCAGATAATTTGAAAACAATGCTCGTAATCATGTGCACCCAGGCAACTTTGGTCAATTAATGTAGTATACCTTTATATTATCATTTTCAACCATATTTTTGGTGGTGGAAATAAATACCTTTTTCGTGCCTCATTTAAACAAGATATATGCATCATTAATTTCTCTAAAAATGGACATGGGTTAAACTGTTATGCAAAGCTTATTTTGATTAAGCTGCTTTATTTCAAAATAAGATGAATATTTACTGTAACGGTTACAATAACAGTCCACGGCTTAATCAATTGACCTTATCAAGCCATTAAAGAAAGCATGAGAAACGGTCTAATTGTTTTGTGTAGCAGGACGGCAGCTCATCAGAAACACCAGGCTCCCACACTGCCAGTTGGTGGTTGTGTCTCCACCTTCCCTTGTACAAAACCTGGCCATCCCCATTCACCTGCTTCACTGTCACTGAAAGAGGACCTGGCTCAGCAGGTCCCAGCCAGCATCGGTCAGCCTTACTGCCTCTGCGACCACTCTTCCTTTCCAGTCATTACGGCAGGTATTATACATCGATGCTACTTTATTGTCACATGTACCCAGGTACAGTGAGATGCTTTGTTTTGCCTATAACTAGAGCCAGGGTGTTTAGGCACTAACAAACTCTGAAATAGGCAGGCAAAAAGGCATAATAAAATTATGAAAAAGGTATTTATTTCCACCACCAAAAATATGGTTGAAAATGATAATATAAAGGTATACTACATTAATTGACAAAGTTGCCTGGTTGCACATGATTACGAGCATTGTTTTCAAATTATCTGATGTTAAACTAATTCCGTCTGTCAGACAGAATATGCTTCAGTTGTGAAAAACGTCTTTCTACCTCAGCTGAGGTCACTAGTGCATACCCGAAACAAGCTACAGACTATATTCATGTCGATATCTTCTGCATTACAACTACCTTTGAGAACTTTAGCTATGTTTTGTATATCTTCAAGATCTTTGTTAGCTAAAATCACCCACTCACATTTTCCTTGTATGTCTTTACCTACATCGCCAGGAACTTTACGAATATCGTCAGTTACTTTGTTGAAAACCTGCAAGTTATTCACGAATGTTTCGCCACATTTCTCCAGAGAAGTGATAGCTTGTGGGAAGTTTGCAAAATTTATTTTATCTTTTCAAAATTTGCAGCATAGTAGAGTGCAGCAGAGAGCCATGTACCCCACCTAGTCAAAACGGGCTGAGTTAGTGGAATCTCGGGTGCCATTTCCTTGAACAACTGCACACTTTGAGGTGCTTTGAGGAAGATTTTCTTGACATTGGAAACTACGTGATCAACATTTGGAAACAAGCTACGTATGTGCTTGGCAATTCTGTGAAGTCCTTGAGCTAAGCATGTCAAATGCAACATTTTGTGGAATAAAACTTTTAAGTCACAAACAGAAGAACATTCACATGTTTTCTACCTTCTGGCCAAAGTACAGCAAGTGAAGATGTAAACAACTGAACAATAGTTGAGCTGTTTGACTTCTTCAATACTTCCGATGTCAACAAATACTCCTTTGATGGTTGACCTGCCTCCAGTTTACCGATGACCACATTGGCAACATATCTCCCGACAGCATCGGTTGTCTCATCTATTGAGATCCATATTTTCTTCCATGCAACATCATCTCTAATTTTCTGCACAACAATGTTGAAGTTGCTGTCAACATAATTTTTCCGTAATGATGACTCGCTTGGTATATGTTCCTCTGTGTAGTTCTCTAAAAAAACCTCTGAGAGATTTGTTTTCCAATTTCCACAGTGGAATTCCAGCATCAATGAATGCCTTGCACAGATCACTTTGCGACTGGAGCCAGCAGTAAATGTAATGAGGAAACATGCTTGGGTGTTTCGCTTGGGTAGTCTACACCCAAGCGGTATCAACATTGACTTCTCTAATTTTAGATAGCCCTTGTCTTCTGCATCCTCCCCCTCCCCAGCTCTCCATCGAGTCCTAATGTCTCCGCCTCTTCTTTTCTTTTTCGGCCTCCCCACCCCCCACATCAGTCTGAAGAAGGGTCCAGACCCGAAACGGCGCCTATTCCTTATCTCCATAGATGTTGCCTCACCCTCTGAGTTTCTCCAGCATTTTTTGTCTACCTTTAATTTTTCCAGCATCTGCAGTTCTTTCTTAAATAGATCTTGGAGAAGACTGAACCAGCGGGCAGCGGCACGAACGAATGAACGACCGACGGTGGCGCCCCCGGTTTTGCTCCGGTGGTGGAAATTTTCATGTAAGATATACTATGTTAACTCGTTCATAATAACATTAATATTAACGTGTTAACATAGAAAACGTCATTGTAATCACGGTATAACTAGAGAAAATAGCACGACCTTTTAGCAAAATGGCAAAAAAAGGCTGAGTTAGGCACTCGATCGTGAAAAAGGCATTATCCTGGTGAAATCAAAAAAGGCATGAAAAGGCACTTATGGCGTTTATGGCAAAATCCTGGCTCTACATATAACCCACAGCAGACCTCACCGACGCAGTACAGTACACGTGCCACGTTTCCCTGAACAGTCCTATCTTCCCTCCAAATCATCTGCCCGCAGCCACACAATTGACCTCCAATTTCAGCTACCTCCAATTTCACCCATCGTTATCCACCCCCTCCAAACCCACCCTCCGTACACCTGCCATCCCACCATGCCATTCCCCCCCTCCATACACACACGTCACCTAGTTCCTATCCCCTCCTCCATCTGCCCTTCATCATCCCCCCCCCCCCCCCCCCTGTACTCGGGTCACCCATTTTTCTCCACCCTGCCCCCCCCCCTCCATTCCCATCTACCCACCATCCCTCCCTCTGGTTCTACTTCACCATCCTTATCAGATTCCACCAGCTGCCCCCTTTGGTCTTCACATATCGCCTCCAAGCTCGGTCACTCTCTCCGCCCTTCTCTCCCCCACCTGACACATCTGGCAATCAACTCCCCCACCCCTTCTTACCTGTATCCGCCTATTACTTGCCAACTCTTGCCCCAAAGATACTCAATGTACAAACTCAGTCCAGACTTCAGAGTCTAAAGAAGGATCCTGAACCGAACATCACCCATTCTTCTCTCCAGAGATGCTGCCGGACCCACTGAGTTACTCCAGCACTTTGTGTCTATATTTGGTGTGAACCAGCATCTGCAGTTCTTTGTTTCTTGTCCAGCCCTTTTCCCTCACCTCCTTTTACCTACATTCATCCCTCTATTCCATCAGTCAGATGAGCATTGCCCATTGCCCTCCTCAGATACTGCCTGACCCACTGAGTTCCAGCTGTGCCTTGCTCAGCAATTTGGCTCCAGCATCTGCAGCTCTCGTGTCCCCAAATGTTATATCCGTTCAGTATTGCCAGCGCTTAGATCTTGTGTTACTGAAGTTCCCAATGTCAGCGTCTTGAACAAAGTGTCCCTGGACCAGCTCCAACCCATCTGACAATCGCCACTTCAGAGAAAACCATCAATTTCTTTAACGTCACCATTTCATCTCCAAATAAAACATTTGGTCGACTGTTTTTTTCAAATTCTTTGATTTCCATGAATAACTAATAAAAATATGGATGAATTAATTTTTCGCTACCAGCAATCTACTCCATCAATCGGAAGAAGTTTTTTATTTCGGGAAAAGAACAAAAGGAATACGGCGACATAATAAAACTGCAGATGCTGAAGTCCTGAGTTAAAAACAAACTGCTGGAGGAACTCAGCGGGTCAGGCAGCACCTGTGGAGGGAAGTGGACAGATGACAGTTTGGGTCAGGACCCTTCTGCAATCTGAGGAGGGTCCTGACCTGAAACTTTCTGTTCATTTCCCTTATAAAGACACAAATAGCTGGAGTAACTCAGTGGGCCATGCAGCATCTCTGGAGAAAAGGAACAGGTGACTTTTCAAGTCGAGACTCTTCTTCAGACTGAGAGTCACGGGGAAAGGGATACGAGAAGTATAGATGTTGATGTAGGGAGATATAGAACAAATGAATGAAAGATATTGCAAAAAAGTATCGATAGAAACAGGCCAACTTAAGGGTAGACACCCACAACAAAGCTTTGTGATGGGCACTTTGGAGGGCTAAGGGTGACTTGGCTAGCTATGTGTGTGAAGCTTAACTCTCAGAGGACCCTTTTGGGTCAGTAGTTCACCAGCATTTGTTTCAGGAGTAAACAACTAATGAGAGAGAACCTGTCCACAATCAACTAGTTCTGGCAGCTTTAGTTCCACTCCCGCTGGGCTCAGGTTCAGCATCAAACCTACATGACCCATATCATTTCTTTTCAAAGTTACTGTGGTATTCTCACACTTTATGTTTTTCTTTGAGCATCTTTTGTGAAATGTCGGGATCCGCAGATAGACGGCATGGGTGTAATTTGTCAAAGTGGACGACTGCGCTGTTTGACGACAAGGCTGCAGAGATTGGGTAATTAGTTTAGTGGAACAGTAGCTGTAATTAGGTGAGGCCAGGTGTGCATTTAAATTCCTGCTCGATTCAGAGAAGTGAAACATATCTAGGAAACAATTACACGGGGATAAGTGTACAAATAAGTCATGAATCCCAAGGAATGAGAAAGTGGGAAAGGGAGGGTAGAAAAAGCTTCTAAATCTCAACTATAAGTTCAAGTTCGTGAGTTTATTGTCATGTGTCCCTGATAGGACAATGAAATTCTTGCTTTACTTCAGCACACAGAACATAGTAGGCATTTACTACAAAACAGATCAGTGTGTCCATATACCATAATATAAATATATACACACATGAATAAATAAAATGATAAAGTGCAAATAACAGATAATGGGTTATTAATAATCAGAGTTTTGTCCGAGCCAAGTTTAATAGCCTGATGGCTGTGGGGAAGTAGCTATTCCTGAACCTGGTTGTTGCAGTCTTCAGGCTCCTGTACCTTCTACCTGAAGGTAGCAGGGAGATGAGTGTGGCCAGGATGGTGTGGGTCTTTGATGATACTGCCAGCTTTTTTGAGGCAGCGACTGCGATAAATCCCCTCGATGGAAGGAAGGTATATGAGCCGATGATGGACTGGGCAGTGTTAACTACTTCACTGCACTATAGTAGTGCAGTGAAGGCCATTCAACCCATATGTCCATGCTAGCTCCTGTGGGAGTGATCGATTCTCATTATGTCAGTACCCTGGCTTATTGGTAGCTCTGCTCTGACAGCACCCGAGGTGGGATCAGGACATATGACAATAAAACACTCTTGACTCTTTCTTGACTCTTGACGCAAGTCCCTCGAGCTGTGTGGCAGCTGCACTAACGGCTGCACCACCGGACGTTGATCAAACGTATAAGGGTTGCCACTGAGAGCCAGCTCAGATGGATACAGGTCAGAAGACCAGCTTTTATCTTGTTCAACATCCACCAATCTGAGGAAAATCCAAGTCAATTTGAAAATAAAGCTTTCCATCATTTGAGATCATAACTGTTCAGAATGAAAGTATTTTACGATTCTCAGTTTCACAGAGTGTTCAACAGTGAACCTTCTCTGGCGGTTCCGTTTGGGATCAGAGGAGAAAGTGGATCAAAGGAAAGTTGTTGGGATTCACTTATGGAATGGTGGCTTTTTGTTAAATGACAAGAACCTGAAGGAAATAGAGAGAAGTATCTGCAAGAAGGTTCTGGTTATTGTCAATGACGAGAAGGTTGTTGAAGGGCCTGCCCCACTTGGACGTCATTTACGCGACATCGTTTACACGTCACGACGCACGACGCCCCAGGATTTTGGGATGTACAAAATCTTTGTGCGCCATCAATGTGGCGCGCATATGATTCCCAAGTGGGACAGGCCCTTGAGGAACACTTTAGGGTCAAAAGTGAGTTATTTTTATCTGACATAGGAGGAGGTTATTTGGCCCATTAATATGCTTGCTCTCAACATTCACATCGATAGCTTTTCCTACCACCGCCACCACCCTGTGATCCCTTTTTGCATGGGTTAGATAGCCAGGCACATCAATTTGATAGAAGAACGATTTAAAGGAAGCAATGTTTGGAAGTGCGTGGTGCCCAGGTTGTGTAGAATGTTTGGCGATGGACTCGAGAGTACCAGGTGAATTACCAACGTATTCAAGAGCACACAGTCCATAGGTGTCCAGGCTCTAAATAGAAAGCACAGCTGTGAGAAAAATCAGAGGGACAGTGGGTACAGGGAGAACATACAAACTCCGTACAGATAGCACCCGTAGTCAGGATCGAACCTGGGTCTCTGGGACTGTAAAGGGCCTGTCCCACTTACGCGACCTTTACAGGCGACCTTTACAGGTCTCCAAAGAGTCGTAGCTTCTTTCTGGTCGCCGCTGAATTTTCAACATGTTGAAAATTTCGGCGACCTATGTCGGGTGCCGCCAGTCGCCTGTAAAGGTCACGTAATTGGGACAGGCCCTTAAGTCAGCAACTCTACCACTGTGCTTCTGTGCCACCTTATCTTTGTACAAAACTTTGAACATACAAACTCCCACTTTAGTCAAAATAATAGTAATACATTCTCAATTAAATTCTGGAACAATTTAGTGAGTGTGTCAGCTACAGAAAGGTGTAATCATTTTATTGAACAGCAACCAAAAACTTCGACCTCACCTGACGCACAATTACCAGAATTGCTGGAATTGCCTCCACTTCTCAGAATTGCTGATTGTGATCCAGAGAATTAATCATTGATTGCAATAGAAAAGAAAAATCCCAAAACAAAATTTCCTCATTGCCGTAAGGACAGTTGATTCTTGATTAGTTTAGTTTGTGCCATTGTGTACATGTTCACAAAAAGTTTGCATTGTATGTGACAATAATGAAACGTTTAACTGCGACCAAAACCAAAGTTGCTGCTGAGTCACTTTCCCCTTTGCCTGGCAACTCTTAATCAGAGCAGTCACTTAGACCAGTGAGATTCCCAGCATTGTGTTTAAACTACTAAGTGTAACTATTTGTCATCCAAGATGTTAGAAATGCAGCTGTTGGGGTTCTGGAGCCCCAACTTTACATGAGTGTCCCGCTTCGTACTTCCCACGTGACACTTGATGAATATTGACAGCATACAATGGATCAATGGTGTGTGTGTGATAGTGTGGTGCGTGTAGATACTGATATTGCTTCTGTTGTTTGAGGGTTATTGCTCAATGTGGCTGCTTCTAAATGAATGCACTCATCACTTCATAATAAAAATATTTAGACATAAAGTAATGGTTTTATTTGATATAACAAGTTTATATTTGGGTTTCATCTTTATCCAGTTTTCTCAGACTGCGGCACATTGGAAGCTACGCTGCAGAATCACCAGGTGAATTTGCCAGCTAGGGGACGACAGATGGCACAATGGGCTAAGTGTTCGGCTGGCAACCGGAAGGTAGCTGGTTCGAATCCCGCTTGGAGTGCATACTGTCGTTGTGTCCTTGGGCAAGACACTTCACCCACCTTTGCCTGTGTGTGTCCTTGGGCAAGACACTTCACCCACCTTTGTCTGTGTGTGTGGATGTAATTATGTGAAGCACTTTGGGGTCAATGCAAGTTGACTAAAAATGTGCTATATAAATAAAGAAATTTAATTTAATTTAATTACATGCTTTCCGTTTTACAGGCTCATTTTTTGTAATGCGAAGGGGGAAATTATCTAACTGCTTCTCTTTTGTAACTTCTCAACTGCAACGTATTTACAGAGAAAGAGGCTTCAATCTAAGGAACTTTCCAAGATTCTTTGCAGATGGGCATTGAAAGCAGATGGGATGAGAGTTTTGAGGGTTGACAGTGTGGGCTGGAGGGGTGGAGTAGAGTGTGTGATCAAAGCCATCCTTTAATGAGATGGATTATCATAAGGTTAGTGGAGTACTTAGTACACTTATGGAGGAGATTTAGGTGAGGGGGCTCAAGATAGCATGAACGTGGGGAGGCATGGGCATGGGAGATCTGGATGAGAACCAGATAAATATGTGTTCAAAAGGAAGAGATGGTGAACAGATGCAGCAGAGCGACAAGTCCCAGCATTCAGAGATCTTTCTGAACAAAAGACATTCAGATAAACTTTCATCCTCATGGCCATCGTGAGTCTGAAGAAGGGTCGCGACCCTGAACGCCACCTATCCTTTTACTTCAGAGATGCCGCCTGGCCCGCTGAGTTACCTCTCGACCTCCTGAGATGCCCCCTAGGAGGCCGCAGAGAAGCGGGGTGGCGGAGACTGGCGGCAGACGGAGGTCGCGGCTGGGGCCTGAGTCGGTGCCGCGGAGGCGTCAGGAGGGGACCCGTTGGCGTTCGTGGAGAAGATCAATGTGGCGGTCGATGAGCGCGCCAGCAGTCGAGGACGGGCCACGGGTTTTCAGAGGTCACGCCGCCGGGAACAAAGGTGGAGCCAGCGTGGGGGGAACCGCCATGAGTGAGGGGGGGGGAGGGATGGAGAACATACAGTGCGTTCAGAACGTATTCAGACCCCTTCACTTTTTCCACATTTTGTTACGTTACAGCCTTATTCTAAAATGGATTAAATTCTTTTTTTAATCATCAATCTACACACAATACCCCAGGAATGAAGAAGCAAAAACAGGTGTTTAGAAATGTTTGCAAAGTAATTAAAAAGAAATAACTGAAATATCACATTTACATAAGTATTCAGACCCTTTACTCAGTACTTTGTTGAGGCACCTTTGGCAGTGATTACAGCCTCAAGTCTTCTTGGGTATGACGCTACAAGCTTGCACACCTGTATTTGGGTAATTTCTCCCATTCTTCTCTGCAGATCCTCTCAAGCTCAGTCAGGTTGGATGGGGAGCGTCGATGCACAGCTATTTTCAGGTCCCTCCAGAGATGTTCGATCAGGTTCAAGTCCGGGCTCTGGCTGGGCCACTCCAGGACATTCACAGACTTGTCACAAAGCCACTCCTGCGTTGTCGTGGCTGTGTGCTTAGGGTCGTTGTCCTGTAGGAAGGTGAACCTCCGCTCCAGTCTGAGGTCCAGAACGCTCTGGAGCAGGTTTTCATCGAGGATCTCCCTGTACTTTGCTCTGTTCATCTTTCCCTCGATCCTGACTAGTCTCCCTGTTCCTGCAGCTGAAAGACATCCCCACAGCATGATGCTGCCACCACCATGCTTCACCGTAGGTATTGTATTGGCCAGGTGATGAGCGGTGCCTGGTTTACTCCAGACGTGACGCTTGACATTCAGGCCAAAGGGTTCAATCTTGGTTTCATCAGATCAGAGAATCTTGTTTCTCATGGTCTGAGAGTACTGTAGGTGCCTTTTGGCAAGCTCCAAGCGGGTTGTCATGTGCCTTTTACTGAGGAGTGGCTTCCGTCTGGCTACTCTACCACAAAGGCCTGATTGGTGGAGTGCTGCAGATATAGTTGTCCTTCTGGAAGGTTCTCCCATCTCCACAGAGGAACTCTGGAGCTCTGTCAGAGTGACCATCGGGTTCTTGGTCACCTCCCTGACCAAGGCCCTTCGCCCCCGATTGCTCAGTTTGGCCAGGCGGCCAGCTCTATGAAGAGTCCTGGTGGTTCCAAAGTTCTTCCATTTAAGAATAACGGAGGCCACTGTGCTCTTCGGGACCTGCAATGCTGCAGAAATTGTTTTATACCCTTCCCCATATCTGCGTCTCGACACAATCCTGTCTCTGAGGTCTACAGACAATTCCTTCATGCCTTGGTTTTTACTCTGACATGCACTGTCAACTGAGGGACCTTATATAGACAGGTGTGGGCCTTTCCAAATCATGTCCAATCAATTTAATTTACCACTGGTGGACTCCAATCAAGTTGTAGAAACATCTCAAGGATAATCAATAGACAATAGGTGCAGGAGTAGGCCATTTGGCCCTTCAAGCCAGCACCGCCATTCAATGTGATCATGGCTGATCATCCCCAATCAGTACCCCGTTCCTGCCTTCTCCCCATATCCCCTTACTCCGCTATTTTTAAGAGCCCTATCTAGCTCTCTCTTGAAAGCATCCAGAGAACCTGCCTCCACCACCCTCTGAGGCAGGGAATTCCACAGACTCGCCACTCTCTGTGAGAAAAAGTGTTTCCTCGTCTCCGCTCTAAATGGCTTACTCCTTATTCTTAAACTGTGGCCCCTGGTTCTGGACTCCCCCAACATCGGGAACATGTTTCCTGCCTCTAGCGTGTCCAAACACTTAACAATCTTATATGTTTCAATGAGATAACCTCTCATCCTTCTAAACTCCAGAGTGTACAAGCCCAGCTGCTCCATTCTCTCAGCATATGACAGTCCCGCCATCCCGGGAATTAACCTTGTAAACCTAGGCTGCACTCCCTCACCAGAATATAGTACATGTCAATCTTTTGCACCTTAACAACTATCTGTATATATGTATATGCCTATGTATATATGTATATGCCTATGTATATATGTATATGCCTATGTACATACACCAATATACCCTCATTTGTATATATTGTCTTTACCAGCCCTTTACTACTTTGCACTCTGGTTTAGATGCAAAACTGCATTTCGTTGTACCTGTACTTGTACTATGTGCAATGACAATATAGTTGAATCTAATCTAATCTAATCAATAGCAAGAATGTCCTTCCTCAAATTAGGGGACCAAAACTGCATACAATACTCCAGGTGTGGTCTCACTAGGGCTCTGTACAACTGCAGAAGGACCTCTTTGCTCCTATATTTGATTCCTCTTGTTATAAAGGCCAACATGCCATTCGCTTTCTTCACTGCCTGCTGTACCTGCATGCTTACTTTCATAGACTGATGTACAAGGACCCCCAGATCCCGTTGTACTTCCCCTTTTCCCAACTTGTATTCCACCCAACGTATTCCCTCAACGTTACTCCTCATAAAATATCCCACCCTTGATCATATACTCAACTGGTATCTCTTCTCTAATCTTACTATGTTTAGTCATTATAGTTATCTGTGATTCCACACCGCTGCTTTGAAGAATGACACGCATGCGTCCTAGCGGGGTTCTTCACGTAATCCCTCAACGTTACTCCTCATAAAATAAAGATCAAACTACAAACTGGTAAGTTCTCGTTTAATCTTACTATTACTTTGCAGAAATTTCTAATCACCTGTTTTCGCTTTTTTATTATGGGGTAATGTGTGTAGTTTGATGATTAAAAAAATGAATTTAATCCATTTTAGAATAAGGCTGTAACGTAACAAAATGTGGAAAAAGTGAAGGGGTTGAATACTTCCTGAATGCACTGTAGAATAAAAAATTGCTTTTGCAAAATAAATCAACAAAATCTATAATTGTTCAACTCTCTTCTTGATGTGTGTGCAGTTGCAGCGGCTTCATGCTGCAGAGAATCACATTGCAGAGGCATGCAAAATCCTCCCGTAATGCATGGGACCCCTGCACGGTGAGGTGGGTTCGTTCAGTCTGTGCGCATTGATCCTCTCACTATGTGGGGACCACTGCATGTGTTGAGTGCACTGGTGAGCAGCAAAAGTTGCAATAGTGTTGCGGTCAGTGGTCGCATGTCCCCCAATGTCCCGTTCAGCTACTAAACGCTACAACCGCAACTATGCTCCGAACTTCATAGATTGTTATTGTGATTATTATTGTTTTAATTGCAGTATTATTGTTTGTTTTTGTGTGTGTATGTGTGTGTGAGAGTCAAGAGTGTTTTATTGTCATATATCCCAGAGAGAACAATGAAATTCTTACCTGCAGCAGCTGTAAATAAGAATGTCATTGTTCTATCTGGGACATTTGAATATTAAACACTCTTGACTCTCAATCGAGTGTTTGCCTTCATGGGCAGCCAGCTCCAAAATAGCGTTGAGTCGTGACTCAGGGCATCGACCAAACGCACCAACATGGCATGAGCTTTGTGGTGAGGTCGGACAGCCTATTCCATGGAGTGATGGAGGATGAGGAGATGTATATGTATACGATTATAGAGATGTATAAGATCAGAGTCTTTTATCCAGGGTAGTGGATAAATCAAGAACCAGAGGATATAGGTTTAAGGTGAGAGGGGAAAGATTTAATAGGAACCTGAGGAGCATCTTTTCCACACAGAGGGTGATGGGTATACAATACGATACGATAGAACTTTATTTATCCCAGGGGGGAAATTGATCGGCCAACAGTCATAAAACACAAAATACATGAAATTAGAGTGATGAGTGGAAAGGATTGGGGATGTGCAAAGATTGGTGAGTGGCGGGGGGGGGGGGGGGGGGGGGGGGGGGGGGGGGGAGTCAGTCTTAGTCTACCCCATTGACAGAAGGGGGAGGAGTTGTACATTTTGATAGCCACATGGAAGAAGGATTTCCTGTGGCGTTTTGTTCTGCATCTTGGTGGAACCAGCCTGTTTCTCAGGTTGTCATGTGTGTCATGGAGGTGAGCTGTTATATGATTGAATGAATGAAAGAATAAGTTTATTGGCCAAGTATATACACATACAAGGAATTTGCCTTGGTGCTCCGCTCGCAAGTAACAACACGACATACAGTAACAATTAAGAATGACACCTAAAACATTAAACATTAATAATAAAACATTACAGTTTAAACATGCGAATGAAATAAAATACCAGAGAGCAAATTAGGCTACAGACTTTTGGTCATTGAGTAGAGCTACTCCTCGTGGAAAAAAGCTGTGTTTATGTCTGGCTGTGGCGGCTTTGACAGTCCGGAGTCGCCTTCCAGAGGGAAGTGATTCAAAGAGTTTGTGGCCAGGGTGAGATAGGTCAGAGATAATCTTACCCGCTCACTTCCTGGCCCTTGCAGTGTATATGGGACGAGCTGCCAAAGGAGGTACTTGATGCAGGTACTATAACATTTACAAGACATTTGGACAGGTACAGTATACAGATGGGGAAGGCTTAGAGTGAGATAGTGGGACTAGAGTGGATGCGGCATCTTGGTTGGCACGGGCAAGTTGGGCTGAAGAGATTGTTTACAAGCTGACTGACTCTTTGACTCATTCCTTCCCTCCACAGATGCTGCTCGACCCTCTGAGTTCCTCCTGCAGATAGTTTGTTGCTTCAGATTCCAGCATCTGCAGCCTCTTGTGTCTCCATGTTTGATAGTGAGCAGCATTGGGCAGCATTGCTTCAGAAACAGTATTTTATTAGTGAGCCACACTCCCACTAATTACTATATTAGACGGCACTCACAACGATTCGATATTTGAGTTCGTGAGCAGCACAAATAGTTATCAGGTGTTTGAGTTAATGGGGTGGGGGGCATTCCTGCTGAGCCACTCTCATCCTCGGAATGTTCTTAATGTCTGTTAGCAATCTGCATTATCAAGCCATTGTGAACAAAGTTTACAAATTATAAAATGGCAGAAGGACTGCACAGGGCAGCACAGTGGCGCAGTGGTAGAGTTGCTGCCTTACTAGCATCACAGATCCTGACTACAGGTGCTGTCTGTACACAGTTTGTACGTTCTCCCTGTGATCGTATGTGTTTTCTCCAGGTGTTCCAGTTTCCTCCCACACTCCAAAGATATGCAGCTTTGTTAAAAAAAATTAAAATTTGTCCATAGTGTGTAGGATAGTGCTAATGTACGGGGTGATCACTGGTTGGTGCAGACTTGGTTGGGCCGAAAGGCCTGTTTCCGCGCTGTATCTCTGTCAAAATTTCTAAACATGCATAGTTCATAGAGTCAGACACAAAATGCTGGAGTAACTCAGGCAGCATCTCCGGAGGGAAGAAATGGGTGACGTTTCAGGTCAAGACCCTTCTTCAGTTCTTTCCTACACAGTTCATAGTCATTCAGCACGGAAACAGGCCCTTCGGCCAAGCTCGTCCATGCAAACCGAGATGCCCCATCTACGCACCTGCCCGCATTTGGTCCTAATCAATCTACGCCTTCTCTATCTATGTACCTGACCAAATGTTGTTTAAATGTTGTTGCTATACCTGCATCGGCTACCTCCTCTGGCTTCCATTTCCATATACCCACCACCAGTTGACAAGGTTGTCCCTCAGGTCCCTATTAAATCTTTCCCCCTCTCACCTTAAACCTGTGCCCTGTTTATCGCCCTGCCCTGGGTAAAATAATCTGTTCATTCACCCTATCTATCCCTCTCACAATTCCTCCGTATTTGTTAGTGCACTCTACCTTTAGTGACAATAAATCCTTAGGGATTTTTCAAGGTTTGCTGTTCCAGTTTGCCTGCCGTAATGTCGTCAGGTTTATTCTCAAAGCACCCGCTGATCAGAGTTCTTGACTTGAAGTCAGAAGAAGTACTAAACTAAATTATTTGTTCATATTTTAATCCAGTCTTCTATTTATGTGTAAGCGGACATGCTCACATGTTCATAATTTGTTTTCAAGAGCAGTTGCAAACATAATAAAGTATTGTGTAGGATGGAACTGCAGATGCTGTTGAAGATAGACACAAAATGTTGGAGTAACTCAGCAGGACATTCCTTCTCTCCAGAGATGCTGCCTGTCCCGCTGAGTTACTCCAGCATTTTGTGTTTATAATTAAAGTAAATATCACTTGGCCAAAAGCGGGTGTGTTAAAATTGGAGTATTAGGAATACTTTCATTAGGAATCATTTAATTAATTAGTTCTTTTATGTTCCTTTAAAATCCAATTCCTTGGACAAGTGTCAATTTCCGCACAAGTTGCTATTCAACTGATTAACATAGAATGTCGGTCAGCAGGGCACAAGAATAAGCCCTTTGCCCACAATGACTGTTTAATAATATGATGACAAGACCAACTCTTATCCATCTGATAATTCATATCCCTCTATTAAGGTCATAAGTTATAGGAACAGAATCAGGACATTCGGCCCATCAAGTCTACTCCGCCATTCAATCATGGCAGATCAATCTCCCCATTCTCCTGCCTTCTCCCCATACGCCCTGCTACCCGTACTAAGCAAGAATCCATTCATCTCTGCCTTAAAAATATCCATTGACTTGGCCTCCACAGCCTTCTGTGGCAATGAGTTCCACAGATTCACCACCCTCTGACTAAAGGTGAAAAGAGATTGGAAAATAAGGATGTGTTTCTATATTCCCAGCAGGGATGCTAGGATACCATCCTAATTCCTTTCAATATTTTGTTGCCGTCAAATGCTGGTAATTTTTTTGAGGAAGCTTATTTCTTAAATCAGTCTGCGTGCAGCCTATTTATTGACTGTGATCTGGGATCACTTATAAAGTACCTTGGCTGCCTTACAGTTGCCACAGCTAATGACCCAGTAGAGTATTTCTAGCACAGTACGTGCTGAAGTGAATCTGTTTCGCAGTGTGTGTTCAATGCAGACACTCTGTCACAAACACTTCCTGACCTGGGATTTGCCAACTGAACCTGTTGATTATTCAATTTGTTCCTGTTGTTGCTCTTACCTAATGGTGCAAAGTTTTAAAAGGGAAGAAATGTTTACAGCCAAATTCCCCCGAGCTTTCCTGCTTCATTAGCTTAGCACAAGCCAACTCCACTTGAATAGCGATCTAAATGAATGCAGCTGTGTGATTTGGCCATTGGTTCAGTAATTGTATTTGCTGTGTGTGTGTGTGTGTGTGTTGTTGAAGAACAGACTTTGCAAGAACTGGCTGCTTAACCATAATGATTATTACTTAATGTTTCACGGCCTCAAGCCTGCTCCAGCATCTGAACACTTAATCAGCGTGGTAATAGAAGCAGCAAATGTTGGAAAACATCGACAGGGCAGGCGGCAACTGAGTGTTGCTCATGTTTCAGGTCAGAAAAAACTCAACTGAACGGAGTATCTCAGCGGATCAGGCAGCATCTCTGGAGAACGCAGATAGGCGATGTTTTGGGTCGGGGCCCTTCTACAGACTGATTGTGGTGGGGGGGGGGGGGGTGCAGAAAGCTGGAAGGGAAGTGAGGTGGGGGAGGGGAGGGAAGCTGGAAAGGAAAGGTGGAGACAGGCCTCAACTCTCCAGTTAACTTGCTTTTGGTCTTCTGCTTTGCCACACACACACACACACACACACATGTGATGAAGTTTTGGACAAGTGTCAGGCACCAAGTGTTGGAGTCACCACATTGCTCAGCTCTCTCCATAACCATACCTGTTATGTATACGGAAGTCAAGAGGGTTTCATTGTCATTTGTACCGACAATAGAACAATGAAATTCTTACTTGCAGCAGCTTAACAGCCCCATAAATGCCAGCTGATATAATAATAACAGGCTGATATAAGTCTATGCTGAAACCACCTTATCCGCTTTAGCTGGAGAGCCCCTATGTTTGTTACCACATAATTAACTTCTATAACAAACTATTATGTAATGTCGCGGTCTCCGGGAATGCACCCACCGTGTAATGTGAGGATTTACTGTACAATAGTAACAAACAAAAATGTCGCTCTTCATTCAATGCCAGCGACTGCCTTCAAATGTGTGGGCTGCTTTCAGCTGGTCACCGTATAAAACTTTCTCTAAAAACTAAATCATTTTTAGATTCAGTTGCCTAACTTGAAATACTCTTGCCATAACCTTGCAAATTTATTGAATCTATCAATATTTCTGAAATTCAGCACTGTCATCTACACCGTTAACAAAGTCCTAACTTTTTTTTTCTCTGTCATCTGCAAACTTGGGTAGTGTATTTCGGCTTCCTCAACCAACTTCTACATAGCAGTGAAAGTAGTTTAAATTTCTCATCAGCAGCTTCATATGGTAAACTGCACGCCAGCCATTTCCTTATCATTATGCTGTACTGGGCATGTACAAGTTTGTCCTGACCTCCATTTCTAAGCTAACATTAATGTTATGAACATTTGGGGCCCCAAGGTAGGATCCCAATAATCCAGTCAGTTTGAGTGTTGGTCCGTTGACCATCACTCTTTTTTCCACCACCAGGCTAATTCCTGAACCTTGTCAATAATTTGCAGACACACGAGGCTGCAGATGCTGGAATCTTGAGCAAAGTGCTGGAGGTTCTCGGGAGGTCAGGCATCGTCTGGGGAGGGTATCAACACACGATGGTTCCGTTTGAGGCTCTTCAGACTGATTGGAGTGAGAGGGACAATACAATAGGGACCTGAGGGGCAACTTTTTCATCCAGAGGGTGGTGGGTATATGGAACGAGGTGCCGGAGAAGGTGGCAGGCAGGCACTAGAACAACATTTTAAAGATATTTGGACGGGTACGTGAATAGGAAAGGTTTAGAGGAAAATGACCCGGAAGTGGGCAGGTGGGAAGAACATAGATGCGGCATCTTGGTCACATTGGGCAAGTTGGGCCAAAAGACCCGATGCTGTGGCGTATAACTCGGTTGGGAGAGGGGGGGGGGGGGGGGGGGTAAGCTGGAAAAGAGAGGTGGGGAGGAGGGACAAAGCCTGTCGAGTGATAGGTGGATACAGTCAAGGGTGTTTTGATTGTGACAGGTATTCTTGATGATACTTCCAGCCTTCCTAATGCAACACAACTGCGAAGATGGACTGGATGGAAGGGAATGGTGAGTCTGTGGTGGACTGGGCTGTGTTCACCACTCTCTGCAGGTTTAGGCAGTCAAGAGCAGAGCAGTTGCCACACCAGCTGAGATGCAGCCAGTCAGAATATTTTCTGTAGATGTTTTAGAGAATCTGTGTGGACATGCTGGATCTCCTCAGATGACTAAGTAAGTAAATATATTCAGGTCGGGGGGGAGTTCCCCCCGCCACGGGTACCATGTAATCCCGTGCTACCTGCTCCATGGTTGGATAGTTGCCGACTAAACCGTCTCCCCCACCTGGTTTTCTAGGTGAGGTGGGGGCTGTGGAACCCCAGCATGACCAGGGCAGATGTCAAAGGGCGGATGAGCTTCTAACGAGTCAATGGCCATCCACACTTATGTAGAAGTTGCTGTCACTTTTGTAATAGCATTGTAAGGAATGATGATAAAGCACACACACCCAAATCCTATACTTCCAGTGGCAGAAGTCCGCAGGAACTGGAGGACGGAGATGTGTGGAGGTGTGTCCGTCACCGTTCTCGTTGGAAACCAGCACCACTGCGTCACTAATGTTTTCAACGATGATGAAAGAATGACTGCTTTCTTCATCGCTGCATCAGTGTGAAGTTTGGTTACTGTTATATGGATGTCAAGGATCCAACATTTCTGCAGAAACTGCATTGATAAGGACAGGTGTGTGAGAACGAGCTGCAGATGCTGGTTTGAACCGAAGATAGACACAAAAAGCTGGAGTAACTCAGCGGGACAGGCAGCATCTCTGGAGAGAAGGAATGGGTGACGTTTCGGGTTGAGACGTTTCTTCAGACTGGTTGTTATCTTCAAGATTTTGCTTTCTGCTTGAGATTCAAGATACAAGATACATTTATTCGTCACATGTGCCAGATGGCAGTGAAATGAAATTCCCATACAGCCATACAATAAAAATAAAGAACACAACACACGATAGAATTTGACATAAAACATCCCCACACAGCAGAATCAGAGTTTCCCACTGTGTGGGAAGGCACCAAAGTCAGTCTCTTCCTCCACTGTTCCCCGTGGTCAGGGCCTCCCCAAGCCCTCCGCAGTTGCCGCTACGGGCGGCCCGATGTCCAAGACCGCTCGCCGGGGTGATACAAGTCCGACGTCGGGGCTGTGGGACGTCCTCAGCGGCGTGGACACCAGAGTCGGCCCCCTCCTACCGGAGTCGGCGGCTTCCAAAGTCCGCAGGCCGTGCCGGGTGGAGACCTGCTGCTGTAGACCCTCTGCAAGGCGCCCCAGGACTCCACGATGTTGTTCAGCGCCGCCCGCGTTGGAAGCTCTCCGCACCAGAGCTCCACGATGTTGGAGTGTATTCAGTCCCCTTGTCCTCAATTATAACATTCGGTGCATTGATCTCTGCATCATTACATATTCCTGTACCAATTCATTCATGAAGGTGAGAGCAGTGAACAAGCTGCTGGAGGGACTCAGTAGGTTGAGCTGTTGACACACTCAGTTCCTCTAGTAGATTAAATGTGTGGGTAGGAACTGCAGATGCTGGTTTAAACCAAAGATGAACACAAAAAGCTGGAGTAACTCAGCGGGTCAGACAGCATCGTAGGAGAGAAGGAACCGTTGATGTTTCAGGTCGAGACTGAAGAAGGTCCTGTAGATCCCTTCGATGATGGAAGGTCAATACCTGTGAAGGACCGGGCAGCGTTCACCACTTTTGCAACCTCCCTTGTTACTGAGCATTTGAGTTACTGAACCAGTCCGTGATGCAACCAGTCAATATGAGCTCTACCAGAACCTGGAGAAGTTCAAGAGAGTGTTTGTCGACATACTGAATCTCCTTAACCCACCAAGTAGGCAGAGGCGTTGATGAGCTTTCTTTATGATCACATCAATGTGCTGAGTCCGGGACAGATCTTCAGAGATATACACGCCCAGGAAGTTGAAGTTCCTGTCTCCGTCACTATGCAAAATCCAATCTTTCTTTGTGCACTTGAGTAGAAATTCCAGTTGCTAATGAACCTCATGAGTTAGTCAATTAAAACCCACTTTGTTATAATATTAAAGGGCCTGTCCCACTTGGGCGACATTTTCGGCAACAACCTGAAAAGAGGTTGTCGCGGCGTGGTCGGGGCATGATGCGGGGTGACGCATGAAGTGACGTGCCGTGTCTCCCTGCCGCCCCTGGATTTTGGAATGTTCAAAATGTTCAGGCGACATCTGGGTGCCTCATCATGTCTTGCGCCCTGTCACACGCTGATGTACGCTGTCCTGCGGGTGACGGCCGGTGACGCTGACGTTAAATAAACAATTTGTTTCCTAAAAAGTTATTGGTCCTTAGATTTATTGTAGATAAGTTCATTTCCAATGTGATTATCATACTTTGGTGTCACCTTCTTGTGTTGTGAAGGCGGGTGATGCCGAGTGTCGTAGCTCGACGTGACGGTGACGCGGAGTGTCGTACAACTTGACGGTATTTAGGGCGACTACAGGCGTCAGTCGCTGACCTTCACAGTCGCCGAAAAAATCGCGAAGTGGGACAGGCTCATAGAAACATAGAAAATAGGTGCAGGAGTAGGCCATGTTGCCCTTCGAGCCTGCACCGCCATTCATTATGATCATGGCTGATCATCCAACTCAGTATCCTGTACCTGCCTTCTCTCCATACCCCCTGATCCCTTTAGCCACAAGGGCCACATCTAACTCCCTCTTAAATATAGCCAATGAACTGGCCTCATCTACCTTCTGTGGCAGAGAGTTCCAGAGAGCTCTTAACTGTTTATGGAAGTTTGTTTCTTCAGGGGGAAGTCTCATTTGGAGAACAGGAAATTAATTCTCAGGCAGTGTACTCTGAACTGAATTCACTTTGTGGGCATGGGGAGACGGTGTTTTCAAAGCAGAATTATTGAAATAGTACGTGGTAACATTTTGTTAGTTAAAGTTTGCATTCAACCTGGAGCTGTTCCCAAACCATGCTGTGATGCACCCTGATAAAATACTTTTTGCGCCACATTTGATTCATTGTGAATAAAACAAAACAAAATTCTGGAGGAATTCAGAGGATCAAGCAGCATCTATGGAGGGAAATTGGCAGACAAAGTTTTTAGTTTAGTCTAATTTAGAAATATAGCGTGGAAATAGGCCTTTCGGCCCACTGAGTCTGCACCGACCATCGACCCACGCATATTAACACCATCCTACACACACGAGGGACAATTTACATTTATGCTTTGGTGTGTGGGAGGAAACCGAAGATCTCGGAGAAAAACCGCACAGGTCACGGGGAGAACGTACAAACTCTGTACAGACAGCACCTGTAGTCAGGATCGACCCGGATCTCTGGTGCTGTAAGGCAGTAGCTCTACCGCTGCGCCACCGTGCCGCCCACCGTTTTCTCCACAGATGCTGCCTGACCTGCTGAGTTCCTCCAGCACTTTTTTTTTACTCAAAATTCCAAGATCTACAGACTCGAGTGGCTCCAATTTCCCATTGTATGTGTTTGCCAAGCAAGAACTCTCCCGCATCTCATCCCTTGGTCCTTAGTCTTGTAGATCAGAGTGCATGTACACTGGTACTTTTAAAGTATAACTAGGATGAACATTGAATTCTCTAACTTTAGGTAACTAAACAACTGCTGCACTGAAGGAAAGACAACATACAATTAGTACACAGTGAGATGGGACTATCAGCAGTGTGACAATGACCAGATGATCTTGGTTTTCTGAAGGATAAGTATTAACTGGTGCACCTTCCCAGTTTGTCTGACGATCAATGCTATGGATTACGCTTCAATTTTGAGCCGAGGCCTGGATTTAGTGGCAGCAATTCTAACTGTGATCCATTTCCGTCTGTCCGGTGTGGGAATCGAACCTTCATCCATCTGACTCAGATGAAATCATAGCTGTTGCTCTATAAATGGCAACAGAATAGCTTGAAAAAGGCCTGAGCATTTGTGACTCTAAGTCTTTTATAACCATGGACTCACACATAAATTAAAAAAAATGTTGTAAACTGTTTCATCCCAGTTGTCTCTTGCTGGATAAGGCTGCAGATTTGAGTACTGTGATATCTCCCTCTCTGTTTCCCTCTCTCTCTCTCTCTCTCTCTCTTTGACTCTTACACACTCTATCTCTCCCTCTCTGACACTCTCTTTTACTCTCTGACTCTCTCTGACGCTCACTCTCTGACACTATCTCTAACTTTCACTCTCTCTTAAGATAGATATAAAATGCTGGAGTAAAATGCTGGGATTGTGCTGACCTCCACTATCTCAACTCTGATTTGCAGGTACCATCGCAACGTTTAAGCAGGAACTATTGCAATGCTTAAGAAACATTTCGACAGCTACATGGATAGGGCAGGTTTGGAGGGATATGGGCCAAATGCAGGGTGGGACTAGCGTAGATGGGACATGTTGGTCGGCGTGGGCCAAAGAGCCTGTTTCAGTGCTGTATGATTCTATTAGTCAAGAGGACAACCTCCTGCAACATATCATGGCACCGGATTTAAAAATGACATGCCCAAAGCTTTAGAAAACAAATTCTGTAAAATTGAAAGAATTCATTGGTTTGTGCAGCTTTGTACATTGTATTTACCATTTAGGAGGAAGTGTTGGACACAATGTTCACATTTTAAGGGGCATACGTCACTTGCTCTGTAGGTTTGGCCTTATTCCATTATCAGTCTGTAGCTTCACTTGAATAAGCTCCCAAATGATGAACATGATTGGGGCAGGGTGTGGCGGTGGTGGTGGTGTGGTAAAGGAAAGGAGTTTGTAAGTGGAACATATGGGCTTAATACATCGGGTCAGATAGTATCACTGGAGAAAAGGAATAGATGAAGGAATAAGAAAGGAAAATGAATATTCCTTTTCTCCACAGATGCTGTCTGACTCGTTGAGTTACTCCAGCGTTTTGTGTCTATCTTCGGTTTAAACCAGCATCTGCAGTTCCTTCTTACGCATATGGTCTTTTAATCTGCTTGTGGGGCAAGAGCACATGGCTGGGCATTACCAAAGAAGATGCTGCTGGAGTCTTGGCAAAGGATGGCATGGTTGAGATCCAGGATGGCAAAGTACCTGCAAAGCCAGCTGTACTTCAAGTGGCTAAATCTCCTGGTCTAAGATGGGATGATTGAAATGAGATAGAGTTATAGCCATACAGAGTGGAAACAGGTCTTGGGCCCAACTTGCCCATGCCGGACAACACTAGTCGCACCTGCCTGCGTTTGGCCCTAAACCCATTCTATCCCTGTACCTGCCTAAATGTTCCTTAAATATTGCGATCATACCTGCCTCAACTACCTCCTCTTGCAGCTCGCTCCATACACCCAAACCAGTCTTTGTGTAAAATAGTTACCCCTCAGGTAAATCTTTTCCCCTCACCTTAACCTATGTCCTCTGATTCTCGATTCCCCCCACTCTGGGAAAAAGACTATGTGCATTTACCCAATCTATTCCTCTCATGATTTTGTACATCTCTATAAGATCAACCCTCATCCTTCAGCGCTCTAAGGAATAAAACCCCAGCCTGCTCAACTTTCCCTGTAGCTCAGACCTTCGAGTCCTGAGAAATCTCGACAGGCTGGATGTGGAGAGGATGCTTCCACACTTGAGGGAGAATCCACAAATAGAGGAACAGTATTTAACAGCAAATGTTTTTTTAATTTAAGAGACATAATAATAATAATAATATAATAATATATTTTATTGTCATTGCACATAAGCGCAACGAGATTTGGTATGCAGCTTCCATCCGATGTCATAACATAACTAATAAAATTTAGATTTAGATATAGATACCCCGAGAACATGGATTGTAATCTCATGCTCTCAAAGGTTATCTGGAAAACCCCTCATCAAAGGCTAGTGGAAGTGGTATATTTGAATAGTTTTAGCGCAGAGCAGATAACTCGAGATGAGTAAAACCAGGTGGTCACCCTGGGTGGATGGGAGTGTGGAACAGAGGGTACAATCAGAGCAGACATGAATGGCAGAGGAGGCTCAAGGAGATTTGTAGACAACCCCTGCTCCTGTTTTTGACGTTCATCTTCCTCCCTAGTTGGTGAAGGTGAATGGAAGGAAGGAAATTGCAGAAGATTTGGCCACAATCCTCCAAACATTCGGCTTGGACACAGGTAAATTACAAGTGTTACGCACTTCTTCTGAGAGGGGCGCAGGATTAAACCTAGTAACTGCATTCAAACTGAGTGGAGAGAGCAAATCAAGAAATGCTTGTCAGGGACAATGTAGCAGCCACTTGGACAAGTGTGGATTGATTAGAGAAATCTAGTACAGTTCTGTAAAAGCCAAATTATATCACCGATGGAGCTTTAGATGATGTAACTGTGGGGGTCGATGAGGTAAATACGGTTGATGTATATATGAACTTGTACATGACGTTTCATTAATTACCAGTTCATGGGTTTATCATCAAGATTGAAGACCATGGAATAAAAGCGATTGGAGTAACGTCATTAGAAAATTGACCAGATCAGTTATATTGAAAGGTGGTTTTTCAACCTGAAGGAAATTGTCTAGTGAAATTCTCTGGGGATTAATACCAAGCCCACTACTTATCTTAATATAAATTAACCATTTGGATATAAAAGGCATAATCTCCAAATCTGCAGATGCCACAAAACCTGGAGTTATAGACAATTGTGAGAAAGGCCTGGATAGAGTGGATGGGGAGAGGATGTTTGATTTTAGTGGGAGAGTCTAGAACTAGAGACCACAGCCTCAGAATTAAAGGCCGTACCTTTAGGAAGGGGGTGAGGAGGAATTTCTTTAGTCAGGGGATGATGGTGAATCTGTGGGAATTCATTGTCACAGAAGGCCGTGGAAGCCAAGTCAATGGATAACTTTAAGGCAGAGGTAGATAGATTCTTGATTAGTACGGGTGTCAAGGGTTATGGGAAGAAGGCAGGAGAATGGGGTTAGGAGGGAAAGATAGATCAGCCATGATTAAATGGCGGAATCGATTTCAGAGACCGAATGGCTGAATTCTGCTCCTATCACTTATGAACTAATAAAAAACAGTAATAGAATAGTAAGATTAAACGAGAACTTACCAGTTCGAAGTTTGATCGTTATTTTATGAGGAGTAACGTTGAGGGATTACGTGAAGAACCCGCCAGGACGCATGCGTGTCATTCTTCAAAGCAGCAGTGTGAAATCACAGATAACAGTAATGACTGAACATAGTAAGATTAGAGAAGAAAATACCAGTTGAACTTTATGATCAAGGGTGGGAGCGGAGGGCACGTAATCCCTCAACGTTACTTCTCATAAAATAACGATCAAACTTCGAACTGGTAAGTTCTCGTTTAATCTTACTATTTTACTTCGGAGTCACGTGAGTGACTACGTGAAGATTTCAAAGCTCTGTGATTTCATGCTGTGGAAACGAGTCCATGCATCACATCTGCCTTAATTGACTAAGGGAGGAATTGTGTTAACATGTTTAAACATGAATCCGACATTGAAATCCATGATAAATTTATTAACAACAAATTATAGCCCCTATTTCATGGGGTGAAATCATATTACAGAACTTAAAATTGATTCTGCAAAAGTTCCAGGTTTAACCACTGGTAGAATTGTTGGAACGTTTTTTCCCTTGACCATCCTGTTGTCTCCAGGATTTGGTCCATCGGTACGTCCAACTCCATAGCTGCCGAATATGATTTGAATATGTTAGTATCCACCCCAGCTGTTGTTAAAACCTGTTTCAGCCATCTGGAAATAGTTTGAACCGACACTTTTTTGTGGCGTTGCTTGTGGCTGATTAGTAGTGCCATCTCATAGCCTCTGATGTTTTTGGTGTTCTCCATATATAACAATAAATGTCATTATACAGAGACGATCATCTATAGGGTAAGCCCTAAATTCTATTTTGAGGCCTGATGGTCCCGGTCTGTTCTGTTTGACTAATTCGTGAATATGAAAAGTTATATTTCTTGTTGAAGAAGTCATATTGTCCAGCCTTAACTTATGTAAAGACTGTACCCTTTGTGCTGTGACCAAAGCCATCAGCATGACTGTTTTATGCATCCGTTTTTGCAGGGACAGAGCTGTTGCTGGAGACCAGTTCCTTAGCAACGTTAGGACAATACTCACATCCCATATTTGAGAGTACCTGGTTCTTGGGGGATTGATATTAAAAATTCCCCTCATAAGTTTGGTTACCAGGGGGTGAGTCCCAACAGAATGACGCTCTGATCCTCGCCATAGATATGCTGAAAGGGCATTTCTGGCGCAGTTAATGGCACTGTAACTGCGCCCCTCATCATAATGGAGGCCTGCCAGGAATTCCAGAACAGACGTTATGTTCATCGAGCTGTAAGTGATGTTGTTTCTGTGACAATATATCTCCCATTTCCTGATGTATACCAGATATTGTTTTTTGGTGGACTGCCTGTGAGCCGCTGAGATAATGTTCAATGTTCGGTCCGTCAGTCCCAGTTCCAGTAGAAGTTTCTTTAGACTACAAATTAATAAGTTTGTCGTATTATGACATGGATGGCTATCCCCAGTTACGGGATGAACCAACAAATCTGGTCGTTTCAGGATGGTGATACATGGTTCTAAGACCATGTCGAGTATCACAGGGAACCATGGTTGAGTAGGCCAATCGTGCACTACCAAAATACCAGACGCCGAGTCTTGTTGTATTTTGCGTAATACCCGACTGATGAGGCAGAAAGGAGGGAATGCATAGAAAAACAATTTCCCCCAATGCAGCGAAAAAGCATCTATCGCTGATGCCCCAGGGTCTGGTTCCCAAGAAACATAGTTTGGTAACTGGTGATTGAGTCTAGATGCAAATAGATCGATATCTGGTGTTCCATACCGTGCTACAATATCAGCAAATACTTTTATATCCAACATCCATTCGATGTTTTCATTGAATTTGCGTGACCTGGTGTCTGCCACTGAATTTAGGTTACCTGGTAGGTAAGTAGCTGATATCCAAATATTTATCTGGATACACCATTTCCAAATTGTATTAGCCAGATTGTCACATGATGTCGATTTGATTCCACCCATATGGTTAATATATGCCACCACGGTGGTATTTGTCAATCTGTAGTCTAACATGCTGGTGATATATTCCAGAACAGTATGACTTTAGGCCATAGAACGCACCCAACATTTCCAGGTAGTTTATGCCAAGTGTCTGTAGTAATGATGCCTCCTGTGCATTCCATCTACCTCCACAGCTGGAGATGGAATTGGTAGCACCCCAACCAAGTGCACTGGCATCAGTTTGTAGCACCACTGAGGGGTTGCTGATAATGATAGGGCTGGAACAATGCCGAATGTTATCCCTCCACCATTTTAATTCCATAATTGCTTTGATTGGTAGCTTCATTGGTCTGTCAAAATGATCAGCATTAATTTTGAGTGCTTGTATTTTTGCCCTTTGTAAATTTTGATAATACAAAGGTCCAAATTGTGTGGCTGGAAAAGCAGCCACTTTTTTGCCAATCACCCTTGCTACCAATCTGATAGATGGTTCACTGATGTCAATGAGGTTGTTGCAGGCCTCAGTTAAGACTGTAGACTTGTCCTTTGGTAAAGTCACCGACATGTGAACTGAGTCAATAGTGAACCCCAAATAATCCATTATGGTGGAAGTCGTTAGTTTAGATTTAACTGGATGGATGATAAACCCCAATTTCTCAAACAATTGTTTGGTGGCTGATACAGCTAGTTTAGCTAATTCCAAAGTTTTGCCCACAATCAATATGTCATTTAGATAGGCCATGATCATACGTTTTTGTTTCCGAAAAAACGCTAGGGCTAGTTTCAAATTTTTTGTAAACAGCCTGGGGGCTGATGTTAAACCATTTGGTAGAGCTCTATACTGTCAGTTCTGCCCCATCCAGTTGAATTTTAAATAACGTCTGTGATCAGTCCGTATAGGCACTGAATAGTAAGCATCTTTTAGGTCGATGCTAGCCATGAAGTAGCCTGTGGAAATCAATTGTTTGGCAGTAACAAAGGTTTCCATTTTGAAATGAATATACTGCACAAACGTATTCAATTTGGTCAAATCTATGATGATGCGACAACCACCATCTTTTTTGTTTTTGGTAAAGATATTAGACACAAATTCCAGAGAATCGTGTTGGGTTTTTTCAATAACCCCCTTAGCATGGAGTCTCACCAGTTCAGCATGTGCTTCCAATTTTTCTTTTCGTGAAAGTACGAACGTTCGGTTCGGTACATGCTGAACTGGGGGCTATTTTTGTGCACAAATTCAATGGTATATCCCTGGATACTGTTTAGGATATAAGTGTCTGTTGTTAATGCACTCCATGCCTCCCAAAAGAAGTGTAGTCTCCCACCGATATGTGTATTATCCACACTTCCTATAATTTGTAAGGGACCAGACCCACCTACCTCCATGGTTACCAGTGGAAAGTTTACTTCTTCCTGTGTAGTCTTCGAGGAGGTTGAGGCGCCGTGTCTGGGTTTGGGTTTGGGGTTTGCACATTTTCCACGAAGGCCGGTCTGGGCCATGGCCTAAAAAAGACCGCTGTCCTGTATGTCCGGCCTTTGAGCTTTCACCAGCTTCTGATTGTCTTGCTCTGCTGGTGGGTGCGTAAGGGTGCTGTCTTTGAGTGTAGGAGGTCCTTCCTGTTGTCGCCTTTATGAGCCCCAGGGTTTTTGCCTCCTCATCGAGCTCCTTCTTTCTCCTTCCTGCACCCCCTGCACACTTGTTGTTTGTTCAGCAAACCCCTCTTCAGGGTCAGCCCAGAATTGACCCCCAGCACTCCCCTCTGTCGAGGGAGATGCACTGTGCAGCCCTACGTAAGGTGCTGCTGTGGGTGTTTTGTATAACCCATGGTGACTAGACTCCATCTCCCGGAGTCTGTCACGTTGGAGCATCTGCTCCATAAGCCGCTCCATTTGGCCCTAGCAACGCTGGTCCCCGCGGCATTTCTTGCAGTCCGACTTGTCAGAGTCAACAGCTCTGTTCCTTATAGGCTTCCCGCCCGGCCGTGGTGTTGATCTGGCCGGCGCGGGTGCCAAGTCGGGCACAGCTGATCCCACTCACGGTGATGCTGGTGCCTTCAGCTGCTGCTGGCTGCCCGCAACTCCGCGGTCCTCCCCAGCCAGCTTAGACGCAGCCCTTGTGGACTCTATTTTTGTCCATAGTTTCCCCCTGTAAAAAACAGCACGGGTAACAAAAAACGACCGCAGAGTAATTCACTTACCAGTCGGTCTCGGTTTAAAAATTACCGCTGCGGGGGAACGCTCCGCCCCGCCTATCGTTTCGCAATGCGTGAAGCGATATGGCACGTATGCATCCTGGCGGGTTCTTCACGTAGTCACTCACGTGACTCCGAAGTAAAATTAAAGGGTATTTCAGATATCAGTGGAATAGGCAGTTGAAATTTAATATTGTGAAATTTTATAGAGTCATACAGAAACGGGCTTCCTGGCTCACCATGCCACTGCCCATCCACGCTAAACCAATTGGTCCACATTACAACTGTAATCCTTCCATCCCTTGCCCATTTGAGGGTCTGTCTAAACGCTTCTTCAACATGGAAACTCTATCTGATTCTACTACCTCCTCTGGAAGTAAGAATGAGAAATGCCAAGAAAAACTAGAGGGTGATGAATCTAAGTGAATTCATTGCTACAGATGACTGTGGAGGCCAAGTCAATAGACAATAGACAATAGGTGCAGGAGTAGGCCATTCAGCCCTTTGAGCCAGCACCGCCATTCACTGTGATCATGGCTGATCATCCCCAATCAGTACCCCGTTCCTGCCTTCTCCCCATATACCTTGACTCCGCTATTTTTAAGAGTCCTATCTAGCTCTCTCATGAAAGCATCCAGAAAACCTGCTTCCACTGCCCTCTGAGGCAGAGAATTGCACAGACTCACCACTCTCTGTGAGAAAAAGTGTTTCCTCGTCGCCGTCCTAAGTTAATGGATATTTTAAAGGCGGAGGTTGACAGATTCTTGATTAGGACGGGTGCCAGGGGTTACGGGGAGAAGGCAGGAGAATGGGGTTGAGAGGGAAAGATAGATCAGCCATGATTGGATAACGGAGTAGACTTGATGGGACGAATGGCAGTTTTACAGCAGAGTAGATAAATAGTAAGATTAAATGAGAACTTACCAGTTTGAAGTTTGATCGTTATTTTATGAGGAGTAATGTTGAGGGACTACGTGAAGAACCCCGCTAGGACGCATGCGTGTCATTCTTCAAAGCAGCGGTGTGAAATAGTAAGATTAAACGAGAACTTACCAGTTCGAAGTTTGATCGTTATTTTATGAGGAGTACGTTGCGGGTATACGTGAAGAACCCCGCCAGGACGCATGCGTGTCATTCTTCAAAGCAGCGGTGTGAAATCACAGATAACTGTAATGACTGAACATAGTAAGATTAGAGAAGAAAATACCAGTTGAGTATATGATCAAGGGTGGGAGCGGAGGGCACGTATTCCCTCAACGTACTCCTCATAAAATAAAGATCAAACTTCGAACTGGTAAGTTCTCGTTTAATCTTACTATTTTACTTCGGAGTCACGTGAGTGACTACGTGAAGATTTCAAAGCTCTGTGATTTCATGCCGTGGAAACGAGTCCATGCATCACATCTGCCTTAATTGACTGTGGGAGGAATTGTATTAACATGTTTAGACATGAATCCAGCATTGAAATCCATGATAAATTGTTAACAACAAATTATAGCCCCTATTTATGGGGTGAAATTATATTACAGAACTTAAAATTGGCTCTGCAAAGTTCCAGTTTAACTACTGGTTTGTGCTGGAATAGTTGGAACATTTTCCCCTGATCCATCCTGCTGTCTCGAGGATTTGGTTCATTGGTACATCCAACTCCATAGCTGCCGATGTAGTTGCAGCCCTGGTGGAATAAGATTTGAATATGTTAGTATCCACCCCAGCTGTTGTTAAAACCTGTTTCAGCCATCTGGAAATAGTTTGAACCGACACTTTTTTGTGGGTTTGTTTGTGGCTGATTAGTAGTGCCATCTCATAGCCTCGGGTGTTTTTGGTGTTCTCCATATAGAACAATAATTGTCTTATTATACAGAGACGATATCTGTAGGGTAATCCCTAAATTCTATTTTGAGGCCTGATGATCCTGTTCTGTTTGACTAATTCGTAATATGAAATGTTATATTCCTGTTGAAGAAGTCATATAGTCCAGCCTTAACTTATGTACGACTGTACCCTTAGTGCCGTGACCAAAGCCATCAGCATGGCTGTTTTGTGCGTCAGTCTTTGCAGGGACAGAGCTGTTGCTGGAGACCAATTCCTTAGCAACGTTAGGGCAATACTCATATCCCATTTAGAGAGTACCTGGTTCTTGGGGGATTGATATTAAAAATTCCCCTCATAAGTTTGGTTACCAGGGGTGAGTCCCAACAGAATGACGCTCTGATCCTCGCCATAGATATGTTGAAAGGGCACTTCTGGCGCAGTTAATGGCACTGTAACTGAGCCCCTCATCATAATGGAGGCCTGCCAGGAATTCGAGAACAGACGTTATGTTCATCAAACTGTAGGTGAAGTTGTTTCTGTGACAATATATCTCCCATTTCCTGATGTATACCAGATATAGTTTTTGGTGGACTGTCTGTGGCCCGCTGAGATAATGTTCAATGTTCGGTCCGCCAGTCCCAGTTGCAGTAGAGATTTCTTTAGACTCTACAAATAGATAGGTTTGTTGTTTTTGACATGGATGGGTTCCCCTGTTACGGGATGAACCAATAATCTGGTTGTTTCAGGATGGTGATGCATAGTTAAAACCCATGTTGAGTATCACAGGGAACCATGGTTAAGTAGGCCAATCGGCACTACCAATTAACAGACGCTGAGTCTTGTTGTATTTTTCGTAATACCCGACTGATGATGCAGAAAAGGAGAGAATGCATAGATAAACAATTGCCCCCTCAATGCAGTGAAAAGCATCTGTCCCTGCTGTCCCAGAGTCTGGTTCCCAAGAAACACAGTTTGGTAACTGGTGATTAAGTCTTATTTTATTTAATTTGCGTGACCTGATGTTTGTCACTGAATTTTGGGTTACCTGGTAGGTAAGTAGCTGATATTCCAATATTTCTCTGGATACACCCTTACCAAATTGTATTAGTCAGTTTGTCACTCTGTAGTCTGACATGCTGGTGATTTATCCCAGAGCAGTATGACTTTAGGCCATAGAACGCACCCCACATTTCCAGGTAGTTTATGCCCAGTGTCTGTGATAATGATGCCTCCTGTGCCTTTCATCTACCTCCACAGATGGAGATGGAAATTGGTAGTACCCCAACCAAGCGCACTGGCATCAGTTTGTAGCACCACTAAGGGTTTGCTGATAACGATAGGGTTGGAACAATGCCGAATGTTATCCCTCCACCATTTTAATTCCATAAGCTTTGATTGGTGGCTTATTGGTCTGTCGAAATGACCAGTATTAACTTTGAGTGTTTGTATTTTTGCCCTTTGTAGATTTTTGGTAATACAAAGGTCCAAATTGTGTGGCTGGAAAGGCAGACACTATATGCCAATTATACTTGCTACCAATCTGATAGACGGTTCACTGATGTCAGTGGGGTTGTTGCAGGCCTCAGTTAAGACTGTAGCCTTGTCCTTTGGTAAAGTCACCGACATGTGAGCTGTCAATAGTGAACCCCAAATAATCCATTATGTTGGTAGGCGTTAGTTTAGATTTGACTGGATGGATGATAACCCCAGTTTTCATCCAATTGTATGGTGGCTGTTACAGCTAGTTAGGCCAACTCCAAAGTTATGCCCACAATTAGTATGATCATATGATTATGTATTTGGTAGAGCTCTATACTGCCAGAGCTGCCCCATCCAGTTGAATTAAAAAAAAATAACGTTTGTGATCAGTCCGTGTAGGCACTGAATAGTAAGCATCTTTTAGGTCGATGCTAGCCATGGAGTAGCCTTTGGAAATCAGTCCTTTAGCAGTTACCAGTTCCCATTTTGTACTGAATATATAGTACAATGTATTCAATTTGGTCAATTCGATGATGATGCGACTGTCACCATCTATTTTGTTTTTGGTAAAGATATAAGACACAAATTCCAGCAAACGTGTTGGGTTTACCCATTACCCCTTTTGCACAATTCAATTATATATCCCTGGATACTGCTTAGGATATAAGTGTCTGTAGTTAATATACACCATGTATCCAAAAGTGTGTAATCTCCCACCAATGTGTGTATTATCCACTCTTCCTATAATTTGTAAGGGACCAGACCCACCTACCTCCATTGTTACCAGTGGAAGTTTGCTTCTTCTGTGTGGTCTTCGTGGAGGTTGAGGCGCCGGTGTCTGGGTTTGTTTTTGGGTTGGGGGTTTGCGCATCTTCCAGAAAGGGCGGTCTGGGCTATGGTCTAAAAGACCACTGTCCTGTATGCCCGGCCTTTGAGCTTTCACCAGCTTCTCTTGTTCTGCTAGTCGGTGCATAAGGGTGCTGTCTTTGGCTGTAGGAGATCCTTAATGTTGTCGCCTTTATGAGCCCCAGGGCTTTCCTAAGTCCTGCTCCGACATGTTTCCAGATGCTATTTCCACGACTGGAACATTCAGGGATGCGCAGTTTCCTGGTCCCAAGTATTTTTGCAGTGGTGTCCATCGTGGTCTGGCTGTATGTATTTGGACACCATGACCAGTAGATTTTGCCTTCCTGCACCTTTTGCACACTTGTAGTTTTGTTCGTCAAAACCCCTCTTCAGGGTCAGCCCAGAATTGACCCCCCCAGTACTCCCCTCTGACGAGGGAGATGCACTATGCAGCCCTACAAGAGGTGCTGCTGTGGGTTTTACATAGTGCCCACAGTGACTAGACTCCATCTCCTGTCATGTTGGAGCTCGGCTCCATAAGCCGCTCCAACCGGCTCCAGCGCTCACGGTCGCTGGCCGCCCAAAGTCGGACTCATCAGTCCTCGACTCTTTTGGTTTTCTTCTTGCCTTCCCACCCAGACGCAGTGTTTAATCTGGCCGGTGCGGGGGCGAAGACGGGCACAGCTGTTCCCTTACGGGTGATTCCTGTGCCGCCGGCCGCTGCTGGCATCCGCAACTCCGCGGTCTTCCCCCGCCAGCTCTGGTCGACTTCTTTGCCTTGTGCATGTTTCCCCACCACCTGCAGAACAGTATGGGAACAATAAAGACCGCAGTATCACATACCTGCAGGTCCAGGCTTAAAACTTGCCGTTAAGGGGTAACGTCTTCCACCCCTCCTCCTGCCATTTTGACTTGTCAAAGCCAACGGCTCCGTTCTGTATGGTCTCCCGCCCAGCCATGGTGTTTAATCTGGCCGGTGCGGGAGCAAAGTCGGGCACAGCTGTTCCCTTACGGGTGATTCCTGTGCCGCCTGCTGTTATTTGCACCGCTCTCCATGTTTCCCCACCTGTGAAACAGTATGGGGAGAATAAAGACCGCAGTTTTACTTACCTGCAGGTCCTGGTTTAAACTGTCGCTACGGGGGAACGTCGTTCCACCCCGCCTCCTGCCGTTTCGACTTGTCAAAGTCGACGGCCCCATTCTGAATAGTCTCCCGCCCGGCCGTGGTGTTCTGGCCGGCGCGTGACCAAATGTCGGCACAGCTGATCCCACTTACGGGGCTTGTGCCTTCAGCTGCTGCTGGCTCCCGCAACTTCGCGGTCCTCCCCAGCCAGCTTCACTCGCAGCACTTGTGGACACTATTTTGTCCAGCTTCCCCCCACTGTGTAAAAACAGCGCGGGGACAAACACTACCGCAGAGTAAATCACTTACCTGCAGGTCGTGGTTTCAAACTTACCGCTGCGGGGGACACTCCACCCCGCCTGTCGTTTCGCAAGCGTGAAAGCGATATGACACGCATGCGTCCTGGCGGGGTTCTTCACGTAGTCACTCACGTGACTCCGAAGTAAAATCACAGATAACTGTAATGACTAAACATAGTAAGATTAGAGAAGAGATACCAGTTGAGTATATGATCAAGGGTGGGAGCGGAGGGCACGTATTCCCTCAACGTTACTCCTCATAAAATAACGATCAAACTTCAAACTGGTAAGTTCTCGTTTAATCTTACTATTTTACTTCGGAGTCACGTGAGTGACTACGTGAAGATTTCAAAGCTCTGTGATTTCATGCCGTGGAAACGAGTCCATGCATCACATCTGCCTTGATTATGGGGAGAATAGTGTTAACATCATTAGACATCAATACGATATTGAAAACAACGATAAATTTATTAACACCAAATTATAGCCCCTATTTATGGGGTAAAATTATATTACAGAACTTAAAATTGTTTCTGCAAATGTTCCAGGTTCAATTACTGGTTGGTTATAAAATCGTTGGAAAGTTTTCTCCGTTGACCATCCTGTTGTCTTGAGGATTTGGTCCATAGGAAGATCCAACTTCATAGCTGCCGATGTAGCTGCAGCCCTGGTGGAGTGAGATTTAAAAATGTTAGTGTCTACTCCAGCCTTTATTAGGACCTGTTTTAGCCATCTCGAGATGGTCTGGACTGTCTCTTTTTTGTGTGGCTGTTTGTAGCTGATTAAAAGTGCCATTTCTTCACTTCTGATGATCTTAGTATACTCCATATATAATAGTAAGTGTGTTACAATACAGAGACGATCATCTGTCGGGTAGGCACTGAATTCTATTTTTAGGCCTGCTGACCCCTGTCTGTTCTGTTTGACTAATTCATTGATGTGAAAAGTTAAATTTCCAGATGAAATAGTCATGTTGTCCAGCCTTAGTTTCTGTAGCGACTGGACCCTTTGTGCCGTGACCAAGGCCATCAGCATGACTGTTTTCATAGTCAGTTTCTGTAGGGACAGAGCTGTAGCTGGAGACCAGTTTCTTAACATGGTCAGTACAATGCTCACATCCCATATTTGGGAGTACCTGGTTCTTGGGGGATTAACATTAAAAATGCCCCTCATGAGTTTGGTTACCAGGGGGTGTGCCCCAACAGAATGCCGCTCTGTTCCTTGCCACAGGTATGTTGACAGAGCACTTCTGGCGCAGTTGATGGCACTATAACTGAGCCCCTCATCGTAATGGAGGCTTGCCAGGAATTCCAGAACAGATGGGATGTTCATAGATCTGTGGGTGATGTTATTGTTGTGACAGTACATTTCCCATTTCTTGATGTACACCAAGTACTGTTTTTTGGTGGACTGTCTGTGGGCCGCTGAAATAATATCCACTGTTCGGTCCGTCAGTCCCAGGTGTAGTAGAGGTGCTTTCAAACTCTACAAATTAATAGGTTTGTATAATTATGACATGGGTGACTTTCCCTTGTTACGGGATGAACCAGTAAATTAGGTCTATGATGGATGGTGATGCATGGTTCTAATACCATGTCGAGTATCACCGGGAACCATGGTTGAGTAGGCCAATCGGGTGCTTATCAAAATACCAGACGCAGAGTCTTGCTGTATTTTCCTTAATACCCGATTGATGAGGCAGAAAGGAGGGAATGCTTAAATAAACAATTTCCCCCAATGCAGCGAAAATGCATCTGTTGCCGCTGCCCCAGGGTCTGGTTCCCATGAAACATAATTCGATAACTGGTGATTGATCCTGGATGCGAATAGATCGATATCTGGTGTTCCATACCGTGCTGTAATTTCAGCAAATACATTTTTATCCAACATCCATTCAGTGTTTTCATTGAATTTGCGTGACCTGGTGTCTGCCACTAAATTTAGTTTACCTGGTAAGTAGGTAGCTGATATCCAAATATCTCTCTGGATACACCATTGCCAAATTGTGTTGGCCAGATTGTCACATGATGTCGATTTGTTTCAACCCATATGGTTGATATATGCTACCACGGTGGTGTTGTCAATTTGTAGTCTAACATGCTGGTGAAATAACCCAGAACAATATGACTTAAGGCCATGGAATGCACTTAACATCTCCAGGTAGTTTATGCCCAGTGTTTGTAATAATGATGCCTCCTGTGCATTCCATCTCCCTCCACAGCTGGAGATGGAATTGGTAGCACCCCAACCAAGTGCACTGGCATCAGTTTGTATTACCATAGACGGGTTGCTGATAATGATTGGATTGGAACAATGCCTAATGTTATCTTTTCACCATTTTAGTTCTATTATGGCTTCTGTTGGTAGCTTCATTGGTCTGTCAAAATGACCACCATTAATTTTGAGTGCTCGTGTTTTAGCCCTCTGTAAATTTCGATAAAGTAAAGGTCCGAATTGTGTGGCTGGAAACGCAGCCACTATTTTGCCAATTATTCTTGCTACCAGTCTGATGGATGGTTTAGTGATGTCAATTATTTTGCTGCAAGCCTCTATTAAGGCTGTAACCTTTTCTTTCGGCAAAGTCACTGACATGTGAACTGAGTTAATGGTGAACCCCAGATAATCCATTGTGGTTGAAGGCGTTAATTTAGACTTAACTGGATGGATGATAAACCCCAGTTTTTCAAATAATTGTTTTGTGGCTGTTACCGCTTGTTTAGCCAATTCCAAAGTTTTGCCCACAATAAGTATGTCATCTAGATATGCCATTACCATGTGTTTTCATTTCCGCAGAAACGCTAGGGCTGGTTTCAAAATTTTAGTGAACAGCCTGGGGGCTGATGTTAGACCATTAGGTAGTGCCCTGTACTGCCAGCGCTGACCCATCCAGTTGAATTTTAAATAACATCTGTGGTCACCTCTTATGGGTACTGTATAGTAAGCATCTTTTAAATTGATGCTTGCCATGTAGTAACCTTTGGAAATCAATTCAAGATTCAAGATTCAAGATTCAAGATTCAAGAAGTTTATTGCCATGTCAACAAGTTGATAGGAATGTGTCTTGGTTCGCTCTCAGACAGATACAATACAGTACAATACAACCACCACATACACCACAATAAATAATACAGACAATACCGTACGAAGGACAATATATACAGGAAGGACAGTACCCAGCAGCGTCATGTTAAGCGTAAGTGCAAGTGCAAAAGAAAGTGCAAAGTGATTAGTGCAAATTCAAATATCTGATGGCTTGGAGGTAGGTGCTGTCTCTGAAGCGAGATGTTTTACTTTTAATGCTTCTATATCTCCTTCCTGATGGGAGGAGATTAAAGAGGTAATGTGCCGGGTGAAAGTGGTCTGCTATGATTTTTTTGGCCTTTCTGGTGAGTCTTGTTGAGTAAAGTGATGTCACTGAGGGAAGTCTGCTGCAACCGATGATCTTAGAAGCTCGACGCACTATTCTCTCCAGCCGAATCTTATCCTGCGAGGTTGTGTGACCATACCAGACAAGCATGGAGAATGTGAGTATGCTTTCTATGGTAGACCTATAGAAGTGGGTCATGGCTGGTCGACTGACCCTGAATTTTTGAGCTGCCGCAGGAAGTAGAGTCGCTGGTGGCACTTACTGATTATGAGACTGGTGTTGAGCTCCCATGATAGGGATTGATGTATGGTGGTCCCGAGGAACTTAAAGGAGGTGACCCTCTCAACCACCTCTCCATTGATGAAGAGAGGGAGGAGGGGGGTGGCCTTCTTTCTGAAATCAACAACCAGCTCCTTAGTTTTGAGATGTTAAGTATGAGGTTGTTGTTCTCACACCACCTTACTAGCTCCTCTACTTCACTACGGTAAACGGTTTCAATGTTATTGGTAATAAGACCTGCCACAGATGTGTCATCTGCAAACTTAAATAACAAGAGTGTGAACAGCAAAAATGTGTGTATACAGAGTACAGAAGAGGTGATAAAACGCAACCCTGGGGGGCGCCGATGTCCAGGAACCTAGCCAGTGAGACATGGTTACCAATTTTTACCACCTGCTTAGCAGTAACAAAGGTTTCCATCTTGAAATAAATATATTGTACGAAAGTATTCAAATGAGTCAAATCTATGATGATGCGGCAACCACCATCTTTCTTGTTTTTGATAAAGATATTGGACACGAATTCCTGTGATTCGTGTTGGGTTTTCTCAATTACTCCTTTTTTATAAAGCCGCTGTAGTTCAGCATGTGCTTTTGATTTTTCTTTGCCTGTAAGCACGAACATTCGGTTCGGTACATGCTGAACTGGAGGGTTATGTTTTTGTATAAATTCTATGGTATAACCCTGGATACTGCTTAAAATATAAGTGTCGGTAGTTAACTTATTCCATGCATCCAGATAGAAGTGTAATCTCCCACCAACCTCCATGCTCCCTTCAATTCGTAAAGAACCAGACCCACCTACCTCCATGGTTACCAGTGGTAGGTTTGTTACTTTTTCGGCATCCTCCGTGGACGTTGAGGCGCCGGTATCTGGGTCTGTAGTTGGGTCGGTGTTGAGGGTTTGCGCATTTTCCAGGAAGGCCGGTCTGGGCCATGGCCTAAAAAAGACCGATGTTGAGTGTTCCTGGCCTTCGAGCTTTCACCAGTTTGTCTTGGCCAGTCGACTGGTGGGTGCGTAGGGGTGCTGTTTCTGGCCGAAGTAGTTTTTGGACGTTGCTTTAATGAGCCCCAGGGTTTTAGCCTCTTCGTCAAGTTCTTTTACCTGTTTAGATAAGTCACCTCCAAATAGTAATATTGGTGGTTTGGAGGTTCCAGGTTTGCAGAGGCCTGCAAATTTGGGGTCTAAAGCCGGTTGGATGGCACTCTTCCTAATACTATTTAACTCGTATTGGGAGTTGCAAAATAAAAGCCAGTGCATCTTGGTGATCTTGTGTCATGTCTTGTTCGTTTAATGTGCGGGCGAAAGCCGTAATTCCCGCTGTTAGGACTTTCAGAACTTTTTGTATTTTCAAATCCCTGGCTCTGATAGATGCTCCGACATGTTTCCAAATATACTGGTTGACACTGGGAATATTTAGTGATTTGCAGTTCCCTGGTGGTAAGTGTCTTGCTGTAGTATCCAATAATGCCTGTCCTTGTAGCTGGTTGAATGACATGTAGTCAATACTTGCAGCTATTTTGGGCTCCAGGTTTTGGCCAGTTTGGTCAGGTTGAATAAACTGGGATACCATGTCCAACAGGTTTTCTTGCACCCCATGCACACTAGGGGTATGTTCTGCACACCCCTCTTCAGGGTCAGCCCAGAATTGACCCCCCGTACTCCCCTCTGATGAGGGAGAAACACTGTGCAGCCCTACAAGAGGTACTGCTGTAGGACTTACTAGCTGCCCACTGTGACTAGGCTCCCTCTCCCGGTGCCTGCCACTTTGGAGTATTTGCTCCAACAGCCGCTCCAACTGGCTCCTATGCTCTCGGGCACAGGCCACTCGCGGCTGCTCCTGTTCCTCCAGCCGCTCCAACCGGCTCCAATGCTCTCGGGCACTGGCCGCTCGCGGCTGCTCCTGTTCCTCCAGCCGCTCCAACCGGCTCCAATGCTCATGGGCACTGGCCGCTCGCGGCTGCTCCTGAAGCCGCTCCAACCGGCCCCAATGCTCACGGGCACTGGCCGCTCGCGGCTGTTCAAAGTCGGACTCATCGGAGTCAACGACTCTGTCTGTTTTTTGCTTCGCTTTACCGCCCGGCCGTGGTGTTGATTTGGCCGGTGCGGGAGCGAAGTCGGGCACAGCTGTTCCCATTACGGGAGATTGGCTGCTGCTGCTGGCTGCCCGCAACTCCGCGGTTCTCCCCCGCCAGCCTTTTCGCAGCCTTCTTGTTTCTCGTGGATCTGTCCATGCCTCCACCTGTAAAGTAAGTGGAAAGAACGCAGAGTCTCCTTACCTGCTGTTCCCGGCTTTTAAATTCTGCCGCTAAGGGGAACGTCGTTCCCCCTGCTGTGACTCGTTGCAATGCATGTAGCGATATGGCACGCATGCGTCCTAGCGGGGTTCTTCACGTAGTCACTCACGTGACTCCGAAGTAAAATTGAGATTCGGCTCCTATAACTTATGAACTCTGTGGATGAAAATGGAGCCGATTAAGTACTTAAAGGGGAAGAATTTTCAAGGCTTTGGAATGTGGGGGCGAAGCTGGCTGGCTGGCTTGCTCTTTCATTGAGCCAGTATGGACTGTGGGCTGAATTCCCTTCTTGGGAGCATAAAGGAATCTGTGATTCTCTCAGCTGGTAATGACTGCCCTGAGATTTTAATATTATGTCGGCAGAATTAGTGTGCAGAACAAGATGACACGCAACAGATTTAGGTCTAAAATATTCTCCAGGACATGAAAAATATTCCATTATTTTATTAGTTTGTGTCAAAAATTAAGTACTCCAAGGCTATCTATCAGAGTTGTAAAGTGCCGTTGGCAGAGATGGGCCTGGAAAGCACAGAGGGAGGCCACAGTTTCCTATGACAGATAGCGGAGTCTCATTGATCAGCTGTTGTTTTCTAATTAGTTCTTAAACGTTCGTTCGACCTCAATAATAAAGGACACGGTCTCACTACTTACACTTTTCTTGCTCGTTTCATTAGCTCCAAGTTAATCAACACTGCCTCACAAACCTCGTCTTCATAATAAATTCTCTCATGGCTTATCCTTTCCTAATCTCTCTAGTCTCCTCGCTCTCTGAAATATTCCCTCACGTTTGATGCATTGCTCTGACTCTATTTGTCTGCACCCCCCCCCCCCCTCCCCTCCCCCCCAAGACTATTTTACCAGAGACTCAAGCAGGATATCCTTGACCAGGGTCATACAGCAGGCCCTTCGGCCCAACTTGTCCATGCCAACCAAGATGCCCCATCTAGGCTAGTCTCATCTGCAGGTGTTTGGCCTATATCCTTCTAAACCTTTCCTTTCCATCTAGGCACCGAGAATATTGAGCAGGACAAATCTAATCATTCTATCGCCCATTCAGTGTATTATCAGCAAAGCGATGGAAGTTGTCAGCAAAAGTGCACCAAGTGGTACTCTCTTGAGAATCTAAATCCAGGAGGATCGGTATTTAATAGTAAGTTTATGGTGCTCCATTTGTTGAGGCCCAGAGTCACACCAGCTACAGATATTACAACTCCGTTTCTCAAAGACATTAGTGATGGGCTGTTCAGACGATCTGCTCGTTTCACGGCCCGCCACTAGTTTTAAAATCCAGCTTTGTTTCTTCACTCGGGACATGAATTTCTCAGGTGGGGTGGTGGATTTTGAACTTGTCATCGATGCCTTGTCCCTGTGGACTAAGCCAGTAACGTGGCCACTGTGCCACCGTTCTCAACACCCTTAATAATGTGGGAAAGCATCTGAACAGTTTTCCGTCAATGCTATACGTTTATACTTCGAATGTGTCTGAATGTTCACAAAAACTGGAAATAGCAAGCTGGGTCACCTCAGAGAATACATGCGCGTATCAGCGACCAATTAAATTGTCAGATGCTTCTCACAGTCTGATCGTTTTGGGACCACCACGAGGGCCCATTCATACTTCCCACGCTGTGTTTAAATTATTTAACGTCAAGCTGATTATCAGCTTTCTATTTTCAGAACCTTCCCCATTTTCTCACTCGTGCAATATCTTGAAGGTTTTTTTCCTGTATTTTCTCAGCTGACCCAGCTTGCTATTTCCAGTCTTTGTGAAAAATGTTGATACGTTATACAGCTTACAATTGTACACGTTGATTCATAAATTTGCACGCCATCTGTAATGTTATCAGATGCTGCAGCTTGGTGATGGGAAGATGTTGTGGAGTGTTGTTAGTTGGTTCAGGAGAGCTTCAGAAACTGAAGCAGGAGTTGGCCATTCAACCCCTCATGCCTATCCTACCATTCAGTGTGATCTTGGCTGATTATTTGCCTTAACATCACTTTCTGCTCGAGCTTAATATCCCTCGATTCTCTTAATATCTAAAAAATCTTTCAGATATGTCTTGGATATACTATTCAACAGAGAACCTCCGCTGACTACCACTACCTACACCACTGCTATCATTGGGAAGAAGGTACAGGAACCTGAAAACGATTATCTCCAAATCCAACAATGGATCCTTCCCGTCAACCTCCAGTTTCTTGAACCACCCTCACCCCAGCCCTACCTCAGCACCAAACTACTGCGGACTTTGTATCCACCAACATTGCTCTATGCACTTTGGTACTATGGCACTATTATAGCTTAACCTAGAATAACTGATCATTTATAATATATATTTAGACTATAGATTGACAGAATGCACAGAATCATAGATTCTACCATAAATGCCCCATACCATAGATAAGGTATCTCAGTTGACATGGGCAGGTTTGGCTGAAGGGTCTGTTTCAATGCTATATGACTCTATGAACTGTGCATGTTCAGACTTTAGAGGAAACGGGCCCTTCACCCCGCTGAGTCTGCGCCGACCAGCGATCACCCCGTACACTAGCACACTAGGGCCAATTTACAATTCACAGAAGCCAATGAACCTACAAACCTGCACATCTTTGGAATGTGGGAGGAAACCGGAGCACCCGGAGAAAAGCCACGCTTCCCAGGGAGAACATTCAAACTCCGTACAGACAGAACCGGTAGTCAGGATCAAACCCGGGTCTCTTGGTGCTGGAAGGTAGAAACTCTACCGCTGTGCCACTGTGCCGCCCTGTGTGTTTGTTTGTTGTGCTGTTGCTCTTAATGTACCTGTGAAGCTGCAGCGAGTAAGAATGATATTGTTCCCATCCCAGTGCACTTGACACATAAACAGTCTTGACAGTAGAGAATTGTAAAGATCCATCGCTCTTTGCGTGAGCAATCATTCACTCTTGTGTAATCTTTGCCACAACTCAGGTGGGGCAGAGTCAGCTAGGACGAGGACACTGAAACAATTGCTGCCGCAACTGAGAACATCAAGTGGAGAGTGAGAAGAAAAGACAGGCCTATCCAACCTCACCATTTAAGGGGCTGTCCCACTGTACGAGCTAATTCAAGAGTTCTCCCGAGTTTCCCCTGATTCGATCTCGGAGAATTACGGTAATAGCCGCTCATAGGTACTTGGGGCTCTCGTGGACATTTTTCAACATGTTGAAAAATCTTCATGAGTCTTCACGAGCTTACCTCGTTTCCCGAGCACCGGCCGTTAGCGTTACGAGCCACTAAGAGACGTCCCGAGCTCCGACGTACCCGCTACGTACATTCTACGTGTTTACCACAAGTTTGATTTTTTTTTAAACTCGGGAGAGCTCTTGAATTAGCTCGTACAGTGGGACAGGCCCTTATTAGGGTCACGAGTTTTTCCTTCATTATTTTTCACAGAGCAAGTCACACTCTGCCACCTCAGTTTGGTTTAGTTTATTCCGAGATACAGTAAAAAGCTTTTGTTGTGTTTTGAAAAGAACTAGCTTAGCTAATGAATACAAAACAAGGTGGCTTCCAAGTAACGTGGGATGGTCACAGAGATGGTGTGGTTGTCTCATGGCTCCAGCAACCCAAGTACAATCCTGACTTCCGACACTGTCTGTATGGAGTTTGCACGTTCTGCCTGAGACCATATATGGGTTTCATCCGGGTGCTCCGGTTTCCTCTCACATCCAAAAAGGTAGATACAAAATACCGGAGATAGACACAAAATACTGGAGTAACTCAGCGGCTCAGGCAAGATCCCTGGAGAAAAGGAATAGGTGATGTTTCAGGTCGAGACCCTTCATCAAACTCAGTGTTAATCGGTACTTGATGATTGCTTGTCTATCATGATGACCATGTCTATCATAGCTAAATTACATTTATTTGCTTGGTCAGGAAGATCCACTCCCTGTCTCCTATGACGTTGTCTCCTATAAAAAAAATCAGACCATTATCTTATAATTGTAAGCAGAGATGTCAGGCTTCAAAGAGACAGTTTCACTGAAAGATATTTATTGGGATATATCTGTGGATCAACAAGGTACGGAGAACAAACCTTAAACCATACCTCAGTTTGGGTAAAGAAAGCGTGAGTGTGCTTGGCTTTCAAAGTGAAGATTTGGTTTGACACAGGATGCTGCAATGTGAATCTTCTGTTAGAATGGTTGATACTGGGACATTTGCTTCATTCAGAGACATATGCCATTTGTTTGGGAGTGTTGTAAATGGCATTTGTTCGCTTTCAGGGGCAGGGTCTCTACTCTGGAACAGTTCTCCATGTGAAAATGCCACAAAGTTTATGTTTGTATAATTCGATGGCCTCATCTTAATCTTTCCTCTCTGCAGCAAACCAATGACCACCAGTTCTCCCTCCTAATGCCCTACTATTGGCATAGTTGGCAGCTGTGCCTCTTGGCTCCCATCCTGTATTCTGGAATTCCCACCAAATGACCTCCTTCATCTCTTTCTTCCTCAAACAGACCCCTTCAAATCCCACCTCACTGACCATTGCCCCTCTAACATCAAACAACTTTTCATTCTTGGAAACACTCAGCAGGTCAGGCAGTATCTGGGGAGAGGGAAACAGAGTTAAACCTATCAGTTTGAAGATGAGAATGAAATGCCTGATAAAGGGACTTGACCTGAAACATTATCTCTGTTTATCTCTGCCGATGCTGCCTGAGCAGCTGACCATTTGTAGCGTCTTCTGTTTTTTTGTTTCCGATTTCTTCATTTTGTTTTCAGTTTTGTGGTTACATTTCCAAATTTGCAGCGAGTGTCGGCAAAGTGCATTAAAAATAAGGGCCGAGAATGGTTGTTTTTTTTTCCAGTTTTTATTGAGTGAAAATCTCAAACCCTTGCATCAGTCATGCAAAACCAATCAAATAAATAAAACACATATATTAAATTTCTAACAGCACTAGATTCAAGTGGAAAAATATTCAGTTATCAATAACATAGGTGCCAAGGGGGTCAATATTCAAGTATTGGAGAACGTCTTTCCAAAGCATTTAAAAAAAGTTGAGTTGTCTCCATATATATATAGAGAGGCATGTACACCGTATGTGGAGCAAGTTCTCCCCATAGAGAAAAAAATTACACAAATCCATGTGATCTAGAGATGGCTTCTTATCCCAGTGTGCAATATATATATTACAAAGGCTAGAATTCTCTTTTTGCTACATTGTAATTTTTCCTTTGTCTTGTCTCCAAAAGATCAATCCAGTTTTAGTTAAATTAACAGTAAAATGATCAATTGCTTCAGCAGCTTGGCTATTTAGAAGATTTGGAGGTTGTTCCTGTCTGGTTGTACATAACGATTATTTTATTTTCTCTTCATATTTCTGGTAGACTATCTACACAATGCCATCTGGCAAACATCTGGTGATGTATTACCCGTTTTTCAAAACATCACAGAAGAAAGGAAGGAAGAGAGAAAAAACTTAACAGCGTTTGGACTTTTAACATGCTCTATATGTATTTAAAACAAGGGACACCCAGCGGATAGATCCAAGTGCATAAAATGTTTCCCAGCTCTAAGCATTTTACAGTATTTTTTTTCAAAATACGTACTGAATTCGAAAAAAAAACAATTAGTATTGCCTGCCTCTTCTTTGACTTTTAAATAGAACCCACTAGCAGATCGACAGCAAGATAAAGAGCACACAAAAATAAAACAGAGATAACGGTATTAAATTATTTAGCAATTAATATTCATAGGAAACCAGTTAATTTGCATCCTACAAAATTCAAGTTTAACCTGAACCATACTCTGTGTCAGTGCTAACAATCTATGTATCCGTGGCCTTATTGTTAAAGGGCCTGTTACACTTCCATCTTTAAAGGAATTGCACACACAAAATAAATCTATGGGTTATTCCAGAATTATTTTTTAAAAAGGAAGTTCTTCAAATAAAACATATTATTCTCGTGGCTTTAACCCTCTGAGGATGGGTGAACTTGTCTTTGTGTGTGTGGGTAGGAATTCCTCAAACAGTTGTACTGATTTCTTATTATTTCCTGTTGATATGATATTGGTGCGGAAATAAATAAATGAATCACACAGAATGCTGGATCTTAAACAAGTAAAAAAAACAGGGCTCAGAGTCTCTCCCTCTGTCTCACACTGAGACTCACTCACTCTCAGTTCACACCCATGTTGAGAGTTGCTCACTCACACACGCTCACGTATGTGTGCTGGTACGCTCATCCACAAACAATCACTCGCACGTGCACACACATACACACGCACGCACACATAAATACACACATGCTGAAACTTGAGCTCTCTCACACACACACTGAGACATGCTCACTCACTCATACCAAGCACTGATGCAGACGACACACACACAAACATCACATACATGCTTTTATATGTGCACACACACAATTTCCATCATTGACTACAATGGAACACAGTATCCTTAGTTTACTTCAGAATTTAGTGCGGAAAGGATTACTCCTTAAAGAGTTCATGTTGGTGACACTTGTGCCCTGGGAAAGAATAAGACACAGTATGTCCTCCTTAAACGACAGCAGTCCCACTGGCCTGATGTGCTCTGGTTGATGTAGGAAAGCCAGTCCATTATAGCTTCCCACAATACCGCTCACAAGTTAGTTAACTGCAGGGATTGTTATCAAATAATCATAGAAGATCAGTTTCAAAAAACTGCCAGTAAAAGGGTGACTGCTACTTTAAGAATGACAATTATGTGGTGTTCTCGTTTCACGTTAATTGGTAGGGTTCTAATATAAAACAGAATTAGTGCAAACTTAAATATGTTACAAAAAGACACAAAGCAGGTTCGCATGTTCATTACTTTCAACACCTGCTTGTAGTGCTTCTCTCACTGACAAAATATGTACCAATAAGATCAGACACTGCCCTATTAAGAGCCATTATTTAATTCCATAGGAGCCCGAGTATTCTCGTGATATATAACTATGGCAAGAACAGTGTCACTGTTAAACATCAGTCAGGTTTGTCAACTGACCTGCTAATACACATCTGCTTTAAGTTAAAGCATTGCCTTTTAATATTTTTAAGGGAAAGGATCTTCCAAATGTTAAAGAGGAAAATAGCTTCTTAGATGTAGGGCCATGTTAAGAATACTTTAGCTCTTTAGTGGAAAAAAATGTAATTTGCCTCATTCTTAATTTATGACACTGTCTCCACACATTTCTCTTTTCTTTTACTACCTGTAGTTTTGTGTATGTACATCCTCAGTTTTAAATAATAATTCACACAGTGATTTAATATATTTTGCTTCCATAGTGATCTTTCGGTCAAATTTTGACTGGCCATTACCGCATGATTCCACATGGCATCTCTATTCCTGAATACAATAGCGTTGACCTCCCCTGTACTGCCACAGCATAACATCGCTTCCTCTTCCACTAATTCAGTGCCTCTGGTACATCACTCTCAGTCCCAATACGTCTTTGGTAGGGCGGTAATGGCGAGGATGGTGCCTGGGATTTTCACAGACTTGGTGTCTGAGAGGCAGGGCCTCTCTTGCTGATGTGGAAGTGGTGGAGCTAAACATTTGAGGACAGAAGTCTCCTGGGGTGGATGGTGGTGTGGAGAGGATACTGAGTTAATGAGAAGACACTGCCGTGAAGCAACTTACATGATGAAAGGTTCGGATGAGATTTGTTGGAAAACCCCACCCAAACCTGTTTGTTGGAGAAAAAAATGCAGCAGGATGGGCAGAGAAAGGGCAGATGGAGTTTAATCTGGGCAAATGAGATGAGATGGGTTGTACTTTGGGAGGTGAAATGTATGCAGTTAACAGCATTGATGTACAGAGGGACTTGGGGGTCCACGTCTACAGCTCCCTGAAAGCAGCAAAACAAGGAGACGTATGGTATGCTCGCCTTCATCAGTCAAAGCTTTGGGTATAAAGTCAGGAAGTCATGTTGCAGCTTTGTAAAACTTTGGTTAGGCCACATTTGGAATATTGCGTGTAGTTCTAGTAGTTTTGGAATATTTTGGACATTTGGAATATTGCTGTAGTTCTGTAGTTGCGTGTAGCCCCCTTATGGAGGCTTTGTAGAGGACACAACAGAGAGCTGCCTGAATTAGAGGGTATTCCCTATGGGGATAGGTTGGACATGCTTAGATTATTTATCGGAGGCTGATGGGAGATCTGATAACGCTTTATAAAATGATGAGAAGCAGAGACATGGTCGAATGTCAGAACCTTTATCCCCAAGGTGCAACATGTCAAGAGGGCAAAGCTTTAAGGTGAGATGGGAAAAAATTAAAGCAGATGTATGTTTTTTTGGAAAGTGCCTGGAATGAGCTTCCATGGTTGGTGGTGGAAGCAGATATGATAGTGGCATTTAAGAAGCTTTTAGACGGGCACATGGATAGGCGAGAATGGAGGGATGTGGATCCTATGCAGGCAGATTAGTTTAACACGGCATCATGTTGGGCGCAGATGTGTTGGGCCGAAGGGCCCGTGCCCATGCTGTACTCTTCTTCTCAGTTATGAAGGGCATAATATGATGTGCGAGTAAGACTCTGATGGTTAGTTACAGTCTGTGAAGTTTTCAATGGGTTGGAGTTTGTGGAGTGCAATCCTGGAGATCAGCTAACACCACTGGAACAGTCATGACTGGAGGTGGCCAAGCCAGTGAGCAGGGTTGCTGGAGCAGAGAAGCTGAAGTAAAGGTCCCAATGATGTTACATGCTGCACAATCCTGCTAACCCTGAACCACTGACTGGAAACTGGAGGACAAATTAATACCTAGTCCGTAGAGTTTGGTGACAATGAAAGGACAATGGTCCTCTGGTCTTAGCAAGTGTTCAATTAGAGCAAATGGGAGATAATCTTAGAGCAAAATGCAAAGTGCTGTAGTAACTCAGTAGGTCAGGAAGCCTCTGTGAACTGCTGACTTTTCAGGTTGGGACCCTTCTTCACACTGGATAGGTGACATTTTGGGTCAGGATGTATAAACTAAGAGATTGGGTTGGTGTCATCAACCAGACTTTACATGGTGTCAGGACGTTCTTATGATGAGAATAGGGAGGAGCTAATGGCAGATCCTCAGGGGCTCTTCTGCCTTCTCTGGGCCGGTGGTTTGCTGGCCAGTGCTTGCCGCTGGCCACTCTTCTCCCCAGTAATGCTAGCCCTCCATTAAAAGGTGCAACTTTGGGCTGGCAAAGCGATGCCTTTTACAATGAGCATCAGAGGAATTTTTCCCCTTTGACAGGAGACAATAAATTGGTGCATTTTTGAGATTGAAGGCTGAGGTCTCCCTGTTAATTTAGGGTGCTAGACTTTGCAAAATCCCCCGCTACCTCATCTGATTGCTCAAGATGGTGTAGTGTCACAGCGTGTTGGGGGTGCTCTAATTAATAGGATACTCCCCAAAGCTTGGAATCATTTGTCCATTTCATCTGTGGATGCACCATGCGGTAAGTTTATAATTGGTCTTGTCCAGGGGCTTCTATAACAAGGACTACACACACAAACTAATCTATTTACAATAACAGGGCCACTTTAAAGAGGCTTACACCAGCTAAACTCTACTGGTTAGTGACAAATGTGGTTTTAAACTGACAATTTTAGAAGAGTAATTAAGAGACTGAGCTTTCAGGAAAGGTGAAAATAGACGTCATTAATCTGCTGCTAAAGTATGCGTTGTGTGGGGACTGTAAAATCTATTCAATTAGCAAGACTAGTGTCATCTGAAATTAAGATGGCTGCGGGGGGGAGGGGGGCAACAGACCTGGAAAGGCATGGGTACACCTTTGGGAGCAGGCACCGCAGGTAAGGGTGTCCTTGAGCCAGCTGCTGCAGTGGAACTATGCCCCCCTGTGTCTCAGTGAGTGAGAGGGGAGTGCCAGCACGACTGTGGAGTATTAAATGTGGGGAAGCAGGTCACACTTGCTTCTAAAATAGCGGTAAATGCTGGAAAAACTCAGTGGGTTAGGCAGCATCTGTGGAATGAGAAACTATTTATCTTTCGCAGATTCTGGCTAACCTAATAATTTATACTGATTCCTCTTTTTTTTTTTTAAATTTCAGACAGTTAACATTGATGGAACACAATGACCAATGAAGTTGGCAGGCAGAGAAGAGACAGTGAGATGGGTTTACCTTGTTCCCCAAGTCACAAAATGCTGGAGTAACTCAGCGGGTCAGGCAGCATCCCTGGAGAACATGGATAGGTGACGTTTCAGATTGGGACCCTTCATCAGACTCTGCTCTGTTCCACTATGTTTTCCTTAAGTATTGTATTACTTGATATTTGGATAGAAAATGAGCAAATGTGTTGTACATAGTTACCTGATTCCTGATGCTTTTTTAAAGTTTGCAAATTTATATATATATATATATATATATAGTATTCAGTTTTAAAGATATAATGGCCCTGCTTTCAAATCATCTTTAAACACACAGAGGAGAGACAGCTTTTGATCAGAAACTCATACACAGAAACACACAGAGACCCCTTTAAATAGAGAAACCACAGCTTTAAGCCTCAAAGAGTTAGATTCAATGTGGTGGCAAATGATTTGCAAACAATGTGACCATGTTGGGCCTGAAAGTATCTACAACATTCAAATTGATTTCTGCTTTAAATATATAAAAATAACTTTGTTTGAAATGTTCTCATTCTATCTACAAAACAAACAAAAAAAATCGTCGAAGCTTCCAGATGCCATATGGCTTCTTTACAATTGTGGGGGGGGGGGGGGGGAAATCATTCTGGAACAGTGCCAAGAGGCTGAGAGGTTTGGAATGGAAAGAGCTGCAACCTGTAATAGGACATGATCTGGGATAAAAAGAAAGCAAACTCCAGGGCAAGGAAGAGAGGAAACAAAAAATCTTCAAAGTAAAAATAAATTAATGGAAGAGCAAAAATGAAACTTCACTCGGTCTGAGCACAAATATGAAGTGTTTCACGATGAACGTTTGTTCATCCACACTCAGTGCTTCAGAATTTAGCAAGAAGGCGTTTAATGTGTCTTGACCTTGAAGGCTTCTCATCATCGCCCGTCAGCGGCGATGGTGGGACTGACTGCACCAAACGGCCATTTCAAACTGCTTTTGTAAATTCTTCACTTGCACACTCTGACATACCATATTGTACACTGCAGCTGCAAACTGCTTATGAATTTTCGGTTTCATATACTTTGTTTTCTTTAAAATTCCAAAAATTAAAACAATAGAATCTAGCAGACATGCACACACGCAACCAAGGAGTTTTCGGTAGCAAAGGTAATACCCAAATATTACATGGTGTCCAACTCCAGAAATGTTGGATTATAGATCTTTTTCCCCCATTTTTCCTGCATATTAAAAGGGTTTAATCATGTTGGTCAGGTTGTAAACATCTTTTTTTTTAGGGAGCAAGTTCTTCCTACTGCACGTACCATCTGAAGCCAATTGTTTTGTTCATCGAAGTTGGTGTTTCTTTCTCGAGTTGTGGGCACTGTCCTATTGTCGCCAGCTGGTCTGGAAGCATGGTTGAGGATGGAGGAGTCTCCATTTGATCCTGACGGGAGTGTGAAGGCTGCCAGGCCCCTGAACAAACGCCACGCCCGTGGAGCTCTCGCTTTTCCGTCCTACTCATGACTAATGTTTTCATTTTGTTAAAATCGGGGGGAAATTTGTCATCCCAGATAAGTGAAGGAAGTGTTTTTTGAGAGGACAGGGTTTGGGTGGGAGAAGGGAAGTGGATGTCCCGGCTACAGGCCCAAGGCTTCGCCTTTCCCCACTAGGCCCATGTGCTCAGGCGTGCTGCCATGGCAACTGTCCGAGTCCGTGTGGAGATCGTCATCATCTTCGTTGAACTCCTCGTCCTGCGTCATGTCGTTGTCGTCCTCGATGTCACCAGATGTTGCGGTGACGTGGTCCTGGGGGGCGGCGGCGGCGGTGCTGGCGGCGACGACGACAGGAGCAACGGTTATGGCGGCAACAGCCTCCTCATGCCGCGGCTTGGCGCTCAAATCCAGCGAGTCGTTGAGGCCGATGCCCGCCGCGTTCTTGAGGAAGAAGAGCGCACCGTCCGCGCCGCTGCCCAGGTTGAGGGAGCCGTCCAGGTTGAGGGACGATCCCTGCGAGTCGTACTCGAGGATGGGGACGGCGGAGGCGGCCGGGCCGTGCGGGACCTCGCGGGCGGGCGAGGGTGGCGGCGCGTCCCCGCGCTCCTGCTTCTCGTGCTTGCGCTTGTGCGAGTCCATCTGCGACATGCCGACCACCGTGTGCTTACACTCCGGGTAGGTGCAGTGGAAGTGAGAGCACTTGAGCTTGTACTTGCAGTCGGCCACCTCGCAGTCCACGCTGGAGCTGAACTGGCAGAAGCCGGCGGCGCTGATCACGTCCTGCTTGCCGTGGTGCTTGCGGTGTGCCGTCACCTTGGTACTGTCGGTGCAGCGGAACCCGCAGCGCAGGCAGTGGAAGTGGGTGCTGTTGCCCGAGAACTGGCAGTCCGCAAAGTTGCAGCGCAGCGACGACTTGAAGCGCTTGAAGTCGTCCAGCACCAGGTTGTCTACCCGGTCGTGGTGCTGGGCGTGCTTGTACATGTGGGTGCGCCCGCAGAACTTGTAGCCGCAGTTCTCCCGGGTGCAGTGGTAATGGGTCACCTTCAGCGAGAACTGGCAGGAGGGGTCTTTGCAGTCCTCGTACAGGTCGTAGCGCTTGAAGCCCTCCAGCATCATCCCTTCGTCCAGCATCTTCCGAGAGGAGGCCGTCTTTCGCCGCTTTCCGAATGGGGACATGTCTTCGATGATCCAGAACCTCTTCTTCGCACCAGAAGCGGTCGGGAGAGAAATTGTGTTCCCTGGACACAGAAAGAGAAAAGCATTAAACTGCTGCATTACTCCACTCTGATTCCATTTGGAGAATGAGACAGTTGCATTATCAACATTGCAATCTGCATTCATGCTCTCTCAAAACCACAGATGACATTTGACAGAGATTCAATCACACCATCAATGCAATGTCCAATGCAGCCCAATGTAATGCAAATCTACCTCTCTCCCAGATGTGTTAATGGAATTATTAAGAGTGACTACACAGAAAACATTGCACTAATTAGATAATTGAATATCCTACATGGGAAAATGAAGATTGCACAGACCCAGTATTTGAACCCACATGAGAAGCAGCAACCTTGCCTCTGAGTCAGCAGCTGTGCATTCAAGTCCCAATCCGGAGACTTGAGTGCAGAGATGTCGGCTGAAGCTCCATTGCAGTGTGTTTGAGGATGCTGCTGCTCTGTTATGTTGTGCTCTCAAGTGGAGGTGAAAAAATAACCCATGAGACAGTTTGTAAGTGATTTAGCAGCTGGTATCCTGGCCTATATCGGCATATATTATGTCCTTTTGGGATCTTGCTATGCATGGATTGGCTGTTCCCTGTCTCGCAACAGTAACTCAATTTCTAAAGTACTATAGAGACATGGGGAAGACCCGAGTGATGCAGGACAAGCCTCAATCCTCTCCATAATACAATCCTGTGAAACAAAGATGTCTGCCTGAGGGAACTTGTGTAAGGTGAAGAGAAAAATGAGAACAGGTTGTCCAATGGCCAGTCTTAGGAAGTGTTTTGGGAAATCCTAAGGGTACAAAAGATCCTACCTAAATGGTAGCCAATTAATTTGTCCTAATTGCGGCTGTGCTCATGCACAGCATGGAAACAGGCCCTTCAGCCCCAACTTACCCATGGTAGACAAAAGTGCTGGAGAAACTCAGCAGGAGCAGCAGCATCTATGGAGCGAAGGAAATAGGCAATGTTTCGGGACGAAACCCTAAGGGATTCGGCCTGAAACGTTGCCTATTTCCTTCGCTCCATAGATGCTGCTGCACCCACTTAGTTTCTCCAGCACTTTTGTCTACCTTTGATTTTTCAGCATCTGCAGTTCCTTCTTAAACCCAACTTACCCATGCTGACCAAGAAAACAGTCTATGGAAAAAGCGGAGGAATAAAAATATGTGACAGAAACGGCAGAAATTTATCTCGCTCTAGGCAGAATTTTATTTTGGCAGAAATGAAGTGAGTGGGGATAGTTACACATGGATTTTCTCTATCAGCTCAAATTTCAATCACTAATTTAGTTCCTCTTCAGGGAAATGAACCTCTCTGCCTTAGAATGGAGAGACACAAGGAACCTCGGATGCCGGTTTTTAAAAAAAGACACAAAGTTCTGAAGTAACTCGACGGTCAGGCAGCATCTGTGAAGAACATCGACTGATTACTTTTTGTGTCCAAACTTGAAACATCACTTATACATATTCTCCAGAGGTGTTGCCTGACCCACTGTGTTAGTTTGAAGGTAGACAAAAATGCTGGAGAAACTCAGCGGTTGAGGCAGCATCTATAGAGCGAAGGAATAGGTGACATTTCGGGTCGAAACCTTCAGACTCGACCCGAAACGTCACCTATTCCTTCGCTTCATAGATGCTGCCTCACCCGCTGAGTTTCTCCAGCATTTTTGTGTACCTTTGATTTTTCCAGCATCTGCAGTTCTGTGTTAGTTCAGCATTTTGTGTATTTTTATTTTCTCTCTAACTTAGAATATTGTTGACACCATATGCAAATATTTGTTTTATACCATTGAGATTAATGTACAATATTCATAAAAAACAAATTAAAATTTCCCTCTAATTTTCATGTCCTTTGAAATAAAATGTGTTCCAAAAATATTTGGTTAAAGCCCATTGATGAGGGCCTTTCCATTGTGATAGCCAGTGTTGACACCTGGCTGCACACTAGACTACATGCTCAGACAAGCGAGGTGTTTCAGACATGGGTTAAATCATGCCTGCTGCAGAGAGAAGTGGGGCAATCTGAAGGTGAAGAAAACTACACATCACTCCAAAATTACAGACACTATCTTGCAGGGTTGTAGAAACTATGAACTGCAGGTGCTGATTAGTACACAAAAGGACACAAAGTGTTGGAGTAACTCAGTAGGTCAGGCAGCATCTCCAGAGAACATGTTTATGTGATGGTATTGGTCAGAAAAATTGTCTCGACCCAAAAACCACCTATCCATAGAAACAGCCACAGTTTTGGGAACAGATATACAATAGACAATAGACAATAGGTGCAGGAGTAGGCCATTCGGCCCTTCGAGCCAGCACTGCCAGTCAATGTGATCATCCCCAATCAGTACCCTGTGCCTGCCTTCTCCCCATATCCCCTGACTCTGCTATCTTTAAGCGATACTGTGGAATTTTTTAAAAAAGTCAACAATATCAATTTTCATTACAACAAAGCAACTTCAAGAAACAAAAACAGAAAATGTTGGAAAACCCTCAGCAGGTCAGGTCGCCACAGTGGAAAGAGAAACAGTTAACATTAAAGATTAAAGACCCTTCATCAGACCTGAAACATAAATGGTCTCTCCATTGGTGTGGCCTGGCTGCTGAGTGTTTCCAGAATTTAACGTTTTTTGTTTCAGATTCTCAGCATCTGCAACATTTTTATGTGGATTTTTTGAATTCGAGAAGATTCTTTAAAGTTTGCCATGGACTGGCTACCAGAAGCAGACTATATGTGGGGATTAAATATGTGCGGGGAAAAACTCCAAAGCTACATGAAAGCTGCAAAGTGCAGGATAAGTTGGAGAGCTCTTTCAGAGGGATGGTACAAATACGAGGAGCCAAATGGGCTCCTTTATGATTTTGAAAGAAAACCAAACATTGTTGCTGGTTTTGCGCTGTTCAACATCCCTGGAGCCATGTTTGATAAAACAACAACTAATGTGCATGGTGGTATGATTCTGTGCACAATGGGGAGACTGGGTGTTTGTTTAGTCAACAGAGCCAGCTGTTGGCTTCAACAGGCATTGTTTAAAAAAAGGAAAAAGGGGAAAAATGAGAATGCACTCAAGTCCCAAAGGCGGCAGCAATGTTAACAGTGCAGCCTTATTGTCACCTGGTTGTGCCTGACGTTGTTAATGTTAGAGGCGCCAACATCAGCTGTCAACAAAATGAAATTCCCAGCATCAACCCCCCCCCCCGTGCTAGACTACAGTGAGGTGAGGGGGTGACATATTGGCGGAGTACTTGGGAAAGGTGCTCTACTGTGAAATGGTGACGGCATACGTTTCATATTTACTCTTCAGCAAATTCTCTGTGAGGCAGCAGATCTACCTGTTGCTCCATCGTGCTACTAAATTTGACCTGTTGTCAGGAGGTTACTCATTCACTGCTGAATACCCAGCTTTGTCCTGCGTTTGTAGCCATGCTACCTGTGTGCTGGTCCAGTTCTGACTTCTGTTTAACGATGATAATGGCCAGGATGTTGATGGCGGACAGACAGGTGATGGCAATGTCACTGAACATCAAGAATAGGTCCTCAGATTGGTGATGGTCATTGGCTGACAATTTTACTATTTGCCATTTATCTGCCCTTGCTTGGATGCTGTATGGATCTTGGCGAAGATGGCTTGGCCAAGGGCCTGTCCCACTTAGGCGATTTTTCAGCAGACTGCCGGCGACTGTCAAGTTGCCAGCACTCGCCTGAAAAACCAGGAACTGGAACAGCGACTGCCAGAGTGGAACACACACACAAACACATCGCAAAGGCGGGAGCAAGGGGGGGGGAGCGCTGTCTAAAATTCACACGGTGCAAGGTCAAGATGATACAGACACACACTGCGATGAACTGGAAGGTTAAGACGGCTAGCACAGTGTACGGTAAGTCTTTTAAAATGGGGGGGGGGGGGGGGGGAGAAGAAGAAGTGGAGACACTTTTAAGAAGCCAGAGATACACAGATGTGAAGTTCGGTGGTCATTTAACATTACCGGTCAGTTATCCTTGATTCTGAAAACTCGTGCTTACGTTTTTTCAGCAAAGGCGATTAACTAAAACTATCTACGACTACCTTGACTACCCATAACTACATGGCGACCCCACTACAACTGCACCTACGACTACAGGATTATCGATTTTCTCCATGGCGACTGTTGAAACATTTGCAGCGACCATACTGAGGCCGTGACTAGTCCCCAGAATGCGGGAACTCCTCGCGACCATGAAGGAGACTCACCAGAGACCACCAGCGAACATGTGGCGACCATGCGGCGAGCGCAGAGTCTCCTGCACTTCCCTAAAAAGTCACCTAAGTGGGATAGGCCCTTCAGTATTTCTGCAATGATGGTCTGGATGGTTGGCCCATGACAACCACAGCCACTCTTCTTTGGGCAAGGACTGACCACGTCATTTTCTGAGGAAGGGCAAATGGAACTGAACACTGCTCGATCATGAGCGGACACCCCACATGATGGAAGGTCACAAACAAAGCAGCAGAAGATATGGGAGTGAAGTAAAGCTGAGAGTAACCTCAACAGTGAGCACAGTGTTGCTGAGAACTCGTCAATTGGAAAACCGATGCAAAGTTGGCATGATTACTGTGTTATAAACACAGATAATCATAACTCAGAATCATAACTCACACTTGTATTTGAATAACATTTGCAAAGCATTTCAGCACTATGTAAATATCGGCAGCTAACTTTGATATTTATGTCATAAAGGCCATAGACTACGTCATTGGTGTATCTCGGAGTTTTGGGGAAATTGCTGTTGCCTTATTACGCTTGTTGGTTCTACACTGTCCCAGCACTGGTCTTTTCCCAGCATGTTACACCTGTCTCTTTTTGCCCTTTCCTCTTCTGCCTAATATCCTCCCTTGCTAAGAGCTGGCTGACTCTTCTTCCTGGTGCCTCCTGAGGATCAATGGGCAAGACTCTTGCACCAAAGTCAGAAGGTTGTGGATTCTAGTTCCACCTGGAGACCCAAGCACAAAAGTCCACAACATTGCCTTGAAGGTGCTATGATGTCCGAGGTGCTGGTTTTCAGATTTACCACACTCAGAGATGACACTTCTCATCTCACCATACCATCCCCACAAGTCCCACATTCTCCAGCAAGTGGAAACAACTGTTCACCACTGTCCTTTCAACCTCTCTCAAAACCTGATATTATTCAATGATGTTACTTAAGGGCCTGTCCCACTTACGCGACCTTTACAGGCAACTGCCGGCACCCGTGATAGGTGGCCGAAATTTTCAACATGTTGAAAATTCAGCGGCGACCCGAAAGACGCTACGACTCTTTGGAGACCTCTCACGACCATACAGGCTGTATGGTCGTGAGAAGTCTCCTATGGTCGTGAGAGGTCACCCGCGACATGTCGCCAGGGGTCGCCCGTATGGCCGTGAGAGGTCTCCAAAGATTTGTAGCGTCTTTCTGGTTGCCGCTGAATTTTCAACATGTTGAAAATTTCGGTGGCCTTTCACGGGTGTCAGCAGTCGCCTGTAAAGGTCGCGTAAGTGGGACAGGCCCTTAATTCTTCTAACACCCAGAGAGTAAAAGTCCCCTGTATGCAATCTCTTCACTTAGATCAATGCCTTCAACCCAAGATACAATCTAATAAAGCCTCCATCGGATCAAAGGCAGCTATATCCAAAAGATAGCTCTTTGCTCTGGTCTCACCCAAAGCTGACACTATATGGTTGCAATGTCACTGGAAGGCAATGCTGATTAACCATTCCGAACCAAAGTTTTCCTTTCTGGTGAGTGTAATGACATTGAGACCAGGCAGAGGCCATGCATTTGTTTAATCATAGCTGACAGCATTGATTAAAAACACATTTCTATTACATATGACCAGAGCTCTTCAGAAGTTTTTGCTTTAAGTGGTTAAACCTTGTTTATGAGTACCTGCAGCATCCTGAACTATTGGGACATCGCTTTTAATCGGTGTGTGAGCAGCAATGGTCGGATTGAGACCAGGCGTGCAGGTTGGTTTGACAACATTCCTGGTGGATCCAAGAGTCGCGCTGAGCAGAGAGTGTGAGAGACAGGATGGAGAGAAGAGGAATGGCAGTGAAGAATGGGAGGTTCGGAACAAGGCTTGTGGCAAGGATGGAGATGGTGCATTGCGGATAGCGTCAGCAGCAGGAGTAACCAGGTAGCCTAAAAGAATATTTGGGAAAGCAGAAGGAGAAACAAAACAAAACGAAATGAAATCACAGCCAGGCACCACAGTGAAAAGATGAAAATGGAGAAGCAGTAAAAATGATCAACTTAAACTTAGCACAGGCGTAACAATGGAAGTCATACTGGTGTGTTTGTGTGTATGTACTTGCACCCCACTGCCATCTTTGAGATTTTAAAGTATTAAACATACAGACCCTTCATAATAGCCATTTGTTTCTCTCCTCCCTTACACACAGCTCTTTCTCCTGTCACTCGCTCTCCTCTCATTTCTTTGTTTTCTTTCCTTTTGCCCTATATCCTTTCGCCTACCCAATCTCACCACTGCTCTCGTTATCCCCTTTCTCGATCAGCTTCTGTTTTCTATTGTCCCTCTCTGCTTCCCTTTCTATTTTTCTTTCAATCCTGGCTCTCTCTCCCTTTTCTCCATCTCACTCTTCTCCCTCTTCTGTTGCTGGGGATCATCACCAACTAATTGTTTGAAGGAGAAAAGTGCTTCCTTGTAGAGTTCCACCGTCTTCGATCTGGAGAAGGTCCTGATCCATGACATTGTCTGTACATCCCTCCACATATGCGTCATGAGCCGCTGAGTTCCTCCAGCAGATTTTTATTTGCTCAGGGTTCAGCATCTGCAGTTTTCTACGTCTTAACCTACATCGCATTCAGCCAGCCCGTTTCTGCTGTTGGTGACTTCTTGACCTCTTAGACCACCATTGGACATTCCAGTTACCTTCACAGTGAAACACCCACCAAATGCGTTGGTCTGCTGTAGTTAGGTAAACCCATCCATTTCTCCACTTCCAGGTTCTTTCAGACAGTCTTGGCCAACAATTTCACATCATGGGCTGTGCTCTCTCTTCCCATGCCAGCACCTTTGTGAGTCATGCTTTTCTCTCCCCTACTTCACCGCACCACCCCTCTGACCTTCTCACGTACCCCCGCCCACCACTTTTGTGACCTCTGGATCTGTCCATGATGACTTTACGATGGTAATGCTTCAGATGGCAGGCCTGAAATATAACCTGCCCACCGTTCCTTGCTGCCTGACCCTTTGGGGACTCCCAGCCATTTTGGGTTGCATTTAATCCCTTGCCTGTCTTGACCTCCTGCTGGAGGCTGGCTGGTTCAATATTGAACTAGGAGGAGAGCTCTGATGGTTGGAGACCTCACCTGCCGCACTGCTTTCGTTGCCGACTGGCGTGCTGGTGCAGCTGCGGTCTGGTACCGATGACTCGGAGGACAGGCCGCCTGGGCTGGTGGCCGTGGGGTAGTCCATGCACTCGTCTGTTTCCATGTCCATCATGTTCGATGTTGACGTCACAGCCGAGGAGCCGCTGGTGGCAGCCATGTTCCCGTCGTCGGTCCTGTGTCCCTGCGGAGAAAGATCCAGGGTTAGGAAGGTAAAATTCGGCAGAGTTGGGAACAAGAGGTGTGGGGCCAGGAACGTCTCACCTCGCCACCTGTGAAGCAGGAATTCTGTCCATGGAGACAAGAGACTGCAGATGCTGGAATCTTGAGCAAAAAAACCAAACTGCTGGAGGAACTCTGGCTCAGGCAGTACCTGTGGTGGAAAATGGACAGACCGAGTCTGAAGAAGAATTCCGGCCTGAACCATCATCGGCCCATTTCCCTCCATAGATGCTGCCTGGCCCATTGAGTTCCTTCAGCGCTTTGATTTTTGCTCAGGAATCCTGTCCACCTACTTCAAGGAAATGTCCACCTTCTCATTATGTTCCTTCCAATGTACTTAGCAGGCAGTCTATCCTAATCTAAGACAGAACTCACCGATTCACCATGAATACCAGAGCCTCCTCCACCAATCCATCAACAAGATTTTTTCTCCCAATAGTATTGTGGAAAATGTTTCTCATTGGATGAAATCTTTAATCTCCTTGCAGTACTTTATTGGAAGCAATCAACTGGATCACCTCATCCAAATTGTATAGATCTGTATGGTTCATCTTCACCATCTCTGTAAGTTGTCAAGTAGAACTATTGTGGGGTGCAATAATTATAAATGCACATGCCAATCCTAATGTGGCCTACCTGTACATCTCACACATCCCCACCTCTCGATGAACCCCACAGACCACCCTTGTAGGTTAGAGTTCAAAGCGATTAGGTTGAAGTATAATCGTGGCTGTGGAGAACCACTGGTGATGTCCACCTCAGCAGCCAGTTCCACTCTCAAACCCTGGTCACTTGGTAGATGATCCCTGTGCTTGCGTTCAAGAGGGGGAATGTCAGAGATGAACTGGTGTCCAGCAACCAATGAACCCGACTCCCCGTGTACCTGAATGCAAGTGAAAGTGAACTCAGGGCTAGGGGCTATTCAAATTCATCCCAAATTCAGCTTCAGGTTGGAGATCGGGTGGTGCCGTGGCTTAGCTGCTGCTGCCTTACGGAGACATGGGTTCTATCCTGACCTTGAGTGATGTCTGGAGTTTGCACATTTTCTCTGTGACAGAATAGGTTTCCTCTGGCCGCTTCAGTATCCCCTCACATCCCAAAGTGGGTTGGTCAGTTAATTGCCCACTGTAAATTACCCCTTGTGTGTAGTTCATGGTAGAATCTGGGGGTACTGAATAGGAATGTGCAGATAATTAAATTGGATTAAATTAATGGAAATGGGTGGTTGACTCCCTGACGAGCTCAATGTGTTTTACGCACGCTTTGATAGGGAGAATACTGATGTGCCTTCCCGAGCCCCCATTCGCTGTGATGGTATTTCAGTCTCAGTCACAGAGGCCGACGTCAGGAAATCGTTCAGAGGGGTGAACCCCCGAAAAGCACTTGGACCTGATGGTATACCCGGTCGTGTTCTAATAACCTGTGCGGACTAACTGGCTGGAGTTTTTAAGGACATTTTCAACCTGTCACTACTGAGGTCTGAGGTTCCCACCTGCTTCAAAAGGGCATCAATTATACCAGTGCCCAAGAAGAGTAAGGTGACGTGCCTCAATGACTACCGACCTGTGGCACTAACGCCTGTGCTGATGAAGTGCTTCGAGAGGTTGATCATGGAGAAAATCAACTCCTACCTCGACAAAAACCTGGACCCACTGCAGTTTGCTTACCGCCACAACAGATCAACGGTGGATGCAATCTCGCTGGCCCTCCACTCCACTCTGGACCACTTGGACAACAAAAACTCATATGTCAGGCTGTTATTCATTGATTACAGCTCGGCATTTAACACTATCATCCCCTCCAAGCTGGTTACCAAACTCGCAGAACTGGGTCTCTGCGCATCCCTCTGCAATTGGATCCTCGACTTCCTCATCCACAGACCACAGTCTGTTCGTATTGGTGGAAATGTGTCAGACTCGATAACAATCAGCACGGGACCACCTCAAGGCTGCGTGCTCAGCCCCCTGCTGTACTCACTCTATACTCATGACTGCGTAGCCTGTCATAGTGCAAACTCCATCATCAAGTTCGCTGACGACACCACTGTTGTGGGACGTATCACTGATGGGGATGAGTCCGAGTATAGAAGAGAGATCGAGCAACTGTCCATATGGTGCCAGCACAATAACCTGGCCCTCAACACCAGCAAAACCAAGGAACTGATTGTGGACTTTGGAAGGAATAGGATGGGGACCCACAGTCCCGTTTATATCAATGGGTCAATGGTTGAAAGGGTCAAGAGCTTCAAATTCCTGGGCGTGCACATCTCTGAAGATCTTTCCTGGTTCGAGAACACTGATGCATTTATCAGGAAAGCACATCAGCGCCTCTACTTCCTGAGAAGATTACGGAGAGTCGGTTTGTCAAGGAGGACTCTCTCTAACTTCTACAGGTGCACAGTAGAGAGCATGCTGACCGGTTGCATCGTGGCTTGGTTCGGCAACTTGAGCGCCCTGGAGAGGAAGAGACTACAAAAAGGAGTAAACACTGCCCAGTCCATCATCGGCTCTGACCTTCCTTCCATCAAGGGGATTTATCGAAGTCGCTGCCTCAAAAAGGCTGGCAGTATCATCAAAGACCCACACCATCCTGGCCACACACTCATCTCCCTGCTACCTTCAGGTAGAAGGTACAGGAGCCTGAAGACTACAATGACCAGGTTCAGGAATAGCTACTTCCCCACAGCCATCAGGCTATTAAACCTGGCTCGGCCAAAACTCTGAACATTAATAACCCATTATTTGTTATTTACACTTTATCAGTTTATTTATTCATGTGTTTTGTAGTCAATGCCTACTATGTTCTGTGTGCTGAAGCAAAGCAAGAATTTCATTGTCCTATCAGGGACACATGACAATAAACTTGAACTTGAACTTGATGTTCGGCATGGACTCAGCTGAAGGGCTTGTTTCTGTGATGCATCTATGACTCCACGGCTCCTTTCAGCCGGGTCGCTGACTGATTAAAAAGTAAGGTAGACAAAAATGCTGGAGAAACTCAGCGGGTGAGGCAGCATCTATGGAGCGAAGGAATAGGTGATGTTTCGGTTCGAGACCCTTCTTCAGACTGAAAAAGTAAGTGCGGATGAATGCATACTTCTTTATATCTTATTAATTTCTAATAATTTATGTTCTTTTGAATAATTTCTTGTGCTTTTCTAATAATTACATTTTTGGGTTGTTTGTCAAAAGGTCACCAGGAGAGGCCTCAGGATCAGATGCTTGAGATCTGGATACTGCTTGTGGGTTGTTCCCGGAAACCAGGCTTCTCAGTCGATCACCCCCATTGCTTGTGGTAAGTAGAGCTTGGAGAGATTCCCGGGGATTGAGAGTGAACGGTGGTGACAGTAACACTCTCATTACCAAAGATCCTATAGCAAGCAAGATAGACCACTCGACGAAAAAGACGTAGTACGGTCATGGGCAGATTCATGGGTAATTTACGGCCCCATTTCCGTAACCGGCTTCCCCGTCTCCGCAACAAAGATCCCATAGCGGAGCAAAGATACTAGTGCGGAGACGGAAGCCGGTTACAGAAACATCCTCGTAAAAATAAAAGGTGCACATGACAAACACTCTTGACTCTTGATACAAGTGGACAGTACAGTGATGGAGCTGGTAGAACTTCTGCCTCACAATGCCATAGGCCAGGATTCAATCCTGACCTCCAGTGCTGTCTGTTTGGAGTTTGTATGTTCGCCTTTTTTCCTCTAGGTGCTCCAGTCACCTTCCCAAAGTAGGTCAATCAGCCACTGTCAGTTGCACAATGTGTGCAGGTGAGTGGAGGGTGTTCATGAGAATCCAGGAAATGGGATTAGAGCAAGACAGGTGTAAATATGTGTGCTTTGTGGTCTGCAAGGATACAGTGGGCTGAACGGCCTCTTTGTGCAACTAAGAAATCTAATGGGCCTTTCCCACTTTGGCGATTTTTTTAGGCGACTGCCAGCGACTAGGACAATGGAATTCACCAAAGTCAGCACCAGTGACAACCTACGTCACCTGGCGACAACCTACGTTAACCTGGCGCCAACCGCACCTGCGACAACCTATGACAGCCCAAATTGTCGCCACTGTCGCAGAAAAAATTTCAACATGTCGCCTAAGTGGGACAGGCCCATAAGTTACACATACCTGAGTATGAGCCAGGACTGGGGTGGGGCAAGTGGGCAAAGAGAGTGAACAATGATGCCAGTATGACTGATGGATGAAGTGACAATGCCGCTGCATCTCATTCTCTACAGTCTGCATGTGGCCAGGAACTTATGAGTCGCTCCATCCCTCATGGCCACCCTAAATACAACCTTCCTTGTAACTCACTGTCGACAACGGCCCTGCTAGTCAGGAGATCAAGGCTCCTGATATGCCAGTTCCATCTGTCTTTCCTACTTGTGATCCGATGAAGTTCAATGAAGGTGCATGAGAACGACGGCACTTTGACAAAATTACGGAGTTATAACTCCATTCTTTACACAGGCTGTTGAAAATCCCAACAGCAGTTCTCCAGAGATGCTGCCTGAGCTGCTGAGCTACTCCAGCACTTTGTGTCTTTTTTTGCAAACCAGTATGAGCAGTTCATTGTTTCCCACAGCAGTTCACTGGTCATTGACCCACTGCTGATGAGTGGGAACTGTGGTGCACAAAGTTGTTGCATATTGCAAGTCCCCTCTTCTCCTTTGGTTGTTACTTTTCTCCTTGCAGGAAGAGATTTTGTACCAATGAGAGTAACTGCGAAGGGACAGTGGTAGAACGGTGTAGAGGTCAGAGTTCATTCATTGAAACCTAACAACAGGAATAAGAACAATGAGTGGCTTTCACCCAAAGAGCAGTCATTTGGTTGACTAAGTTACACTGAAATGATCCATTGATTCATAGGATTATAAAGCACGGAAACCTACACTTTCGTCCCACCTCACCCACACTGACTGTAATGCATATCCATGTTATTCCCACGCCCCCGCATTAGGTTGATATCCCACTACACGCTTTTTACCCAAATATAAATAGTACCCACAGAGAGTTGTGAGTCTGTGGAATTCTCTGACTCAGAGGGCGGTAGAGGCCGGTTCTCTGGATACTTTCAAGTGAGAGCTAGACAGGGCTCTTAAAGAAAGCGGAGTCAGGGGATATGGGGAGAAGGCAGGAATGGGGTTCTGATTGGGGATGATCAGCCATGATCACTTTGAATGGTGCTGGCTCAAGGGGCCGAATGGCCTACTCCTGCACCTATTGTTTATTGTCTATTGTCCACCTGTCCAAATAATCTTTAAAAGTTGCAATTACCACCATTTCTCTTGGCAACTCATTCCAGATATTCCTCCCTCTGTGAGAATGACTAATGGCCCCGTCCCACGGTACGAGTTCATTCCAAGAGCTCTCCCGGTTTAAAAAAAAATCAAACTCGTGGTAAGCACGGAGAATAAACGTAGCGGGTACGTCGGAGCTCGGGGACGTCTCTTAGCGGCCCATAACGCTAACGGCAGGTACTCGGGAAGATTAGCTAACGGCAGGTAAGCTCGGGAAGACTCGTAATTATTTTTCAACATGTTGAAAAATGTCCACGAGAGCCTCGAGTACCGACGAGCGGCCATTACCGTAAATCTCCGAGTTCGAATCAGGGCAAACTTGGGAGAGCTCTTGGAATGAACTCGTACCGTGGGACAGGGCCATTACTCTTGTACCCTCTTTTAAATTCCTCCCCTGTGCCCTCTAGTTTTAGACTGCTGTACTGGGGGGGGGGGAATAAAGACTGTGTATAGTATATCAATACTTCTGTTGATTTAAATGTGGCAAAAAATGGTATAAAATTGCATTTGGAGGTAGCCTGTTGCACAGGGTATTGGCGGGAGGATTTGAACGGAGCATCAACCTTGTACTTCACCTGGGCGTTTGAATGTACTCAACGGCCACGCTAAAAATAAAAGCAAAATTCATACAAGAATTGACTAATTTTAAACTACCTACATAATCCCTACCTCCATATTCTCTCTAATTTTCTAGTTTTGACTTCTTCATCACCCCATAATTATGTGGCTCTACAACATATGGATGTGCTTCTGTTGACAGAACCAATATATTTCTGACCCTCTTTTCATTGAGACACTCTATTCTTGACCATTCGTTGGGTTACCTGCTCTGAATTTCCTGTGGGCTTGCTGCCTGATAAAGGCACCCACGAAGCACTTGAGACGCCTTGCTGATTAAATATTTTGTTGTTAGCAACAAATAATTGTTATTAATAATAATCCAGTGGGATGAAGGGGGTGGGAAGAAATGAAACAAAATCGAAGGTCTCGATCGTTGGTCAAACCAGGAAGGTACCTGATTGTGCATCTTGTCGAAGTTCTTGCCCAGCATTCTCCTCATGTGCTTGCGTGAATGGGATGTCATCTGGTGCTTCAGAAGGAAGGAGAAGAGGCAGCCGTCGCGAATGCAGTGAAAGTGACTATTTACCTGGTTGTACTTGCAGCCTGCAAGACACAAAAGATAAACAAATAAATAATGCATGCCTTGTCAGGTGGCATCTCCAGAGTGGAAACAGTTGCGGTACGGGCATGCAGCAACTTGCCCGTTGCCATGGCAGCAAACAATGATTGCCATCACATTGACAGCGCTCCTGCATTCAATGTGCAAAGGTGAGGAAAATGAGTTAATGCAGAGCATTAAGCTGCGATGCCCCAATTGGACTGAAGGCAGTTGCTATGGACGCCATGCCACATTTCTGCATGCCGCACTGTTACAACCTGCTGGCTTGCTTCAGTGGGCGCCTCTTGATGCCTGTGGGCCTGACTGTCAGGGGTTCAACTCCTCGTTCAACTAACACTCTCCCCTGCAGTCTTTGGCCAATGTGTGAACTGATCTGGGGAATTGCTTTACAGTATGGACACGACGGGCTGAATGGCCCATCAATCCAACCGTAGAGCAGGAAAAGCGTCTGTGTTGATAGGATCACTGCAGAAGATAGACTGATATTCCCTTCTCAAACTCGGCGCAGATGCTCAATGACATTGACAGCTGTCACTCATGTTCCTCGGGCGTTCAACATTTGTGCTTTAACCTCTAACAATTTCCTTCTGCCTGTGTTTGTGTGGTCTGTTTGACAGCAGCCCCCTAAACAGTTCACAATTACTTTTGAAAAGCAACACCTCCATAGAGCAATGTGAAAGGCCCAAGAGAACTTGCTATCAGGATAACCCACAAGTTGTCCAAAACCATCGCACCAACCCACACACGCACACGCACACACACATATACACACACACACACACACACATACATACACACACACACACCCACATATACACACACACATACACACACACACACACACACACACACACACACACACACACACATCCACATATACACACATACACACACACACACGCACACACACACACATCCACATATACACACACACGCACACACGCACACCCTTCATTCTCTCTATTCCTCTACCGTCTCTATGCTTAAAGGCTTGTTTGACCTAGCATTTATGAATGAAAGGCTTCAACTATCAATCTTGCTTCTCCCTCCAGATGCTGCTTGACCTGCTGAGTGTTTCCAGCAGTTTCTGGTTATGTTAGCCTGCATAGTTTCAAAGTCCAGTGGACTAAGACAAGAGTCCTTAGGCAGCTCCACCCAAGTGGAACCCCCTCAGTAGCACCATGAAGAGTCAGCCCTCATAGGGTCAAACAGCACAGGAACAGGCCCCTTGGGCTAACTCGTGCAACCAAGATGCATGTATCAGCTAGTTCCATTTGACCCATGTCCCTCTCAACCTGAGCAAATGTATTTTAAATGTTAATGTACCTGCCTCAACTACTTCCTCCACAGCATGTTCCACATATGTACCACCCTCTGTGTGAAAAAGATGCCCCTCAGGTTCCTATCTGAATCTACCTCTCAACTTAATTTTAGTTCTTGATTCACCAACCCAAGGAAAAAGTCTGTGTATTCACCCTATCTACGCCCCTCATAATTTTATATACCTCTCTGTAAGATCACCCCCTCAATCTCCTACGCTCCAAGGAATAAGGTCCTAGCCTGTCCAGCCTCTCCCTATAACTCCCCAGTCCCCTCGAGTCCTGCTGCATTCTTGTAATTGTTTCTGTGTTCTTTCCAGCTCAATGGCATCTCCCTTACAGCAGACTGACTTTGAACATAGTACTCTGGTCTCTTCAGTGGATTTACCCACACCATTTGAGCTACCCTTTAGGGACACTGTTAACCTACAGGAGTAAGCAACGGCCATTGATCCAGGAACATGTGATCAAATCCCATCAAGGCAGCTAGGGAATATATCTTGGTTAAATAAATTCCAAAGTTAAATCCCAAAGTTGTGTTTAGCAGTGGCAAATCAGGGCACCACTTTTATTGATGGTGGATTACTAACACTCACTTTGAAAGGGTGGGGAGAGGGTTGGAATTGGTTGAAACATGCAGGATACTGTGGGGTCTTGGTGGGATAGATGTGGAGGGATATTTCTCCGTGTAAGTGAATCTAGTACTCGGGCACTTTTAAACAGAAGGGATCACCCATTTATGACGAAGATGAGGTGATTTTTTTTTCTTGCTGAAGTCCATGAGGCTTTGGAACCTTCAACCTCATTGGGCGGTGGATTCAGAGACGTCAAGGACTTTTAAGGTAGAGGTTGATGTATATTTGATAAAAACAGCACCAGAGACCGGGGTTCAATCCTGACTATGGACGCTGTCTGTATGGAGTTTGTACGTTCTCCCTGTGACATGTGTGGGTTTTCTCCGGGATCTCTGGCTTCCTCCCACACTCCAATGACGTACAGGTTTGTAGGTTAATTGGGTTGGTATAATTGTAAATTGTAGGATAGTGTTAGTATGCAGGGATCGCTGGTCGCGTGGACTTGGTGCGCCAAAGTGCCTGTTTCCGCACTGTATCTCTAACCTAAACTAAACGGGTGAATATTCAGCAGTGAAGACAATTAGCTTACAATAAGATTAGCTGTGATCTTGTTAAATGAGAAAGCAGGATTTGAGGGGCTGAATAGCCTTCTCGGGTTCTTCATCCGTCTTTTGATTCATTTGGGGAAGGAAATGCCAAAGTCCTACCCAGAGTGACCAATATGTGACTCCAGAGTTACCCATGTGTTACCTTACTCCCCCCTGAAGTGGTCTAGCCGCTTGTTCAGGAACGATGGGGACTGGCCAACAATCTCAAGACAGGTGAACAACACCGTGTGTACATCAATGGAAAAATTACACCGATGTAAGCTTTCCGTTGGCAGGAACCACTATACATTTTCAATCAAACCCAGCTTGTTATAGCTATTGTAAATCATCAGTCAGGATTGTAATTCACCTCCTTTAATTAATAAGATGCTGGATTCAATACAAGTATATTCATAAAGGTAATATAAAGAGAAGTCATAGAGAGGATTGCAGCTGATGTGTTAAAGCCTTGTGCTTTAATCAAACCTAATTGGTTGTAGCTGAGAGCTATAATGCAGCTATGAAAAGGAAAATGGCCTAGAGGGATTCTTCCCATATCTGTATCCCACCCCTGTGAAAATAACGGGATATAATCTCCTGACTCCTCCTCTTGGATCTCAGCTTCCTGCTTCCTACAGATTGCGGCTGTTAAACTCCACAACTGTTCTGGGGCAGAGGTGAAAGTCACCCGCTCTGAGCTGGTACAATGTACCGTTAACATTATAACGTCCAACCTTCAGCACAGACTGCGTTTACTGGTAGGGTTGCGCTGGTGATGGTGACTAGTTCTATCACGTCTTTGTGATGTGGGTGGAAAGCGGAGCCCCACGCGGTCACAGGGAGAACGTGTAAACTCCACACAGACAGCATAGAAGGTCAGGATCGAACCCGTGGATCTGCGGCGCTGTGAGGCACCAGCTGTATCAACTGCACCACTGTGCCGCCTTGATTTCAACCAGAAGTTAGGGCCAGTGGAAGGGCTTTGGCCATTTGTGGAGGAGCACTGCAAAGTGACGAATATTCCACACATAATGATTCCGTAATGACAGGGTGGGATGATACGTCTGGCCAGGTTACTCCCCCCAACTCTTTGAGTCACAGAATAATGGGATATAGAAACAGCCGGAAATTGGAGGAACAGCACCTCATATTCCGCCTGGGTTACTTGCGTCCGGATAGCATGAACATTGAATTCTCCCAATTTTGCTAGCCCTTGCTGTCTCCTCCCCTTCCTTAACCCTCGAGCTGTCTCCTCTCATCCCCCCGCCCTCGGGCTCCTCCTCCCTTTTCCCTTCCTTCTCCCCCCCACCCCCCATCAGTCTGAAGAAGGGTTTCGGCCCGAAACGTCGCCCATTTCATAGAAACATAGAAATTAGGTGCAGGAGTAGGCCATTCGGCCCTTCGAGCCTGCACCGCCATTCAATATGATCATGGCTGATCATCCAACTCAGTATCCCGTACCTGCCTTCTCTCCATACCCTCTGATCCCCTTAGCCACAAGGGCCACATCTAACTCCCTCTTAAATATAGCCAATGAACTGGCCTCGACTACCCTCTGTGGCAGAGAGTTCCAGAGATTCACCACTCTCTGTGTGAAAAAAGTTCTTCTCATCTCGGTTTTAAAGGATTTCCCCCTTATCCTTAAGATGTGACCCCTTGTCCTGGACTTCATCAACATCGGGAGCAATCTTCCTGCATCTAGCCTGTCCAACCCCTTAAGAATTTTGTAAGTTTCTATAAGATCCCCTCTCAATCTCCTAAATTCTAGAGAGTATAAACCAAGTCTATCCAGTCTTTCTTCATAAGACAGTCCTGACATCCCAGGAATCAGTCTGGTGAACCTTCTCTGCACTCCCTCTATGGCAATAATGTCCTTCCTCAGATTTGGAGACCAAAACTGTACGCAATACTCCAGGTGTGGTCTCACCCAGTCTCACCCAGGTACAACTGCAGTAGAACCTCCCTGCTCCTATACTCAAATCCTTTTGCTATGAAAGCTAACATACCATTCGCTTTCTTCACTGCCTGCTGCACCTGCATGCCCACTTTCAATGACTGGTGTACCATGACACCCAGGTCTCGCTGCATCTCCCCTTTTCCTAGTCGGCCACCATTTAGATAATAGTCTGCTTTCCTGTTTTTGCCACCAAAATGGATAACCTCACATTTATCCACATTATACTGCATCTGCCAAACATTTGCCCACTCACCCAGCCTATCCAAGTCACCTTGCAGTCTCCTAGCATCCTCCTCACAGCTAACACTGCCCCCCAGCTTAGTGTCATCCGCAAACTTGGAGATATTGCCTTCAATTCCCTCATCCAGATCATTAATATATATTGTAAATAGCTGGGGTCCCAGCACTGAGCCTTGCGGTACCCCACTAGTCACTGCCTGCCATTGTGAAAAGGACCCGTTTACTCCTACTCTTTGCTTCCCGTTTGCCAACCAGTTCTCTATCCACATCAATACTGAACCCCCAATGCCGTGTGCTTTAAGTTTGTATACTAATCTCTTATGTGGGACCTTGTCGAAAGTCTTCTGGAAGTCCAGATACACCACATCCACTGGGTCTCCCCTATCCACGCTACTAGTTACATCCTCGAAAAATTCTATAAGATTCGTCAGACATGATTTACCTTTTGTAAATCCATGCTGACTTTGTCCAATGATTTCACCACTTTCCAAATGTGCTGCTATCCCATCTTTAATAACTGACTCTAGCAGTTTCCCCACTACCGATGTTAGACTAACTGGTCTGTAATTCCCCGTTTTCTCTCTCCCTCCCTTCTTAAAAAGTGGGGTTACGTTTGCTACCCGCCAATCCTCAGGAACTACTCCAGAATCTAAAGAGTTTTGAAAGATTATTACTAATGCATCCACTATTTCTGGAGCTACTTCCTTAAGTACTCTGGGATGCAGCCTATCTGGCCCTGGGGATTTATCGGCCTTTAATCCATTCAATTTACCCAACACCACTTCCCGGCTAACCTGGATTTCACTCAATTCCTCCAACTCCTTTGACCCGCGGTCCCCTGCTATTTCCGGCAGATTATTTATGTCTTCCTGAGTGAAGACGGAACCAAAGTAGTTATTCAATTGGTCCGCCATATCCTTGTTCCCCATGATCAACTCACCTGTTTCTGACTGCAAGGGACCTACATTTGTTTTAACTAATCTCTTTCTTTTCACATATCTATAAAAACTTTTGCAGTCAGTTTTTATGTTCCCTGCCAGTTTTCTTTCATAATCTATTTTTCCTTCCCAAATTAAGCCCTTTGTCCTCCTCTGCTGGTCTCTGAATTTCTCCCAGTCCTCCGGTATGCTGCTTTTTCTGGCTAATTTGTACGCATCATCCTTCGCTTTGATACTATCCCTGATTTCCCTTGTTATCCACAGATGCACTACCTTCCCTGATTTATTCTTTTGCCACACTGGGATGAACAATTTTTGTAGTTCATCCATGCAGTCTTTAAATGTCTTCCATTGCATATCCACCGTCAACCCTTTTAGAATTAATTGCCAGTCAATCTTGGCCAATTCACGTCTCATACCCTCAAAGTTACCTTTCTTTAAGTTCAGAACCATTGTTCCTGAATTAACAATGTCACTCTCCATCCTAATGAAGAACTCAACCATATTATGGTCACTCTTGCCCAAGGGGGCACGTACAACAAGACTGCTAACTAACCCTTTCTCATTACTCAATACCAGTCTAAAATAGCCTGCTCTCTCGTTGGTTCCTCTACATGTTGATTTAGATAACTATCCCGCATACATTCCAAAAAATCCTCTTCCTCAGCACCCCTGCCAATTTGATTCACCCAATCTATATGTAGATTGAAGTCACCCATTATAACGGTTTTGCCTTTGTCACACGCATTTCTAATTTCCTGTTTGATACCATCTCCAACTTCACTACTACTGTTAGGTGGCCTGTACACAACACCCACCAGCGTTTTCTGCCCCTTAGTGTTTCGCAGCTCTACCCATACCGATTCCACATCCTCCAAACTAATGTCCTTCCTTTCCATTGCGTTAATCTCCTCTCTAATCAGCAACGCTACCCCACCTCCTTTTCCTTTCTCTCTATCCCTCCTGAATATTGAATATCCCTGGATGTTCAGCTCCCAGCCTTGGTCACCCTGGAGCCATGTCTCCGTGATCCCAACTATATCATAGTCATTAATAGCTATCTGCACATTCAACTCATCCACCTTATTACGAATGCTCCCTGCATTGAGACACAAAGCCTTCAGGCTTGTTTTTACAACACTGTTACCCCTTATACAATTATGTTGAAAAGTGGCCCTTTTTGATTTTTGCCCTGGATTTTCCGGCCTGCGACTTTTACTTTTCACCTTGCTACCTATTGCTTCTACCCTCATTTTACACCCCTCTGTCTCTACGCTCACACATTTAAGAAACCCTTTCCCTTTAACTCCATCCTCCACTATCCCATTCGACATCCTTCGCTTCATAGATGCTGCTGCACCCGCTGAGTTTCTCCAGCATTTTTGTGTACCTTAGAAACAGCCTTGTTGCTTTAACTTGTCCATGACAACCAACTGCCGACCTCAACTAGTCCCATTTTCTGTACATTTGCCCTTATCTTTCTAAACATGTCCTATCCATGTACCTATTCAAATGTCTTTTCAATGTTGTAATTGCATGTGCCTCCTCCGGCAGCTCGTTCCATACACCCACCACCCTTTGAGTGGAAAAGTTACCCCTCAGGTATCTATTAAATCTTTCCCTCCTCACTCTCCGACAGGTCAGCTCATCGAAGGCAAGTGTGTTTTGCGAATGGACAAAATGGGAGCAAACCATGTCGCAAGGTATCTGCACTGACATGGAGTGGTTGAATATAAGGACTGGGGAGTTGCTGGAGCAAGAGCCAACAAGCATACATTACAATCTGGACAGCATTAGATGCGATGGCAGGCGTTTCTGTGATTAAATAACAAAAGATATTCCACATTTCATCACATTGTACAAAGACCCTAAGTGTATTTTGACCATCTCAGGAAACATTAATGGTTTGTTTTCAGTGCCTCACTTTCTTGACCTCAATGTCCTACTTCATCTCTCCTTAAAACCAACCTCTTTGACTTGCCCTGACCATTCTATAGGTGAGCTGGAGCAAAGAAGGTCCACATGGTGTAACTTGGGGCTGCTCTACCACACCAACATCATGGTGTTAGTACAATTCCCTCTTTGCCCTTTGGATCCTCACCCAGACGGCCGCACTCTTCTCGTTTGGTGAAGTACTTGAACCCATTGGCAGCTCGTCTCTCAGCCTTCTCGTGCTTTTTGACATGCCAGGGGAGCTTTGTCGTGATGTTAGTCACAAAGTTGCAGAATGGCCGTAAGCAGTGGTAGTGTCCTCTCATACGGAACTCACAATGCTGTAACGGGATAGAAGTATGTTGTTAGATGGCAGCAGACTTCCGACATTACAGTCACTGGTGAATGGACTTTCCCCGACAACTGTCCTTGTAACACATCTGAAGAAGGTTCCCGACCCAAAATGTTGTTGGTTTGTTCCTTCTGCAGATACTGCCTGACGCACTGAGTTCCTTTGTTTTACTCAAGATTCCAGCAACTGTAATATTTTGTATTTCTATAACATGCAAGAGCCTGTATCTCTTTCTTAAAAGCAATACCCACTCGATGACAGGGACCTGTTCTGTATTCCTCTTCCAGAAGAAGGGTCCACCGACCACTTTCAAGCTGGCCATTTCCTGCTTGTCATCTCTCCAAGGACAGTGATATCCACACTAGAGTGTCTGTTCCTCAGCTGAGAGAGAGCAGAGCCACTCTGTTCTGCTGGGACCTGACCAGGTCCTGCATGTTGTATTGAGGAGTGGAGGAGACCAGGACCTGCTGATCTCAAGTGTTGTCAATGTCAATACCTCGGTGGGTGGGAGTACACTGGGCTACTGGGATATCAGTGCTACCACCAGAATACAATGGGACAAAAGCAGTAAGTACAATTACAAATGCCCTAACTTCACTTCAAGTCAAAACTAACATGTACCGGTTGTATGGCTCCCTTGAGTAAAACAAAAATGTTGGAGTAACTCAATGGATCAGGCAGCATCGGTGGAGGGAATGGATGGGCTGCGTTCAATCCCTCCACAGATGCTGCCTGACCCGCTGAGTTACTCCAACGTTTTGTGTTTTACTCAAGATTTCAGCATCTGCAGCTCCTTGTTTCTCCAGAGGGTCAGGCAGCATCTCTGGAGAACATGGACAGGTGACGTTTTGGGTCGGGACGAAAAAGTCTGAAGATGGGTCCTGACCTGAAAAGTCACCCATCCGTGTTCTCCAGAGATGCCACTTGACCCGCTGAGTTCCTTCAGCACTCTGTGCCTTAAACCGTTAGTTTTGTTAATTCATTTTATATTAATGCATACAGAGGCATTGCTGCGGTGCAGTTAATAGAGCCGCTGACTGACAGTTCCAGTCTCAGAGGCTCAATCCCGGCTGGCGTTTTCACGGTTCTCCTTGTGTCGATTCTCCCAGTGCTCCGGATTCTTCCCACATCTCAAAGATGTGCGAAGTGGTTGGTTAATTTGCCCTGGTGTGTGTAGGTGAGTGGCAGACTCTGTTGGCGATGGGGACGGAGAGTTGATGGGAATGTGGAACAAATTAAATGGATTGGTGTAGGATTGTTGTAAGCGGGTGCTTAATGATTGGTCCTGACTTGATCGAGTCTAAAGGGGCTGTTATGTGCCGTATGACTCTACTGGTGGTACTCATTAGTTATCACTATTGATCCCAGCTCAGGTTTATTCTCCTCCCCTAATAGCCCTCTGAACCACATACCTTGTTGGGCATTTCAGAATGGAGGTCAACCACAACATTTCAAGTTCACATCACCATTTATTCCAGATTTTATTTAGATTTTCTATCTGAATTAATTGGTCCTGAGCTCTGGATGACTACAGATCCAATAACTGCTCTGGCATTGCATCTTCTCCCAGCCTGGACTAGCAGTGACCATGGACACAACATGTGGTGCCTCTATCCCTTTGTGGGCCGACCACTCAATCAATGCTCTTGGATCGGTTACTGCGCTGGCATCTCTAACCTCTCTCCATCTACATGTCACCAATGACTCATCCCTCGAGGGCATACTCCATTTCCAGTTGAGTGAATGGCTGTGAACTGGTCCTGATTCACAGGTTGTTTTTACTTCAAGCCAATCTCTAGGAATCGGTGAACCTCAGGGTTGAAGTGGAATAAATCTTACGCCAGTTACTGGGAATGACCCTGAACATACTGGAGTGGACGCAAACTACAAAGCTGCTCTGATTCTGTGTTCATAACACAGGAAAAGTATACGGGTCTAATAAAGGAAAAAAACAATGATGATGCTTTCAACCTGCCTTCCATTGACTCCATCTACACGTCAGGCTGCCTCGGCAAGGCCATCAGCATAATCAGGGACCATTCTCATCCTGTTTACTTACTTTCCCATCAAGCAAGAGGTACAGAAGTTTGAAAATGCATATCTCCAGATTCAGGGACATTTTCTTCCCAACTGTTATCAGGCAATTGAACTGTCCTCAGATCAGCTAGTGTGTGGTCCAGACCTCCCATCTATCTCATTGAAGACCTTTGAGCTAACTTTAATCAGACTTTACCTTGCTCTAAATGTTGTGCCCTTTACCCTTATCTGTACACTGGACGGCTTGATTGTAATCATGTATAATCTTTACTTTGGTTGGACAATAATAATAAACTGAACTAAAGAATAGGTCAAGAGGTCCCAAAGTGGTTTGGATGTTTGTGCCACTGTTGTAAAGTGGATCTGATGGACATCTGACAGATAAGAGTGCAGAAGCTGTCAGTCGGAACCACACTGTGGAGTCTTAAGGGTCTTAAGGGCCTGTCCCACTTTCACGACCTAATTCATTACCTTTTTTACTCGTGGACATTTTTCATCGTGCTAGAAAAAATGCCCCGACGTACTTAATGCCACAAGTACCTACGACTAGCATCACGGCCTCCTACGACCTTGTGACGACCATGCTGCGAGTATGAGTCAAGGGCAAACTCGGCAGAGGTCGTGAATTAGGTCGTGAAAGTGGGACAGGCCCTTTACTAGGGTTTGTCCTAAAGTCAGAAGTAACTAACAGCATAGAAACAGACTTCATCCAACATCCATTTTACATCAATCCTCTTTTTAATCTCCCCACATTGCCGTGAACTCAGATTCTACCACTCACCGACACATCAGGGACAATGTAGTTTGCAGTTTGCAGTTGAGGCTTTGGGTTTTGGGTCCGTTCCCAGTTTAATTTCCAGACATTCCTCAGTAAGTGGACTACCAATCTGCACATATTTGGAATTGTGGAGGAAATCGGAGCGCCCAGAGGAAACCCATAAGATCACACAAGGAGACCGTGCAAACTCCACGCTGGCAGCACTGGAGGTCAGGATTGAAAAGCCTAGGTCGCTGGACATGTTCCATTGTGCTGCTCAGTGTGAGAATGTGGATCTGGGATGTCTGTTAAAGCACAGCCTGCACTGACCAGTACACTAGCACTAACTAGCGGCAATTTACAGTTTTTACCGAAATTTGTGCGTGGGATTGGTGGAGGTCTATGGCAGCAGCCAATACCTATTCTGAACTTGTTTTGCTATTGCTGGATCATTGGATTTGAGTGGAATCCAATCCATTGAAAAGAATGGAGGTGTTTATCCAGAGGTTTGAATGTTTTATACAGTCATATGCATTGGAGACGTTGAATTGTTTTGCCTGGAATGTTTTTGGTGCTTTTAGATTTCCCATTGTGTCTCCCAGGGCAGTTACTGAGGAAGTTTCAGTACAAAGGTCCGCTGAGCTGGTGGCCTGACGATGATAGACAACAAGGTGGATCCCAAACCAGACGTGATCTCAGTTTACGTACCTGATTGGGACAGAGACACTGCAGAGAGTAGTAGGAGAACTGGTCTCGTACGTTGACCAGGTTGTTGTTGGGATTGATGTGGTCGAGACAATGTGACTCAGCCTTCCCCGATGTTTTACAGACATACTTGCAGTTTCCAAACAAACAGTGGAAGTGGAATTTGTTCGAGTATTTGCAGTCAGTCGCCAGGCAGGGATCGCTAAAGAGAATAAAAAAACGTTGTTAGATAAAATGCATGCCGACCAGGAAGAAGGAACGGCATTTCTTTAGTGCCACTCAAAGCACTCCGGAGATGTTGGATTCAGTGATGTTCTTCCTGAAGTGTTTTAATGCAAGAAATCACTGCACAGCAATATTTTAATGGCTGCATATTATGCTTTGGGGAGGTCGATGGAGGAATAAACATCTTCCTCTCCAACATAACAACACCGTAGTTTCTATCCCCACAGCGGAGAGTTTAATGTGTCATCTGAAGGATGACATTGCCCAAAGTCAAGATCTCCCTATAACCTTCATCTCCAACAATGCAGGTCTATCTCTATCCTTCATCCAGGGCACGACTCACTTAGTGACAGCACATACATTTCTGCTCTCTTCTCTCAAGTAGGTCTTCTGACTCGTAGGCATGGGAATTACTTACTGACCCACAGCTGGGCAAGAGTCTACTTACACCAGCAAGGAGGATTGTTTCTGGTCATCGCAGTGGGAATCAGCTGAGGGTCTCATCTTCTGTTTGGTTCAGGCAAGCGTTAGCCAAAATCAGATATGTGGGACTGTGGTCATCAATAGGATGCTTCAAATGTGACATAAGTACATTTGTAAAGTCTGTAACCGTTGAGGTTTTGGAATTTGGGTTCCTTTCCAGTTTAATTCCATGACTTTCCTCAGCTAGAGGACTTGTTTCAGTGAATCTGTCCCAACTGGGAATTCGAATTCTGCAGAAGCCCAAAATGCTACATCCTATTCATACAGGTGCCTTGACCCCCAACATTGCTCCTTGCTGCGACTTTTACGCTTCACAATACATACGGTGTTGAAGCATTTAATGGCCGCTGTAAATTCCCAGTGACACTCCGACATTCACAGCTGCCTTCGATCCTCATGAAGCAGCAGTGATAAATGTATATTGTAAACTTCCATGATGTAAGAAAGTTCACAATATCAATCACGTAACTACAGTCAGATAACGGATTAGTGCTATATGTCAAACAGACAATAACAGATACCTGAAAATAGATTATGCAGCCAGTTCAGTCAAAAGGTTTAGTGGTTGTCAAGAAGTCCAAATGCTCAAAGCACATGCCCACGAGGTTGGATTAATGTTTAGAGCTTGCACTCAGCGATCTATCATTTATAAGACAGATTGACAGTGGCAATTTTAGTTCAAATAATCAAGGCAACATAATTTAACGTCAAGATTTGATGGTGTTGTTCCAGTTTTGAGAGAAGCCAGGAGCTCCTGTTTACTGTCCAATGAACTGTGTTGAAAGGAGGAGGGAGGAAAGAGCTGGTGTCTGATTTGTCGTCCACAGTGGGCATCACGGCGACACAGCGACACAGCGCCAGCGACCAGGGTTCGATCCGGACTACGTGGGTTTCCTCCGGGCGCTCTGGTTTCCTCCCACATGCCAAAGATGTGCAGGTTTGTAAGTTAATTGGCTTCGTTAAAATTGTAAATTGCCCCCAGAGTGTCGGATGGTGCTACTGTACGGGGTGGTCGCTGGTCGGCCGACGGGCCTGTTTCTGCGCTGCATCTCTAAACAAAACTAAACTAATGTCTGAAGAAGAAAGATGGAGACACATTTCATTTGGGGATGAGCGAGGAGGGCATATTTTGTCAAGGTGGCTCACGTAAACGACACGTGCTGCCCATTGCTGCTGAGTTGCAGTGACAACGAGAAGAATGGAATAAAAACTAATGGGGAAATAACCTGCTGTTGATTACACAGATACATAGACAAAGGTGCAGGAGTAGGCCATTCGGCCCCTCGAGCGAGCATCGCCATTCAATGTGATCATTTCTGATCATCCACAATCAGTACCCCGTTCCTGCCTTCTCCCCATACCCCATGATTCTGCTAGCCCTAAGAGCGCTATCTATCTCTCTTTTGAATGCGTCCAGTGAATCGGCCTCCACTGCCTTCCGAGGCAGAGAATTCCACAAATTCACAACTCTCTGTGTGAAAATATTTTCCTCATCTCAGTTCTAAATGACCGACTCCTTCTACTTAAACTGTGGCCCCTGTTTCTGGACTGCCCCAACATCGGGAACATGTTTCCTGCATCTAGCGTGTCTAATCCCTTAATAATTTTATATGCTTCTATAAGATCCCCTCTCATCCTTCTAAATTCCAGTGAATACAAGCTTAGTTACTCCATTCTTTCATAATATGACAGTCCTGCCATCCCGGGAATTAATCTCGTGAACCTACGCTGCACTCCCTCAATAGCAAGAATGTCCTTCCTCAAATTAGGAGACCAAAACTGCACACAATACTCCAGGTGTGGTCTCACCAGGGCCCTGTACAACTGCAGAAGGACCTCTTTGCTCCTATACTCTTGTTATGAAGGCCAACATGCCATTAGCTTTCTTCACTGCCTGTTGTACCTGCATGCTTACTTTCAGTGACTGATGTACAAGGACAACCAGGTCTCGTTGTACTTCCCCTTTTCCTAACCTGACACCATTCAAATAATAATTTGCCTTCCCGTTCTTGCCACGAAAGTAGATATCCCCACATTTTTCCACATTATACTGCATCTGCCATGCATCTGCCCATTTACCCAACCTGTCCAAGATAACCTGCATCCTCATAGCATTCTCTTCACAGTTCACACTGCCACCCAGCTATGTGTCACCTGCAAATTAAAATTTGCTACTTTTAATTCCTTCAACTTAATCATTAATGTATATTGTAAATAGCTGCGGTTCCAGCACCGAGCCTTGTGGCACTCCACTAGTCACTGCCTGCCATTCCGAAAGGGACAAGTATACCCCTACTCTTTGTTTCCTGTCTGCCAACCAATTTTCTAACCATGTCAGTACCCTACCCCCAATACCATGTGCTCTAATTCCACTAACCTCCTATGTGGGACCTTATCAAAAACTTTCTAAAGTCCAGGTACACTACATCCACTGGCTCTCCCTTGTCCATTTAACTTGTTACATCCTCAAAAAATTCCAGAAGATTTGTCAAGCATGACTTCCCCTTCATAAATCCTAGCTGACTTGGACCGATCCTGTTACTGCTATTACATCTTTGATAATCGACTCCAGCATCTTCCCCACCACTGATGTCAGGCTAACTGGTCTATAATTCCCTGCTTTCTCTCTCCCTCCTTTCTTGAAAAGTGGGATAACATTAGCTACCCTCCAATCTACAGGAACTGATCCAGTATCTATAGAACATTGGAAGATAATCACCAATGCGTCCACGATTTCTAGAGCCACCTCCTTGAGTAACCTGGGATGCAGACCATCAGGCCCTGGGGATTTATCAGCCTTCGGTCACATCAGTCTTTATCATTCAGTAATGTTCTGTTCAGGGGAATTGTCACTAAGTTCACACGCAATCTGGTCACAGACAGAGGGCAGCTTCCCTCTGGGCCACGTGCTCACTTGGGCACCTCATTACCAAGGAGAATGTCGTTCAGAATTCTCTGGTAGGATTTGGATGTTGCTGGCAAATGCAGCATTTATTACCCATCTCGCATGGCAGGTTATTTCCACTTTCGCTTTTATTCCACTCTTCTTGAGAAAGCCTAATAAGCACCACCTGGAATGAATGCGTTCCATCCAGTATTGTTGGGTTAGTGTGGACAGCAATGTATTCCTGTGCAGGATGGATTGTGATTTGACTGTCATTGTCTAACATACGAAATAGGAGCAGGAGTAGGTCATCTCAACCCTAACACTCAGCAAGATCTAGTTGATTGCTGGAGCAAGTTCAAGGAGTCGAAGCTGACAATTGGCAGGGTAGATTCTATACCAGAGAGTGGACTTTGTCTACTTATCTCACACGCACTTGCAGAGGAAGCAGGAGAACTTCTACACCAAAACGTGGCAACACTTGTGTATTGCCAAGGTTGCATGCAAAACAAAGCATTCCACTGTCCTTAGGTACATGTGACAATAAAGTATCATTCATTCATTCATTCATATTTTTCTCCGTGTCAGTCATGGTTCTACTACAACTACCATTTTCCTGCCCTGGTCCCATAACCCATGATCCCTGTAATATGCATAAATCCACAGACCTTTGTTCAGGATACAATCAATGACAGTCTCCAGAATAGAGAATTCCAAAGATTCACCACTCAGCGTGATGAAATTCCCCCTTATTTCGATCTTAAATGGCTAATTGTGTGTGTGTGCGTGTGTGACCCCTGATTCTTCATCCAGGAAAACTTCCTCCCTCTTTCTACCCTGTTAAGCTCTTTAATGATGTGTGTATTTCATTGAGGGTGTCACAGTGGTGCAGCGGGTAAAGCTGCTGCCTCACAGCGCCAGTGACCCGGGTTCAATCCTGGGGCCCCGTGACCTCACGGGTTTCCTCCGGGTGCTCCGGTTTCCTCCCACAACCCAAAGACGTGACTTTGTAGGTTATTTGGCCCTCAATTGCCTGGCGTGTGGAGAGTGGATGTGAAAGTGGGATAACACAGAACTAGTGTGATTGATGGTTGGCATGGACTCGGCGAGCCAAAGGGCTCCCTCATCACTTCATTAGGATGTGTAGGCTTTGCGGAGGGTGCAGAAGAGGTTAGCCAGGATTGCAGCCTGGATTGGAATGTATTAGTCATCAGGAGAGGATGGACAAACGTGGAGGAGGTTTTCTTGGAGGCTGAGGGGAGACAGATAGAAGTATGCAAAACTATGAGATATATCCATAGGGTGGTTCCCAGGCTGGAAATGTCTAATACCTAAAGGTGATAGGTTTAAGGTGTTCAAAGGTGATTTGCGAGATATTTTTTTTTACACAGAGGTAGGTGCGTGGAAGAGTAGAAGCATACATGATAGGTACACTGAAGAGGTATCTAGAACAGCCAGGGAATAGAGAGGTATAGAGCATGTGCAGGCAGATGAGTTTAGATGGTGATCATTGCAGACATGGTGGACCGATGGGCCTGATCCTGCGCTGTTTGTTCTGTGTTCTCATCCCAGGACTTAAACTCCCAGATCTGGAGTGCATTGGAACCAACGCATACAGATATATCTCTGCCCAGATAAGGAGAAAACCACAGCAGACAGATTTTGCACAGAAGAGACGTAAATGTAAATAGACATGGCTGCAGGCAGCTGTGGCTGGGTTAAACCATCTCCCTGCTGCCAGTCACAGAGTTAGAGAAAACTGCCACACTCACTTTTCCTGAAACTGCAGGAATCCCGGTTTGACCTGAGGCTTTGCATTCTCCAGGGAGGTGGTTGCCAGGGAGGACGTGGCCAGCGTGGTTACAGGGAGCTGTGGCATGGAGGCGGCCAGCTGTTTCCAGGTGAAGAGCGTCGAGGCGGAGGTGACGGCCGTGGGACTCGCCGGGGAGAGCTGGACGCCGGTGGCCGTCACCATGGCGATGGGGGGGAATGCCGAGTTGCCCAGGCATCTCATTGGGGTGGAGAAATAAGGCTCCGACTTCACCTTCACCACCCCACCGTCCGCTCGGAAGTGGAAACTATGGAAAGGGAAAACACTCTGTCAGTCACCCGCAATCAAAGAGACAGCGCACCTCGAAGCAACACCAACCTCGCGATACCCTGATAGAGGCATAACTTCATAATGGGGATCATGCCAAGAGTGTAACAGTGGATTTGCAAGGTTATTTCACAGCTTTGGTTTTACACAAATAGGATAACTCTTCCAATTTACTGCTTGGTGGTGCAAGGGATGAAGCTTTGTAGTGTTGCTATGACGATCCCATGTTTGATTTATTTGGCCGAGTGTTAACCAGTTTCCAATCAGTAGGATGCAGAATGCAATGAATCAGATATCCCTTCATCAACCTTCACCCTTCAAGAGGAGTGTAAGTTCAAGGGGAGTGCAAGATCCACGTTTTCAAGGCACCTTTCACCACCCCAGAGTTTAGTTTAGTTTAGAGACACGCCGTAGAAACAGGCCCTCTGGCCCGCCAAGTCCACACCGACCATTGATCACCCATTCATGCTAGTTCTCTGTTATCCCACTTTCTCATCCACGCCCTACACACTATGAGCATTTTACAGAGGGCCAATTAACCTATAAACCCGCACGTCTTTGGAGTGTGGGAGGAAACCGGAGCACCCGGAGAAGTCCCACATGGTCACAGGGAGAACGTGCAAACTCTGCACAGACAGCACCCCAAGGTCAGGATTGAATCTGGGTCTCTGGCGCTGTGAGGCTGCAGCTCTACCACAGCGCCTCTGTGCCACCCAAATACTTTCCTGCCATTGGAATACATTGAGGGGTGGTGGCCATTTTACCCGGAGGTGAGGCAGCCTGTTTATGCACAGCAAGCTGCCACAGTGGGGTCGGGAATTCTCTATTAGTGATGCAGACAGAAATCAAAACGCTCCCAAAGTAACTCTTGGGCCCTTCCTCAAAGCAGCATCTTTTCTCATTTCACCGATGCTGCCTGTCCTTATGAATGCTTGCAGTGTTTTATTTCGGATTCCCAACCCCTTTTAGTTAGTTTAGAGATTCAGTGTGGAAACAGACCCTTTGGCCCACCGAGTCCATGATGATCATCAATCACCTGTATATTAGTTCTATCCTTCACAATAGGGACAATTTACAGAAGCCAATTAACCTGCTAACCATCGGGTGGCTCCAGCAATGGCTGTCTCGCTACAGTTGGTCTGTTCCTTCCTCTGTGTTTTAATTGCAAAGTGTTAAATGTATGTTTTTAGTGTTCGTTAGCTTGTTTTATGAGGGAAGGGGAGGAAACTTTTTCTAATCTCTTACATCGACGAAGATGCGACTTTTTTCCGTATCGTATCTCCGTCTGCACTGCGGCCTAACATCGAGGAGTTGCCGGCCTTTGCTGGAGACCGACTTTTGAGAGCTCCTTTGCCAGGGATCGACCTCGGAGCTCCAACCGTGGATGTTTGCAGACTTAACATCATGGGGCTCGCGGTCTCGGGTCAGAGACCGACTTCAGGAACTTCAAGCAGCAGGAACTACAACAGCCCTGACGTGGGGGCTTCGACCGCCGGCTGCGGGAGCTTTGATCGCCCCGCGGGAGAATAAAGAAGAAGAAGGTTGGACTTTTTTACCTTCCACCACAGTGAGGAATGTGGGGAAACCGCTATGGTGGATGTTTATGTTAACATTTATGTAGTTGTGTGCCCTGTTACTTTGTTATTTTCGTATGGCTGTATGGCATGTGACAATAAAAGACCTTTGAAACCTTTGAACCAACACCTCTTTGGTGTGTGGGAGAACGTACAAACTCCGTACAGACAGCACCCGTAGTCAGGATCGAACCCGGGTCTCTGGCGCTGTAAGGCAGCAATTTTACCGCTATACCACTGTGCCTCCCCGGTATTTTTCTAATAACCACTTCAGAGAAAACTCCTTCTATTCATCACTGAAGCACTAGAGAGACGGAAGGGGGATTTGAACCCATAACCTCCTGATTCATGGGCCCAGTGAGCTCCAGCTGAAATGTGCAGTTCATATGGACCTCGACACAGCAGCTCTCACTGGTCCGAGACAGAGGATCCTGGTTCATTTTAACTGCAGATCCCTGAAGAAAGGATTGGCTGAATTGTGATTGTTCTTTGACTCAAGCCCGCACAACCTGTACTAACGTGTGTAAGTTATTGTTGGGGAGGGGCTGTCCTCTAAGCCCTCCGCCACTGGTACAAGTGCCTGTGGTCCATGCTCCTTTCCCCGACTACAATCCACACAGCCTTCTCCACATTGCCAGCTCTTGAAGTGATGTCATCAAAGTAATTGGACCTTGAATAACCTCTGCATTTTTTTTTAATCTGCATAAATTATTTAAATAATAACCTGATCTAAATTAGAATCATGCCTGGGTCAGAGCAAGGTTATTCACCACTTCATAAATATAAACAGCATCGTTTTAAAGGGGCCAGGGCTTAAAGTGGGGTTCATTGCAAACTACTCTATCTAGATAAGGACCACACTACACAATAATATCATCAGTTAATGAAAACTAATTAGAGAGGGACATTTTTGTTACATTTGTGCACCCAATTTGCCCAGAGTAAGGGGATCGAGAACCAGAGAACATAGGATTAAGGTGAGGAGGGAAGGATTTAACAGCAACCCCTAGGGGCAACTTTTTCACGCAAAGGATGGTAGGTGTATGGAATGAGCTGACGGAAGAGGCAGTTGAGGCAGGTACCATCGCAATGTTTAAGAAACATTTAGATTGGCATATGGATAAGATAGGTTTAGATGGATATGGGCAAACAGGCAGGTGTGACTAGTAGATGGGACATATTGGGAGGTGTGGGCAAGTTGGGCCGAAGGACCTGTTTCCACACTGTAACTCTATGTGGTAATTACTAACATGGCTAACATGTATTGCCCATCCTGTCCTTGAGTTGAATGGTTTGCTGGGTAAAAACAACTTACATTTTCTTTTTTTAATTGGGGCAGCACAGTGGCGTAGCGGGTAGAGCTGCTGCCTCACAGCATCAGAGACATGAGTCTGAGCCAGACTTTGCGTTCGTTTATTAAAAAAAATTGCATGTTCTCCCTGTGACCATGTGGATTATCTCCATGTGCTCGGGTTTCCTCCCACATCCCAAAGACTTTGCGGGTTTGTAGGTTAATTGGCCCTCTGTAAATTGCTCCTCGTGTGTAGGGAGTGGATGTGAAAATGGGATGACATAGAACTAGTGTGAATGGGTGATCAATGGTTGGTGTGGATATGGTGGGTGGAATGGCCTGTTCCCATGTTGTGTTTCTAAACCTCTAAATCTCTAAATTGTAGAATTGTTGAGTTAAAGGGAAAGAGAGTGTAGGAAAAGTTAAGAAAGACGCCAGAATTAACAGGGCAGAAAGCTCAGGAAGGGATAGGAGAGTATGGCCAAGTGAAATAGGAATCAATGTGAAAGGTGAGGGGAGTAATGGATTAAAAGTATTATATATGAATGCACGAAGCATAAGAAATAAAGTGAAATAAAGGGCTGGGAACTGAATATTCAGGGGTATACGTCTTATCGAAAAGACAGACAGGTGGGCAGAGGGGGTGGGGTAGCTCTGTTGGTAAGGAATGAAATTCAGTCCCTTGCGAGGGATGACATAGAATCAGGAGATGTAGCCAGTATGGATAGAACTGAGGAATTGTAAGGAAAAAATGACCCTTATGGGAGTTATCTACAGGCCCCCAAACAGTATCCTGGATATAGGGTGCAAGTTGAATAAATAGATAAAATTGGCATGTCGCAAAGGTTGGCACGTACTGGAGCCTACCAGGGAGAAGGCAATTCTGGATTTAGTGTTGTGTAATTAATTGGATTTGATAAGAGAACTCGAGGTAAAGGAGCCATTAGGAGGTAGTGACCATAATATGATAAGTTTTAATCTACAATTTGAGAGGGAGAAGGGAAAATCAGAAGGGTCAGTATTACAGTTGAGCAAAGGGGACTATGGAGCCATGAGGGAGGAGCTGGCAAACGTTGACTGGAAAGATACCCTAGCCTCGTTTGTCCACGATCAATCACGGCGGTCGGCGGTTTGACCGTGCCTCGTTTGGCGTTGCCTGGTAGCACTCACTTGGCATGTTTGATGGCCCCATCGAGGGTGCTGAACAGGGCACCACAGTCCTCCACCACACAATGGAAATGGACTTTGTGCAGGAAATCACACTGGGTCTCGCAGTAATCCTCTGTAGTAAACCTAAGAATGAGAGACAAACACCAGTGAGGGCGAGCGTACACGATCATGAGCGGAAATAGATTGGGTAAACGCACAGTCTTTTGCCCAGAGTAGGAGAATCGAGAACAAGAGGACATAGGATTGAGGTGAGGGGGAAAAGATTTAGTAGGAACCCAAGGGGTAACTTTTTTACACATGTGGTGGAGGGTGCTTGGAATGAGCTGCCGGAGGAGGTAGTTGAGGCAGGTACAATCATAGCGTTTAAGGGACATTTGGACAGGTACATAGGTAGGATAGGCTTATTGGGTAATGGGCCATGTGCAAGCAGGCGGGACTAGTGTAGATGGGGCATGTTGGGTGTCGTGGATAAGTTGGGCCGAAGGGCCTGTTTCCACAATGTTTGACTTTATGACCACTATCTGAGCAGTTCCCCTGTTTCCTTTGCCCAAAGCTAAACCAATGTTGAGCTTGAACCACCTGCTAATGAGAGACACGTCAAGGGTCACACACACACACACACTGTAGCAGAACATGTGCGGCTGTAGTTCTCTGGGTCCATCAAGCCCAGCCCCTTCCATTCAGTATGATCAGGGATGACCTGCCCCAGCTCTCATCTTCTCTTCTCCGCCAGTTCCTCTTAGGCCTCAATTAGACAATAGACAACAGGTGCAGGAGTAGGCCATTCGGCCCTTTGAGCCAGCACCACCATTCAATGTGATCATGGTTGATCATCTCCAATCAATACCACGTTCTTGCCTTCTCCCCATATCCCCTGACTCCGCTATCTTTAAGAGCCCTATCTAGCTAATTCTGAGATCTTCAAACAAAATGATCTACTTTTTCTTTAAGTACCCTCTGTGATCTAACCTCCATAACCCCCAGCAGTCAAGAATTCCAGAGATACACCACCCTCTATGAGAGGTTGTCCCCACACACCTTGGTTGGCAATGACACATACTATGTGTCCCCGGTTTGATATTCTTCCACAGGTGGAAACATCTCAACATTCACTCTTTCATGTCCTCTCAGCATCTTATAAGTTTTAATAAAATTGCCTCTCACTCTACTAAACTCTAAAAATTGAGATGTAATTTATTTTGTTTGGACAATCCTCTCTACTGCAGGAATTGGTCGAGTGAATCTGCTTGGGACTGCTTGCTTGGGATTGCTCTGAGGGCTGGGAGTCATTCCAATTAGCCCCAGCCTTCTGGCAGGGATGTATAGCATTGTCAGGCAACCCCCTGGCCCAACGAGGCCTACTCTGTCCAGGCCAGGATGAAAGCCTTGCTGTTAGCTGGGTAGACACAAAATGCAGGAGTAACTCAGCGGGTTAGACACCATCTCTGGAGAAAAGGAATAGGCGACGTTTCTAGGAATAGGAGACCCTTCTTCAGACTGAGAGTCAGGGGAGAGGGAAACTAGAGATATGAAGAGGTACAAGGATCAAATGAATGAAAGGTATGCAAAAGGACAAATCAACGCCAGCAATGATGAACAAGGAAAGGTGGAGCCCACAATTGTTCATTGTTGGCTGTGGAGAAGGTGACAAGTGAACCCAGTCCGCTGTGCAAGTGTAGATGTGACGCCAAGGCACTGGTTCACGAGGGGGGGTAGGGAAGCTCACAGACAGTGTGCCTCTCGCCTCTACCTGCGCAGGTATTTTTCCCAGAGCTCCTGGCGTTTCTCGGGCCGCTGCTGCCCCATCACTTTGCTCAAGTAGGAGGCTTGGTCGTCATCAGACTGCCCACAGTCTGGCTCCGTCTTGATGCTCAGCAAGCTGCTCATTCCGCTGTTGCCATGGGATGCCTAGTGACAGAAGCACAATAAACCGTCAGGCCTCAACCCAAAGCGTGGCTTGCGGGTAATACGGATAATTGCGGGCGGCTTCTGCCTCTCTCCCAGCCACCCGACAGCCAAGAGTGAGGTCCGAGCACAGACCGAGCCCAGGCAGATTGCGGCTTCAGAGGGTGCCTGCTGAGTCAGTCCCCTGCGGCTGAACTCAAGACCTAGCGGAGGGTGGACTGGAGAAGGAGCCAGTCACCTGCTTGTTGGACCCGGTGGACCGCTGGCCTGGGAGGGGGACACCACCGTGCCGGACCCTGCTCGTCCCCCAAAGACCAGAGACCGGGAGGATGGAGCCGGCGACAACGGGCGTGGCGGGCGATGAGCGAGGACGCTAGGAGAGGAGTGGGAACCGGGGGTCTGGCCTACCGCAGCCTCGTGGTCAGCTGCAGGAGGCTCCCACCCCCCGGGGACCAAAGGTGAGGAGAGGGATGTGACATCCATGGAAGGAGATGGCATGAGGCCGCAACAGCCTGGGACTTGCCTGGACCAGGCACTGCTCATAAGAACTAGAGCGTGGACTTTAAACATGGCGGCAAATCATGGCGGCTCTTGCATGTTTCTTGACTATTTCTGTACACTTGCTAATCGGCGATTGGGGGGTATGGCCATACTCTACTGGACTGTTGGTGTATGAAAAATAATTTCACTGTGTTAATACTTTGCACATGCAGCAATAAAAGCACCATCAGACAGGGCCTGCGGGCAGGTACCGTCAGGACTTGTTACTCTGGGGCTCTGTGCTTGGCTGAGAAGCTTCGTCAGGACACTCACCCTGTTGAGAAATGAGGATAAGAGGGATGTGTTCCCAGACTCCATGTAACCATTGGACTCGATCCTGGAAGGAAAAGACACCTGCTCTTAGTCTGGGTCCACCTTATATTAATTTTGTTAGTCAAGCTAGCATAAATGATGACTGAATGTCTGGCATTTCATGGAGTCACACTGTACGGAAATAAGCCCTTCAGCCCAACTCGTCCATGCTGACCAAGTTGCCCCATTCATGCGAAGACCATTTGCCCGCAATTGACCCCATATTCCTCTAAGCCTTTCCTATCCAAGTGTCTTTTAAATGCTGTTATAGTCCCAGCCTCAACGACCTCTACTGGCAGCTTGTTCCATACACCCACCAGCCTCTGGGTGAAAAGGTTTCCATTAGATATTTCTCACTCACCATCAACCTATTGTCTATTATCTAGACTACACTTCTTCCCACCCTGCTTCCTGTCCCTTACTCCCAATTCTTCTGTCTGCACCGCATCTGCGCCCAGGATGAGGTTTTCCATACCAGGTCATCGGAGATGTCCTCATTCTTTAGGGAACTAAACTCGTATAGTGGGACAGGCCCTTTACTGTCTACGACTACATTCTATCTCTGTACAGCCCACTCCCCCGACATCAGTCACAGTCTCTACCTGAAACGTCACACATTCCTTCTCTCCAGAGATGCTGCCTGTCCCTCTGAGTTTCATCCAGGATTTTGGTCTACCTTCGATTTAAACCAGCATTTGCAGATCTTTCCTACACATTCCTACACATTGTCCTCGGGTTTTTAATTCCCCTATCCCGGAAAAAAGACCCTGTGCCTTCACCCTATTTATTCCTCGTTTTGTACACCGCTTTTGAATCACCCTGTGGCCTCCCACGTTCCAAGGAATAAAGTCCTAGCTTGCCCAACGCCGATCCCAAGAGCTCAATCCCTCAAGTCCTGGGAACATCCTCGTAATTCTTCTCTGCATTCTTTCCAGCGTAACAACATCCTTCTAATAGCAGGGTGACCAAAACTGAAGATGGTACTCCATATGTGGCCTCACCAATATCTTGCACAACTGTAATGTAACGTCCGAAATTCTACACTCAATGTGTGTTGGAAGGAACTGCAGATGCTGGCTTAATCCGAAGATAGACACATTTATCCAGCGATGTTGCCTGTCCCGCTGAGTTACTCCAGCATTTTGTCTCTACTATCATCAACACCATAACTGATGACGTGCAGAAAGCCTTCTCTACCACTAATTTGTTATTTCTTCTGTCTGCCTCATTGAGGGACTGACCCGGTTGAGAGGTCTATTGATGTGTGCATGTGCTGTTGAGTTTCCCAGTACAGGTTCCTCAAGCTAAACGTTCAATGCCTCCCTGAGAACCAGCTACATAAAGCACCTATACACGTTCACCCATCCAATATCTCAGTTTAGTTTAGAGATACAGTACAGAAACAGGCCCTTCGGCCCACCGAGTCTGCACCAACCAGCGCCTCTCGCACACTAACACTATCCTACACACTCTAGGGACAATTTACAATTATACCAAGCTAATTAACCGACAAACCTGTACGTCTCTGGAGTGTGGGAGGAAACCAAAGCTCTTGGGGGAAAACCCACGAAGGCCACTGGGAGAACGTACAAACTCTGCACAGACAGCACCCGCATTCTGGATCAAACCCGGGACTCTGGCGCTGTAAGGCATCAACTCTACCGCTGTGTCACAGTGCCGCCCACTTTAAAAAAAAAATGTTTCTTTGAACAAAAATAAAACCTATACAACTATGAAGTACCCTCAACATGTTATGCTTTGTTGCACAAAGTCTGGGAGTTTAATTATGTACAGGTACTAAATCTCACCAAACGGCACTTGCAAACTCTCTGACCCTAAGAACTAATTTGATACATTTGTATTGTAATCATTACTAGACCGGTATCCAGAGGGCAGGATTATTGATCTGGAGACAAGAGCACAAATCCCACCACAACAGCTGGGGAGTTTAAGTTTAAGTAATTAATTAAATCTGGAATAAAAAGCTAATCTCAGTAATTGTGACCATGAAACTACTCAAATGTTGTAAAAATCCATCTGCTTCACTAATGTCCTTCAGGGGAAGAAACTCTGTCAGAGAAAATTGAACAAAACTTGCAGATGTCGGAGATCTGACGTTAAATCAGAAAACGTTGGAAATAGCTGGCAGGTGAGGCGGCTTCTGTGGAGGGTGAAACAGAGTCTGTGAAGGGTCTGTAACTTGAAATGTCATCCCTGTTCTCTTTCCACAGATGCTGGCGGACTTAGTGAGTCATTCCAGAATTTTTTTTTTTTTTTGAATGACTTCCATCATTTCTACCAGTCCAGACCTATATATGACCCAGCCCCACAAACGGGGGTGGTCCCCAACATCATATTCATCTCCTGTGGACATTGGATTTTGATCATGGAACGGGCTGCAATGCTGAGGACTATATTCTACACTCTGTATCTCCCTCTTTCCCCTATCTATTGTATGTGAGTTTGACTTGATTGTATCTATGTATGGTATTGTGTGGGAAGGAACTGCAGATGCTGGTTTAAACCGAAGGTAGACACAAAATGCTGGAGTAACTCAGCGGGTCGCCAGCATCTCTGGGTGATGTTTCAGGTCGAGATCCTTCTTCAGACTGAGAGTCACGGGAAAGGGTATTATCTGATCTGCTTGGATAGCATGCTTTTCACTGTAGTTCGGTACATGTGACAATAATAAACCAAAACCAGCTCCCCACCCGTGATCCTTTAGGCTGAGGTCCAGACTCTGGTTCTGCAATGAATCTTGGCTCTGCGGCTTGACAGTGTCACCCATCTCCTGTTTCAGTTCGATCAGACCGAACTGTCCAGCCCCTGCAACAAGAAAGGAAATTGCATGACAATAAGCCGCCGTTTGGCCGGAGACGTGGCCCGTGATGTGATTGCTTCTGACTTTCACTCTGCCACCGAACAAGCAGGGTGACAGTCATCGCAAAAATGACATGCGGCCCATCAGGATTCTCATGAGCGGGACACGTTGGTTGAGGGGAAAAGAGAACGCGGTGAGAAATAAAAGTCTATGTTTTTCAGCTGCGCTTGTCACACCTAATTTGTGGTCCTGCCCCTTAAACACTCGTTAAATGCCATGTTAATGCTGAGAAGCTTTGGCAGGTTCAGAGTGGTAGACAACCTTCATCGCCGTTCAGGATGCCTCTGTTTCTATGGAGACGTAGCAGCCTCTCACAGAGCATGCCCAACGGGAACATCTGCTCTCACCGCCAGATCAAACTTGACACCCAATCAGATCAGTTCAAACAGTGTGACCCCCCCCCCCCCCTCCCCAAGCCTCCCTCTGTCGTCCCCCCCCCCCCGCACACCTATCACTTTTACAACCAAGGTATTTAAATTCAACGTGTGCAGGGAAAGAGAGAAAAAAATCTGCTGACAGGACTGCCTGGACCTTGCTTTTCTTGAAATACCCAAGTGACTGAAATATTAATTTGCCCTCAGGCAGTAGAAAAATATTTCCTTTTTAAAAAGGACAGTGCCATTCTCAGGCAGGTTGGTTGAGTGAAAAATAAAGTAGCCTTCTCGTTGACCTTCACCCCCCTCCGTGTGTAATGTTTGATTTTACAAGAAGTCTTGCCATTCTAGAGCATCTTCCGTAAATCCAGGATGCGCCCAGAACTGCTTTTCATGCTACCTCAGAGTGATGTCAGCGTTGTAATGTGGGTCAGAAGTTGTTAAGAACAAAAAGAAAATCCCCAGAAGGAAAATTCTGGCTCTTGACAACTTTTTGATCCCATCTTCTCAAAGGAAATTTGCCGGTACAACAATGTACATTTAAACAACCTGTTTGAAGAGGTGACGCGAAGGCGGTGATGAAGGAAGGATTTTGTCAGGGTTTTAACAGAGTGTCATAGAGTCATACAGCGGGAAAACAGGCCCTTCGGCCCAACTTACCCACACCGACCAACATGCCCCATCTACACTGCCTCCCTGCCTGCGTTTGGCCCATATCCCTCTAAACCTGTCCTATCCATGTACCTGTCTAATTGTTTCTTAAGGGCCTGTCCCACGTGGGCGTCATTTGCGTGTCACGCAGGTGGCGCGCGAAGATTTTGTGAATCCCAAAATCCTGGAGCACCGCGCGCGACCCCGCGTCACTGCCTATACGCGCGTAATGCACGCCATGTGCACGTCACGTGCGTCGTGACACGTAAATGGTGTCGTGTAAATGACGCGCAAATGACGCCCAAGTGGGACTGGCCCTTTAAACATTGTGATAGCTCCTGCCCCAACTACCTCCTCCAGTAGCAAGGTAGCATTCACCCACCATCCTTTGTGTGAATACCTCAACAGTTATTTGTAAATTGTTCTATTCGGGAAGCATTTTTAATAGTTGGTTCTTCACCGGCTCGCTAGGAACGTTTGATCAAGGCCTCCCTGTGGTGGGCCACCCAGCTATCCTGACAATGTTCAGCCTGGAAGATTCAGCCTCCCCTTTTCAACTGAACCGATAGAATAATGAAATATCTGAAAGTGGAAGAAGACAGCTTCAGAGACCCACCATATGTGACACTATGATTAGAAACTAAAACAGTCCTTAAAAATCTCGGTGGGATTTATCTTTCTTTTAATTATATTAAAGACATAGGAAGTTCCTTGGTCTTCCATTCACACCTAGATTCACTCTGTCCCCCAGGGTATTTAAACTGATAATTAAGTTTTGGAGTGTTATCACATTACAATAATACGTGGACTTGCTTAATAAACAGTAACCCAGGGTGGAAAAAACCCTTCAACACAGAGATTAAACTTCAGGACACGGAAGCTCAAATCAATTTGGCCAAAATGTTGAACTTTTAACACGGAGAAAAGACAAGTCATGGAAACCTTGGCAGTCCTTCCACTGGGAACACAAGGGCTTTACAGCAGGAGGGAATTAATGGAATATATAACTATTTTTATAGATCCACAAGAATAAATGTGCTCAGCATTACACAAGCAGCCCTGAGGGTGGGGTGGTTTAATGTTTCTGAAGACTAGACTCTTCCCTGAAGCACAACACTTACGTGTGAAATGTACTAAAAGCTGTCAAATAGTTTGGTGAGGTTTTTCGCCATTAGGCATGTGGGAGATGGAGCTTGTTTCGAGGCATTGATCAGGATCAAGTGTCGAGAAGAGGCTGATGTACAAGGCTCACGCCCAATATTGGCACAAAATGGAGGATTCACTGATTTACGGACTGTTCCCAAGGACACGCTCACACGCCGGACATCATCTCTGCTGGAAGGCCTTCAAATCGGTGAAAGTTGATCTCTGGTCTGCCTGCACAAGGAGATGTCCGGCAAGGAATGTTGCCGACTGGCCCGCTACAGGCTGCAGGAGTACGTGCTGAGGGACGCACTGAAGCTCGGTGGTGCAGCCAATGCCAAGGCTCTGTGGTGGAGGACCACAGTCTAGGGTCCTTCCGCTGCTGGACATTGTGGGGCTGAGTCTGGTGGGGACACCCCTCAAACAAGAGATGGGATAGCACTATGGGACTTTGTAACGCCCACGTATGAGGTCATAAGATCATGTGATAGGAGCAGAATTAGGCCATTCGGCCCATCAAGTCTATCATGGCTGATCTATCTCTATCTCTGAACCCCATTCTCCTGCCTTCTCCCCATAACCTCTGACACCCGTACTAATCAGGAGTATTGCATGCAGTTCTGGTCACCTCGTTATAGGAAGATTGTGGAGGGGATAGGGATGCCAGAATGATGTTTGGATTAGGAGGTATTAGCAACTGGGAGAGGTTGCACAGATTTAGATTGTTTCTCTGGAATGCCCAGAGATTGAAGGGAGACCTGATAGAAGTATTTATACTTCTGAGAGGCATAGATAGGGTAGACAGTCAGAAGCATTTTCCCAGGATGGTAATATCCAATATTAGAGGGCATGGCTCCAAGGCGAGATGGGCAAGATTTTTACACAGAGGGTAGTGAGTGCCTGGAACGTTCACTGCCAGGGTTGGTGCTGGAGGCAGATGTGATAGTGGCAGCTCAAGGACTTTAGGATAGGCACATGGGTATGGAGGGATATGGGTCATGTGCAGGCAGATAGAGTTGGTCTTGGCTACACAAAAGTGCTGGAGAAACTCAGCGGGTGCAGTAGCATCTATGGAGCGAAGGAAATGGGCAACGTTTCGGGCCGAAACCCTTCTTCAAGAGTTGGTCTTGGCATCATGTTTGGCACAGACATTGTGGGCCGAAGGGCCTGTTCCTGTATTTGGTTCTATCACCTTAGGAGGCCAAAGCAATGGCAAGGGTGTTTTGTATACAGATACTGTAGGTGCAAACACTAACCCCATCACAGATCATGTGTGCACCCCACAATGACCACATTGTAACCCTGTCACGCACCCCACCCTGACCCCACTGTACACCCTGTGTACACCTCACCCCCCCCTGCTGTAACCCTGTCACACACCCCGCGTGCACCCCCTACCGTGACCCCGCTGTCTCACCTGCCTCGGCCGCGGTGGAGGGCTTGAGTGCGGCAGCGGCCAGTCGGGCCATCATGGGGGAGATGAGGCCCTTGCTCGCTGTCATCTTCTCAACGATGGAGGCGGGGGGCAGTGCCCCGGGACCCCCCGAGGCGGGCACGGCGGACTCATTGGGCAGGGTGGACACGCTGGAGGAGATGGCCGAGATCAGGCTGGCCGCAGACACGGGCATTGCCACCGACATCCGGCTGGAGACCATGGGGAAGAAGGATCCGGTGGCGGAGATGGCGGCGTTGGAGAGGGCCAGGGCCACGGGGAGGGAGACGGGCAGGGTCTGAGAGAGGCAGGTGGACATCTTGGGGACGGTGTTGAGGGTGTGTTTGAGGGACTGGGCGGTGGACATGTCCGGGGCGAGGCTGGACAACAGGCCGGGAGCGGTGGACTGCTGGCTGGTGGGCGAGGCGCTCAGGCTGGAGTTCTTGCTGCTGATGGCCGAGTAGTCGATCAGGTCGTCGTTGCTGGAGTCGTCGCCCTCGTTCTGCTTGCGGCCCAGCAGCTGGGAGGCCAGGCCCAGCTCGCCGCCGCCAATGCCCCCACCACCATTGCCGCTGCGGATGTGGCGCCGCTCGTGCTTGCGCTTGTGTGACGTCATCTGGCTGGTGGAGGTGAAGGTGAAGCCACAGCTCGAGCGGATGCAGTGGAAGTGATTGGTGGCCTTGCTGTAGACGCAGCCCTCGTACTTGCACTCCTCGTATTTGTAGAACTTCTTGAAGCCGTCCTTGGCGTAGGCGTCGTCCTTGATATGGTAGCTCTTGTGCTTCTCAATGTCGCACTTGTTCTTGAAGGTGAACGTGCAGCCGGCCCGCCTGAGGGGAGGGCAGACATTAGTGAGGGGCGTGGGAATGGCACAAACCAAGCTGCCAGATACGCCTGACTCCCGACACAAGGCGGGCTCGTGAACCGTGGAGTCTGGAGGCTTGAGAGATACAGCGCAGAAACAGACCCTTCGGCCCACCGAGTCCGTGCCGACCAGCGATCACCCCATAATTTGGAAATACAGCGTGGAAACAGACCCTTCGGCCCACCGAGTCCGTGCCGACCAACGACCCCCCCCCCCCCCATAGTTTAGAGATACAGCGTCCAAACAGACCCTTCGGCCCACCAAGTCTGTGCCGACCAGCGATCCCCGCACATTAACACTATCCTACACACACACACACTAGGGACAATTTGCTTTTTTTTTTACCCATGCCAATTAGCCTGCAAACCTGTATGTTTTTGGGATGTGGTAGGAAACCAGAGCCCCCGCAGAAAACCCACACGGTCACAGGGAGAACGTGCAAACTCTGTACAGGCAGCACCCATAGTTAGGATTGAACCCAGATAGCTGGTGCTGTAAGGCAACAGCACTACTGCTGTGCCACTGTTTTGTCCAAAGAATGGCATCACAGTTATAGAGTTATAGGAAACACTATCTATACCAGTCCCACTTGCCCGGTTTTGCCCCATATCCCATCCATGTACCTGATCAAATGTTTCTAAAACGTTGCAATAGTTCCTGCCTCAACTACCTTCTCCAGCAGCTCGTTCCATACGCCTACTGCCCTTTATGTAACAAAGTTACCCCTCAGGTTCCCATTAAATCTTTCCCCCCTTCACCTTAAACCTAAACAGTGTCAACCGAAGCCCAGCAACATGTCTGGACTGGTTAGAATTGATTAAAATTAACTCAGATCTGTGCGGGGTGAGCAGATCTGCCATGGAGATGGGGAGATTGCTCTCCACCACGGTTCCTGGTATAGGATGGCCAAACCTGGCAAGAGAGAGGTCCTTTAACACGGCCTCTGGCCTCTTGGGAAAGAGGGCAATGACACAGCTGAGACTGGGACCAAATTGTTTGACACAGTTGTTCTCCAGAATCATTTGTCCCTAGACTTTATCCTGGCGGGGAAGGGAGGTACGTGCCACCAGCATTCCGCATAACTCCAAAGACATTTCCAACCTGGCTGATCACATCCTCAAAGAAGAGAAGATCAGCAGCCTCCGCCCTCCCCGCTTATGGCGCTGGTCACGGGTTGACTGGCCATTTTGGGAACCTCGTCGATTCAAGACTTGCTCTTGTTTATTAGTGTCATTTTTATTTTGCATTGTGTTTCTATACTGATTAAGTGTTGTTGTAAACAAGTGGTAGAGGCCCCACCTAAGATTAGACCCCCACGAAGCTCTAGTCACCTCTACGTACACCACAAAAGTGCTTCTTATATATAGAGAAACGTAGGTTTACTTAGGCCCACCCTTCATGGGCATTGAAGGCTGTCTATGACAAATGTGGACCTTTAAAGCATGGGCGGAAATCCTGGGGGGGGGGGGGGGGGGGGGCAATCCCATGTTTTGTGACCTGGGCGCTACAGCCAATCCCAGGTCGGCTCGCTTTCCCCAGGTCTGGACGCAGTTCCAAGATCGGCTCGCCTGCCCCAGGTTAGGCTGTAGTGCCCAGATCGCCTGCGTGCCCCGGGACTGGCTGCAGTTCCCAGGTCGCGAAATCTAATTGAAAAATAAACCGCCTGCGGTTGATTTCGGGTTACAGGCCGGATCCGGGCCGTAGGTTGCCGACCCCTGTCCTAGATGTTAGACCTCATTGTGTCCCCCCCATGTTTAAAAGCGATTTGAAAGGTCACAGAGTGCTGGAGTAGCTCAGCAGGTCAGGCAGCATCTCCTGTCAACATGGAATAAGTGAGGTTTCGGGTTGGGACACTTCTTCAGACTGAAGCTTTAGACTTTAAGACTTTAAAGATGTAGCGTGGAAACGGGCCCTTCAGCCCACCGTGTCCGTGCTGACCAGTGATCCCCGTACACTAACACTATCCTACACACCAGGGATAAATTTTACAATTTTTACGGAAGCCAATTAACCTACAAACCTGCACGTCTTTGCGATGTGGGAGGAAACCGTAGCACACGGAGGAAAACCACGCGGTTTCGGGGAGAACGTGCAAACTCCACATGGTCAACACCCGAGGTCATGTCACCGGCGCTGTGAGGCAGCGGCTTTACCCGCTGGACCACTGTGCCGTCCTCAATGAAATATACACATCATTAAAGAGCTCAACAGAGCAGAAACAGGGAGGAAGTTTCCACGGCTATAGAATCAGGGGTCACAAACTCACAATTAAAGGTAAGCTATTTAAGATGGAAATAAGGGGAAATTTCATCACTCACTGGATGGGTGCAAACTCCGTAGAGGCAGCAGCTGAGGTCAGGATCGAACCCGGGTCTCTGGCGCTGTGAGGCACTGGCTCTACCGCTGCGCCATTGTGCCGAGATATGAGGTGTGGTATTACACAGCGAGGAGTTGCAGGGGAAGGAGTTACCTGCAGTGGAAGTGAGTGGTCTTCTGTCCGTAGAACTGGCACCCGAGCGTCCCACAGTCCTCGGTGGCACGGAAACGCTGGAAGCCGTCGTTGATCAGCTGGGCGTTTTTCTTGTGGAAGTTTTCGTGGGTCATGACGTCGGAGGTGCTGGTGTACACCTTGGTGCAGCCCACCTGGGTGGAGAGAAGGAGATGAACCATCTGAGAGTGTTGTCAGGAGGATGGAGCGTTGTGAGGTACACGTCCCGATCGGCGGGGGAGGAGAGAAGAAACAGATACATTTAAGTGGCAAGATACTACTCAACAATGTAATGGTGTACCAAGTGTCGGCTGCCCCAGGAGATAAACATGCAGCTAGAACAAGCTATCAGGAAGACAGAGGGAACTTTGGCCTCCAGTACAAAAGTGGGAACATTAATCTGCCCACAAGGCTTCACTGACTGCGAGCAGTTTTGGCCTCCGTTGTAGAGTAATATGGCGTAACTTTTTTACACAAATGCGCTGGGTATGTGGAACAAACTGCCGGGCAAGGTAGTTGAGGCAGGTACTATTGCATGGTTTAAGAAACGTTTAAACAGGTACAGAAAGATAGGACAGGTTTAGAAGTGTATGGGCCAAATGCAAGCAGGTGGGTCTAGAGTAGATGGGACATGTTGGTCGGTGTGGGCAAATTGGGCCAATGGGCATGTTTCCATGCTGTATAACTTTATGAGTCTGGCACTAAGACTATGGTGTGGATTACCCTTATCACAAGGGCATTGCGATATAATTGGAGTTTAGATGCACAGAAGGTGATCTCTGAGACATAGAAGGTTCTGTGAAGGATGGGCAGGGCAGGTGCTGTCAACTTGTCCCTACAGGCTTAACCAGGAGGCAGAATGTGATGGCAACAAGCTTGTCATTTGAGAGGAAGACCATGTCCCTTCACTCAGCGGGTTGGACCATTCTACCCCATGAAGCTGTGGGGTACGGCTAGCAGTACCTGAGGCTGCAAATGGTTGACCTTTGTCCAATCAGCTATGATCTAACTGAATGGTGGAGCAAGACGTGGCAATCCCTCACGCGATCAGGATCTAGTTTTGTTTAGAGATACAGCTCAGACACAGGCCCTTCGGCCCACCGAGTCCATGCCGACCAGCAATCACCTGTACACTAGTTCTATCCTACACACTGGGGATAATTTGCAATTTACAGAAGCAAATTAACCTACAAACCTGCACGTTTTTAGATGTGGAAGGAAACCGAAACACCCGGAGGAAACCCACGAGATCACGGGGAGAACGTACAAACTCTGCATGGACAGCACCCGTAGTTGGGGTCGAACCCGGGTCTGGCTGCTGCACTGCTGCTTCACAGAGCCAGAGACCTGTGATCGATCCTGACCACAGGTGCTGCCTGTGTAGAGTTTGCACGTTCCTCCTGTGACCGCGTGAGTTTCCTCCAGGCGTTCCGGTTTCCTCCCACATCGCAGAGATGCCCGGGATTTGTAGGTTAATTGGCCTCTGTAAATTGCCCCTAATACGTAGGACGTGGTTGGGAAAGTGGGATAACATAGGACCATTGCGAACGGGTGATCGATGGTTGGTGGGCCTAAGGGCCTATTTCCATGCTGTATCTCTAAACTAAAAACTCTTGGACAGGTACACGGATAGAAAAGGTTTAGAGGGATATGGGCCAAATGGGACGAACTTGGATTGAGCATCTTGATCAACATGGAAGAGTTGGGCCGAAGGGCCTGTTTCCGTGCTGTATGAGTATGACTCTAGCCGACCGTCTGGAGAGAGGTGTGTGTATCCAGTGGCCAATAGATTGTGTGTGGAGGAAGGAACTGCAGGTGCTGGTTTACACCAAGATAGAAACAAACTACTGGAGCAACTCAGCGGGACAGGCAGCATCTGTGGAGAAAAGAAATAGGTGACGTTTTGGTTTGAGACCCTTCGTCAGACCCATGGCTGGAGAAGGGTCTCGAGCCGAAACGTCACCTATTCCTTTTCTCCAGAGATGTCGCCTGACCCGTTGAGTTACTCCAGCATTTTGTGCCAATAGATCAACATGGATTCAGTGCCAGTGAGTGGAGGTGGGCTTATCCCTCCAAGGCTCTAGTGCTCCAGATTGCTGGTATTCATGGGCCGAGGCCTGCAGCCTCTTGCTGTGTGACAGGAGGTGACTCAGGTGGGAGGGAGAGCTGGGCCTCACCACATCAGCAAGGCCATGGCTTGGTCTAAAGAGGGCAGTGGGCTCAGCTGTGGGGCAGCCATCCACACAGAAGGTCAGAGGGCCAAAGCATTGCCTGACACATCCCGAGGAACTTCCCACTGCCAGTCTGACATTTTACCACCTGAATATGCTCGGGCCAAAAGCATTGAAGGTTGAGAGATCGTTTCAGGCCTGGCTTGGCCCTCAAAGGTTAACATCTTTTGATCTGGAATTTCTTTGAAGGCGGAGGCTCTCCTTCATATGAAGAGACGGGCATTTGATGGAAATAACCTAGGCTGGTGATATTTTCAGGAAAATCGCAATACCTGCAGTTTCTGAAAGATAAAAGGCTCAGAATCAAAGGATTTACTTTTTAAAGGGGCAGTACAAAGCTAAGGTACTCCACACAGCCCCAGGGGCCTTAAATGAGGTTTCTCAAAAACTGTTGACATATTTTGGTTTATTTTCAAATTTGGGAGGCTTTATAATCAAAACCAGCCATTCACTGGATTCTGGAGACTCTAACAGGCCGAACAGCCCTGAGACCCATTGACGGACATAAACCTTCACCTGAAATATTAACCTGTCAGCCATGTCGGGGCTGCATGATGCTGCAGCAGTAGAGCTACTGCCTTACTGGACCAGGGTTCGATCCTAACTACGGGTGCTGTATGTACCGAGTTCGTACTGTCTCCCCGTGACCTGCCTGAGTTTTCTCCTGGATCTCCGGATTCCTCCCACACTCCAAAGACGTACAGGTTTGGCTTGGTTTAAATGTAAAATTGTCCCTAGTGTGTGTAGGATAGTGTTAATGTGCAGCAATTGCTGGTCGGCACGGACTCAGTAGGCCGAAGGGCCTGTTTCTGTGCTGTATCTCTAAACTAAAAAACAAAATCTCTCCTGCCCTCTACTCCCGGGTTTCTGTTCCGAAAGGCCAGTAGTTGAGAGTTGACGTGATACAGGTATATACAATTGTGAAGGGCAGAGGGATTCTTTTTCCCATAGTTGGGGTATCAAACACAAGAGGGTAGAGGTTTAAAGTAAGAGGAAGAGGTTTTAAAGGGGATCTGAAGAAAAAAATGTTTCTTTGCAAACCCAGAGTGGTCAGGAACTCACTGCCTGAGGAGGTGGTGGAATCAGACACAATCGCCATGTTTACGAGGCATTTAGACAGGCACATTAGACTTTAGACTTTACAGATGCAGCATGGAAACAGGCCCTTCAGCCCATCGAGTCCATACTGACCAGCGATCACTACGCTAACACTAACACTATCCTGCACACTTGGGACAATTTACAAATTTACCAAAGCCAATTAACCTCCAAACCTGCACGTCTTGGAGGGTGGGAGGAAACCGGAGCACCTGGAGAAAACCCACACAGGTCACGCGGAGAATGTACAGACTCCGTACAGACAGCACACGTAGTCAGGATCGAACCTGGGTCTCAGGAGTTGTAAGGCAGCCACTGTGGCGCACTAAATACTTGAATACTTGAAACTTGAATAGACGTTGCATGGAAAGATAGGAAACTAATGAAGGCCAACAGGGTTGGTGTAGGTGGGCAGAATGGTCAGCCTGGACATGATGTTTTGGGTGTGATTTTGGTGTGTGCAAATCATCCGTACACTTTGCTATTTTTCATGTGAACGCACTTCAAAATACTTCATTGATGCAAGATGCATTGGTCAGGAAAAAACGTTTACAGAGAAGAAAACACAGGACTGTGAAGGTCTGAAGATGTCACAAGAGACACAGCCTCCCTTGCCTCAAGTGCAGCAGGCATGACACGAACAAGATTTTGCTGTTCAAAAATAAATTCCCCCTTTGACCTTTTCTCTGCCTTCATTTGAGAACCAAAATTTAATTAAGTTTACCAGAATGCTGCCTGGATTATTCTGCTAGTTATGTCTCTGCTAGTTAGAGTTCTGCTGGTTATGTCTCTGCTAGTTACTGCTCTCTAGTTATAGTTCTGCTAGTTATGTCTCTACTAGTTATGGCTCTCTAGTTTTAGTTTTGCTAGTTATGTCTCTGCAATTTATGGTTCTCTAGTTATGTCTCTGCTAGTTATGTCTCTGCTAGTTATGTCTCTGCTAGTTATGTCTCTGCTAGTTATGTCTGCTAATTATGTTTCTCTAGTTATGTCACTGCTGGTAATGTCACTGCTGGTTATGGCTCTCTAGTTATAGTTTTGCTAGTTATATCTCTGCTATTTATGTTACTGGTAGTTATGGTTCTCTATTTATGCTTCTGCTGGTTATGTCTCTGCTAGTTATGTCTATGCTAGTTACGTCTGCTAGTTATGTCTATGTTAGTTATGTCTACTAGTTATGGTTGTCTAGTTATAGCCCTGCTGGTTATGTCTCTGTTGGTCAAGGCCGTGCTGACTGACGTAATGTGGTTGCGGTGCGGTATAGCGACGATGGGTAAGTCTATCCCCATGCCGTTGACTCGGGGTGGGGGAGGGGGAGGGGTGCAGGCTGCAGGGGGGAGCGGTGGAGGGTTACCTGCATGCAGTGGTAGTGGGTGCTCTTGCCGTTGAGATGGCAGCCGTGGTAGTAAACGCTGCAGTCATCCAGGGGGCTGAAGCGCATGAAGCCGTGCTGCAGGGAGTTGTCCCTCTTCTTGTGCATGTTGTAGTGTCGGATCACGTCCTGTTTACTGGTGAACCTCTGTCGAGAGAACAGAACGGTCAGGCAGTGGGCACTGGCCGGGCAAGGGCTGGCCTCCCTGGCATCACCGGCGGCCAACGCCAACCCTGCACTCCTGCAATGTGGCGGTGTTGGAACACAGCAGCCACACCGTGCATAGCACCATCCCAGGCAGTGAGAGAGAGAGAGGCCACAGGTTTCCGTGCGGTTCCCGGAGGTTTTTGTCAGTCTCCCTACCTGCTTCCACTACCTGCAACCTCCAGCAACCACCTGCAACCTCCGGGAACCGCACGGAAACCTTGGATGGGGCGCAAAGTCTCCAGAGGTTTCCGTTCAGGTTTCCTAAGTGGGACAGGGGCATTACTCAAACACTTTGTGACTTTTTTTGGTAAGCCAGCACCTGCAGTTCCTTGTGTCTCTAGTGAATAGTGTCTCTAGGTCTCGGTCAGCCCTGGTGAACACAAATAACGGAGCGGAAACAAAACTGTCCTCAGTAAACCTGCAGTTCATGACAAGAAAGTCAACAGTTGGTTCGGAGTGCGGAGGGTGGCTTACAGACTCCAGTTGGGACAATTCTACATTCTTTACTCCTCAGCCGATCCTGGAACGTTCTGCTCTGGTTGAGGTCATGTTATTCATTCCGACATTTTTCCCGGATTGAGCTCCCATTTTTCCGGGAATAGCAGAGATCCCGGAATCCAGAGGTTGTTCCCTCTGACTCTGTAACTGAGCTCGGAGCCTAACCCTGCTGGCGACTCTGAGCGGCAACTGGTTAACGGAGACTCCAGCAGAAGCACTAAACTCCCTTTACAAGCCCTGTTTATACCCGTTGATGGGGAAGAGAAGCAACTATCAGCTATTAAATGAAACTTTATATCTTTCTAAGTGCTTCCCCGATGTCATAACAGTTTGCTTGTGAAAGCTTAACTGCTGTTAATGTTTTCATAATTTAAAGTCTGTTTCAATCTTCATGTTCTTGTGTTGACTCATTGAATTTCAATCCTTCGCTAAAGTTGTGTTACTTTCAGTCCCCGTCACTCTCAAACACCATATAACCATATAACAATTACAGCACGGAAACAGGCCATCTCGGCCCTTCTAGTCTGTGCCGAACACGTATTCTTCCCTAGTCCCATCTACCTGCACTCAGACCATAACCCTCAATTCCTTTCCCGTCCATATAACTATCCAATTTATTTTTAAATGATAAATTCGAACCTGCCTCCACCACCTTAACTGGATGCTCATTCCACACAGCTACCACTCTCTGAGTAAAGAAGTTCCCCCTCATGTTACCCCTAAACTTCTGCCCCTTAATTCTCAAGTCATGTCCTCTTGTTTGAATCTTCCCTACTCTCAGTGGGAAAAGCTTATCCACGTCAACTCTGTCTATCCCTCTCATCATTTTAAAGACCTCTATCAAGTGCCCCCTTAACCTTCTGCGCTCCAAAGAATAAAGACCCAACTTGTTCAACCTTTCTCTGTAACTTAGTTGCTGAAACCCAGGCAACATTCTCGTAAATCTCCTCTGTACTCTCTCTATTTTGTTGACATCCTTCCTATAATTAGGCGACCAAAATTGTACATCATACTCCAGAATTGGCCTCATCAATGCCTTGTACAATTTTAACATTACATCCCAACTTCTATACTCAATGCTCTGATTTATAAAGGCCAGCACACGAAAAGCTTTCTTTACCACCCTATCTACATGAGATTCCACCGTCGGGGAACTGTGCACAGTTATTCCTAGATCCCTCTGTTCAACTGCATTCCTCAATTCCCTACCATTTACTATGTACGTCCTATTTTGATTTGTCCTGCCAAGATGTAGCACCTCACACTTATCAGCATTAAACTCCATCTGCCATTTTTCAGCCCACTCTTCCAACTGGCCTAATTCTCTCTGTAGACTTTGAAAATCTACTTCATTATCCACAACACCACCTATCTTAGTATCATCTGCATACTTACTAATCCAATTTACCACACCATCATCCAGATCATTGATGTACATGACAAACAACAGTGGACCCAACACAGATCCCTGTGGCACCCCACTAGTCACTGGCCTCCAACCTGACAAACAGCCATCCACCATTACTCTCTGGCATCTCCCATTCAGCCACTGTTGAATCCATCTTGCTACTCCACCATTAATACCCAACAATTGAACCTTCTTAACCAACCTTCCGTGAGGAACCTTGTCAAGGGCCTTACTGAAGTCCATATATACAACATCCACTGCTTTACCCTCATCAATTTCCCGAGTAACCTCTTCAAAAAATTCAAGAAGATTAGTCAAACATGACCTTCCAGGCACAAATCCATGTTGACTGTTCCTAATCAGACCCTGTTTATCCAGATGCTTATATATATTATCTCTAAGTATCCTTTCCATTAATTTGCCCACCACTGACGTCAAACGAACAGGTCTATAATTGCTAGGTTTACTCTTAGAACCCTTTTTTAAACAATGGAACAACATGCGCAGTACGCCAATCCTCCGGCACTATTCCCGTTTCTAATGACTTTTGAAATATTTCTGTCATAGCCCCTGCTATTTCTACACTAGCTTCCCTCAATGTCCTTGGGAATATCCTGTCTGGACCTGGAGACTTATCCACTTTTATATTTTTTTAAAGTGTCAGTACTTCCTCTTCTTTGAATCTCATAGTTTCCATAGCTACTCTACTTGTTTCCCTTACCTCACATAATTCAATATCCTTCTCCTTGGTGAATACCGAAGAAAAGAAATTGTTCAATATCTCCCCCATCTCTTTTGGCTCTGCAGATAGCTGTCCACTCTGACTCTCTAATGGACCAATTTTATCCCTCGTTATCCTTTTGCTATTAATATAGCTGTAGAAACCCTTTGGATATACTTTCACCTTACTTGCCAAAGCAACCTCATATCTTCTTTTAGCTTTTCTAATTTATTTCTTAAGATTCTGTTTACATTCTTTATACTCCTCAAGCACCTCATTTACTCCATGCTCCATTACAACACGTGTTCTCTTCCGCCATGTTCTGTTACTCCTGGGGTCTCGTGGGGATTCAGGGTTCACACAATCTCCCAGGCCTCACTCTGCCTTGTGTTGACTGCAGGCTTCACCCTTACTCCTAGGCCTCACCCTATGTCCCAGGCCTTACCCTCAATCCCATGCCTACACTCACTTACAGGCCTCATGAGGACTCCAGGCCTCACACTGACTCCAGGCTTCACCCTCACTGCCAGGCCTTACACTCACTCCCAGTTCTCACACACACTACCAAGCCTCACCCTGTCTTCCAGACTTTAAACTAACTCCAGGCCTCACCCTCACTGCCAGGCTTCATGGAGACCCCAGGCCTTACAATGACTCCCAGGCCTCATCCTGACACATTGCTGTTAACCTTCAGTTGTTCACTGCTCACTGCTTTATGGCATGGACTTGTAGATGTATCTCAGTGAGTTTGTGAATGTCCTTCCCAGCGATGAGAGGAACAATTCTGGTGATAAGAACAGTCGTAACAATGGGAAGCGCTGTCGGAGCGATGGGAAGGACAGTCGGAGCGATGGGAAGGACAGTCGGTGCGATGGGAAGGACAGTCGGAGCGATGGGAAGGACAGCAAGATGTGACCTTGAAACAAATCAACAAGCAGGGATTTAGTGTGAATGTCAGCAGAGGTGGTGAAGGTACTGGTTGGCAATTCAGACTTCAGGACAATGGATGGATTGATTCTACCGTGGTACCCAGCATTCAGAATTCAGTTCAGTAAAGGCGATGGAATTGGGGCAATGGAGAAGGTCAGTGTCCCTAATGGTGCTGGAGGTGCTGGCTGTGGCCACACAAATTTTCCAGCCTCATCTGGTCCCTCCATGACTGAGGCCTTCAATTGTACCGTCCCCCTAAGATGGTCTCTCAATCTGTTGCGTTCATGACGGGTGAGCACTGGTTATGCCAGTGATCTCCATCCATGGGTATCAATTAAACTCTGATCCTAGACTGATTTGTACTGCTAGCCTCTCTCCTCCGAGTTGCTGAAACTGGACCATTCATTCTGAGAGTGGGTCCCTTGAAATGACCCAACCCTTCCTTGCAGGTAGACAAAAGTGCTGGAGAAACTCAGCGGGTGCAGCAGCATCTATGGAGCGAAGGAAATAGGCAACGTTGCCTATTTCCTTCGCTCCGTAGATGCTGCTGCACCCGCTGAGTTTCTCCAGCACTTTTGTCTACCTTCGATTTTCCAGCATCTGCAGTTCCTTCTTAAACAACCCTTCCTTGCACCAGGTTGACCCAATCCTCTGACACCAATCGTCTCTGTAACCCAGAGGCCATGGTCGAGTCATAGAGACACTGAGGCATACAGCATGGAAACAGGCCCTTTGACCCAACTTGCCCACCCTAACCAACATGCCCCATCTACACTGGACGCACCTGCTTGCGTTTGGCCCATATCCCTCTAAACCCATCCTATCCATAATACTGGGACCAGAATTGGACGAATTGGAAGTGAAAGCCCCCCGAAGCAGCCTTTATCCGAGCCTAATCCTGTAGAGCGCCTTTCAATGCTGGTGCCCGTCCTTGCATTCTTCTGCCCGCTCTTTGTGAGTAAGGGTCAAAGGTCAACCTCTTTACGCCACTCCCCTCTGAATAATATACATCCTCTGCTGTATCCTTCCTGACCTCCCACTCCCTCTACACCGCTCCTGGGGCAACCAAGCCCAACAGGTGCCCATCGGCCTCTTAAAGTCGATTCAGCACACTGTAGATGGAGAGATGCCTTTGATTTTTCCCTCCATCCCCTGGGGACAGGAGCCAGGCCTCACTGTGTTACGGTGACTCGTGTCAATTAAAATGTGTTGCAAGGATCAACAGGAAACACTATTATCTTACATTCCATCTAACACATTCAGTCCAATTAAATAGAGTTTGGCATTTTATCACTGTGGATGTAGTGTTGTCAAGGAGAGTTGCTGATCCACTGCGTAACTTGATTTGGTTTCAGTTTTGAGATTCACCGGTGTCATTCATGCAATGAAATGAATCTTATAAAAAAGGGAGTGTGTTTTTTTCAAGTACAGAATCAGGGGTTAACTTCAACTCTGCATTGAATGCAAGCTTGCCCAAAGCATGGTGTGGAGAGATTGGCCATTTCTGGCAGACTGGAGAAGTAAGAGGAGTCAAAGGCATAGAGAGAGGGAGATGGAGTGAGACAGAGCGGAGAGATTGAAGGTGAGAGGGATCTTGAAATAGACAGAATGAGAGTGGGAGATAGAACAAGAAACACAGAGTGTTGAACAGGGCAAAGAGAGCAGGAGGACAATACGGGAAGGATGGAGAGAATGGGAGAAGGGACCAAAGAACAAATACAAAAAAATAGAGAACAGATTAGGCATCTGTTGAGTCCTTGAAGAACGAAGAATTTGGGGGGGGTGGGGGGGGGGGGGGGGGGGGGGGGGGAGGCACGGTGGTGCAGCGGTAGAGTTGCTGCCTTACAGCGCCAAAGACCTGGGTTTGATCCTGACTACGGGTGCTGTCTGTACGGTGTTTGTACGTTGTCCCAGTGACCGCGTGGGGTTTCTCCGTGTGCTCCTGTTTCCTCCCACACTCCAAAGAAATACAGGTTTGTTGGTTAATTGGCTTCTATAAAATAAAAAAACTTGTCCCTAGTGTGTGTAGGATAGCGTTGTTGTGCGGGGATCGCTGGCCGGCGCGCACACGATGGGCCTGTTTCCGCGCTGTATCTCTAAAGTAAAACTAAAATTGGCGAGGATAGGATTAAAAGATAGAAGACAATACGAGAGGGTGAATGGATGAGAGAGGGGGAAATAATGTGAGATGGCAAGAGAATATGAGGGGCAAATAGAGACAGGGAACGAAATAGAGGGAACGGAACAGAAAAATAGAAGAAGGGATAAAAGATGAGAGAAATGGAATGAGAAAGAGATAGAGAGTGGAGAAGAAGGAATGTGTAGGACAGAACTGCAGATGCTGGTTCAAGATAGACACTAAATGCTGGAGTAATTCGGTGGGTCAGGCAGCATCTTCTGGTGAGAAGGAATGGGTGACGTTTCTGGACCAGACCCTTCTTCAGATGGAGATAGGTTTGCGGTGTTGTCAGGCTAAGGATGTGATCATCTTGTTGCATATATAGCTTCGTTCCTGCTGGAGAATGTCGTCAATGTTGAATTTTTTTTCATTCAGTCTGCCTGGCAAGGAGAGGTGCTGAGCTAAAATGGCACCAGATGGTGGGACTGACGCTGGCAACAGTAAATAAGAGGCTGAGCCAGCTGGCTCCAAACGCAATGATTTTTAATGGGTCGAGAAAGCCCCATGTGAAAAAAATCACAGTACTATCATCAACAATAAATAAAAGCTGCAAGATATTACAGCAGCTAAAGCTGGTTTGCACTTTTTTTTTTAGAAATTGATTAATTTAGTCTTTTCACACAAATGTTAAGTACTTTAAGGAAAAATTAGTTAAATGGAAGTGTAAATAGAGCACTTGAAACAGCACTGGTGCGGCACAGTGGCGCAGCGGTAGACCTGCTGCCTTACAGTGCCAGAGACCCGGGTTCGATTCTGACGATGGGTGCTGTCTGTGCGGAGTTTGCACTCTCTCCCTGTGACCTGCGTGGGTTTTCTCCGGGTGCTCCGGTCTCCTCCCACATTCTAGGGGTGTACAGGTTAGTAGGTAAATTGGCTTTGGTAAAATTGTAAATTGTTACCAGTGTATAGGATAGTGTTGGTGTACGGGATGATCGCTGCTCGGCGCGGACTCAGTGGGCCGAAGGGCCTGATACTGCGCTGTATCTCTAAAAGTTAGTTCCCAGTGAACAGGTTGGAGCAACCAGTATGCGTGTCTCGGGACAGTGGCTCAGTGCTGTCTCTCCATTATCTCCTCTTAACATATACAAGAAGACAAGAACATAGGGCTCTGGCCTGCACCGCCAGTCAATACAACCATGGCTGATTCATCTCTTACACTGTGCCGGTTCCCCATTGCCTTCAATTCCCGGATAGAGTCATGGAGTCATACAGTGTGAAAACAGGCCCTTCAGTCCGACTCTGACCAACATGTCCCATCTACACTAGTCCCACTTGCCTGCATTTGGCCCATATCCCTCTAAACCTGTCCTATCCATGTACCTGTCTAATTGCTTCTTAAACGTTGCGATTGTCCCTGCCGCAACTACCTTGTTGGGCGAGTCCAGAACCAGGGGCCACAGTCTTAGAATAAAGGTGAGGCCATTTATGACTGAGGTGAGAAAAATCTTTTTCACCCAAAGAGTTGTGAATTTGTGGAATTCCCTGCCACAGAGGGCAGTGGAGGCCAAGTCACTGGATGGATTTAAGAGAGAGTTAGATAGAGCTCTAGGGGCTGGTGGAATCAAGGGATATGGGGAGAAGGCAGGCACGAGTTATTAATTGGGGACGATCAGCCATGATCACAATGAATGGTGGTGCTGGCTCGAAGGGCCGAATGGCCTCCTCCTGCACCTATTTTCTATGTTTCTATGTTTCCCTCCACTGGCAGCTCGTTCCTAACACCCACCAACCCTTCCTTCCAATATTTAACTCTCTCCACCCTAAACACATTAATGTTTCTTGCCTCCACTATTTCATTTTTGAGATACAGTGAGGAAACCGGCCCTTCGGCCCATCCAGTCCGCGCCGACCAACGATCACCTGATTACTCATTCTATCCTACACACTAGGGATAATTTACCTACATACCCGCACGTCTTTGGAATATGGGAGGAAGCCAGAGCACCCAGAGAAAACCCACGCGGTCACATGGACAATGTACAAACACCGTACAGACAGCACCCAAGGTCATGATCGTACCCGGGTCTCTGGCGCTGCAAGACAGCAACTCTACCACTGCACCACCGTGCCACACATTATACTCACAGGCAGACAATTCCAGAAATGCACTCCACTCTGAAAGAAGACATATCTGTGCACCGGCCCCTTATTTATAATTAAATCTTTAATTTTCCCACGAGTGAAAACATCTCAATATCACTCTGTCAAGTTATCCCAGGATCTTCAATGTTTGAATCAGTTCATCCCTCATTCTTCCCCATTCAAGGAATACAGACCGCAGAGCTGGCAGAGCTGCTGCCTCACAGCGCCAGAGGTCTAGGTCCGATCCTGACCTCGGGTGCTGTCTGTGTGGAGTTTGCACGTTCCCCCGGTGACCTCGTGGGTTACCTCCGGTTGCTCTGGTTTACTCCCACATCCCAAACACAAGCGGGTTCGTAGGCTAATTGACTTCTGTAAATTGCCCCTGGTGTGCAGGGAGTGGGTGAGAAAGTGGGATAACATAGGAAAGTGTGAATGGGTGATCGAAGGTCGGCGTGGACTCGGTGGGCCGAAAAAGGCCTGTTTCCATGCTGTATCTCTATCCTAAACGAAACAAAACCAAACTAAACTAAAGCGAACTAAACTAGACTAAACCAAACGAATCCAATCTAATACAAACCAAACTGAACTAAAAGTCTTTAAGAAGGAACTGTAGATGCTGGAAAATCGAAGGTACACAAAAATGCTGGAGAAACTCAGCGGGTGCAGCAGCATCTATGGAGCGAAGAAAATAGGCAACGTTTCGGGCCGAAACCCTAAAATGTTGCCTATTTCCTTCGCTCCATAAATGCTGCTGCACCCGCTGAGTTTCTCCAGCTTTTTTGTGTACCTTAAATTAAAAGTCTACACTGTTAAGCTTCATCAGCATCGTTTGTAGAAGTTCATCCCTTATTCTTCTACATTTAAGGAGTGCAGTCCAAAATATCAAGCCCCTCTAGATAAGGCACCTCTCCAATCGAGGCCTGGTAAATCTAGGCTGCTGCCAGTGCTACCATTTCCAAAGAACTTCATCAACATAAAGCTTGGGGAGTCTGCATCCTGGGGGCATGAACATCGAATTCTCCCAATTTTGTTAGTCCTTGCTATCTCCTCCCCTTCCTCAGTCCCCCTGCTGTCTCCTCCCATCCCCCAGCCTTCGGGCTCCTCCACCTTTTTCCTTTCTTGTCCCCGCCCCCCCGATCAGCCTGAAGAAGGGTTTCGGCCCGAAACGTTGCCTATTTCCTTCGCTCCATAGGTGCTGCTGCACCCGCTGAGTTTCTCCAGCTTTTTTGTGTACCTTCATCAACATAAATCTGGAAGTATCCCGCTCTTTTGTTCAGACAACCTAAAGTTAACCCCATGCACAGTCGACCAAAGCGGGTTCAGAATTCATTCATCACCTCCTATTTGTCCCTTCCCCCTCACACACAAAGCTCTGTTGGCACCATCACCATTCATGCCCTCCAACCAATGACACCTTTAACCCAGCCACACACCGCCCCATTTATTTACCCCAACCCCCCAACCTTTCCTCGCAAATTATAAGCCGTCTAATTTCTAACCTTTCTTCATCCTGATGTTGATTAATCATCTGAAATGTTCAAGGAGGAAGGGTCCCGACCCAAAACGTCACCTACTCCTTTTCTGCAGAGATGCTGCCAGGCCCACTGAGTTACTCCAGCATTTTGTCTTGTTTTTTGAACCTGAAATGTTCACACTCTTCACAGATTCTACCTGACCTGCTGAATCTTTTCACCATTCTCTTTCTTATGTCATTTTGCATGTCAATAATCTGATGCGGCCGCATTTAGAGTATTGTGTTATGTTCTGGACACCATGTTAAAGGAAAGATGTTGTCAAGCTGGAAAGGGTACAGAAGAGTCACGAGGATGTTGCCAGGACTCGAGGGTCTGAGCTATAGGGAGAGGTTGAGCAGGCTGGGACTCTATTCCTTGGAGTGCAGGAGGATGAGGGGTGATCTTATAGAGGTGTATAAAATCATGAGAGGAATAGATCGGGTAGATGCACAGAGTCAAAGTCTCTTGCCCAGAGTAGGGGAATCGAGATCCAGAGGACATGGGTTTAAGGTGAAGGGGGGAAGATTTAATAGGAATCTGTGGGGTAACTTTTTCACACAAAGGGTGGTGGGTGTATGGAACGAGCTGCCAGAGGAGGTAGTTGAGGCAGGGACTATTGCAACGTTTCGACAGGTATATGGTTAGGACAGGTTTGGAGGGATATGGGCCCAATGCAGGCAGGTGGGACTAGTGTAGATGAGACATGTTGGTTAGTGTGGGCAAGTTGGGCCGATGAGCCTATTTCCCGCTGTACGAGTCTGTGACATCACAAGGTGATAAATCCAAGTTAAACTAAGCATTGAAACAATGAGCAAGGGTGAAATCATTTCCAGCACTTGCAGCGTTGTCTATGTTTACTCCCCTTGCGCAACGCTTCATGTAGACAGGGCCGAGGGCAGTGGGGAGAGGCTTCTGTTCCTTGCCGTGGGGAAGAGTTGAGAGAGGAGAGAGTGAAAGGAAGGTGATGTTAAAACTGAGGCCGTACCTGATAGTTGCACTCGGGGTCCAGACAATGGTAGTGTTCCCGGTACTGATAGGCGCAGTGAATGTGCCCACACTGCTGACTCCCGGAAAACCTGCAATTGAGGAAAAAGCAGGGATGATTTCCGCGCTTTACTTTCTGCAGGTTGGCCTGCCCGTGGTTTGACTCAATAGTGACTGGGCCCTGAGCCAACACACCTTTTCACCGCCGATCACTGGCGCTTCCGCACGCGCCCTGGAGTCCAGCTTTTGTACCAGCGGGGAAACCTGCTCGCACCGCAGCTGGTAGAGCCACTGCCTCACAGCGCCAGAGACCTAGGTTCGATCCCGATCTCGGGTGCTGTTGCGTGTGGAGTTTGCACTGAGGTTTGTACTAAAGTCTTGCTTGAAGGTGAGGATTAAGGACAGTTTGGGAGGGAATATGTTACGATTATCTCAGAGATAATCAGGGCTGCACGGTGGCGCAGCGGTAGAGTTGCTACTTTACAGCGCCAAAGACCCAGGTTCGATCCTGACCACGGGTCTGTTCGGCTTTAGTACATCCTCCAGCTTCTCCAGTTTCCTCCCACACGCCAAAGACGTGCAGGTTTGTAGGTTAATTGGCTTCTGTAAATTATCCTTAGTGTGTAGAATAATGTTAGTGTGATCGCTGGTCGGCACAGACTCGGTGGGCCAAAGGGCCTGTTTCCACGCTGTATCTCTAAAGTCTATATCTAAGAAAGAATAGAATGCTGAGGATGGTAGGCAAGAGTGCTGGAGAAACTCTGCGGGTGCGGCAGCATCTATGGAGCGAAGGAAATAGGCAACGTTTCGTCCCGAAACGTTGCCTATTTCCTTTGCTCCATAGATGCTGCTGCACCCGCTGAGTTTCTCCAGCACTCTTGTCGACCTTCGATTTTCCAGCATCCTTCTTAAAAAGAATGCTGAGGATGATGGGGAGATGGAGGCAGAAGCCTTGAGCATATTGAACGTGGCCGATTCCTGCTCCTGTTTTGTGAGGCTGGAATAACGTACAAGAGCCTTGACTCAACTTAAGCACCCCCGGTCTTTCAGACGATTAACGATGGGGCTGCAATTGGGAGGAGGGTCTTCATCGCCTGAGATGCTTCCGTGTGCGGGGAGGGGTTTTTTGTTCTGACCGTCAGCAATGCTTCAGTGCAGCAGGGGAACCACAGCCAGCAGCAATCCCAGTATAATGGTGAAAAGCTGTTTTAAATGGAACACACTTGTAACTTTGCCAGGAGTAATCCTTGCCATGTCATTAACACAGCGCGGCCAGTCTCGACTCAGTGTTAACAGCCTGTTGAACAAAAATCATCGTGCTCCCTGCCTTTTACAAGGCTCCTTGCAGCTTGGATGGCTGGCAGAGCTAAAGGGGAGCACTTTGCTGCATCTTTCCAAAGCAAATTCGGCGGCTGCCCACTTTCATGTCCCAGTCGGGGCATAGAGTTGCTGCCTCACAGCACCAGAGAACTGGGTTCGATCCTGACTATGGGTGCAGTCTGTACGGAGTTTGTACATTCTCCCCGTGACAGCGTGGGTTTTCTCTCTGTGCTCCGGTTTCTGCCCACATCCCAAAGACGTGTGGGTTTGAAGGTCTATGTAAATTGGCCTTTGTAAATTGTCCCTAGTGTGTGTAGATTAGAGTTTGTGTGCGGGTGATCACTGTGGACTCGGTGGGCCGAAGGACATGGTCTCATGCCATATATCTAAAATTAAACTAAACAGATGTGAACAGATTGCAAAATCCAAGTTTTTTTTTCCAATTGGCCACATTTTGGGCTGGCCTCCACATTAAACTGAATTTCGTCCACAAATATCTTGGCTGGAGATGTTTCCTTCATTGAACTCAGCCAGGGGATACCCTCTCACTCATCCGGGGCAGCGGTAGAGTTGCTGCCTCACAGCGCCAGAGACCCGGGTTCGATCCTGACTACGGTTGCTGTCTGTACGGAGTTTGCACGTTCTCCCCGTGACCGCGTGGGTTTTCCCTGGGTGCTCCGATTACCTCCCACACTCCAAAGACGTGCAGGTTTGTAGGTTAATTGGCTTCGGTAAACATTGTAAATGATCCCCGGTGTGTGTGTGTGTGTAGGATAGTGCTAGCGTGTGGGGATCGCTGGTCGGAGCGGACGCGGTAGGTCGAAGGGCCGGTTTCAGCGCTGTATCTCTAAACTAAACTAAACTAAAATCTCAGCAAGCACACGGCCCCAGGGTTGGATGGACTTCCATTGGCCTGGCACATCCCAATACTAATGCAAACAGAACACATCAGGACTGGCCAACGTCCACATGTCAGACCGACCTGTGGATCCTGCACAGAGGATCCATCAACATATCCCCCCCCCCCAATGCAGAATACAAAATGTTTAAGATAAAAAATATCTACAAAACAAAAACAGTGCAAAAATACTTCATACACTCTCAATGTCTGTAGATTCAATAGTGTTATAATCAGTTGTGTTCGTGCCTATCTTTAAATTCATAGACCTATCTTATGAACCTATCTTTAAATACAACACTCTTGCCACTCCTGTGACCTCAGGGGTGATATCCCTCTCCTTGTTTGAGGGGCGTTCCCACCGGACTCAGCCCCCCAATGTCCAACAGCGGAAGGACCCTAGACTGTGGTCCTTCCCCGCAAAGCCTTGGCGTTGGCTGCTCCGAGCTTCAGTGCGTCCCTCAGCACGTACTCCCGCAGTCTGCAGTGGGCCAGTCGGCAACATTCCCCACTCTCTCACTGGGAGCAGGGAAACTGGTTCTCTGCAAATCCACTCCTGCTGCTGAAGTGTTATTAGCAATGTTGTAACAGCACTGTTGCAGTGGTGACTGGCACTGTGCAATGCTCCCTGCCTCTTTAGTTTAATTTAGTTCTGTTTAGAGACACAGCACGGAAACAGGCACCTGGGCCCACCAAGTCCGCGCCGACCAAAGATCTCCCCAAACACTAGTTCTACCCTACACACCAGGGACAATTTACAGAGGCCAAATAACCAACAAACCTGTAAGTCTTTGGAGTGTGGGAGGAAACCGGAGCACCCGGAGAAAATCCATGCAGTCACAGGGAGAACATGCAAACTCTGTACAGACAGCACCCGTAGTCAGGATCGAACCCGGGTCCCTGGCGCTGTAAGGCTGCTACTCTACCGCTGCGCCACCGTGCTGCCCATTATCTGCATAGTCAGACAATTCCAGAGATGCACTACACTCTGATAAAATTCTATGCACCGGGCCCTTATTTTTAATTAGGTCTGTAACTTTCCCACGAGTGAAACCATCTCAATATAACTCAATTTTTCACAAGATCTTCTATGTTTGAATCACTTCATTCTTCATTCTTCTACATTCTAGCACAGACCGGCACATTGGCACAGCTGGTAGAGCCAGCAACAACACTGTTGCATACTTAGTGGCACAGACTATCTTCCAGGTGACACAGTGACAAGGTGCATTTAATGCATTGTTGCCATAGTAGAGGTCAAGGGGTGGTACAGCTCTCTGCCACCCTGTCCCGGATTTAACCGATCTCCCCTGCCAACCACACAGTCAACCAATGAAATGGTGACTCAAGCCTCTGTTGCACTAACAGTGGCGCAGCGCCAGAGTTGCCGCCTCACAGCTCCAGAGATCCGAGTTCGATCCTGACTACAGGTGCTGTCCGTGTGGAGTTTGTACGTTCTCCCTCTGACCTGCGTGGGTTTCCTCCAGGTGCTCTGGTTACCTCCCACACTCCAGGTTTGTAGGTTCATTGGCTTGGTATAATGGTAAATTGTCCCTAATGTGAGGATAGTGGTAGTGTGCGGGGATCGCTGGACGGCGTGGACTCGATGGGCCGAAGGGCCTGTTTCAGCACTGTATCTCTAAATTAACCTAAAAAGGAAATCTATCCTGAGTGGCCACACTCCTGGTCCATTAGGATCAGTGTTCACAACAGGCCCATGGAGGCCGGTACCGAGGGAGAGCTGAGTGTGGGGAGGAGGTGGCCTTCCACGGACTGCGAGCTGCCAAGGCAGTAACATCACTGGACATGAGGCCCTGCTCCATTACTTCCTTCAGAGTTTCACTCTCAGAGGTGACCTGTCCCAATGGTAATTGCCTTCTCCTAGAGTCAATGCAGTCTTGGTCTCTGAATTACACCAGAGACTCAAACAGGTCTCTTTGTCCAATGTATAACATGTCTTGTATCTAATAAGCAAGTGTATTCACCCGGAGGATTACTGACACAGCATCCTCAATGCTGGCGATCACCAGGGAAGTCATAGTGTGGAAACAGGCCCTGTGGCCCTTGGGCCTAACATGTCCCAGCTACACTAGTCCCACCTGCCAGCATTTGGTCCCTATCCCTCTAAACCTAAACTCCCTATCCGTATACCTGTCTAACTGCCTCTTAAATGTTGGGATAGCCCCTGCCTCAACGACCTCCTCCAGCAGATTGTTCCATACAACCACCACCCTTTGTGTGACAAGGTTATCCCCTCAGATTCCTATTAAATATTTTCCCCTTCACCTTAAAGTTCCGATGAGTTAGCAACCCAGAGGAAAAGAGTGGAATTGGGATGAAGGGCTTGTTCGGGATCCTGTCCTTTAAATTAAGTCGTATCAACTCAGTTGGGTTGCTGGTGAAGTAGTTTTGGACATGAAAGGGATAGGTAAACATTTATTTTAATGTTTTATATATAGACTCACAGAGTTATACAGCAGGGATCAGACCCTTCAGCCCAAACTGTCCATGCCGTGCCAAACGCCTTTTTTACCACCCTATTATCTACCTCGGTTTTCAGGATATATTTGGTCAACAAGTAATAACTGAAAAAAAAAGGCACAAAGTACTGGAGTAACCCAGTGGGTCAGGCAGCTTCTCTGGTGAACATGGATAGATGACGTTTCGGGTCGTCAGAAGAAGAAGGGTCGTGATCCGAAATGTCTCCTATCATTCTTCTCAAGAGATGCTGCCTGAGCTGCTGAGTTACTCCAGAACTTTGTGTCCGTTTTTTAAACCAGCATCTGCATTTCCTTGTTTCTACAAATATTAACGTAGCGGGCCCATAGGAGTTCGTGGATGTCCCGTAGCGGCTATAACGAGTAACGGTAGGTACTCGGGAAATCCGGTAAACTCGTGACGTTTTTTCAACACTGTGAAAAATGTCCCCAAGTAGAAAAATACTCTTGATGAAAAAAATTGTTACTTTTTACTCGTACAAGCCGCTACGTGACATCCACGAACTCCTACGGACCCGCTACGGACATTCTCCGAGATTGAATCAGGGGAAAACTCGGGAGAACTCTTGAATGACCTCGTACAGTGGGACAGAGACACGGGTTTGATCCTGATAATGGCGCTTCTCCCCGAGACCTGCGTGGGTTTTCTCCGGGTGCTCCGGTTTCCTCACACTCCAAAGACGTGCTACGTGGCTGGGTATAATTGTAAGCTGTCCCTAGTGTGTGCGGGATAGTGTTAGTGCGTGGGGGTCGCTGGTCAGAGCGGACTCGGTGGGCCGAAGGGCCTCCTTCTGCGCTATATCTCTAAACTAAACGGAGCTGATAGGGAAAGAACAATGGGGGCGCAGTAACACAGCAATGAGCCCCTCCACCCCTCACCCTTACAGACTCAGCTCATCGACAGAAAAGAAAAAGCAACCAACCAGCAGTCTCTGAGTAGATGATGGGGTGATTTGGGGCAGAGGCCTTCACAAGGTAGATTACTGCAACAAAATATAAAATATCTTTATAACATCAGGAGCTCAGGAGTGAACAGTCACTTAAAGAAGCAAAACAGCGGGGCGAGGAGGGGGGGGGGGGGGGGCGCAGGGGTTAGGTAGAAGTGTTTTACTCTACTGTTCCAGCAGGTGGTACTGACGAAGAGATGTGGAAGAGGAAGGAATGCAACTGGAAAATGTGTAGGGAGGAACTGCAGATGCCGGTTTAAACCGAGGATAGACACAACATTCTGGGGTTACTCAGCGGGTCAGGCAGCATCTCTGGAGAGAAAGAATGGGTGACGTTTCAGGTCGAGTCTGAAGAAGGGTCTCGACCTGAAACGTCACCTATTCCTTCTCTCCAAAGATGCTGCCTGTCCCGCTGAGTTTCTCCAGCATTTTGGGGTCTATTCACAGTATTCATGGCAACTTATTCTCACTCAGGCACTCTCCAGTACGATGGACACAAAAATCTGGAGTAAATCAGCGGGTCAGGCAGCATGTCTGGAGAAAAGGAATAGGTGACGTTTTGGGTCGAGACCCTTCTTCAGACTGTTCATCAAGTTCCAGGAAGGAACAGAGCAGCTTGTAAAGAACGCTGATACTAGAGCAGGCGCAGATATTATACAGACAGGTGGTGTCAGTGGAGAGATCAAGGGCTGCTGGTGTGCAGGAAGGAACTCCAGATGCTGGTTTACACCAAATAATAGACACAAAATGCTGGAGTAACTCAGCGGGACAGACAGCATCTCTGGAGAGAAGGATTGGGAGACGATTCGGGTCGGGTCTGAAGGAGGGTCTCGACCTGAAGCGTCACCCATTCTTTCTCTCCAGAGATGCTGCCTGACCCGCTGGGTTACTCCAGCATTTTGTGTCTATCCTGAGGGTTGCTGGAATTGTTAATATTAGCGGGAAATCTTTAGGTCTACATTAGGTGGTGGATTAGAAGCTCATATTCACAGGGGGCCGTGGGGCTGTACTGATATTTATCGGGACCCTCCAGGGTGACTTGATGTTTGATGGAGATTTCTGAGGTTGTCAATGTTTGAGGGGATGCTGGATCTCAGGAGAGTTATAATATTTGGAGAAGTTAGCTGGGATTTTCAATATCTGCCGTGCTGTGTGACAGAGGTGCCTGGAAGGTAATGATACATCCGTGACTTAGTCACTGGGATGTTAATAGACGGATACAGGAGCTCAGCTAATACTTTAGAGATAGTGTGGAAACAGGCCCTTCAGCCCACCGAGTCTGCGCCGACCAGTGATCGCACCAGCACTAACCCACACACACTCGGGACAATGTACAATTTTTACCGGACAATTAACCTATAAACACGCATGTCTTTTTAATGTGGGAGGAAACCATAGGAAACGTACGTGGCCACAGGGAGGACGTGCAAACTGCGCACAGACAGCACCCATAGTCAGGATCGGACCCGGATCTCTGGCGCTGTAAGGCAGCAACTCTACCGCAGCGCCACCGTGCCACCATACTTGAAGTGAGGTACATTCTGACGTCTGAGATCAGAGAGGATGCTTGGATAGGAGATCACAGTAAATTACTTGTTGATCCCTTTATTGCCCACTATTCCTGCATCCGCCTCATCTGATGAGATGCTTGGGAAGATCAAATTACTGTTTGAAAAATGTTAACTAAGGAAGGGGCTGGAATTTGGGGGAGAATGAGGGTTGAGTGGGTGCTTGACCCTGGTGATATACACTGGCGATATAGGGGGCGTCATGTACACTGTGTGTGTGTGTGTGTGTGTGTATCTCAGTGTGTGCATATGTGTGCATGTTTGTATATAAGTGTGTAAGAGTGCACACACGCCTGTGTGGAAGTGCATGCAGAATTCCACACCTGTGTGTTCATGTGTCCCGAAGTTGTACATTTGTGTTTGTCTGTCTATTTGCTTCTATGTGGTGCATGTGTTTGTATAGGTGGGGGTGTGTAGGGGTATGTGTGTATGGGTGTGCATGTGCGTGTGTTTGTGCGTGCGTGTTTGTGTGTGTGAAGGAGAGTGTGTTTGTGTGAGTGTGCATGTGTGTAAGTGAGTGTGTATGTTTGTGTGTGTGTGAGATGGTGAGTGTATGCGCGAGTGTGTGAGTGCATATGTGAGTGAGTGTGTATGTGCATGTGTGTTAATGTGAGTGTTAGTGTGTGAGTACAGTGCATTCAGAAAGTATTCAGACCCCTTCACCTTTTCCACATTTTGTCACGTTACAGCCTTATTCTAAAATGGATTAAATTCTTTTTTTTTTATCATCAATCTACACACATTACCCCACAATAAATAAGCAAAAACAGGTGTTTAGAAAATTTTGAAAGTAATTAAAAAGAAATAACTGAAATATCACATTTACATAAGTAATCAGACCTTTTACTCAATACTTTGTTGAGGCACCTTTGGCAGTGATTACAGCCTCAAGTCTTCATGGGTGTGACGTTACAAGCTTGGTACACCTGTATTTGGGTAATTTCTCCCATTCTTCTCCGCAGATCCTCTCAAGCTCTATCAGGTTGGATGGGGAACGTCGATGCACAGCTATTTTCAGGTCCCTCCAGAGATGTTCGATCGGGTTCAAGTCCGGGCTCTGGCTGGGCCACTCGAGCACATTCACAGACTTCTCATGAAGCCACTCCTGCGTTGTCGTGGCTGTGAGCTTAGGGTCGTTGTCCTGTTGGAAAGTGAACCTCTGCCCCAGTCTGAAGTCCAGAACGCTCTGGAGCAGGTTTTCATCAAGGATCTCTCTATACTTTGCTCCGTTCATCTTTCCCTCGATCCTGACTAGTCTCCCAATTCCTGCTGCTGAAAAACATCCCCACAGCATGATGCTGCCACCACCATGCTTCACCGTAGGTATTGTATTGGCCAGGTGATGAGCGGTGCCTGGTTTCCTCCAGACGTGACGCTTGGCATTCAGGCCAAAGAGTTCAACCTTGGTTTCATCAGATCAGAGAATCTTGTTTTCATGCCTTTTGGCAAACTCCAAGCGAGCTGTCATGTGCCTTTTACTGAGGAGTGGCTTCCGTCTGGCCACTCTACCATAAAGGCCTGTTTGGTGGAGTGCTGCAGATATAGTTGTCCTTCTGGAAGGTTCTCCCATCTCCACAGAGGAACTCTGGAGCTCTGTCAGAGTGACCATCAGGTTCTTGGTCACCTCCCTGACCAAGGCCCTTCGCCCCCGATTGCTCAGTTTGGCCGGGCGGCCAGCTCTATGAGGAGTCCTGGTAGTTACAAAGTTCTTCCATTTAAGAATGACGGAGGCCACTGTGCTCTGCGGGACCTGCAATTCTGCAGAAATTGTTTTATACCCTTCCCCAGATCTGTGTCTCGACACAATCATGTCTTTCCTTTGTCTTCATGGCTTGGTTTTTGCTCTGACATGCACTGCCAACTGAGGGACCTTATATAGACAGGTGTGTGCCTTTCCAAATCATGTCCAATCAATTTAATTTACCACTGATGGACTCCAATCAAGTTGTAGAAACATCTCATGGATAATCAATGGAAACACGATGAAGCTAAGCTCAATTTTGGGTGTCATAGCAAAGGGTCTGAATACTTATGCAAATGTGATATTTCAGTTATTTATTTTTAATTACTTTGCAAAAATTTGCAAAAACACCTGTTTTCACTTCTTCATTCTGGGGTATTGTGTGTAGATCGATGACAAACAAAATGAATTTAATCCATTTTTAAATAAGGCTATAACGTAACAAAATATGGAAAAGGTGAAGGGGTCTGAATACTTTTTGAATGCACTGTATGTGTGTGAGTGTGTGAGTGTAAGCGTGAGTGAGTGTGTACATGTGAGTGTGTACATGTGAGTGTGTACATGTGAGTGTATGTGAGTGTGTATGTGCATGTGTGAGTGAGTGTGTATTGTGTGTATGAGTGAGTGTGTGTACGTGAGTGTGCGTATACATATCTTTGTGTGCTGGGGACGTTCTATTCAGGTTAATATTAAAAAGAGGAACCACAGTTGGATTGTCAACCAACGAGAGAGGGGGATGCAGTTTACAGGAACGTTGTCCCTCCACTCTGTGCATGCCCACTAACTGAGAACCCCCCCCCCTCCTTTCTGACTATGTCATTTTGTTTGCAGTATTACGATCTGGTCACCTAGTATTATTGACAATTTATTGCATTATTGATTATTTTATATTTATTTGTTGTTATTATGTAAATATGTCTGAAGCTGCAGCAGGTAAAAATTATATTCTTCTGCTCCTGGTGTGATTGGCTATGTAAAGTGCCCGGTACAGGAGACTAGTCTTCAACTCTGGGCAAGTGATATGAATGAGGGAAGAATAGTTTAGTTTAGTTTAGTTTGGAGTGTGGGAGGAAACCGGAGTACCTGGGAAAACCCACGTGATCACGTGGAGAATGTACAAACTCCGTACAGGCAGCACCCACAGTCAGGATCGTACCCGGGTCTCTGGCGCTGTAAGGTTGCAAGAAAAATTGGTAGGAAATGAGCATGGTCCAAGGGCCAGCATGAATCGGATGGGCTGAGATGCCTTCCTTCTGTGTCCCATGGAAGCATGACAGTCATGAATGGGCGGCACGGTGCGTCCGCGGTAGAGTTGCTGCTTTACAGCGTCTGACGCCCGGGTTCGATCCCCGTACGTTCTCCCCGTGACCTGCGTGGGTTTTCTCTGGGATCTTCGGTTTCCTCCCACATCCCAAAGACGTACAGGTTTTGTAGGCTAACTGGCTTGGGTAAAATTGTAAATTGTCCCTAGTGTGTAAGATAATGTTAGTGTGCAGGGATCGCTGGCAGGCGCGGACTCGGTGGGTCGAAGGGACTGTTTCCGCGCTGTATCTCTAAACTAAACTAAACAATTGCCTGGTTCCAGAATAGATTCTTATTTAAATATTGCAAATGTATGTTTACATTTACAGCAAAATTGCACCTGCTGCATATTCTGTTGTGCTGCTGCAAGTAAGAATTTCATTGTTCTATCTGTGACAATTAAACACTCTTGACTCTTGACTTCTGTCTGCAGATCTAAAATGCTCTGCTCACGTTCCCTGATGTCCCTCCTCTGATTTGTCACCGATTCCACATCAGGCGAAGATCTCCTCCTTATACCCACTTGTAAACTAATACTAGTGTTCCAGATGAGCGAGATTGCTTCTTCTGTAAGATAATGGGGCAGAATAGCTCTGCTAACCCCGCCATGTGGCTATTATCTCCAGCCTGGGACCTCTTTAAGCCCCTTGTCCGGGCACAGTTTCCAGCTGATCGGACAAGAACGTCAGAACTGGGTGTGGGCCAACTGCTGGGGAGAGAGAGTTCATATGTTCATAAGGTCATAAGTGATAGGAGCAGAATTAGGCCATTCAGCCCCTCAGGTCTATTTCACCATTCGATCATGACTGATCTATCTCTCCCTCCTAATCCCATTCTCCTGCCTTCTCCCCATAACCCCTGACTCCCGTACTAATCAAGAATCTATCTATCTCTGCCTTAAAAATATCTCTTGACTTGACCTCCACAGCCTTCTGTGGCAAAGTATTGCACACATTCACCACCCCCTGACTAAAGAAATTCCTCGTCATCTCCTTCCTAAAGGAATGTCCTTTAATTCTGAGGCTGGGACCTCAGGTCCTGGACTCTCCCACTAGTGGAAACATCCTCTCCACATCCACTCTATCCAGGCCTTTCACTATTTGGTAAGTTTCAACCAAGTCCCCATCATCCTTCTAAACTCCAGTGAGTACAGGCCCGGTGCCGTCAAACGCTCCAATGATCCAGGTTACAAACAGTTCGCAGGATCCGGACCTGGAACATCACCTGCCCTCTGTCATTCTCTTCCACGGATGCTGCCTGACCAGCTGAGTTTCTCCAACATCTTGCTGGTTTCTGGTTCCTTGGTAACCAGAGACTTAGTTTAGACCACAGCATCTGCAGTTCCTCCCACGGACAGAACCTGCCACAACCTGGAGACCACCTGTACACACTAAGGAGGTCTTCACCTTTACCCCACCTCCTCCTCCCACCTTACCAACCTCAGCTGAAAACGGACTCGGTTTTTACTTCCGATACGCATCCCCCTTGCTAATCTTTATACTGTTCACGGTAGACACGGTTGACAAGCATATATGCAAAGCATACTCAATTACTGAGCTTATTCCGTCCGGGTTTACAAAACCACAGGTTTAAATGAAAGATGTTCCTTAGTAACCAGAGACTTCGTTTAGTTTAGAGATACAGTGAGGAAACACCGAGTCCTTGCCGACCAGCAATCCTCCGACATTAACACCATCCGACACATCAGGGACAATTCACAATTTTTACCGAGGCCAATTAACCTACAAGCCTGTACGTCGTTGGAGTGTGGGAGGAAACCGGAGCACCCGGAGGAAACCCACGCGGGTCACGGGGAGAAGGTACAAACTCCATACAGACTGCACCCACAGTCAGGATCGAATCCCTTAGTTCGGTCTCTGATGCTGTGTGGCCGCAACTCTACCGCTGCGCCACCGTGCCGCACATAGAGGTCCGTCACAGTCATAGAGTTCTAGGAAGCAGGCAGGCCCTTCAGTTCAACTTGCCCATACCAACCAACATGCCCCACCTACACTAGTCCTACCTGCCTGTGTTTGGCCCATATCCCTCTAAACACATCCTATCTATGTACCATGCAACTCTACTGCTGCGCCACTGTGCCCAACTTTGCCATTGTTACCAATACGAGCTACCAACCCTCCAGATTCACAGTGTTGGCATGGAGTTGTGGGAGGCAGGAGTTATAAATCCTGTGTTCCTGGCTCCTGAGAGAACCTTTCTGTTTTTGACAACACTACAGGCTGGATTAAATATTCCTTCAGAACTCTTTATTTTCATATTTAAATCCTAAACCCTTTTACTAAATGCTGTTATTGTATTTTCCCTTTTTTTTATGACAATATTCATTTTGCATAACCAGTAAGTAATCCCTCCTAGGCAGCAATACATTTGGCATTTTTATTAAAAAAACAATTTGCTCCTCTGCTAATCTGGTTTTCTCGACAAAGACTCAAACAAGGGAAAGTGACTGCATCATTCACAAGCTGTCAATTCTGGAACCTGTGGTTTGAAAGAATAAGTAAATCAGGAAATTAGTGTCACCGGGTGTAACCGGGAAACTGGTTGGTAAAGTGGGACGATGTGGCTTTAAGGGGCAGCACGGTGGAGAAGCGGGAGAGTTCCTGCCTAATGCCCCCGTCCCACTTAGGAAACCTGAACGGAAACCTCTGGAGACTTTGCGCCCCACCCAAGGTTTCTGTGCAGTTCCCGGAGGTTGCAGGTGGTTGCCGGAGGTTGCAGGTAGTAGAAGCAGGTAGGGAGACTGACAAAAACCTCCGGGAACCGCACGGAAACCTTGGGTGGGACGCAAAGTCTCCAGAGGTTTCCGTTCAGGTTTCCTAAGTGGGACAGGGCCATTACAGCGCCAGAGACACGGGTGTGATCCTGACTATGGGCGCTGTCTGTACAGAGTTTGTGCGTTCTCCCTGTGACCTGCGTGGGTTTTCTCTGGGTGCTCCGGTTTCCTCCCACGCTCCAAAGACGTACAGGTTTGTAGGTTAATTGGCTTGGTATAATTGTGAACTGGCCCTAGTGTGTGTAGGATAGTGCTAGTGTGAGGGGTGATCGCTGGTCGGTGCGGACTCGGTGGGCCGAAGGGCCTGTTTATGCACTGTATCTCTGAACTAAACTAAACTAAACAACTGAAGATAGACACAAAAAGCTGGAGTAACTCAGCGGGACGGGCGGCATCTCTGGAGAGAAGGAGTGGGTGATGTTTGGGGTCGAGACCCTTCTTCAGACTCTGAACTAAACAACTGTTGTGGGCCCAGAAGTGAAGCTGAGTAGACCTGCTGGCCTGGGTCTGAGAAGCCCCTTGGGCTGCCCATGGCTAACATTCAAGTGGAATCTGCTCTCTGAACACCACCGCCACTGGTATCGAGGGTTTGCCCGGATGAACTGGCGATAACTGCTGGCAGTGGGGTCAACCAAAGGTGACTATTAACCTTGCCTACACCCACCACTTCCCATCCTGACCTCAAGCTTGTGAAGTTACTAAAGGCGTGGTCACCTTCATTCTCCATCCACCATGATAATGAAGCCATCAACCCAGTCCACTTATTCATCTTCCAAACTTTCCCCCATTCCCAAACTTCAAAGGAATCTTATGACATTCAGCAGCAAACAACAAACCGTTAAACTTACCCTGTTTAAAGTAAAGGAAGTTGCTTGTTTACACCGACGATAGACACAAAATGCTGGAGTAACTCAGCGGGACAGGCAGCATCTCTGGAGAGAAGGAATGGGTGATGTGTCGGGTGGAGACCCTTCTTCAGACTGTTTGAAGGGTCATGATCTGGAACATTACCCATTCCTTCTCTCCAGAGATGCTGCCTGACCCGCTGAGTTATTCCAGCATTTTGTATTTATTATCGGTGTCCACCTGTTTAAAGTTTAGTTTAGTTCAGAGATACATCATGGAAGCAGGCCCTGTGACCCCCCTAGTCCACACCGACCATCAATCACTCGTTCACACTAGTTCCATGTTAGCCCACTATCGCCTCCACTCCCTGCACACTAGGGGCAATTTACATAGGGCTGGTTAACCTACAAACCTGTACGTCCTTGGGATGTGGGAGGAAACCCACAGTCCTCACAGTGAGAACGCGCAAACTCCACACAGAGAGCACCCGGGGTGAGGATCAAACTCGGGTCTCTGGCGATGTGAGGCAGCAACTCTGCCAGAGTTGGGTCACTATGCTGCTCGTAAAGTTACTATAAAACTGGCAGAAGCTGGTGGGAAGGTATCCTTTTGCAATCGTGGGGCCCTCGAAGCTTGATGTAATGAATATTTGATACCAACACACGTAAAGCAGATCCTGCTCATCCGCCACACTCAGTACCTCCGCTGTCAAATGGAAGCATTTCTTGCAGCTTCCTGCTATGTGAGAGCAGAGGGTGAAATAGCATTCAGAATACTCTCAGAGTGACTGCGTATTGACAACGGGTGCTTGTCAAAACCCCTTCAATTACAATGGAGAACACACAAATAAACATTTGGATTGATGATGCCATCCATACCATCTGCCAAAGTTGTAAAATCCACAGGAAAAAGCTAACTAGGAGATTTTTATTTTTAAATGGAGATTACCGCATGGTTGCTTTGCAGTAAGCGGTGGTGAGTTCTTTTAGCTAATTGAATGCAGGCGATTCTGTATTTTGGGCACATTAAGATTTATTTTTTTTAAACCGACATGAAACACAGTTCTCAGTTTAGGATCGCATTGGTCTCTGGACAATTTCATCTCCATTGCATCAGTTTAATTGGCTGATTATATTCTGCCTTCCATTAAATATTAATAATGTAATGACAGTGTGGTTGCAGAAGATCTCAAATGACTGCAAAACAGGCGTTTTGATATCTGTTTTCAACTCTACTTGTCTAAAGTTGCACGAAATTATCCCAATAACTTCACAGGTAAGGGAAAACTCTGAACTCGGGGACAAGGGGGGTGGGATTATGGTCTGCCTTTGGAAATCTAGACTGCCTCATCAAATTGGAAGCCACTTCCCAAGGCTGGGACTGGAAAACTATCTTGCCGCGTCAGAGCCACAGTTTGTACCAGTCTGAGTGCTTACAGCGAGTAAGTTGAAACAGAACACCAGCTTATCTCACACCAGTCTGACTGCTCGCACAGAGATATTTAGACAAGTATTATGCATTATGCGGAGTGAATATCAAAACAGAGGGCTTAGCAGATGCAAGAGCGACCTTGTTAGAAATTCCTTAATGAAATCATTGTCCTAAATAGCATCAGCTCCTGGAATTTTTTTTGTTGCAGTATCTGTTTACTGCAAATATTTAGTTAAATTTGCATCAAGAGCACATTACTCTCTCTGCAAGGTCCTAACCCTGAAATAAATACAGCAGGCGCATCTGATACGGAAACGCATCATTGCCGTGGTTTGTACAATCCACGGGCGTAGGGAAACAGCCCTTTTCCTCCTCCACCCGGATGCTCCAGACTGTGGGGAAATCACCTTGGATTGTCTGAGGAAGGATTGAGGGACTTCAGGAGCAGTGAGGAACGTCACGCTGAAGCTGATGAGCACCCTTGGTACCCCCGGCCCAACGGCTGAAGTCCAGGAGAAGCTTTCTCAGCCATGTCCAGCCCCTAATAGCATCACGGGAAGAAACCAGACTCCAACTATGGACAAAAAGGCTTGAGGACGACCCCCCTCATACTGACATGGGTATCCCTCCTTCTGAAGCCCTCCCTCCGGGCTCAGAAGCACCATGGGTCCAGTGGAAGACGCTCAACCGCCTGAGAACAGGAACAGGGCGATCAAAAGCTGCTATGGCCAGATGGGGCTATGAAACTGGCCAAACCACCTGTGAATGTGGAGAAGAGGACCATACAATGCAGCACTGCCTTGTCTGCCCCCTACTACCCAACCAGTGCAGCCTAAAGGATCTTGCAGTGTTCAATAAAAATGCAAAGGACTGTGTAAAGGAATGGGAAACTGTTATATAACCAACCAGCTTCAAAGACACGAAAAGAAGAAGAAGAAGAAGAAGAAGAAGAAGACCCTTGGTTTTAGTGAGATGCTGTGAGGACCTCATGTGACTTGCTCCTGCTCCAAACTTATACACTCATGGAATCCTGACCTTGGGTGCTGTCTGTGTGGAGTTTGCATGTTTTCCCTGTGACCGCGTGGGTTTTCCTCTGAGTGCTCCGGGGGTTTCTTCTCACAACCCAAAGACGAGTGGGTTGGTAGGTTGGTTGGCCATTGTAAATTGTCAACATGAGTGGTGGAATCAGGCAGGAGATGATGCGAATGTGGGGGGGGGGGGGATGAAAATAGCATTGCTGTAGGAATTATGTCCATAGATGGTTGATTATGGGATCACGTGTGTTGGATAAATTGTGGGTGGTTGAAGGTCAGCATAGACTATGTGGGGCGAAGGGCTTGTTTCCATGCTGTCTCTCTCCTTCGCTCTATAACTCTATGACAGCCTGGACTTTGGTAGGTACCCTGCATTGTACCTCTATTTTCTAACCACCAAATGCTTACTAATTGAGGGATTAGAAGATCATATGACCATAAGACATAGGAGCAGAATTAGGCCATTCAGCCCATCGAGTCTACTCCACCATTCAATCATGGCTGATCTGATTTTTCCTTCTTAACCCCATTCTCCTGTCTTCTTCCCATAGACTTTGATACCCTTATGCCCCTGTCCCACTTAGGAAACCTGAACGGAACCCTCTGGAGACTTTGCGCCCCACCCAAGGTTTCCGTGCGGTTCCCGGAGGTTTTTGTCAGTCTCCCTACCTGCTTCCACTACCTGCAACCTCCAGCAACCACCTGCAACCTCCGGGAACCGCACAGAAACCTTGGGTGGGGCGCAAAGTCTCCAGAGGTTTCCTAAGTGGGACAGGGGCACAACTAATCAAGAACCTATCAAGTAGTAGAAAAAAAACCCTGCAGATGCTGGTTTATACCAAAGATAGACACAAAGTGCTGGAGTAACTCAGCGGGTCAGGCAGCATCACTGGAGAAAATGTTTGGGTGACGTTTCGGGTCGGGACCCTTCTTCCCCCGAAACGTCACCCATCCTTTTCCTCCAGAGATGCTGATCCGCTAAGTTACTCCAGCTCTTTGTGTCTGTCTTTGGTAAGAACCTATCGATCTCCGCATTAAAAATACCCAATGACTTGGTCTCCACAGCTGTCTGTGGCAATGAATTCCGTAAGTTCATCACATTCTGGCTAAAGAAATTCCTCCTCTTCTTCATTCTGAAGGTAGGTGCTTTTATTCTGAGGCAGCGCCCTCGGGTTCTGGACTCCCCCATGACTGGAAACATCAGAAGGTTTGAGGAGAATTTTGTGCTGTAGACTTGCCTAACACAACAATCATATCGTAGACAAAATTGCTGGAGAAACTCAGCGGGTGCGGCAGCATCTATGGAGCGAAGGAAAGAGGCAACGTTTCGTCCCGAAACGTTGCCTCTTTCCTTCGCTCCATAGATGCTGCCACACCCGCTGAGTTTCTCCAGCAATTTTGTCTACCTTCGATTCTCCAGCATCTGCAGTTCCTTCTTGAACAATAATCCTATCCCTCTGTGTAGGAGTTCTGACGTGCGTTAGGTGGTATGTGGGGGAGGGGGAAGAGGGGGGGGGGGGGGGTATGGCTGGTCCGGCTCGGAGGTCAAAGTGACAGTGGGTGGCCTTACAGCACCAGAGACCCGGGTTCAAACCTGACCTCGGGTGCTGTCCGTACGGAGTTTGTACGTTCTCCCCGTGACCTGTGTGGGTTTTCTCCAGGATCTCCAGTTTCCTCCCACACTCCAAAGGCATACCGGTTGCGTAGGAAGGAACTGCAGATGCTGGTTTACACCGAAGATAGACACGAAAAGCTGGAGTAACTCAGCGGGACAGGCAGCATCTCTGGAGAGAAGGAATGGGTGATGTTTCGGGTCGAGACCCTTCTTCAGATTGTAGGTTAATTGGTTTCGGTAAAGATTGTAAATTGTCCCTAGTGTGTGTTGGATGGTGTTAGCTTGCGGGGATCGCGGGTCGGTGCGGACTCGGTGGGCCAAAGGGCCTGTTTGCGCTCTGTATCTCTAAACTAAAACTAAACAGTGGTCAAACACCCTGTGGCACCAAGTCCTCCATCCCACCTCTTTACATGCTACCTCCATCGGTGCACCACTTGCATGTTGTCAAGCGACTTTGAAATACAGTGAAGACCAAACAGTACAAGCTCAGGTTGAGTGGAAGAGTTGGATTTCTATGTAAAATAAGGTAAAATTTACATACCTGGCAATGTACTTCTGGTAAATATTGATATCATCGGGCAGAGCATCTGTCTTGTCTGTAGACAATCCATTCCTAGTTTTTGCAAAGACAAAGTAAATAGAAGATTAAATTTGAATTAGTTTTGCTTTTGAAAGTAAATATACAACCTGCCAGAACGTATCTGAGAGTTATGAGTCATTTCATACCTTGTCCTCTTGCCTCAGTCTCTGTGACAGTTTCTGGATCTTTTAATGTTCCAGTATTGAAACTTCACGTTAATTATAGATTCACAACGGGAAGATTATGAAAACAATTGACATCAAATTCTAACCCTCTGGTAATTCTCAGACTTTACTGGACTTTATCTTGCACTTAACCTTATTCCCTTCAACATGTATAGGAAAGAACTGCAGATGCTGGAAAAATCGAAGGTAGACAAAAATGCTGGAGAAACTCAGCGGGTGAGGCAGCATCTATGGAGCGACGGAATAGGTGACGTTTCAGACTGAAGAAGGGTTTCGACCCAAAACGTTGCCTATTTCCTTCGCTCCATAGATGTTGCCTCACCCGCTGAGTTTCTCGAGCATTTTTGTCTACCTAGTACTTAAAGTCTCTGGTACATCTGTTCCGGCAGATTTCTGCTAGCACCTTGTGCATTTATTGATTGATTGAAAGATACAGCATGGCGACAGGCCCTTCAGCCCACTGAGTTCATACCGACCATCGATCACTCATTCACATTAGTATAATTTTGTCTAGAGATGCAGCATGGAAAGAGGCCCTTCGGCCCAACAATTCCGTGCTGACCATCGATTGCCCGTCCACACTAGTTCCACGTTATCGAAGGCTGCGCTGACTAATCAGTTTTTGAAAAAAAATGGTTAATCACCAGAGATTAGTTGGTTAAAGTGATACCATTTCTAAACTCTCCCTTCTCTAAAGTCAGTACTAGAATAGGATGGTGCAAGAAAATTCCTTGCTTGGTAAATAAATGTTTGGTAACTTTTCAGCCAGTTTATCCAGTAAAACTGAGCAAAACATAAACGTAATCGACCAGTGAAATGCGTTCAGAAAATTTCGAACAGGAAAATGTCGAATAACGAAGGCGGACATTTGGCTCAACTTTCTTGTGAACAAGAACGATAGGAATTAGGTGAATTACAAGCTGTGTGAAACAACTTTAAAATATCAGCCATCCCCGTCATCATTCAACCAGCCTGTGGAACACAAACATGCCTTCAGTGGCTTCAAACAAGTCCGTTGGCATTCCATCCGGCACAAATCAGGAAACAAATCTTTTGCATTTCAAGAACAATTCCACAGAAACTCCCAAGTTTGTTATTGCATGTTTGACAGCTTTAGACAGAATTCTATTTGCACTTTGGCCAAAGGTGTCGACATCAAAAATGGATGACAGCACAAGATCTGAAAATCCCAAGTCGGAGAGAGGGAATGTGTGATGTGGTCATGAAGTCTGGAACAAAGATCCGAGAAGAAATCAAGCAGGAATTAAAGGAAAGACTATCTCTAGTTTCCCTCTCCCCTGACTCTCGGCCTGAAGCAGCGTCTCGACCCGAAACGTCACCCATTCCTTCTCGGCAGAGTTGCTGCCTGTCCCGCTGAGTTACGCCAGCACTTTGTCTCTATCTTTAGAATCTGGGGACGGCTGTTCACTCACTTTAGACGAGTGGACCTCGAAGAGAAACCACTGCTACACTTGTCTCTATTCACACCACATGGACAAACACTTTGCCCTTGGGATGATACGAATCAATGGTTCAATGCTGGCCGAAGTAGGACTAAAACTGATCATTGATAAAGCTGGAGAAATTCAGCGGGTGAAGCAGCATCTATGGAGCGAATGAATGGGTGACGTTTCGGGCCGAGACCCTTCTTCAGATTGATGTGGGGGTGGGGGTGGGGAAAGAAGAAAGGAAGAGGCGGAGACAGTATGCTGTGGGAGAGCTGGGAAGGGCAGGGGAAGGGGGGAGAAAGCAAGGACTACCTGAAATTGGAGCTGGGGTGTAAACTACCTAAGCAAAATATGAGGTGCTGGTCCTCCAATTTGTGGTGGGACTTACTCAGGCCATGGAGGAGGCCCAGGACAGATAAAGGTCGGATTCGGAATGGGAGGGGGAGTTGAAGTGCTGAGCCACCGGGAGATCAGGTTGGTTAATGCGAACTGAGCGGAGGTGTTGGGCAAAGCGATCGCCAAGCCTGCTCTTGGTCTCACCGATGTAGAGCAGTTGACACCTAGAGCAGCGGATGCAATAGATTAGGTTGGAGGAGGTGCAGGTGAACCTCTGCCTCACATGGAAAGACTGCTTGGGTCGCCTATTCCTTCTCTCCATAGATGCTGCCTCACCCGCTGAGTATTCCTAGTATTTTCATTTTCACGAGTTATAGGAGTAGAATTAGGCCATTCGGCCCATCAAATCTACTCTGCCATTTAATCACGGCTGATCTCTGCCTCCTAATACCATTTTCCTGCCTTCTCCCCATTACCCTTGACACCCGTTCTAATCAAGAATTGGTGTATCTCTGCCTTAAAAATATCCACAGACTTGGCCTCCACAGCCCTCTGTGGCAATTAGTTCCACAGATTAACCACACTCTGACTAAAGAAGTTTCTTTTCACCTCCTTGCTAAAAGAGCGCCCTTTAATTCTGAGGCTATGACCACTGGTCCTAGATTCTCCCACCAGTGGAAACATCCTTTCCACATCCACTCTATCTATGCCTCTCATTATTCTGTAAGTTTCTGTGCTGTCAAACACTCATCATATGCTGACCCACTCATTCCTGGAAGTATTTTATGTTTTAATTTTCCATTTCTTACATCTGCAGTCATTTGCTTGAGGCTACAAAGTACTGTTGATAGGGTTATAGTTTCATAAGTCATAGGAACAGAATTTGGCCATTCGACCCATCGAGTCTACTCCGCCATTGAATCGTGGCTGATCTATCTTTCCCTCTCAACCTTGTTCTCCTGCCTCCTCCCCGTAACCTTTGACACCTGTACTAATCAAGAACGTATCAATTGTGCTTTAAATATAACCAAAGATTTGACCTCCACCTCCGTCTGTGGCAATGAATTCCACAGATTTGCCCAGAAATTCCTCCTGGAGATTGTGCCAGGCATATGGAAAGTGCAAGCAAATTGCAAGCCCTTTCTATTCTAAAAATGATCAACTTTTCCAGTGGAATATCTCAATTCCAATAGCACCAATATCATATTTCTCTCAAAAGCGACCTCTCCACCTGCACGCCCTCTTAGTTCTCCCCAAGAGAGAGTGGGTCTGCATTGAGTGTCTTAGTTTATGGAATGATTAGCCCCACATTCCCCTCCCCTTCTGGTCAATGGCCAGACCCCTTGAGACACTCACCGATTTACTGCAGTCACGTTGGTAGTCAGCAACCGTCTGTGGGGAAAGAAGCACAACGGTATAAGTCTTCCAAACTCTGCTGACATTAAAAATGTGCCCCCCATTCTCACCAGCTCCTCTCAAATTCTACCATTCACCCACAGACCAGGGGCAATTCACAGCAGCCGAATAACCTGCCAAACTGTCTGAAGAAGGGTCGCGACCCAAAACACCACCCATCCCTTTTCTCCAGAAATGCTGCTTGACCCGTTGAGTTACTCCAGCATTGTCTGTTATGTCAATTATATATATATATAATGACATATATAATGTCAATTGTATTATATATGTTATTGCAATGTTATAATTCGCATTATTGCAAAGATACTATTTCCAATGGCCCTTGCTGTCTCCTCCTCTTCTCCTCCCTTTCTCAGCTCTCCCTCAGCCCTCTGGCTCCTCCTCTTCCTTTCTCCTTTCTTCTCCCCCCTCCCCTCCCCCAACCCTTTATCAGTCTGAAGAAGGGTTTCGGCCCGAAACTTTGCCTATTTCCTTCGCTCCATAGATGCTGCTGCACCCGCTGAGTTTCTCCAGCACTTTTGTCTACCTGCAAAGATACTATATATCTTAGGTATATACCAGCATCCGCAGTTCCATTCTACACAACCTGCCAACATTTGGGATCTGGGTGGAAACCGGAACATCTAGCAGAACCCCACATGGTCACAGGGAGAACGTGCAAACTCCACACAGACTTGAGGCCAGATTGAGGTCAGATTGAACCAGGGTATCTGGGAGATGCGAGGCATTGGCGCTACCCGCTGTGCCACTGTGCCATCCTTGTAGCATTTACCCAGGACCCTCTGACTGGCACAGTTGACACCATCAGTGAGGATACAGCCGAGTTGCTCTATTAAAATCCCAGGACATTGACGCCTGGATTATCGCTACTCCGCAGTAAAGACTCGCTTTTCTTAAACAGTCCAACTGAACGTCCTCGTATACTGGCAGCTGCAAGGCTGGAATGCCAACTGGAAAAGGGCATGGGATGCAGATGGGATAAAGGGCGGCACGGTGGCGCAGCGGTAGAGCTACGGCCTTACAGCGCCAAAGACCCGGGTTCGATCCTGACTGCTGTTTTGTCTGTCTGTGTGGAGTTTGCACGCTTTCCCTGTGACTCGCATGGGTTTTCTCCAAGATCTTCGGTTTCCTCTCGTACTCCAAAGATGAACAGGATGTAGGTTAATTGGCTTGAATGTAAAATTGTCCCTAGTGCGTGTAGCGTAGAGTTAGTGTGTGGGGATCGCTGGTCGGTGCGGACTCGCTGGGTCGAAGGGGCTGTATCTCTAAAACTACAACTAAATGGGAGAACATTTTGGACAGAAAGCCGTCTGTAGATGCTTTTCATTTAATTCTAAGGTTTTCTGCTGTTCCGATGAAGCAAAACATCTCTCGTTTAGTCGCTGTACAAAATGTAGTAATAATTATTTCACATCGAAACAGATTGCAGACTTAGTAATGTAGTTTCTTTCGAAATTATAAATCAAGGATGTGAGCTGACAACTAAAAAGGAACCGTCGATATATCTAGGAAGATGAAGGGTAAATTCCGAAGTCAATGTCAACATGGAAGATGTGATGTCCAAATATCTATCTACCTCTTGGATTTGCACGCATTTTCAAAAATAGTAGCCGAAAAAGAGATACCCTTGTACGTTTTTTAAAGCTGAAAAGGACAGTGATTAGTTGAAGAGTTAAACTCATTACAATAATTTTTCTTAAGCTGAATTGTCACAATTGTAAAATGCAATTACAGTAATGGACCGCTGTTGAGAAAGGTCAGGAACACTTTGAAGGACTCAATTCCTTAAACAATTACAGTTAAAGCTGAAGGGCTCGCGGGTGAAATAGGTACAGTAAAGTACATACCCAACTGAGTCGTCCACCAAGGGCTCCCCTTTGGAAAGCCGGCTGTGAGAGAAATTTAAAATTAGGTTAATCAGACTTTTTGCTTCGCACATCCGATGGTCAGTTAGTGCAGGATAACCTGACAGCAAGCTCAGCGGTGGGCAAAATGACAAAGAGCAAAAATATGGATTTGGAAAAAGATTTTTTTCGCACAAAGGGTGGTGGGTGTATGGAACGAGCTGCCGGAGGAGGTAGTTGATGCAGGGACTATCGCAACATTTAAGAAACATTTAGACAGGTACGTGGATAGGATGGGTTTAGAGGGATATAGGCCAAACGCAGGCAGGTGGGACTAGTGTAGATGGGACAGGTTGGGCGGTGTGGACAAGTTGGGCTGAAGGGCCTGTAAGACTCTATGATTCTATGACTCTATGGAAGTAATTCGTTCAATTAGCAGAAAGAGGTAGTTGAACCAGGGACTATAACAGAATTAAAAAAGATACTTGGATAGTTCAATTGACTTGTTCAATTAGCAGAGGGGCAGCACGGTGGCACAGTGGTAGTGTTGCTGCCTTACAGCGCTTGCATCGCTGGAGACCCAGGTTCAATCCTGACTATGGGTGCTTGTCTGTACGGAGTTTGTACGTTCTCCCCGTGACCTGCGTGGATTTTCTCCGAGATCTTCGGTTTCCTCCCACACCCCAAAGACGTACACCTTTGTAGGCTAATTGGCTTGGTATCAGTGTAAATTGTCCCTAGTGTGTGTAGGATAGTGTTAATGTGCGGGGTGATCGCTGGTCTGTGCGGACCCGGTGGGCCGAAGGGCCTGTTTCCACGTTGTATCTCTCAACTAAGCTAGACTTAACTAAAAAACTAACAAAAGATTTCCCGACTACTCCATCCCCTTGAGTGCTCGAGCGATCAGGAAATGCACTCGCTGCTCTGAAAAAAAACAGATCCCTTGCCTCAAATAATCCCTTGCCTCAAATAATGGTGTTTGCTGTCGAGGGTCGTGGACAGAATATAAACTTTGGGACGTTTAATTATACAAAGCACTGGTTTTGCCACACTCAGAACATTGTGGGCACCTCAGGAAACAACTGGTGGTGCTGGAGGAAGTGTGGGGCAGATTGGATGGAGTAGAGGGCTCTAATCATGGGCAGAGGTTCGATATACTGGGCTTGTTTTCCTCTGGAGTAAAACAAGCTGAGGGGTAACAGGTCAGAATGTTTTTCCTCTCAGCAGGAGGTAACACAAACAGGATTCTGCAATTGTGCAATTGATAATTTTGTTGATGCCTGACCCAATCTACAAGTGACAGGTATCTCCAGTTTAGCCAAGGTACACTAGGCCCAGGCACATCTCTGATGTTCTTGAGTTACCTACTCAAGCCAGCAGCCTCGCATGGAACATGACTCAGAATGTCCCTGTTTAAGCATTTCCTTTGTTTCAGAAACCCACTGCATAACTAAGCACAATAGCTCAGTAGGCGACAAGGTGGCGTAGTGGTAGAGCTGCTGCCTTACATCGCCAGGGACCCGGGTTTAATCCTGACTAGGGGTGCTGTCTGTACAGAGTTTGTACGAGTGTGATCACGTGGGTTCTCGAGTTTCCTCCCACACTCCAAAGGCATGCAGGTTTGTAGGTTAATTGGCTTTGATAAAATAGTCCCTCGTGTATAGGGTAGTCTTAGTGTATGGGATGATCGCTGGTCGGCGTGGACTCTGTGGGCTGAAGGGCTTGTTTCCGCACTGTATCTGTAAAGCCTAAAGTCCAAAAGCAGCAAAATACTGCAGCTGACAGAAATCTGACAATGAAAACCAAGAATGCCGGAAATCCTCAGCGGGTTAGGCAGCGGCTGTGGGGAGATGAGCTGAGTCAATGAAGCTGGTTGTGACTCAGGCAAAGTCTCTCCACAGCTCCCAGCCCAGAGACCTGAACACTACATTTGGCTTGATGTTCCACCGCAGTATGAAGGCCTGCCTTTTGGGTGGAATGTTAAATCCAACCCTCGCCTGGTGGAGTTTAAGAGATCCTCGAGGAAGAGCAGGGAAACTCTGAGCTCTGTCCTGATCAATTTTAATCCTTCGACCAACATCAGCAGAACAAACATGGAACATGGAACAGTGCAGCACAAACCCGGCCCACAATGTCTGTGCCCTGCATGATGCCAAGACCATCACATATCAGCCTGCACATAATCCATATCTCTCCATTCGCTGCATATCCTTGTACCTATCCAAAAGTCTTTTAAATGCCACCAATGCTTCAACCGCCACTCTTGGCAATGCTCTTTCCAGACAGCGCAGAAACAGGCCCTTCGACCCATCGAGTCCGCACCGACCAGCGATCCCCACACATTAACACCATCCTGGGGACAATTTACATTTATACCAAGCCGATTAACCTAAAAATAACCCGTACATCTTTGGAGTGTGGAGGTTTGAAGATCTTGGAGAAAATCCGCGGGGAGAGTCGTGAATCTGTGGAATTCTCTGCCACAGACGGTAGTTGAGGCCAGTCCATTGGCTATATTTAAGAGGGAGTTAGATGTGGCCCTTGTGGCTAAGGGGATCAGGGGGTATGGAGAGAAGGCAGGGATGGGATACTGAGTTGGATGATCAGCCATGATCATATTGAATGGCGGTGCAGGCTCGAAGGGCCGAATGGCCTACTCCTGCACCTATTTTCTATATTTCTATGTCACGGGGAGAACGTACAAACTCTGTACGGACAGCACCTGTTGTCAGGATCGAACCCGGGACTCTGGCGCTGCTAGTGCTGTAAGGCAGTGACTCTACCGCTGTGCCACCATGCCACTGTGTCTTTGGCTGCTCCATCCCCTGTAACATTTGCTGCAGCAGACGCTGCATTTTCCAAAAAGGGATGCAGAGCAATTTACGGACGTCAAGTCAGGGCGCTGTGGAGATGGGAACATTCTTCCGTCCCCGTCTGTTTAGTCTATTTATTTTCCCTGCCTTACATTAATGGAATAATCAAGAGAAACGCACAGAAACGCAGCCAGCAATGTTGCACCTGAACAAATGGAGAGAGCAGCAGAATCAACCTGTCTCCCTCTGCCTGTGTGGAAAGGTTAAGATCATTATTAATGTAATCAGAGCGCAGCCTAAAATAAAATGGACTCTGTGCTTCGAGATGAAAACCAATTTCCAGTATAATAGGCTCATTCATTTTGAATACAATATGATTGAAATTATTTTGCACAGTGACGCATACACACACTGATGTTCTACAAATTATTGGTGCACACCTTTGTTTGCTGTCCATGCTGATGATCACACTGGTGTGTCTCACTCGGCTGCCCGCTGTCACATTCCAACTCCCTGACTCGGGATAGATCAGGGGTTGTCAACCTAGTTCTGCATAGGGGCCGGGACCCGTGTGTGTGAGCGGATGGCGGGCCGCATCTATCGCCACAGTGTGACACTTGATGTTGTTTTTCGCATTGTTTTTCACGTGTTTTCCAATTCGTTTTCTGCAGTTCCCAGGTCGCCTGCGTGCCCTGGGACGAGCTGCAGTTCCCAGATTAGCTCTCGTCCCCTGGTCTGGCTGCAGTTCCCAGGTCGCGAAAACGAATTGCAAAAAAAAAAATACGCCTGCGGGCCGGATGATTTCGGGTTACGGGCCAGATCCGGCCCGTGGGCCACAGGTTGCCGACCGCTGGGATAACTGGTAGCCCAGATCTTGATGTTAGCTTGCACTCCCATGGTATCGCCCTTGCTCATTGTTTCAATGCTTGGATTAATCACCTTGTGAAGAGATATAGTCATGGTCATCGAGTCTATGGCATGGAAACAAGGCTCTTCGGCCCAACTTGCCCACACAGGCCAAAATGCCCCATCTACACTAGTCCCACCAGCCTGTGTTTGGCCCATGTCCCTCTAAACCTGTCCTATCCATGTACCTGTCTAAATGTTTCTTAAACATTACGATTGTACCTGCCTCCGGCAGCTCGTTCCACACACCCACCACACTTTGTGTGAAAAAGTTACCTCTCATGTTCCTATCAAATCTGTCCCCCCTCACCTTAAACCTATGTCCTCTGGTTCTCGATTCCCCTACTCCGGGCAAGACATCCAACCAATCTATTCCTCACATGATTTTATGCACTTCTATAAGATCACCCCTCATCCTCCTGCGCTCCAAGGAATAGAGTCCCAGCCTGCTCAACCTCTACTGATAGCTCAGGCCCTCAAGTCCTGGCAACATCCTCCTAAATCTTCTCAGCACCCTTCCCAGCTTGACAAGATCTTTCCTATAACATGGTGCCCAGAACTGAACACAATGATCTTTTGGCACATTGGCCTTCATCAGTCAGTGTATTGAGTATTGGATGTTGTGAGGTCATGTTGCAGTTGTATAAGATATTGGTGAGGCCACATCTGGTCCTAGACTCTCCCACTAGTGGAAATCCTCCCCACATCCATTCTTATTATTTGCCTTTCTTTAACCGGCACGTTTCAATGTGATACCCCTTCATTCTCAGAGAATCTCAAAGTGGACATGGTTAAAAGATTAGTTTAGAGATACAGCACGGAAAAAGCCTCAGAATAAAAGGACATACCTTTAGAATGGAGATGAGGAGGAGGGTGGTGAATCTGTCAAATTCATTTTGAAAGCGTAGGTTGACAGGTTCTTGATTAGTATGGGTGTCAGGGGTTACGGGGAGAAGGCAGGAGAATGGGGTTGAGAGGGAAAGATAGATCAGCCATGCTTGAATGGCGGAGGAGACTCGATGGGCCGAATGGCCTAATTCTGCTCCTGTGTCTCATGGTCTTATTCTCCCACCAGCGGGAACATCTCAGCGTCCACATTGCCATGTCCCCTAAGGACCACCTTTGGATGCAATGTCATACCCTCTTGTGGACGGGACTGTTTCGAGAGAATCGATGATGATGATGATGCTTCATTGCCGTGCATACCTCGGTACAGTGAAAGTCTTTGTTTTTGCATACAACGTACACCAAAGAGTTGCCGCATAGCTGCCGACTAATTTTCAAAAGGTGCTCATCCCTTCTACACCCCCCCCCCCCCACCCCCCCCCCCCCCCCCCCCCCTCACTTCCCACATGCCGGGACCCCCTCAGTTCTTAAGAAGGAACTGCAGATGCTGGAAAATCGAAGGTAGACAAACTTTAACTCTTCCTCCCATTCCGAATCTGACCTCTCTGTCCTGGGCCTCCTCCATGGCCAGAGTGAGCACCACCGGAAATTGTAGGAGCAGCACCTCATATTTCGCTTGGGCAGTCTGCACCCTAGCGGCATAAACATTGAATTCTCCAATTTCCGGTAGCCCTTGCTGTCTCCTCCCCTTAACCATATAACCATATAACCATATAACAATTACAGCACGGAAACAGGCCATCTCGACCCCTCTAGTCCGTGCCGAACACATAATCTCCCCTAGTCCCATATACCTGCGCTCAGACCATAACCCTCCATTCCTTTCCCATCCATATAACTATCCAATTTATTTTTAAATGATAAAAACGAACCTGCCTCCACCACCTTCACTGGAAGCTCATTCCACACAGCTACCACTCTCTGAGTAAAGAAGTTCCCCCTCATGTTACCCCTAAACTTCAGTCCCTTAATTCTCAAGTCATAGCTCTCCCTTCTTAGCTCTCCCTCAGCCATCGGGCTCCTCCTCTCTTCCTTTTTCCTTTCTTCTCCCCGCCCCCCCCACCTCCCACTCCCCTCCACCCTACATCAGTCTGAAGAAGGGTTTTGGCCCAAAATGTTGCCTATTTCCTTCGCTCCATAGATGCTGCTGCACCCGCTGAGTTTCTCCAGCACTTTTGTCTATCACTTCAGTTCTTGGTGGCTTAGTGCTTAGTTGAGCCAATATCGTGGTGAATTCCAAGCTCTCAGCCAATGTCAATGAAACAGTCTGGTCTCTGTGAGATCTTGCTGCGTGCAAAATGGTTGCTGTATTTCCAGCGTTACCCAGTGCTCCCACTCCTGGGTTTAGTCAGTGATCTGGAACAGTGACATATTCTGTCGCGCTGCTGCAAGTAAAGGGCCTGTCCCACTATACGAGTTTACCCAAGAGCTCTCCCGAGTTAAAAAAAAAAATCAAACTCGTGGTAAGTACGTAGAATGTACGTAGCGGGTACGTCGGAGCTTGGGACGTCTCTTACCAGCTCGTAACGCTAACAGCAGGTACTCGGGAAACGCAGTAAGCTCGTGAAGTTTTTTCAACATGTTGAAAAATTTCCACGAGAGCCCCGAGTACCTACGAACGGCCATTACCGTAATTCTCTGAGTTCGAATCAGGGGAAACTCGGGAGAACTCTTGAATTAGCTCATACAGTGGAACAGACCCTTTAAGGGCCTGTCCCACTGTACGATGTAATTCAAGACTTCTCCCGAGATTTCCCCTGATTCGAACTTGGAGAATGTGCATAGCGGGTCCGTAGGAGTCCGTGGATGTCTCGTAGCGGCTCGTACGAGTAAAAAGTAACCATTTTTTTCATCACGAGTATATTTCTACTCGTGGACATTTTTCACAGTGTTGCAAAAAAAATCACGAGTTTACCGGATTTCCCGAGTACCTACCGTTACTCGTATGGGCCGCTACGAGACATCCACGAACTCCTACGGACCCGCTACGGACATTCTCCAAGTTCGAATCAGGGGAAAACTCGTGAGAACTCTTGAATTACCTCGTACAGTGGGACAGGCCCTTAAGAATTTAATTGTTCTATCTGGGACATATGATAAATAAACACTCTTGACTCTTGAAGGATGTGCACGTCACTACAGAAATGCAAGCCTGTCTTTCTGGATCCCGTTGCCCCCATGGACTTTCACACCTCCCCCTCAATGGCCCCCATTCGTAACTCTGGGAGATCCACTCTCTGCATTCCGTCCTCGTAACCAGGGCAACGGGAATTGTGTCCCCAACCTCAAAGCAGCAGATTCACCCCCTTCATACAAGTCCTGGATTTTGCTCCAAACTTAGTTTTGGCCCTTCAGCCCATCACGCTGACCAATGATCACCCGTATACTAGTTCCACCCTACACACCAGTGACAATTTACACAAGCCAGTTATCCTATAAACCCGCACGTCTTTGGGATGTGGGAGGTAAACCGGAGCACCCGGAGGAATCCCACGTGGGTCACGGGGAGAACGTGCAAACTCCGCACAGACAGCGCCCGAGGTCAGGGTCGTACCCGGGTCTGTGGCGCTGTGAGGCAGCGACTCTACCGCCTGGTGAAACAAAGACGGGGGATGGAATGAGAGCTCTTACTTGACGGTGGAGACGGTCCCGGTGGTGATGGAGTCGGTGCGGGAGAAGCTGGACTTGAGGAGGTCGGGGCCGCCGAAGCCGACTGAGGCGGGTGAGTGGGAGCCGGTGGGCGGGGGGCAGGTGGTGCCCGAGAGTGGGGTGGCCGCCGTGTTGGTGGGGGCCTTCACCACCGCCAGCTTCTGGATGTTCTTGACGTCGTACTTGGAGGGGCGGCCCACCTTGCCCGTCTTGAAGGCGATGGCCCCCCCCATATTGGGGTCCCCTTCGCCGGGCCGGAAGAGGTGCAGGTACTTGACGTTCTCCAGGTCGTACTTGGACGGCCGCTTGTAGGTGTTGCCGTTCTGCGGCCTGATGCTCTCCCCCGTCTTCAGCTTCTGGATGAAGTAGTCGTACTTGGAGGCCCTGGGGGCCAGACCCTGGGCCTGGTGCAGGAGTCCGGGCGGGCAGGGGATGGGCGTTATCTTCACCTCGCGGCGCAGCGGAATGTCCTGGACTCCCACCGGGTGGACCTCCTTCCCCGGCAGCGCCCCCCGCGCCGCCAGCTCCTCCACCTTGACGCTGGGGAGCGGCCGGGGGAGCTGCTCGCCGGCCTTGAGTTTCCGAATGCACGCCTCGTACTTGGAGTTGCGAGCTCGCCTGGCCAGGGGGTCCTCGCCCGGAGAGGACGCGGGGAAGGGCTCTGAGGTAGAGGCGTTCAACTTGTCGAAGCTGATCTTCTTCGCCAGCTCGTCCCGCACGTTTTGGTCGTCGTAGCCGAACATCCCCAGGAACTCGTTCATGGTGGAGGCGGCGTAGTCGTGGAGAGTGGAGGCTTCCCCTGCGGGCGGCGAGAAGGAAGGCGAGGGGCAGCGAAGAGTTAAACATTTCAGGAACATTCTGCACAGCTCTTAAGTTTTACGACTGCTAAATTAATTTGTAAAAAGTAATTAATATAGGGCCAAAATAAAGGGAGTTCATCAATGTCAGGAAAATCAATTTCACTAAATGTTCTAGTCAATGGCTTCTCAGTACATTAAACAAAGTTTTCATAAAGGTATTTGACTCAGAGCCCCACTTAATATGTGCAAAGTCATCTCCTCTGCTGGTGTCTAGTCTTTATTGACTAACTTGTTATATAAGAGCACATTTTGAGGGGCGATAGTGGGTGGAGGGGGTTTCCATTCTCTAGCATTCTGATAACTCCTACTCTAACTAATAAAGCAATGGAATTGTTTGCTTTGCAGTTTTGTTTTTGTGAGTTTGTGCGGCTACTTGTTTTTTTTTTTCTCAGGAAGGTGCCCTTTGGTCTCTATGCTAGTGCGACGCCCTGGCTTGGAGAGATACCACTGGATCTTCACCGCCGCTGAGTTTAAATCCGGTAACTCGGCCCAAATGGGAGGCCAGTTACGAGAGCTCCTTTAATAGTCCAGTTAGCCCGGCACGGTGGCGCAGCGGTAGAGTTGCTGCCTCACCGCGCCAGAGAACCGGGTTCCATCCTGTCTACGGGTGCTGTCTGTACGGAGTTTGTACGTTCTCTCTGTGACTGCGTGGGTTTTTCCCGAGTGCTCCGGTTTCCTCCCACACGATAAAGGCTTGCAGGTTAATTGGCTTTGGTTAAATTGTAAATTGCCCCTAGTGTGTAGGATAGTGCGAGCTTATGGAATGATCACTGGTCGGCACAGACTCGGTGGGCCTGTTTCCGTGCTGTATCTCTAAAGTCTAAAGGGAGCCCCCTTCACCACCAGGATGGCAGCGTTTCAAGAAGGCAGCTCCCCATCACCTTCTCAAGGGCAATAGAGGTCGGGTCTTTCTAAAAATAATTAATTAAATACAATTGGGCTGGAAGACAAAATGTGTAGGAAGGAACTGCAGCTGCTGGCTTACAACAAATATAGGGACAAAATGCTGGAGTAACTCAGCAGGACAGGCAGCATCTCTGGAGAGAAGGAATGGGGTCAGAACCCTTCTTCAGACTGTGACAGGTTTTCTTGGCAGGTCAGTTGCATCTTACTATCTCTCATGATCGCAACTACAACTTAAGCACAGAAGGAGGCCACTCGGCCCTCTTCCCCATGCTACTCTCCCATTCACAAAGATCATGTCTGCTTTGTGATCTAGCTAAGCTCAGCTGCCATTGCTGCTATTTGTCTCAATAACTTTGGTTGAATTTAGTTTGGTTTAGAGACACAGCACGGAAACAGGTTAAATTTGGATTAGTTTTGAGGCAGCATGTAAACAGACCCCTTGGTCCACCGAGTCTGTGTCGAACAATCATCTCCCATCCACACTAGTTCTACCCTACACACTAGGGACAGTTTACAGAAGCTAATTAACCTATAAACCTTCACGTCTTTGCAATGTGGGAGGAAACCAGAGCACCTGGAGAAAACCCATGTGGTCACAGGGAGAACATGCAAACAGCATTGTAGTGTGGATCAAACCTGGGTCTCTGGCGCTGTAAGGCAGCAACTCTACCGCTGCGCCACCGTGCCGACACTGTGAAACATCCCACCGGTTACATGGCCACCCAGGTCAACATGTCTACGTTCATCTCCAGAAGGACAAGGAACTGCAGATGCTGGTTTACCAAAAGAGACACAAAGTGCTGGGGTAACCCAGTGGGTCAGGCAGCATCTCTAGAGGTCACGGATAGGTGACATTTCAGGACTGAAAGAAGGGTCACGACCTGAAACGTTGCCTATCCATGCTCTCCAAAGATGCTGCCTGACCCGCTGAGTTACTCCAGCACTTTGTGTCTTTATTTGTACATTTATCTCCTGCAGTTTTACACCATACAGGAACAAGTGCTCAGCAAAATGAAGAAGAAAATACATGTGGCGATGTTTTAAACCACTCATGAATCTTTGTCCTGGTAGCCCTGGGGACTGAGCCTTTAGTTTGTGGGAATTCCTAGCGTTGCTGTAGCCATGAGCTTGAACGGCTTCGAGAGAGGACTTGAGATTACGCTGACTGGTGAAGAGGCTATATTGCCCAGTGCGGGAAATGTCCCACTGTGCGTGGAAGTCAAGGCATGAGGTGTTGTGCGACACTGAGCTTTGCTGTAGCTTGTTGGAGGCCCATCGTCCCGGCTGGCCCCTGCTGGCCCCGTGGATCGGGTAACGGGGAGAGGGTAGAGGGAGATGGCGATGATGGTGGACGCTGGACAAAAGGCCCGGTGAAATGAACCGGGGGAGGGGGGGGGGGGGGTCTTACCTTCCGCACCCTCGATGTCGGCTGTGGGGAACGAGGGCAGGGCGAGGAGAGGAATGGCGGCGGCTGCTGCAACGGGCCTTTGTGGCCGGGCGCACCGGGACTGTAAAATGGCGCCCAAAAATGGCGCCTCTTGCTTATGGACTCAGTGGGCTGTTCTGTGCATTCTGCACTAACTGGGGGATTGTGCTTACAGTACGGGGATAGACTTGCTGAACTGTAACACGTGACAATAACGAAACGTACACGAGCACTATCCTACACACTAGGGGCATTTTATACGTTTTATCAAAGCCAATTAACCTACAAACCTGTACGTCCTTGGAATGTTGGAGGAAGCCAGAGCACCCGGAGAAAACCCACGCGGTCACAGGGAGAACGTGAGTTTGACATGATTGTATCTATGTATGGTATATCTGATCTGTTTAGATAGCATGTTTTTCTCCGTAACTTGGTACACGCGACATTAATAAATCTAAACGTAAACCTAAACATACAAACTCCGTACCAACATCACCCGTTGTCAGGATCGAACCCGGGTCTCTGGCGCTGTAAGGCAGCAACTCTACCGCTGCGCCACCGTGACGCCCAGGTTTCTCAGTAAAGTGCTCAAGTCAAAAGCAGCTCAAATCACACTGTGGATATTGCCGTTGCAATTGGCTCCGTGTCAACCCGTTCTATCACACCAGGGTCCCCTTGAATGAGGGCGTGAGATGGAGAAAGGGGCAGCACCACACCACTGGTGGGTGGACCTCTCCACGGGGCATCTCAAACATCACCAGCCGTACAAAGTCGCACAAAGTCCAATTGAAAAGCCTGGAGAGAGTGGATGTGGAGAGGGTGGCACGGTGGGGCAGCGGTAGAGTTGTTGCCTTTACAGCACCAGAGACCTGGGTTCGATCCTGTGCTGTCTGTACGGAGTTTGTACGTTCTCCCTGTGACCTTGTGGGTTTTCTCTGGGTGCTCCGGTTTCCTCCCACATCCCAAAGATGTACAGGTTTGTAGGTTACTTGGCTTTGGGGGGGAAAAAAACTGTAAATTGTCCCTAGTGTGTAGGATAGTGCTAGTGTACTCGTGATCGTTGGTCAGCATGGACTCGATGACCGAAGGGCCTCTTTTCGCGATGTGTCTCTAAAGTCTAAAGAAAAGGATGTTTTCACCAGTGGCAGAGTCCAGAACCAGAGGGCACATCCTCAGAATAAAAAGATGGGACGTAGCTTTAGGAAGGGGGTGGAATAACATAATTAACCTACAAACCTGCACGTCTTTGTGATGTGGGGAGAGCTCCCGGAAGAAACGCACGCGGTCACAGGGGGAACATGCAAGCTCCACACGTGGACAGCAACCGAGGTCAGGATCGAACCCCGGGACTCTGGTGCCGTGAGGCAGTGGCTCTACCCGCTGTACCTCTGTTTAAAGATGGGAGGCTGAGGAACGGGATTGTCACAGAGGCAGAAGCTCGACAGAATGCAACACCCAATAAGACTGCTCCTCAGACAGACACAAAATACCAGAGTAACTCAACGGGCCAGGCAGCATGATGGAGAAAATGAATAGACCCCTCTTTAGACTGAGAGAACGGTTTCATAAGTGATAGGAGTAGAATTAGGCCATTCGGCCCATCAAGTCTACTCCGCCATTCAATCATGGCTGATCTATCTCTCCCTCCTAACCCTATTCTCCTGCCTTCTCCCCATAACCTCTGACACCCATACTAATCAAGAACCTATCTATCTCTGTCTTTAAAATATCCGCTGACTTGGCCTCCACAGCCTTCTGTGGCAAAGAATTCCACAGATTCACCACCCTCTGGCTAAAGAAATTCCTCCTCATCTCCTTCCTAAAAGAACATCCTTTAATTCTGAGGCTATGACCTCTAGTCCTAGTGGAAACATCCTCTCCACCCAAACCCGAAACGTCACCTATTCCTTTTTCTCCAGAGATGCTGCCTGTCCCGCTGAGTTACTCCAGCACTTTGCGTCTGTCTTCGGTGTAAACCAGCGTCTGCAGTTCCCGGCTCCTGACAGTGATGGCATCAGGCATAGCACAAAAACAAGGGTGCTGTGGAAACTCCTGCATCTGCTCAGAATCTGTTGAGTGATTATCTTTCGAAAATAACCAAAGATCTTGTCCATGGGACACTGAGACCAGTGCACAGTCTGAAGCGTGCAAGACTCTTGGCCTCATAAGGCTTGAAATCAGCAAGAATAATTAGTTCTGACAGAGTGTCAGATAATCTTACTTTAAAAATAGTGTAAAAATGTTTTGACCTTATCATATTTCTTCCCGATGATGTCATTCCCTGGCTTTAGATAAATCCAGATTTCAATATCAGAAGCCCGTTCAGGAGATAGTGTCACTGTAGCATTAAGTGAAGTACTCTAATCTTTGCACTTAAAGCCAGCAAATTCCTCCATGCAGAGTGGACCTGGCCACAGCTCGACTTGAAACCTTCAAATGCACATTTTCATCAAAGTGACTGCAAATGACACTTCATGTTAGTTTAGTTTAGAGCTTACAGCGCGGAAACAGGCCCTTCAGCCCATCGAGTCCGCGCCGCCCAGCGATCCCCGTACACCAACAGTATCCTACACACGTTAGGGACGATTTACATTTATACCAAGCCAATTAGCCGACAAACCTGTACGTCTTTTGAGTGCGTGAGGGAATCGGGACTTCCTGGAGAAAACTCACGCAGGTTACGGGGGGAACGTAGAAACTGTGAACATACAGCACCCATAGTCAGGATCGAACCTGGGACTCTGGCGCAGTAAGGCAGCAACTCTACAGCTGCGCTACTGTGCCACCCTGCGACTTTTTTACATTCAAGAGGGACACTGATCAACCCTGGGGGTGGGGGGGAGGGGGGGGGGGGAGTGGGGATGGGGGAGCAGAGTTGGTGAGTTGTCAGTGTGAGGCCAAATGCAAACTGTAGGGACAGCACCTCACACTCCGCTTGGGTACCTTACAACCCAAGAGTATGAACATTGAATTCTCTGGTGTCAGGTAACTAACCTACTCCCCCTCTCTCTTCCCCTACCGTTACCCCTTTCTTTACTCCTTCCCACTATCCCCTTACACCTGTGTCCCTTCCTCTGGCGTCCCATTTCACGCCACTTCTCTACTCAGCTCCTTATCTCACACCTACTGTCCTTACATCTCAGGCCTTAGTCCAACCCCTTCCCCTCCCACCCGTATCCACCTATCACTCGCCAGGCTTTGTCCTTCCCCTCACCCCTCCTCCAGGTTTCTCTCTCCCCTCCTACAATCAGTCTGAAGGAGGGTCCCGATCCGAAACGTCACCTATCCATGTTCTCCAGGGATGCGGCCTGAACCGCTGAGTTACTCCAGCACTTTGTGTATTTGTGTAAAAAAGAACTTCAGATGCAGGTTTAAATCCAAGGTAGTCACAAAATGCTGGAGTAACTCAGCGGGACAGACAGCATTTCTGGAGAGAAGGAATGGGTGAGGTTCGTGTCGAGACCCTTCTTCAGGCTTTGTGTATTTTCTTGAATTGAAGAGGTGTTCAACGCACTGACATGATTGTGTTGTATTTTTGGTCGTGAGGGCTAATGGAGAATTTAGTTCTCACTCCCAACATCTCACACAATAATGGGAGGAAATTAATTACGGGATTTTTCTTTCGGTATACTATTGGAATTTTCCTTACTTTTTCTTTCAATTGGCAAGCTCGACTAAATCCCCCCTCATTCTGAGCAGATTAGGGCAGCACAGTGGTGCAGCGGTAGAGTTGCTGCCTTACAGCACCAGAGACCCAGGTTCGATCCTGACTACGGGTGCCACTTGAACGGAGTTTGTACCATCTCCCCGTGACCTGCGTAGATTTACAGGTTTGTAGGTTAATGGGGTTTGGTAAAAATTGTAAATTGTTCCTAGTGTGTAGAACAGTGCTTATATTCAGGATGATCACTGGTCGGTGCGGACTCGGTGGGCCAATGGGCCTGTTTCCACACTGTGTCTGTAAAGTCTAAAGACTGATGAACGATTCCCCATGTTATGTTGATAGTAATCGTTGAGTTTCACTAAAGCCTTCGGCCGTAGGGCCTAGTTTCCATGCTGTATCTCTAAAGTCTAGAAGGGGGATATATATGAGCAGCCCGCTATGGGCTGGCTGTTTCTGGGGCTCACCTGAGGAGGCGATGCTGTGCTGTCGAATGCTGGCCTCACTGGAGGAGTTGTCCCCTTCCTCCTTTGGCCCCACTTCCTCCGAGTCCCTGTCATCCACGAAGCTTCCATCCAGCGATTCCTGAGCTCCGTCCACATCCTCCTCCTCGCTGCAGCCCTTGGGCTGAAGCATGTACACCCCTTCGGTCGAGAAGAAGTTGCCGTCCGCGGTCTTGACCAGCCTTTCCTCGCCGTGCTCGTCCGTGTACTCCCCATTCACCCACTTCTCGATGGCCTCCCTCCTCTTCTTGTCTTCCTCCAGCCTCTGGACGTCCTGCAGCCCGTCGATGCCCTCGGCCTCCCCTTCCTGCTCGCCGTGGGGCGGCCCGTCGCCGTGGAGACTCTCCGGAGGCTTGGGGCCTACCTCGGCCTGCTCCGCCGCGCAGTCGTAGACGACCTGGCGGCTCAGCTTGGCGCAGATAGCGTTCAGTTTCAGGCCGCCCTTCCGCTTGGCAGCCATCTTGGGTCTTCCTGAGGTGATCTCAATGCATGAATTTCATTCCACCTTCAGATTGCAAACGAGAAAAAAGAAACATTAGAAATATCAGAGAGCAATTTCCATCAAGCCAGACAAACTAACAACTGTACTCGCATATATCAAAGAGACAGGTGAAGTTGAGATGGTGTCAATAGAGAGATGCTGGTCCCACCAGCAGATGGTCAACAGATCAAGGAGCCCCGATATAGAGTAACGAGAATCTAACACAACGGGGTACGTGAGGATAAACATATTTATGTAGCTCTGTGTTTATGATCTTGAAGTTACTGTCTGTAGTGATCGTGCAAACAAGCCAGTCTGGACTTTCAAAAGGAAATTTGTTAGGAAGCAAGACTTGAGACTTTTTAGTTTAGTTTAGAGAAACAGGCCCTTCGACCCACCGAGTCCACGCCGACCAGCGATCCACACACACTAACACGATCCCACTAACATTCGCCTACACACGAGGGACAAGTTACAATTTTACTGAAGCCAATTAACATACAAACCTGTACGTTGTTGGAGTGTAGGAGGAAACCGGAGCACCCGGTGAAAACCCACGCGGTCACAGGGAGAACATGCAAACTCCGTACGGACAGCACCCGTAGTCAGGATAAAACCCGGATCTCTGGCAGTCTAAGGCAGCAATTCTGCCGCTGTGCCACCGTGCTGCCCTTACAGGGATATGGGGAGAGAGCAGGTGTTTTAGATTGCTCGCAATAATCTATATGTAATAAAATATATTTCACTGTACCCTTGGTACACGTGACAATAAATAAACCTTTGACCATTGAACATTAACCATTGGCATGGAGCCAATGTTGTCTTGATGTGTTGAATGGCCTTTTGTATGTGGAAATGGAAAGTGGAAAACACCATGTACATGGATAGAAAGGATTCAGAGGGAAACAGGCCCTTCGGTCCAACTTGCCCATGCCGATCAACATGTCCCACCTACACTAGTCCCATCTGCCTGTGTTTGGCCCATAGCCCTCTAAATCTAACCTACCCATGTACCTGTCCAAATGTTTCTTAAATGTTGTGACAGTACCTGCCTTTACTATCTCCTCTGGTTCCATATAGACAATAGGTGCAGGAGTAGGCCATTCGGCCCTTCGAGCCAGCACCGACCGCCATTCAATGGGATCATGACTGATCATCCCCAAATCAGTACCCCGTTCCTGCCTTCTCCCCATATCCCCTGACTTCGCTATCTTTAAGAGCCCTATCTAGCTCTCGCTTGAAAGTATCCAGAGAACCGGCCTCCATCGCCTTCTGAGGCAGAGAATTCCACCCTTTATGTAAAGAAGTTGTCTCTCAGGTTCCTATTAAATCTTCCCCCTTTCACCTGAAACCTATGTCCCCTGGTTCTTAACCTGGTATCCTCTGGTTCAATGCATGCTGTAAATGAGGAACCTGCTAATCTCAATGGTGCAAGCAATTCTTAAACAAATAAAATAAATGGAAAAAAAGAATTACAGAATCTTTTTTCTTCAACTCTCCTTTGAGTCAAATAACTCTTTGACTTAATGAGTTGCTTAAACGACTCCTAACACTATTGTACATCTCCAGTTCGTTCTTAACTAGAGTTTAAATCCCCAACATTGGCTGCCACGGCACTTTAGTGCAGTGGAGATTTATCAGAGGGGCTTAAGTTAGGAGCAGAATTAAGCCATTCGGCCCATCGAGTCTGTTCTGCTATTTGACCATGGCTAATCTCTTTTTCCCTCTCAACTCCATTCTCCTGCCCTCTCCCCGTAACCTTTGACGACCGTCCAAATCAAGAAGCTATCAATTAGTTTAGTAGATTTGAGAAATACAGCGTGGAAACAGGCCCTTTGCCCCACCGAGTCCGCGCTGACCAGCGATCCCCGAACATTAACACTATCCTAACACACACTAGGGACAACTTACATTTATACCAAGCCAATTAACCTACAAACCTGAGCCAGCAGATTCAGACCTTAGAATAGAGGGGGTGAATTCAAAGTCTTTCACCCAGGGTTGGGGAATCAAAAATAAGAAGACGTATGTATATGGTGAGAGGGGAAAGATTTAGTAGGAACCCGAGAGGCACCCTTCTCACTCAGAGGGCGGTGGGTGTATGGAACGAGCTGCCAAAGGATATAGTTGACGCAGCTACTATAGCAGCTTTTAAAAGATACTTGGGCAGGTACATGGATAGGAATGGTTTGGAAAGATATGGGCCAAATGCGGGCAAATGGGACTAGTGTCGATGGGGCATCTTGGTCAGCATGTTGGGCCGAAGGGCCTGTTTCCATGCTGTATGACTCCATGACTCTTTGACTATTCAATTACAGCTTTCAAAAAGGAATTGGATAACTACTTAGTTTAGTTTAGTTTAGAGATACAGCATGGAAACAGGCCCTTCGGCCCATCGAGTCTGCACCGACCAGCGATCCCCGCACATTAACACTATCCTACACACACTAGGGACAATTTACATTTATACCAAGCCAATTAACCTACAAACCTGTACGTCTTTAGAGTGTGGGAGGAAACCGAAGATCTCGGAGAAAACCCACGCAGGTCACGGTGAGAACGTACAAACTCCGTACAGACAGCATCCGTAGTCGGGATTGAACCCGGGTCTCTGGCGCTGTAAGCACTGTAAGGCAACAACTCTACCGCTGTGCCACCGTGCCGCCCTAGCTGAAGGACAAATAAACCGTGGCGTCTATTGGGGCAAGCGAATAGCTGGATTGTTATTGGTACAAAACAGCCAGCACAGACTCAATGGGCCAAATGGCCTGCCTCTGTGACGGTGTATTTAAATTGAGTGTTTGTAAACAGGGCTAGCATTTATTCTGCTGAGTTGGTCTTTATGCTATTAGATTCTAGAAATCAGAGCTTACTGGCATTGTCCTGCTCTCTGTATTGATATGGGAAACCACAATTAGGACTGAATTTTGCTTTAATATCTTTCCGTCAATAACCAAGCATCAAATTTTATTGAGGCATTACTGGTAGCAAGAGCTCACTCTATCCACACAATAGCTAAAGTGTACAGGGGTCACTGTACGCTCTTCAATCCATTGGCCTACAGTTTTTTTTAACGTTTGTTCTTGCTCTTCAATATGAATAGACAAAAATAAACTGAAACTGATAACCTTTTTGCAAAAATAATCCGGCTATAATTAACAGCTGTGAACTTTGGGGAACACAACACACACAGGCTCCCACTCACACAGGGAGACAGCCAGAAGCAGCTAACCAAGCATTTGAAGCGTTTCTGGGAGGTTCGTTAATAGGCAGAGACAACACGATTTTTTAATTATGAAATGAAATAAAAGCAGATGTCGGAAATACAATTGCAAGATAATAAACAGTTAACCAGTTAGAATCCAGCTAAAAGGGGAGTACTTCATGAAGATGGTGGTGCAGCGGTAGAGTTGCTGCCTCACAGCGCCAGAGACCTGGGTTTGATCCTGACTACGGGCGCTTCTCTGTACGGAGCTTGTACGTTCTCCCCGTGACCACATCAGTTTTCTCCGTGATACAGATGAACAAATTGCCCAACCATGAATGACATAATTACTGATGACGGAGAGAACATACAAACTGCGTACAGACAGCACCTGCAGTCAGGATCGAACACGGGTCTCTGGCTCCCCTGCAATTGAATTTTCTACTTTTATTTCAGACTTCCAACAGATTTCGTGCCTGACCGTATTTAGGAAGTGCGTGTATGATGAGTGTTTGGGGAGTGTAACTGGCAGGGTTACGGACTGCGAAGCAACAAGTAGTCAAAGCTGGCTAGATCTTTCCCAGGCTGCATTGACATGAGAGGCTGAGGAGCTGTTTTAAGGGATGCAAAGTTGTGCTTTCTCAACCCAGAGACACTCGTGTATTGGTGGCCAACACTAGTTGTGCCTTGGAAGGAAAAAACATCTTCACAGGGCGGCACGGTGGCACAGAAGTAGTACTACTGTCTCACAGCGCCAGAGACCCGGGTTCGGTCCTAATCACAGGTGCTGTCTGTACGGAGTGTGAACCTTCTCCCCGTGACCGCGTGGGTTTTCTCCAGGAGTTCCAGTTTTCTCCCAAAGACGTACAAATTTGTATGTTAATTGGCTTCGGTAAAATTGTAAATTGTCCCTAGTGTGTAGGATAGTGCTGGTGTCCGGGGTGATCGCTGGTCGGTGCAGACTCGGTGGGCCGAAGGGCCTGTTTACGCGCTGTATCTCTGGAGTCTGGAGTCTAAAGTTCACCTTCAGACATCCACTTTGGTTTATTTTGAAGTCATATCCCATCATATAACGTAGTCAGGTTATCCACTTAATTTCGGGGCTGGACCTGGAACGTTGGGAGGGCACAAGTCCGCTGATCCCCGCTATGCTCACGCCTCCCACACTCTTGTTCAACTATTAGAGATATAGGGTGGTAACAGGCCCTTCAGCCCACCGAGTCTACACCATCCAGCGATCCCCGCACACTAACACTATCCTACACACACTAGGGACAATTTTACATTTATACCAAGCCAATTAACCTATAAACCTGTATGTCTTTGGAGTGTGGGAGGAAACTGAAGATCCCAGAGAAAAACCTCGCAAGGGAGAACGTACAAACTCCGTACAGATAGCGCCCGTAGTCAGGATGGAACCCGGGTCTCTGGCGCTGTGAGGCCGCAACTCTACCGCTGCACCCACTGTGTCTTGTGGTCTTATTCAGTGCTTGGACTGACAATGGATGCTTGACGTGAAAGTCTCTTCCTTTCCCACCCCTGGGCGAGAGAAAATGACAGCTTGTGTGATGAATAGTTTGCATGCAGAGTTTTAGTTCCCCAGTAAAACTGTTCAAAGCCCAAAGTTGCATTGGAAGATCGTACATGGAGGCCGAAGATCGACACAAAAAGCTGGAGTAACTCAGCGGGACAGGCAACATCTATGGAGAGAAGGAATGGGTGACATTTCGGGTCGAGACCCAACTTCAGACCACAGATCTTCTTCAGATGTTTCGGGTCGAGACCTGAAACATCACACATTCCTTCTCCTAAGAGATGCTGCCTGTCCCGCTGAGTTACTCCAGCTTTTTGTGTCTATCGTCGGTTTAAAGCAGCATCTGCGGCCTCCTTCCTGCACATGGAGGTTGAATCTTGATGGGAAAAGTCCGCTGTTTACGTGTCACGAGCCAGTTGACAATCCAATGACATTAGAAACCGGAATGGAAATGGTTCCCTTCTTGTTATACAAGATAGTGACTGCGGGGTTTGTAAGAATATATCTTACAACAGTAGCCATTCCGGGGAGGGGCACAGTTATATTTGTATTTTATCTTGAAATTCTCCTGACTTTTGTTTCCAAATCGGGAACTCTTGTATAAACAATTGATTTCTGTGAACTTGAATTAAGTTTCAGAAGGTCAGAGGCAAGAAGACAGTCATTTGGAAAAACCATCTAGCAGGAAAAAAAAATCTATGAGGAACTGGAAGACATAAATTTTAAAGTATTTTCGCAGAAGCCTCAGAAAGAAAATTGAGGTCATTTGGGTGTAACAGCAAAGGTCATTTCTGCTTACAGTGCACAGTATTTTAACATCTACCTAGTGATTTCCTTTGTAGGGAAATAGCTTCAATAAGCCTTTCTTTTCATTACGGTCTGGTTCCTGACCATTTATATACATTCATAAACACTCACTTAATAGGCATTCTGCAGGAAATTGGAAATCAGAGTATATTTAGTGGTTAAAACTTGGTTGCTAAGGCAATGTGACATTTATGCCAGGGGCCTGGACAGCCATTAATCTAGGCCTTACTCCGCACTATCCGGCCTGCCTCTCACAGTGACCACCTATGCCTTATTATAGTTTTTTTCAAAGAGATACAGCGCGGGAACAGGACCCCACTGAGTCCACACCGACCAGCGTACACTAGCATTATCTTACACACTAGGGATGATTTACAATCTTTGCCGAAGCCAATTCACCTACAAACCTGTGCGTCTCTGGAGTGTGGGAGGAAACCGGAGCACCCATAGGTCACTGGGACATTAATAAAGGATTTTTTGCACTCTGGTTTAGGGTTTTATTGTCATGTGTACCAAGGTACAGTGAAAATAGTTTTGTCTGTTAACAAATCAGATCAGATGCAATCAAGTCAAACTCAAGTACAATAGGTAGAGCAAAGGGGAAGATACAGAGTGTAGAATATAGTTCTCAGCATTGTAGCGCAATAGTTCCATTGGCAAAATCCAATGTCTGCAATGGGAGGGAGATGAGTCAGACAGTACTTCAGCTTGTGGTAGGAGTGTTCAGAAGCCTGATAACAGAGGGGAAGAAACTGTTCCTGAATCTGGTGGTGCTTCTGTACCTTCTGCCGGATGGGAGTGGGGAGAAGAAGGAATGACCGGGTGGGCCAGGATATTTGGTTATTAGCTTTAGTTTTAGTTTTAGAGATACAGCTGGAAATAGGCCCTTCGGCCCTCCGAGCCCACACCGACCAGCGATCACCCACACGCTAGTTCTATCCATCACACTGGGGACAATATACAGAGGCCAATTAACCTACAAACCCACACGTCTTTGGAGTGTGGGAGGAAATTGAAGCACCTGGAGAAAACCCATGCGGTCACACAGGGAGAACGTGCAAACTCCATGCAGACAGCACCCAAGGTCTTGATTAGAATGGGTGTCAGGGGTTATGGGGAGAAGGCAGGAGAATGGAGTGAAGAGTGAAAGATAGATCAGCCATGATAGAATGGAGGAGTAGAATTGATGGGCCAAATGGCCTAATTCTGCTCTTAGTGCTGTGAGGTCTGAGGTCTGGATCGTTCCCGGGTCTCTGGTGCTGTGAGGCAGTAGCTCTACTGCTGTGCCACATGTTATGTTGCCTTTGTGAGGTTGGCAGTTGGAACTAGCTTGCATGGGGCATCCTTGGTGTCATGGACGGGCCTGATCCCAAGCTCTATCACTCTATGACTCATATCCCTCCAAACCTTTCCCATCCTTGTACCTGTCCAAGTGTCTTTTAAACGCTGTTACAGAATGTGCCTGGCCCCATAGCAGAAGCGTCCACGTCGCGGGGCTGGAAACTAGAAGTATCCCGAGCTAATTCTGCTACCACCATCATTTATTGCAACAAGTGATGGCTCCCACTGATTGTCGCCGGAAGCTTGCGTCTTTTTCAGGACGGGCGATGTCAGCCATGTCAACATTTGAAACATGGAAGACGGACATGAAAGAAGACAGTACCTGCCTCAACTACCTCCTCTGGCAGCTCGTTCCATATACCCACCACCCAGTGTGTGAAAAAAGTTGCTCCTCGGGTTCCTATTAAATCTTGTCCCTCCACCGTAAACCTACACCTTCATGTTTTTGATTCCCCCGCCCTGAGTGAAAGAGTTCACCTTCTCTATTCCAAGGTCAGAATCTGCTGCTCTCTTTCTTGCAAACAACACTGTCTTCCTGCTGCCTAAACTTTTCCACAAGTGGCCCTAGGTCCTTAGAGCCGCGTTGATTTTTGTTGTAAAAAGTGGAACTTGGGGAAGGATTTAAAAACTGATTAACAGTTGTCATCAGTGTGGCACGGCGGCGCAGCGGTAGAGTTGCTACCTCACAGCGCCAGAGACCCCGGTTCGATCCTGACCACGGGCGCTGTCTGCAGTGGCGGACTGGCCAGGGTGTCAGCTTGCCCGATGGCAAGTGGGCCCCTAATGAAGTGGGCCCCCTATATCAAGTGGGCCCCTAATGAAGTGGGCCCCCTATATCAAGTGGTCCCCTGATGAAGTGGGCCCCCTATATCAAGCGGGACCCTGATGAAGTGGGCCCCCTATATCAAGTGGGCCCCTGATGAAGTGGGCCCCCTATATCAAGCGGGCCCCTGATGAAGTGGGCCCCCTATATCAAGCGGGCCCCTGATGAAGTGGGCCCACTTTGTCTCCTGGCAACCAATATTTTTAGACCCAGTCCGCCACTGGCTGTCTGTATGGAGTTTGTACGTTCTCCCCGTGACCTGCGTGGGTTTTCTCCAGGAAGCTCCGATTTCCTCCCACACTCCAAAGACGTGCTGGTTTGTAGGCAAATCGGTAAAATTGTAAATGGCCTCAGCGTATGTAGGATCGTGTTAGTTTTAGTTTAGTTTAGTGGCACAGAGCGGAAACAGGCCCTTCGGCCCTTTAGTTTTGTTTAATGATACAGCACGGAAACAGGCCCTTCGCATGTGCGGGCATCGCTGGTCGGTGCAGACTCGGTGGGCCGAAGGGCCTGTTTCCGTGCTGTATCACTAAACTAAACTTTAGTTTTAACTAAACAAAATTTGGGGAAGGATTAAAGACTAATTAACAATTGTCATCGAGGATGGTTTAATAAACGCAGAGAGTGATGGAAAAAAGCTCCATAATGAATGGCTTCCGTGCGTGAGCAGTGAGAAGGGCGGATGTGTTTTATTATTAGATTAAATGCACTTTTAATTACTTTAAGTCGGCAGCCAGTGACCTTGAGGGAACGGGCCGACCTTTGGAGGGCTGGCTGGTGGTGGAGAGCGGTTGGGCGGGTCTGAGTGGAAGGGCAAGTTTAGGGGCTGCAGAAGGAGGGAGACTCAACACACTCAACTTCAAGACCCCCAGAAGAAATCCCCTCCCACAGGATGCAAACCCCTTCAAGCGCACGAGCCGTCAGGGGCTGCCGTTAACCCTTTACACACCAGAGGTTTGAAAGGTTTTTTTTAAAGGAAGGTTTTTATTTTGGTCGTATTCAACATCTTAGACATTTTTTTTTTAATTCATCAGGATTATTACCCACCACCTTAATTTTCCACCCAGATCCTGCTCTTTGTCCCAACTTCCCACCGTCAGAAGGACACAAAGTGCTGGAGTCGCTCAGCGGGTCAGGCAGCATCTCTGGAGAACGTGGCTATTTTTACGAGGATGTTGCCAGGACTCGAGTGTCTGAGCTACAGGCAGAGGTTGAGTAGGCTGGGTCTCTATTCCTTGGAGCGCAGGAGAAAGAGAGGTAATCTCATAGAGGTGTATCAGATCAATGAGAGGAATAGATTGGGTAGATGCACAGAGTCTCTTGCCCAGAGTAGGTGAATCGAGGGATTAGAGGGCACGGGTTTAAGGTGAAGGGGGAAAGCTTTAATAGGGATAACTTGAGGGGTAACTTTTTACACAAAGGGTGGTGGGTGTATGGAACAAGCTGCCAGAGGAGGTAGTTGAGGCTGGGACTATCCCAACATTTAAGAAACAGTTAGACAGGTACATGGAGGTTTGGAGGGTTATGGACCAAATGCTGGCAGGTGGGACTAGTGTGGCTGGGACATGTTTGCCAGTGTGGGCAAGTTGGGCCGAAGGGCCTGTTTCCACATTGTATCACTCTATGGACTATAACCCTTTTACAGACTGTCCAACCTGGACAAAAGGATTATATAATCTGCCTCCCCGTCAGGGGGGAGGAAGTATCAGTCGAGGGCAGAAAGAGGTGCTGTATACTGTATAGAACCAAGTAGATTCACAGCACTGGCTGCAGATGCTGATACATTGCCAAAAATATGCTGATAGATCTCCCAGTTGCCAAACATTTCAACTCCCCCTCCCATTCCCACACTGACCTTTCTGTCCTGGGCCTCCTCCACTGTCAGAGTGAGGCCACACACGAATTGCAGGAACTCCACCTCATATTTCGCTTGGGCAGCTCATAGTTGAAGGTTGATTTATCACAACGGTTGATTTATCTAATTTCAAGTAACCCCTGCATTCCCTCTCCCTCTCCCCCTCCCCCACCCCAGTAATCCTACTAGTTCCACTGTTCGCATCCTAGTATCCTTTCATTATCACCTCTTCCCCAGCCAACAATGGGCCATTATGGGCTCTACCATTCTTTGGCCATCTGTTGATGGCCCTGATTTGTTCTGGCCTTTTCCTACCTCCAGATTCCCCCCCACCCCCTCCTCACTACTTTCGGTCTGAAACATAGAAACATAGAAAACAGGTGCAGGAGTAGGCCATTCGGCCCTTCGAGCTAATCATCCAAAATCAGTACATCGTTCCTGATCCAGTTCCCCATATCCCTTGATTCCGTTAGCCCCAAGAACTGAAGAAGGGCCCCAACCCGTTCCTTTTCTCCAGAGATGCTGCCTGACCCGTTGAGTATCTCCAGCACTTTGTGTCTAAATAAAGTCTCAGCTACTTTCTTGATAGGCTGGACCCCTATTCAGTCTAGTTTAGAGATACAGCACAGAAACAGGCCCTTCGGCCCACCGAGTCCACGCTGGCCAGCGATCCCCGAACATTAACACCACCCTACACACACTGGGGACAATTTGCAATTCTTACCGAAGCCAATTAACCTATAACACATCTTTGGAGTGTGGGAGGAAACTAGAGCACGTGGAGAAAACTCACGTGGTCACGGGGAGAACGTACAAACTCCGCATAGACAACACCCATGGGCGGGATTGAACCGGGGACTCTGGCGCTGTGAGGCAGCAACTCTACCGCTGCGCCACCGTGCCGCCCATGCAGTCCAGACCAAGATCTTTCATATTTCTTCCCCAACAGCTAACCTGCTCCCTGTCTCCCTCTCTCCGTCCCCACTCCTACCCCGCACACTGAGGGAGTGTGAGAAGCTGCCGTACCCATCTCACGGGCAGGAGGGCAGGAGGGCAGAGGTATAGAGGTACCCACATGCGGAGTGAGGCAGGGCCTTGGAACTTTGGGCTCAGCCTCCTTCCCCTCCCTGCCCCGCTCCACCTAGTGGCAACGCAGCACAGTGCGAGGATGCGACTGCACTTGAGTATAGAGATCCAGCACAGAAACAGGCCCTTCGGCCCACCGAGTCCATGCCGTTTGGCGTAAACTAGCATCTGCAGTTCCTGCCTACACATTTCGTCTGCTCCAGTGCATAATCTCCTCAAGGTATGTCTACTTTGAGGAAGCTCTCCTCCTCACTCCGACGAGAGTTCGGCAACGCCCTCTCTCGCTGCTCCGTGGTTGGCATGAGCAAGGTGGGCCGAAGGGCCTGTCTATGTGCTGCGCCAAAGACCCGGACTCCATCCTGACTACGGGTGCTGTCTGTACGGAGTTTGTACGTCCCCCCCGTGGCCTGCGAGGGTTTTCTCCGGGATCTCTGGTTCCCTCCTACACTCCAAAGAAGTACAGGTAGGTACGCTAATTGGCTGGTTAAAATTGTGAATTGACCCTGGTGTGTGTAGGATAGTGTTAGTGTGCAGGAATCACTGGTCGGCAAGGACTCGGGGTCGAAGGGCCAGTTTCCGTGCTGTGAATAAATGAATGAATGAGTGAATGGTATTTTATTTTCACATGTGATGTCACAATGATATTCATCGTTTTGCATACCTCAGGTATGCAAACAGTCACCACATAAAGGGCACCGACAACTTTACAAGTATAAGGTCATAAGTAATAGGAGCAGAATTAGGCCATTCGGCCCATCAAGTCTACTCCGCCATTGAATCATGGCTGATCTATCTCTCCCTCCTAACCCCATTCTCCTGCCTTCTCCCTATAACCCCGGACACCCATACTAATCAAGAATCTATCTATCTCTGCCATAAAAATATCCATTGACGGCCTCCACAGCCCTCTGTGGCAAAGAATTCCACAGGTTCACCACGCTATATCTCTGAACTAAACTGAACTAAACTATATGTGCGGGATGGAACTGCAAATGCTGACCGAAGACAGACACAAAATACTGGAGTAACTCAGTGGGACAGGCGGCATCTCTGGAGAGAAGGAATGGGTGACGTATCGGGTCGGGTTTGAAGAAGGGTCTCGACCTGAAACGTCACCCATTCCTTCTCTCCAGAGATGCTGCCTGTCCCGCTGAGTTACTCCAGCACTTTGTGTCTAAACTCGAGGTGTAGCCGGTTGGGGAAGGAGCTGGGAGAGGGCGGCTTGTATTTGAGAACCGTGTGGGCAAGGGTTAGCCCCACTGGGTATTCTACGACAGTGGGCAGATTGGGCACCTCTGCCCATCAGGCTCTCTGGCGCTCGTACCCAGTGTGGCAGCCTCCGTTACCCGCTGAACGGCTGAATAGAGTCCCGATCTCACCACCAGGACAGTTCAGTTTAGTTTATTGTCACGTACACCGAGGTACAGTGAAAAGCTTTAGTTGCGTGCCAACCAGTTAGAGGAAAGACCATACATGATTACAATCGAGCCAGGTGTCTACCGTGTGGAGTTTTAAGGAGTGTGGAGCGATTGTTATACGTGACTGCGGATCTGCGTCCGCGGGCAGCACGCAAATAGTCGCCATCTTGGAAGCCAAGGACCCTCCTCCAACCGAGAGAGGGGGCGAGGAAAAAAAACCATCTTCAATAATTGAGGAGCTGCAGACAGCACATAATTCCAGCATAGAATTGAGCTGAAAATCTCAGACTGGCAGACATCTGCCTTAAATAGGAAACCTTCCTTTAACACGCCATCTGTGCTCCAGGCTGCGTGTACCTAACGATTTGTACAAGGGGAAATTCATAAACTTTATTGATTAAACATTATTATTTTTTAGCTGAGGGGAATTATTTTGCTTTACCAAACCACTCAGGAGGATTTTTCTGAATGGGAATCGTGCTGAGAGCTATCACGGTGACCATCTGCGAAAGAATCTTGCCTGAAATGGAAAGGCATGCTGGTGCGGAGGAGAAACTTTCACATGTAGAGAGAGAGAGAGAGAGAGAGAGAGAGAGAGAGAGAGAGAGAGAGAGAGAGAGAAAGAGAGGTGTAAGTGGAGCGATGTGGAGCTTCTGCTTGCATTTGCAGGCTGGGCCACTGTTCAATGCTGCACGCAACAGCAGTAGGAATAGCCAAGGTGGCTTTGGAGAGGGGGGACTGTCTATCAGTGTTGCAACAACACGCAGATGGCTCAATGCAAACGTGTCAAGCAGTCTACGCTCATTCTCGCTCCTCTAACACCGTTCACTTGTGTCAGGGACTTTAGCACAGGCTGCACCGCACTTTAAGCAGACGCTACCGAGACAGCAGAAGGATTAGATGGGAGTGACGGAGGCATCTCTTCACCTGGAAGTTGGTGAGGGTTCAGTTTCATTTAGCTTAGGTTAGTTTAGAGCAGCACGGTGGCGCGGCAGCACAGTTCCTGCCTTTCAGCGGCAGAAGCCCGGGGTTCGATCCTGAACACGGGTGCTGCCTGTACGGAGTTAGTACGTTCTCCCTGCGACCGCGTAGGCTTTCTCCGGGTGCTCCGGTTTCCGCCCACACTCCAAAGACGCCCAGGTTTGAAGGTTATTAGGCTTCGGTAAAAATTGTAAATTGGCCCTAGTGCGTGTAGGATAGTGCTAGTGTACGGGGGGGGAGGGGGGGAGTCGCTGGTCAGCGGGACGCGATGGGCCGAATGGCCTGTTTCCGCGGAGTATCTCTAAAATAAACGAAACAAAACTAAATTAGAGATCCAGCGTGGAAACAGGCCGTTCGGCCCATCGAGTCCTTGCTGACAACCAATGACCCGTTCACACTAGTTCCATGATATTCCATTTTCTCATCTATTTCCAACACATCAGGGACAATTTTCGATTCTCTGACAACTCTGTTTAGTTTAGTTTAGTTTAGAGATACAGCGTGGAAACAGGCCCTTCGGCCCACCAAGTCCACGCCGACCAGCGATCAGCACTATCCTACACATCCAAAAAAGACACAAATGCTGGATTAACTCCAGTGGGTCGGGATAAGTTATACCTTTGTATCTTTTGTTTTGTAAACCAGCATTTGCAGTTCTTTGTTCCTATATGTTCTCCAGAGACGCTGCCTGACCCGCTGAGGTACTCCAGCACTTTGTGTTTTTTTTAAAGAAAACATTGCTCTTTTGCAAATTAACAAATTTGATACCCACCAGCCAATGACCCTACCACAGAAGACACAACTATTTAGAGGATCCTATCGTACCCCAGCGGTATGAACATTGACTTCTCTAATTTCAGGTAGTCTCCTCCCCTTCGCAGCTCTCCCTCAGCCCTCTGGCTCCTCCTCTTCCTTTCTTCTTCCTGTCCCCTCCCACCCTCACATCAGTCTGAAGAAGGGTCTCGCCCCGAAACGTTGCCTATTTCCTTCGCTCCATAGATGCTGCTGCACCCGCTGAGTTTCTCCAGCATTTTGGTCTACCTTCGATTCTCCAGCATCTGCAGTTCCTTCTTAAATATTTAGAGGGTCCTCTCAGTCTACAAACTTTAACCAGTTCTGCAGCAAACCATGTAATTAATGTTAGAAATAGGACCGGGTAAAATATGAGATGATTCACTCAGATTTGCTGCCTGCCCTGATCTGCGAAGAGGTTGAGTGATCTGGAGTAAGGAAGCCCATTTTGAGTTCTACTTAAATGATTTGCCTTTTGTTGGAGTCTGTAGGCCTTCACTTACACTAAGTAAGCTATAAATCACGCTCACTGGATGTTAACATCTCGCCCACAATTCAGTCATCAATCTGCCTCCGAATGCCATTGAAAACAGGAAAAGAATATTGTTATCAAGAAACAGTCATGCATTAAGCAACGAGCAATCACTACAGGAAATGATGCCAGGTTGTCATGGCAATGCAAGCCAAACTGATTTCAGACACACTCTACCTTGGAGGAAAGGTCACCGGTTGTGGCGGTGAAGTAACCTGCCCGGCAACTGCGACAGGAAGCAAAGAAACTTCTCATTTGCTCCACAGACCTGCGTGGGTTATGGGCAGTGGGCTGTGCTCTTAACACACGGCAGAGCCATCACCTGCCAAGTGAACAGTCCTGGTCCCAGAAAACGGCACGGTGGCGCAGCGGTAGAGTTGCTGCCTCGCAGCGCCACAGATCCCGGGTTCGATCCTGACTCCGGGTGCTGTCTGTACGGAGTTTGCACGTTCTCCCCGCGACCTGCGAGGGTTTTCTCCGGGTGCAACGGTTTCCCCCCCACACTCCAAAGACGTGCGGGTTTGTAAGCCAATTGGCTTCGGTAAGTTGTAAAATTGTCCCGAGCGTGAGTAGGATAGTGCTGGTGTGAGGAGTGCAGACTCCGTGGGCTGAAGGGCCTGTTTCCGCACTGCATCTCTGGAACTAGGGCAGTTTCTTCCCAGCTGTTATCAGGCAACTGAACCATCCGACCAACAGCTAGAGAGCCGTCCTGAACTACTATCTACCTCATTGGTGACCCACCGACTATCTCTGATGGGACTTTACTGGACCTTATCTTGCATTAAACATTATTCACGTTATTCCCTTTATCATGTATCTGTACAACGTGGACGGCTCGATTGTAATCATGTATTGTCTTTCCGCTGACTGGTTAGCACGTAACAAAGGCTTTTCACTGTACCTCGGTACACGTGACAATAAACTAAGTCTAAAGAAGGTGCCTGGGATGCGGCCTCCATGGGCGGGTGGGGGTTGGTTACTGGGGCCTCATTGCTAAGGGCCAGTGTGGTGGGTGGCTGCAGACTGGTGGGGAAACAGTGCAGGAATCCTACCGTCCAGTGGCAGAGACACCCCCCCCCCAGCCCTCTCCCCACCACCTCCACTACCTGAGGCTCACTGGCTTCCTACATCTAGACTGATGAAAGTTTTCAGTCACCTGGTGTAGGTTACACAGCAGGAGGCCATGACTGATCAGAGTTGGTTCGTGCTGGTGTTGCTGCTTCACCAGAGCTGGTTTCCCGCCCCCTCAGGCAGGTGGTACACGGTGTTCTCAGCCATCACCACAGAACTACACCATCACCAGAACTACACCATCACCAGAACTACACCATCACCAGAACTACACCATCACCAGAACTACACCATTACCAGTACGGCATCATCACCAGTACTGCAACATGAATAGCACAATGACCATTGACAGTTCTCCATCATCGATAGCTCTGCACCATTGGTAGGGCTGCATCATCAGCATTGCCATTGTTTGACCCGAGGCATGTCTACACTCTCAAATGTGTCCAACTATTTCATTGGAGAGCAGTGGTGTCTTGGCAAACCTTTGCTCCTCAGTCTGGGTGAAAAGCAACTTGCATTTCTCGTCTGCAGCTAGTTCTTGTGCCACTAACGTTGCTAATTAAACCCACTGGTACTGACCGCTGCCACTGGCCATTCCCACTTTCATAGGTTCATAAGTCTTAGGAGCAGAATATGGCCATTCGGCCCATCGAGTCTACTCCGCCATTCAGTCATGGCTGACCTATCGTTAACTCTCTATCCCATTCTTCTGCCTTCGCCCCATAACCCCTGACAGGAATCTGTCAATCTCCACCGTAAAAATACCCATTGACTTGGCCTCCACAGCATTCTGTGGCAATGAGTTCTACAGATTCACCACCCTCTGACTAAAGAAATTCCTCCTCATCTCCTTTCTAAAAGTACGTCCTTTTATTGTGAGGCTAAGCCCTCTGGCCATAGACTCTCCACTCGTGGAAACATCCTCTCCACAGCCATTCTATCCAAGCCTTTCACTCTTCGAGTTTCAATGGGGTGTCCCCTCATCCTTCTAAACTCCAGAGCTAGCACAAGCCATCCTCAGATATGGTGCCCAAAACAAATCAATTTAGGCTTTGGCTTTGCCTGGCTCTCGATCTGATCTCTGGCTGCGTTACCTGAACGGGTTGTCGTGAAATGATCCGTGGGATCTCGCTGAGTGTAAACCAGCGGTCCCGCGCCCTGCCTTGCATTAGCGGCTACGAGATTCCCCCTTGTGAGGGAACCGGCAGCATTTCGTGAAGCTAGAAATGAATAAACATAAAGGGGCTGTCCCACTTGGGCGACTTAATCCGTGAGTTCTGGCGAGTTTGCCCTCGACTCATACTCGCAGCATGGTCGACACAAGGTCGTAGGAGGTCTTTGTAACTCTCCTTCATGCTCGAGAGTGGTCCCCGCGTACTCGAGGCCTCAGCTAGGTCGTGGCGTATTTTTCAAAATGTTAAAAAATGCCCGCGAGTAAAAAAATGTCGCCATGGTAAAAATCAATACTTTCTTTACTCGTAGGTTTAGTCGCAGTAGGTTGGCATATTAGTCGTAGGTAATCGAGGTTAGTCAAAGGTAGATAGTCTTCATCATAGTCGAAGGGAGGTCGAAGGAGGTCTTCAACGTGTCATTTTTTCAAACTATCCAATTAGGTTGCCCAAGTGGGACAGCCCCTGGACATGAAGTAATCGGGAGATGTCCCTCTGCCTCGGCCTGTGAACGATTTCAGGGAACAACATCGCTTAGTTTGGGGCAAAAGCTAGGCAAACATCATCACGAGAAAGGCAGTGGGCACGTTTCCACGGACTCGGGACATCCCAAAGAGCTATGGAGGCCACAAGGTTCCTCCAACGTGCGACCTCCTCTGTCCGAAACATTGATGCACGGTGGCTTGTTACACACAGCAATGTGAAAATGACCAGATCACTTCTCTGAAGATAGACACATAGTGCTGGAGTAACTCAGCCGGTCAGGCAGCATCTGTGGAGGGAATGGACGGGCAGGGACGTGCCGGCTGGTAGGTTAATTGGCTTCCGTAAGTTGCCCCCGGTGTGTAGGGAGTGGATGAGAAAGCGGGACAACATAGAACTAGTGTGAACAGGTGATCGATGGTCGGCGTGGACTCGATGGGCCGAAGGGCCTGTTTCCATGCTGTACCTCTCAAACAATAGGTTGGCCTTCCACCCAGTGTCAGGAAGAGGAGGGCTGGTGGAGGTAGGCGGAAATAATAAGTAAAGACTAAGCAACTGAGGGAACCCAGCACGCAAAGAGTTACACATGTGTTAGATTAAAAAAAATCTTGCTGATATATTGTTAACGGCAGAGGAATGATTTATATAAAATAAGAACGATGTTATATTGTTATCTTAACATTGCATTTTGATGAAAAGCAGCCATGTAGAACATGACTAGAAGTAATTAAGGCAATAAAATGGTGAAATGTGTAATTGGGGTAAAAGAATTTCAGATACAGGAGTTTATAGTTAACTGAAATGAAAAAGTCACAGTAGGTTTTTCAATTTTTGAACATTGAAATTACACCTCAAATTGTACACAGAAATTATACCTCAGAATGCAGCCCAAACTGACCACATGGCACTGTTTTTATTTCTTTCTATGTTCTTTCTCCCTGTTTTAAGTGTATGTGTTGGTCGCTAGGAGGTGGGAACGGGCTGACGTTAGATCTGCTTTTCGGAGTTAAGAGAGGTTGCAAATGGTCTCCTCTTGTTGTTCACCCTTGGTTTGATGTCCATCACTGATGATGTATCTAGTGAGCTATGGCCTTCACTGAATGGAGAATTAAGAGTTTAGCGTTTAGAGATGCAGCGTGGAAACAGGCCCTTCGGCCCACCGAGTCCGCGCCGACCAGCGATCCCCGCACAGTAACGGTATCCTACACACAGTCGGGCCAATTTACAATTTTACCGAAGCCAATTAACCTCTAATCCTGTACATCTTTGGAATGTGGGAGGAAACCGGAGATCCCGGAGAAAACCCACGCAGGTCACGGGGAGAACGTACAAAGTCTGCACAGACAGCGCCCATAGTCAGGATCGAGCCCGGGTCTCTGGCGCTGTGAAGCACTGCGCCACCATGCCGCCCAATAGGAACAGTGGCGGCACTCAGTGTACATAAGTTCATAAGTGATAGGAGCAGGAGTAGGCCATTCGGCCCAACGAGTCCACTCCGCCATTCAATCATGATCTATCCCCCTCAACTCCATTCTCCTGCCTTCTCCCCATAACCCTGACACCCTTACCAATTAAGTATCTGTCAATCTCCACCTTAAAAATACCCAATGACTTGGCCTCCACCACCGTGAGTGGCAATGAATTCCATAGATTCACCCTCTGACTACAGAAATTCCTTCTCATCGCCTTTCTAAAGGTATGTCCTTTTATTCTGAGGCTGTGCCCTCTGGTCCTAGACTTTCCCACTAGTGGAAACATCCTCTCCACATCCACTGTATCCAGGACTTTCACTATACGGTAAGTTTCAATGAGGTGTCCCCTCATCCTTCTAAACTCCAGTGAGTGCAGGCCCAGTGTCGTCAAACATTCATCATATGTTGGTAGGCACAAAATGCTGGAGTAACTCAGCGGGACAAGCAGTATCTGTGGAGAGAAGGAATGGGTGACGTTTCGGGTTGAGACCCTTCTTCAGACTTCAAGGTTCATCATATGTTAATCCACCCATGCCTGGGATCATTCTAGTAAACTCCTCTGCACCCTCTCCAACGCCAGCACATCCCTAGTCAGATATAAGTGTGAGGTGCTACATCTTGGCAGGACAAATCAAAATAGGACGTACATGGTAAATGGTAGGGAACTGAAGAATGCAGGTGAACAGAGGGATCTGGGAATAACTGTGCACAGTTCCCTGAAAGTGGAATCTCATGTAGATAGGGTGGTAAAGAAAGCTTTTGGTGTGCTGGCCTTTATAAATCAGAGCATTGAGTATAGAAGTTGGGATGTAATGTTAAAATTGTACAAGGCATTGGTGAGGCCAATTCTGGAGTATGGGGTACAATTTTGGTCGCCTAATTATAGGAAGGATGTCAACAAAATAGAGAGAGTACAGAGGAGATTTACGAGAATGTTGCCTGGGTTTCAGCAACTAAGTTACAGAGAAAGGTTGAACAAGTTAGGGCTTTATTCTTTGGAGCGCAGAAGGTTAAGGGGGGACTTGATAGAGGTCTTTAAAATGATGAGAGGGATAGACAGAGTTGACGTGGATAAGCTTTTCCCACTGAGAGTAGGGAAGATTCAAACAAGGGGACATGACTTGAGAATTAAGGGACAGAAGTTTAGGGGTAACATGAGGGGGAACTTCTTTACTCAGAGAGTGGTGGCTGTGTGGAATGAGCTTCCAGTGAAGGTGGTGGAGGCAGGTTCGTTTTTATCATTTAAAAATAAATTGGATAGTTATATGGACGGGAAAGGAATGGAGGGTTATGGTCTGAGCGCAGGTATATGGGACTAGGGGAGAATACGTGTTCGGCACGGACTAGAAGGGTCGAGATGGCCTGTTTCCGTGCTGTAATTGTTATATGGTTATTATATGGGCCCAACACTGCTCACAACAGTCAGTGGATGCACTGTATTGGCCACCGCTCTAGATGGTACCTCAGGATCTTCCACAAACAAAACGGCAGTTGCTCCAAATTACTTCTTATTTGAAGATAGGTGGCATGACCACCCCCAGTGATGGACTGTGCTACCCCTGTGGAGTCTCTTGGCCCAGATGGGACAGTTGCCGTGAGCCATGGGGGTCATACAACATGGATACAGGCGGATTCGGCCCAACCTGCCCACACAGGCCAACATGTCCCAACCATACAAGTCCCACCTGCCTGCTTTTGGCCCTTATCTGACTACACCTTTCCTATCCATGTTCTCCAGAGATGCTACCTGACTTGCTGAGTTACTCTAGCACTTTGCGTCGTTTATTATAAATATTCATGAACTGATTGCTCAGTAAATGTACGTAAAGAAATATTGGAATTTAGAGTTTAGAGACACAGTGTGGAAACAGGCTCTTTTGCCAAGTCGGAGCCAACCAGTGATCCTCGCATCATCCTAAACACTCGGGCCAATTTACAAAGACAATTAACCTACACACCTTAACGTCTTTGGAGGGTGGGAGGAGAATAGTGAAAGGCTTGGGTAGAGTGGATGTGGAGAGGATGTTTCCACTAGTGGGAGAGTCGAGGACTAGAGGTCATAGCCTTAGAATTAAAGGTCGTTCTTTTAGGAAGGATGAGGAACAATTTATTTAGTCAGAAGGTGGTGAATTTCTTTGCCGCAAAAGGCTGTGGAGGCCAAATCAGTGGATATTTTTCAGGCAGAGATAGATAGATTTGTGATTTGTACAGGTGTCAGAGGTTATGGGGAGAAGGCAGGAGAATGGGGTTAGGAGGGAGAGATATATCACCCATGATTGCGTAGCGGGGCAGACTTGATGGACCGAATGGCCGAATTCTACTCCTATCACTTATGACTGTATGAAACCAGAGCACCCGGAGAAAACCCATGTACAGGGGGAAACGTACAAACTCCGTACAGAGAAGCACCCATAGTCGGGATTGAACCCGGGTCCCTGGCGCTGTGAGGCAGCAACTCTACCGCTGCGCCACCGTGCCCCAGAGACATGCTGATGGAATGTGAATGGTGTAAAGTGACAAGTTAAGCTGAGAATGGTGACATATGAATGTGATGTGTAATACATATTTGCAAGTTTTCAGAACAAACTAATATATTGAAAAATTAAATGCATTTCACGCACTTGCGAAGCTGGCTTGCAAATCTCATCAGGTGGGGTTGTTATCGCTGAGGCATTTTATAAGCCACAAGATGTTGAATGTTGCAGCCAGTTTTGACAGGGTTTGTATCCTCGCTGTGGGAAGGCTGGTGTGGTCCGATTTCCCCACTTGCCAGTAGGGGTCCTTCCCCATCCTCCGCTGTCTCAGACTGTGTGCTGGCCACAGGCTGCTCAAGGGGATTTACACAACCCTCTCTCTCTGGCCTCCCACCTCCCAGCCCTCGCCCCCTCGCCTCCCCCATCAGCGCCGCTGCACCCCTGCGTACCCTAGCCCCGGCATGCATCCCCCCCCCACCCCCGTGCACCCTAGCCCCGGCATGCATCCCCCCCCCCCCCCCCACCCCCGCTGAGCGCTCTGGCCTCTAACACGGGCGGCACGGTGGCACAGCGGTGGAAACACTGCCCTTCAGCGCCAGAGACCCGGGATCGATCCTGACTATGGGTGCTGTCACGCTGACCCGAGATCCCCGCACGCTAGCACTACCCTACACACACTAGGGACAATTTACATTTGCACCAAGCAAATCAACCTGCAAATCTGCACGTCTTTCGAGTGTGGGAGGAAACCGGAGTTCCTGGAGAAAACCCACGCAGGTCACGGGGAGAGCGCACAAACCCCATGCACACAGCACCCGTAGTCAGGATCGAACCCAGGTCTCTGGCGCAGTAAGGCAGCAACTCTACCGCTGCGCCACCGTGCCGCCCCTAAGTGAAAAAAAGCTTTTCTGTTGCGCGCTCTCTAGTTACTCCAGCTTTTTGTGTTTATCTTCAGCGGAAAGACTATACGCGATTACAGTATAGCAATCCACCGTGTTCTGATACAGGATGAAGCGAATAAGGTTTAGTGCAAGATAAAGTCTAGTAAAGTCTGATTAAAGATAGTCTGAGTAATGGGGTGGATGGGAAGTCGGGACCTCTCCAGAGGAACCTGCATCCAGCGTTTCTCGAAGAATTAACCCTCTCACTGCCACAGCCCAGCTCTGGCCTTGCTGGAACGGTCGAGCATTAGTCTTGCTCTCACCAGGAGGGGGCGGTAAGGAGATGTGACCTTGCTGGACAGACGGTGGGCAGCGGGGCCAGAGGTCATAAGGTCATAAGTGATAGGAGCAGAATTAGGCCATTCACCCCATCTAGTCTACTCCGCCATTCAATCATGGCTGATCTGTCTCTCCCCCCTAACCCCATTCTCTTGCCTTCCCCCGATAACACCTGACACCCGTACTAATCAAGAAGCTGTCTATCTCTGCCTCAAAAATATCCATTGACTTGGCCTCCACAGTCTTCCGTGGCAAAGAATTCCACAGAGACGACACGCCCCACTGGTGCACCGCTATCCCAGGAACGGTACATAGAAACATAGAAATACAGAAAATAGGTGCAGGAGGAGGCCATTTGGCCCTTCGAGCCAGCACCGCCATTCAATATGAACTTGGCTGATCATCCAAAATCAGTACCTTGCTCCTCTACTCAGCTCCTCTCGCTAGGAAGGCCAACATGCAATTTGATGTTGTACCAAGGGAGCTCTGCACTCTCAGAGGGGCTGCCTTTCAGTTGAGACATTAAACTGAGACATTAGGGCGGACAGTGGCTCACAGTGGCCAGGGTTCGATCCTGACTACGGGTGCATTTTGTCGGGAGTTTCTACATTTAACCAGTGAGCGGGTGGGTTTTCTCCGGTTGCTCCGGTTTCCTCCAACATTCCAAAAGTTTGTAGGTTAATTGCCTTCTGTGAATTGTCTCTAGTGTGTAGGATAGACCTAGTGTATGGGTGATTGTTGGTTGGTTGGTTGGTGAGGACTCGGATTTTCCACGCTGCATCTCCAAAATAAAACTAGTAACTAAACTGAGGAAGGGGTCGTTGTATCACTCAGGTGGACGTATAGAGACACAAGTGACTGCAGAGGCTGGAATCTTGAGCAATGAACAATCTGCTGGAGGAACTCAGTGGGTCATGCAGCATCTGTGGAGGGAAACGGACTGAGCACGTTTTGGGTCGAGACCCTTCTTTTTTTTAGCAGTTAAAAATCATTAGGTTTTGGTTTATTTTTGTTACGGGTACCGAGGTACAGTGACAAAGCTTATTTTTTTACATGTACCAGATCATATACCACGCATGTACCAGGTCATATACAATCAAGTCAAACTCAGGTACAAAGGGGAGCAAAGGGGAAGATGCAGAGTGCAGAATATCGTTCTCAGCATTGTAGTGCACCAGTTTCAGTGACAAGAGTCCAATGTCCACAATGGGGTGGAGGTGAATTGGACAGTACTCATCTTTTGGTAGACAAAAGTGCTGGAGAAACTCAGCATGTGCAGCAGCATCTATGGAGCGAAGGAAATAGGCAACGTTTCGGGCCGAGCCCGAAACGTTGCCTATTTCCTTCGCTCCATAGATGCTGCTGCACCCGCTGAGTTTCTCCAGCACTTTTGTCTACCTTCGATCTTCCAGCATCTGCAGTTCCTTCTTAAACAAGTAACCATCTTTTGGTAGGAGTGTGCAGAACCCTGATAACAGAAGAAGCTGTTCCTGGGTCTGGTGGTGCGCGCTTTCAAGCTTCCGTACCTTCTGCTGGACAGGAGCGGGGAGAAGAAGGAATGACCAGGGTGGGACAAGTCTTTGATTATACTGGCTGCTTTTCTGAGGCAGCGAGAAGTGCGGATGGAGTCTGGTCTGTGTGGTGAACTGGGCTGCATCTACAACTAACGTTAACAGATCTCGAGCCACTTGTCTGGTTAGAGGCAACAGGCTAGTGCCCCTTGTGAACACTGGCGGACTACTAGTACTAGTACTGTGGATAGACACTAAAAACCCAGCGGGTCAGGCAGCATCTCCGGAGAAAAGGAATAGGTGACGTTTCGGGTCGAGGCCCTTCTTCAGACTGAAGAGGGTCTGAAGAAGGGTTCCGACCTGAAACGTCACCTATCCATGTTCTCCGGAGATGCTGCCTGACCCGCTGAGTTACTCCAGCATTTTGTGCTTCTCGCCGGTATAAACAAGCATCTGCAGTTCCTTCTTCCATAGTACGATTACTGCACTCTCCTATGTTCTAGGAACCAGAGGTCGGGGATATTTAAACCTTTGGGAAAGAGCAGGGAATATTCTCCAGACATCTCTTGCCCAGATTTGGGGAATCGAGGACCAGAGGACATAGGTTCAAGGTGAAGGGGAAAAGATTTAACAGGAATCTGAGGGGTAACTTTTTCACACAAAGAGTGATGGGTGTATGGAACAAGCTGCCAGAGGAGGTAGCGGAGGCAGGGACTATCCTCATGGATCGGACAAGTACATGGATAGGACAAGTTTGGAGGGATATGGACCAAGCAAAGGCAGGTGGGATTAGTGTAGCTGGGACATGTGGGCAAGTTGGGCCGAAGGGCCTGTTTCCACACTGTGACTCTATGACTCTATCTGGGCAAACATGAAGTCAACATCGATCGGATTAGCTGGTCATTCATATCATTTACTGCTTTGAAACCTTGCTCTCTCCAAATTGACTGCTACATTTATCTGCAAAACAATAGCTCCAGCTTGTAGTTCTCAGCTTACGAAGGGTAAAAAAAACTCCTGCCCCCTTCGTTTATTGAGCATCGCTCTGAATAAAGGAACAAATGTCTCTCGTGAAAAAAAATAAGAATATAGAACAGTAAGTCTGAATTCATGAGCTCCCTCACCTGCTTCTGTTTTACTTTACCTTTCCATCAACTGCAGTAGTTTAGTTTAGAAATAGAGCAAGGAGATAGATCCTTTGGCCCACCGAGTCCATGCACGCTGGGGGCAATTTACAGACGGCCAATTAGCCTCCAAACCTGAACACCTTCGGGGATGTGGGAGGAAACCGGAGCACCCGGAGGAAACCCATGCGCTCGCGGGGAGAACGTGCAAACTCCATGCAGACAGCACCCGAGGTGGGGATCGAACCTGGGTCTCTGGCGCAGCAAGGCAGTGGGTCTACCAGCTCTGAGCTGAGAGCCTTGTTTGATCTTGTAACACAGAGAGAACCAACACGTGTGAAGAATCCGTTTGTAGACAGAGCAAGAAACTGCAGAAGCCCTTAATTCCACACTGGATGTTTCACGGATGTTTCACCATTCGACGTTCAGGGATATTTATTCACTGAGCTCAAATACTGTAACTCAGCTCACACAACAGATGACACCCTGCAATGTTTATAAATCAATGCATATTCATTACAATCTACTGGGAAAGGTTAGGCTTTTAAGATAAAAAGCAAGGTGACTGGGGAGAAAAGTTGGTTAGCTCGACTGATAGATATTTGTGCAACTCGTTACAATCTTAGTATTAACAAATTGCTTTTCAGTCCAGTGCCTTCACGGCTTGACGGGAGGGTATTTATTTCAAGGGGCAGTGTACTGGAGACGTCTTCCTGTTTTTCCTCTTATATTTGCACCTGCTTTCCCCGAAAAGTGTATCACTTTCCATACTTAGTCCCAGTGCCTTTCCCTCTCTCTCTCTCTCTCTCTC